>NC_044035.1:335976888-336639180 GCF_901765095.1 Microcaecilia unicolor | reverse complement strand
CAGCTACGTCTCGTCTCCAGCTCCAGTCAAGCCCGTCTTGCCTCAGTTCCAGTCTACGTTCCCACCTGGCTTTAGTTCTTGCCAAGATCCCAGCCGTACCACAGTTCCTGCCTTGTGCCTGGCCCGGGGACTTGTCTGCTGCAGTCAGGGTGCAGCTGTGGCCCAAGGGCTCATCTTCCTGGTGTGCACGACAAAAAGGCTGTAACTTCGCCGTGTCTAAATATAATCTCATTACACTTGGCGCATAAACATAGATAGTAACAACAAACAAAGCTGTAAAATTTCAAATGGTTGCTGAGAAAACAGCAAAAAATCTCTAGGGGTTTTTATTTTTTGCCTCACCCTGTATATGTCCCATTTTTGCTTACACTCTATGCTCTCTATTAACATGTTTTATTGTGAATTGTGTTGATATTGTAATGAAACATCTATGACCTACGTTTATTGCTATTTAAATATTTTTACTGCTTTGTCTATTGCCTATGTTTGACTTATTTATTTATGAACATTTATACCCCACTTTTTTCCACATACATGCAGACTCAAAGTGGCTTACAATGTACTGATCAATTACAAGAACAGTAGATAGGGTAAAAGGAACAAGGTAAGAAGAAAAAAGGGAAAGGGTGAGAGAGTCTAAAATGGACTGTGGAAATCCAGACGCGGAGATGGACCAGAGTGGAACAAACAGCTCTCGGCAAGGCAAACCAAGATTGGGAACAGCTGTAAGACCCAGTAGGCGCAGACGAGGTGCAGAAGCAGCAGCAGTATGCGGCCTGGAGAGTGGAAGAGATTCCCGGAGGCGAACGACAACAGCAGGAGGCCGATAATGCCGGCGGGGCCCGAGATGTCAATGGGCCCGGCAACACCACCACAGCCAGCAGGAATCCAAAGCAGCAGACCCCCGCAGAATCCAGCGGCTCAAAAGGAAGAAACCCATACAAGGTGCAGCCATTCCCAGAAAGTCTCCCCAACGGGAAGCAGGCCTCGATGCCCAGCAGCCGGCAACAAGCAGCGCAGAAGACAATCGCGGTCAGAAGGTCAAGCTGAGACGCCAGCATCCCGATGGAGGAGAGCTGGGTCAAAGGAACACCAGGGACGAGCCGATCAAAAGTCACACAAGCTCCCTGCATCGTGGGGAGCCGGTCCATGCCCACTGGATCCCAGAACCGCACCGCCGATGTAATCAGGCTTGCAGCCGGTCCACCGACACGATGATCCAGGACGGAGAACCTCACCCCCCCGATGCCTCGATCCGAAACAGGTGGCAAGGTGAAAATCAGACCTCTGGGGCACCCGAGGAAGCCGGCACGGGCAAAACTGGGCCAATATAATGATAAACAACGGGGCAGCTCCGCGATGGTATCAGGAGCTAACGGTTCTTTAGCTATTCTTGCTATATGCCACCTTGAGTGAATTTCTTCAAAAAGGCAGTAAATAAATCAATACAGTACTAGTATAGGAACTATTCCAATCACTTTAGACACGAGAAGGATTTTTCTTTTATACATTTTTAGCAAATTGCATCTACTAGGAACAGCTATGCCAAGCACAGGCTCAACCGAGTAGGCGGTCAATAAGAGATGAAACTCAGATACTCCCAGGAAGATATCTGCTGTACTCTTATGCCAAATGTTCAAGTGCACAATATCACTCGCCATTTACTGAATTGCTAGTAAGACAGAAACTGAATGGTTAAAGAAGCAAATTGTAAACCAGGGACGCCAGGAGTGGAGGAGTGGCCTAGTGGTTAGGGAGGTGGACTTTGCTCCTGAGGAACTGAGTTCAATTCCCACTTCAGGCAGAGGCAGCTCCTTGTGACTCTGGGCAAGTCACTTAACCCTCCATTGCCCCATGTAAGCCGCATTGAGCCTGCCATGAGTGGGAAAGCGCAGGGTACAAATGTAACAAAAATAAAATAGATACTATTGGAGATTCTACATGGAATGTTGCTACTATTGGAGATTCTACATGGAATGTTGCTATTCCACTAGCAACATTCCATGTAGAAGGCTGCGCAGGTTTCTGCTTCTGTGAGTCTGACGTCCTGCACATACAGAAACAGAAGCCTGCGCAGCCACATTGGTGGAATAGCAACATTCCATGTAGAATCTCAAATAGTAGCAACAGTGGAGGAGTGGACTAGTGGTTAGGGTGGTGGACTTTGGTCCTGAGGAACTGAGTTTGATTCCCACTTCAGGCACAGGCAGCTCCTTGTGACTCTGGGCAAGTCACTTAACCCTCCATTGCCCCATGTAAGCCGCATTGAGCCTACCATGAGTGGGAAAGCACGGGGTACAAATATAACAAAAAAAAAAAATCCTGTTTCTCCTACCGACACTCGAGCAAATCACATAAACATAACTTGGATTGAGCTTGCATTTAGAAAAGTGAGTAATAAATCTAAAATCCAAATCCAGGTCCGAATTACAGATTTGATTTGGAAAAGGCGAATGATAAATCTAACATCTAAATCCAGATCTGAATTACAGGCTATTTTAATAAAAAGGCCTTGAGAATAAGATCCAATCCTGAAGTACAAAACAAGTAGTATTCCTGAACCCCCACCATCTCCCTATTTCCCTCCCCAATACTCCTTTCTTTCCTCCCCCCCCCCCCCCAATCCATTCTTGCTGTCTCCCTCTCACCCTTGATCTGGAACTGTGTGGCACTTATCAATATATCAGCAATTCAACACAGCTAAGCTTACCCTACCAGCGGAGAAACATTCAACTACATTTCACAGAACTGTACAGGTGTTTAATTTTAGGTTATAAGATGCATGAATGTGTGTTTACAATCTCCAAATGGCAAATGTTGAGGAAGGCTGCCACACGTATGCCTTCCTTTTGTCTGAAAGCAAAAAAACAACAACAAAAACCCATCATAGTAGATGACGGCAGAAAAAGACCTGCACGGTCCATCCAGTCTGCCCAACAAGATAAACTCGTATGTGCTACTTTTTGTGTATACCTTACCTTGATTTGTATCTGTCATTTTCAGGGCACAGACCGTATAAGTCTGCCCAGCACTATCCCCGCCTCCCAACCGCCGGCTCTGGCACAGACCGTATACATCTACCCAGCACTATCCCCGCCTCCCAACCAGCCCCGACTCCCACCACCGGCTCTGCCACCCAATCTCGGCTAAGCTTCTGAGGATCCATTCCCTCAGAACAGGATTCCTTTATGTTTATCCCACGCATGTTTGAATTCCATTACCGTTTTCCTCTCCACCACCTCCCGTGGGAGAGCATTCCAAGCATCCACCACTCTCTCCGTGAAAAAATACTTCCTGACATTTTTCTTGAGTCTGCCTCCCTTCAATCTCATATCATGCCCTCTAGTTCTACCGCCTTCCCATCTCCGGAAAAGGTTCGTTTGCGGATTAATGCCTTTCAAATATTTGAACATCTGTATCATATCACCCCTGTTTCTCCTTTCCTGCAGGGTATACATGTTCAGGTCCTCAAGTCTCTTCTCATACGTCTTGTAACGCAAATCCCATACCATTCTCGTAGCTTTTCTAAAACCTAGCATGCTTCACTAAGCTCAGTATATGCTTGGGAAGGGTCAAAGTACTGCAACAGAGAAGTGCAGGACTATTCTCAAACAAGCTGCATAGAAACCTCTCTCTGGTGGCCACAGCTAACTAGTGGTCAGTTAAGGGACAATGAGATATTTTACCCTGGCTCTGTAGGCCAAAGGGCTTGTGCAAATCCATTCAAAAGATGCTAAAGGTTTTGGATTTCTCTTGGTTGGACATTCACAAATCCACAGCATCTAGTTTTTCCTAAAAAGGTAACTAATCTGGCCTTGAAACTAGTATGTGTCATCAGGGAATTACTTTGTTTCCTGTCCTTGCATTAAAATAAAGACCCCTGCAGCAGTCAATCTCATACTCTATATAAAGATTCTATTACAAAAGTAATCATTATTGAACCTTTTAGCAAAGATGTAATTTCTTGCATGTTACAACAAGTTTGGCACGCATTGGGAATTTTAGCCAAGGTTGATAAAGTTCAATAACTTGGCTAACCAACCGTGTGTAGTACTCATTACAGAGGTAATAAATAGATTCATCAAAACGGACATGAAAAAGCAATATGAACATCTAATGCCATTTCCAGCCTGCCCGTAAAAGAGCCTTCTTGGAAGTGCAATTTATTCATTTCTAAGGTTAACTAATTTAAGACACTTTTAAATATTAGAATAATTTTAGAAATACAGATGTTTGATCAGGGTATTTTGTGGAGAACACAGCTTTTTTTTTTATTGTGGGAAAAACGACTGGCCACAGATTAACTGATCTAGAAGGGTTTTCTAATAACTACCCTTGGCTCCCAAACTTGCATTTGAGATAAAGAATGTAAAATATTTTGTCTTACTTTTCTGCTGAAAATTTATTTATTTATTTGCTGCATTTGTATCCCACATTTTCCCACCTATTTGCAGGCTCAATGTGGCTTACAATATATTACAACGGCAATCACATTAATGGAATAAGAATTTCAGAATATAGATACAGATAAGCTGCGTAAGAATATCATGGTAATCATATTAACGGAATAAGAACTGAGCTTGAGAACGCCTATTAGAGCAGTGGTTCCCAAACCTGGTCCTGGAAGCACCCCAGCCAGTCAGGTTTTTGGGAAACCTACAATGAATATTCATAACATAACAAATTACCTGCAATATAATTCAAATGACTGTAAAAACATACTTTATTGAAAGCCATTAAAGTATAACATAGAGCAACTATGTGGTTATTGGACACACACCCTTCATTTCCTACATGTGGATTTTCTCTACTCAGCAAGAACTTTTGCCAAGTTTCTGGAGTCCTTGGAACAGCGAACCTACATGAATTTTTGAGTTGCTATCATCTGGTGTATGTCTCTGTGACAATGTCGGCAAGTTTGCGACTCTATCAGATCCCAAGGGCTGTCTTTGTGACAATGTCGGTATGTCCCCCAGTGGTCACCAACCCCCTCCCACACTAAAAAAAATAAAACACTTTTTTGCCAGCCTCTATGCCAGCCTGAAATGTCATACTCAGCTCCCTGACAGCAGTATGCAGGTCCCTTGAGCAGTTTTTAATGGGTGCAGTGCACTCCAGGCAGGCAAACCCAGGTCCATCCCCCCTACCTGTTACACTTGTTTTGCTAAGTGTTGAGCCCTCCAAACCCCCCCAAAACCCACTGTACCCACACGTAAGTGCCCCCTTCACCCATAAGGGCTATGGTAATGGAGTAGAGGTGTGGGGAGTGGGTTTGGGGAGGATTTGGGGGGCTCAGCACCCAAGGTAAGGGAGCAATGCACCTGGGAGCTTTTTTTGTATTTTTTAAACATTTTCAGAAGTGCCCCCTAGGGTGCCCTGGCATGTCAGGGGGACCAGTGCACTACAAGTGCTGGCTCCTCCCACGACCAAATGCCTTGGATTTCGCCGGGTTTGAGATGGCCGGCATTTTTTTCCCATTATCGCTGAAAAACAAAACCGGCGATCTCAAACCCGGCGAACTCTGGCATTTGGCCGGGCTAAATTGTACTATCGAAAAAAAGATGGCCGGCCATTTTTTTTCGATAATACGGTTCCAGCCAGCTGTTGCACCAGTGACGTTTGATTATGCCCCTCCACAGCAAATGCCAATCTGAATCAATCATCTGGCAGGAGCCAAATGCAACGAATGTAATTTGGAATTTGTGGACTTCTTGAAGAAGCCTATGACTAGACAAAACCATTAGTGAGTTGGAGATTTTATAGTTATATACAAAGAAAATATTAAAAACATCCAGAGATAGAACAGTTCTGTGAGTCCCAGTGGAGCAATATATTTGTTATAAATTTTTAATACCATCATCAGCAGTTTTTTTTTGGACACTTAAGAAAGTGCGCTTTTGATTTTGGGTAGTAATACTGCATGAATGTTGAAGGTTTTTCCATGTGCAGCGATGAGACACCTGACAATAGTTTATGAGCAGCAGGAGCTACTGAGTTTGGTATCAAACATATAAACGGCGAGTGACCGACTCACTGCAAATGCGCAGTAGAGACTTCCCTCTCTGTCCCGCCCCCGCGTCAATACGTGATGACGAGGACGGGACAGAGAGGGAAACTGCGCCGCCGAGGTTGATACCGCACCCGCCCACCCGAGGTCACCGCTACCGTTACCCCCCCCCCCACACACACACACACACACACACACCCGGCCCGGGCCCTCTCTCCGCTACTAAACTTATACATCCATTCGCCTGGAACGCAAGCATGCACATCAGCTGAGCTGCCATCGGCCTTCCTTCCCTGCCTGTGTCCCGCCCTCGCTGACGTTACGTCACAGGAGGGCGGGACACAGGCAGAGAAGGAAGGGCCGACGGCAGCTCAGCTGATGTGCGTGCTGCGTTCCGGCGAATGGATATGTAAGTTTAGTAGCGGAGAGAGAGAGGGCCCGGGCCGGGTGGAGGGATGGCGGCGACTCCGGGGGGAGGGGGGAACGGTAGCGGTGGCGACCTTGCGGGGAGGGGGGGAGGGAGGGAAGGAAGGAAAACCCCAATACCAGCCCGTTTTTACGGGCTCAACTGCTAGTACTAATATATATTGGATATTGCAATTGAGTTTATATCTTTTCACTAGTTTGAGGTTAGATTAGTATTCTTCCCCTTCTTTTTGGTGTGAAATGCCAATCTGAACCAAACATAAGATGGGTGCAGAAGATTCCTCATTGTGGGGAAACCAGAAATCAAAAGTATGTTTATTTATGTATCTTTATTTTTATTTAAAATGCTTGCTATAATCACCTTTACTGAGCTACAGGTCAAGGCAATATACAATAAATAAAAATATGTTATTTATTTATTTGTTACAGTTGTATCCCACATTTTCCCACCTATTTGCAAGCTCAATGTGGCTTACCTAGTACCGTAAAGGCGTTCGCCAATTCCAGTATGAACAAATACAAAGTGATGTTGTGGTAGAATAAAGTTCATGTGTAACAGACACATTAGGGAATCGTAGGGAGGAAGAGTTACGTTATGTCCATTGCGAGTTATGGTTTGGTTGTGTTGCTGGGTTCAGGCATTTAAGTTGGATCGGTGGGGTATGCCTTTTTGAACAGATTCGTTTTTAGTGATTTCCGGAAGTTTAGGTGGTCATACAATGTTTTCACGCCGTTTGGTAATGCATTCCATAGTTGTGTGCTTATATAGGAAAAGCTGCATGCATAAGTTGATTTGTATTTGAGTCCTTTGCAGCTTGGGTAGTGGAGATTTAGGTATGTTCGTGTTGATCCTGTTGTGTTTCTGGTTGGTAAGTCTATGAAGTCTGTCATGTATCCCGGGGATTCGCCGTAGATAATTTTGTGAACCAGGGTGCAGATTTTGAAAGCAATACGTTCTTTGATTGGGAGCCAGTGCAGTTTTTCTCGGAGGGGTTTGGCACTTTCGAATCGCGTTTTTCCAAATATAAGCCTGGCTGCAGTGTTTTGAGCAGTTTGAAGTTTCTTTATGACTTGTTCTTTGCATCCCGCATAGATTCCATTGCAGTAGTCTACATGGATTAGTACCATTGATTGTATCAAGTTGCAAAATGTTTCCCTCGAGAAGAATGGTTTCACGCATTTGAGTTTCCACATTGAGTGGAACATTTTCTTTGTTGTAGATGTCACTTGGCTCTCTAGCGTGAAGTTATGGTCAACTGTAACGCCGAGAATTTTCAGGCTGTCTGAGATGGGGAGGGTGTAATCTGGGGTGTTTATGTTAGTGGGTTTGTTCGTGTTGTATTGGGATGAGAGGATGAGACAGTGTGTTTTTTCTGTGTTGAGTTTTAGTTGAAATGCATTCGCCCATGAGTTCATGATGTTCAAGCGGAGTTTGATTTTGTTGGTGATTTCTGTCAGATGATGTTTGTAAGGGATGTATATTGTGACATTGTCTGCATAGATGAAAGCGTTAAGGCCTTGTTTGGATGAGGACTTGGCTAGTGGGGTCATCATTAGGTTGAACAAAATCAGTTACACTCAAACAATAACACAATCACACTAAGGGCCCTGTTTACTAAGCCATGTTACAGCCACATTAGCGTCTTTAATGCGCGTTAACCATGTATACGCGTACAATATCCCTACAAGGCGCCTACACGTTCCTACACGTTTAGCGCAAGCGCTAACAGTAGGCGCGTTACAATGCTAACACGCCTTAGTAAACAGGGCCCTAAAAGCTTATTAGACATCTGGCCCACGAAGACAACTCCCGTATTTAAGACTCAAACGCCACTAAGAAAAAGTGGGGGTTTAGTAGGATTTTAAACTTTTTCAGTGACAATTCTTTGTGAAGGGGTTTATGGATGGTGTTCCACCATAAAGGAGCACTAAAATAAAATGCCAACTGATATGTAGATTCTAACCAGCCAATATTCAGCCCACTGGAGGCAGGCCAGCTAAGCGTCGCAATCAGCACTGAATATTTGCAACTAGTCAGTTATATCACATGATATAGTCGGTTTTTCGGTGCTGATTTTTTTTTTTAGGTGCCATATATAGAATCTAGCCAAATGTAACAGGTTGTAATAACCAAAACTCTTTTCTGGTCTGACAGTTTCAGTAGCGCATCCCCTTCTTAATAATTAATGCTTAATACTCTCTCTACGATGATTTCTCATCACTGGTCTTCATTTCATTTATCTATTTTGGGCATATTGTCCAAGACCTTTTCTGCTGTGAATCTGACTACCAGTTCGTTAAGACCCAGTTTCATCACATTGGCTTCATTGGCTGAGACATGGCTTGCTGCCGTTGGCTTTTACGATGACCACACATAGCTTGACCACTGCTCAGTTTCCTACACACTCTTCGTAATCTATGTGTGATATAATGAATGCAGTCACAAAGAGTGTGTAGGAAACTGAGCAGTGGTCAAGCTATGTGTGGTCATTATAAAAGCCAACGGCAGCAAGCCATGTCTCAGCCAGTGAAGCCAATGTGATGAAACTGGGTCTAACGAACTGGTAGTCAGATTCATAGCAGAAAAGGCCTTAGACAACAAGCCCAAAATAGATAAATACCAGCAGAACTAGTGAAGGTAGCAGGGCTCTTCCACAAAATACCAGAGGACAAGAGATATAATGACCAAAATCTTTATTCTTCAAAAGCCAAATCTGTATTCTTCAAAACATGACACAGTACCGTCAGGGGTCTGTACATAGAATCACTGATGGAAATGGGGGTCAGGATAACAGTCTTTAAAAAGACGCAAATCCTAGAGGACAAGCGGAGTGAAAATGCTACCTTCACTACTCCTTCTGCTGGTTCTCTTCTACGTATTAACACATGGTCCTCCACTTTTGCGGTGTCCCATCAAAATAGATAAATGAAATGAAGACCAGTGATGAGAAAAGCACGGGGTACAAATGTAACAAAAAAAAAAAATAAATCATCATAGAGAGAGTATTAAGCGTTAATTATTAAGTAGGAGGTGCGCTACAGAAACTGTCCGACCAGAGGAGAGTTTTGGTTATTACAACCTGTTACATTTGGCTAGATTCTATATATGGCGCGTAAAAAAATCGGCACTGAAAAAAGTGCATTTCTATAAACCTTTTTTTTTTCAGCGATTTCGGAGTTATGTGACTGAAGTATTGACTCCAAGTCAGCAGTTTATGTTTTGGCATCTCTGATCCAGCTGTTTTTTTCAGATCAAAGAGGTCTTCTCTATATTCCATAGGTAGGACTTCTCGTATTTGTCCTTACATTTGATAACGAAGGACTATCGTATAGCCCCTGAAGCAGCCCTGTTGGACAAAACACGGCCTGTGTCGGGCTGTTTGTGTGTATACATATGGTGCAATTTGTTTTCCAATAATAAACTTCTTTTTTTGCTTGTTAACGATCTGCTCTGTTCATTTTCCATCTTGGAGTTTGCAGACCGTCTGCCTTTGTGCTTTCTTGGACGCCTGAATAAGTCGCATATCCCCGTGTTCTATAATGACATGCGTAAAGTGCTAGGAACTACTACTACTACTACTACTTAACATTTCTAGAGCGCTACTAGGGAACGCCTCTGTTCCATCCATGACCCTCCCATTTCCACGCCCCCTTTTTTTTTTTTTTTTTTTTTTACTCACATGTGTAATTTAGGTGCAGATCTTGTGCCTAAATGTACACACAAAAGTTCCAATTAAATCTAATTAGTACCAACAATTGGTTATTAAAAAGCCACTTGTTGGCACTAATTGGCTCGATATTCAATTAATTTGTGTGCACAATGTTTGCCGACTTTTACAGAATTAGGGGGATTCTGTGTACAGTAGGAGCACTGGGAGCAGGTTTGGTCACTTATTACAAGAAACGCATTCATGGGTTGGAGTAAGTGGACAAAACATATTTATTTATTTGTTACATTTGTATCCCACATTTTCCCAGCCATTTGTAGGCTCAATGTATCTTTAGAAACCTATTTTTAAACAAACCATTTGCACGTGCAAAACCTGAAACTTGTTTGAAACCAAAACCCTTTATATTTCAGAGAGAGAGAGAAGATTTAGACATTTCTCCTTTTGTAGCTTCAGTAAAAAAAAAAAAAATATATATATATATAATAAAACCTGATGAGAGAGGCTCTCATACTGAAAAATCTTCAGAGACCCCAGAAACTATCTAGAGGAGGAAAGGAAGTCAGAGCGAACATCTTTACTCAAAGGGTGCAGGGCTTAGGGACCAAATCATGCCACTTGGCCATAACAGAGCCAGGAGATATAAAATCAATCTGAATTGCTGTAGGACACGATTTTGAAAGAGGATACGCTACTGCAGACTGACAACAAGGAACGATCTTTTGCTCATCTGTTCTCCCAAGGGAATACTTTAAACAAAAAGCCACAAACAACACACCTCAATCTCTTTGTAACTAAAGCACAATCAGAACATAAAATGGCCACCTGAGAACTCGCATTAGTGAACACTAAGCATGTACTATCCATTCTATGCTCTGCAGGATTTCCAAAGTTAAAAAAAGCATGTACATAGTTTCCATTTGAAAATTATCCCAGGAAACGAACTCACAGACATTTTACACCTGCTAATTTGTGCTGATACTTTTTCTGTGTTAAAATATGCCCACACTTCTGCAAATTCAAAACCATGTGCCCAGCTGCAACCCCACCACAACCTCATCCCCGGAAAGGCTTCCATGCCCCCCCAGCATGCAGAATTCCCGTATCTGCAACACACACTGCACACGTGATTGTTCTTGCATGAAAAGGATCGATTCCACAAAAGCCATTTTACCAGGGTAAAGCACTACTTTGCAAGATTTGCATACCAAGGAGGAAGTGAAAGCCAATCTCCCTCATGCATATTCATGGTGGATATCCTGAAAACCAGATAAGACTTGATGTGCCCTGAGGACCGGATTATGGAGGACTGGATTGTGAAGGCCTGCCCTAATGGGACAAGAATCTAAGGGCCCTGTTTACAAAGGCCCGCTAGCATTTTTAACATGTTGTCTAAGTTGGAAAAGGGACGCCCGAGTGAGGACTTTCACAATTTTTCATATACTTTACAAAAGGCTCGTGAATGCGGAGGCCTTTTGTAAAATTCACAATGCCATGGGAAACATGCGTGTATTTAGCTGTACATATATTGGTAACAAATATTTTACAAAACAAATTCAAATAAAAAGCAGCAGTTTTTTTACATGGTAAGTGGCAGATTCCGCTACCCACACATGCAAATACGTAAAAGGCTTTTCTCACAATGATTTCATAATAGGTTGTTGAACTGAGTGTCAGTCCTCTGTATTATAGATTTTCTTAATGTTTCCAATTTCCAAAAATTTTGCTTTCCTTGTTTTTGTGCTAAAAGTAGATGCCTGTACTATTCCTAGTTTTTGTACCTGGCACAATGGACGGGGTTAACTGACTTGCCCAAGGTCACAAGGAGCCACAGTGGGAATCGAACCCCGGTTCTCAGCCCACTGCACTAACCATTAGGCTACATCCCAAATGACTAGATCAGCATGTTTCACCTTTTTGTGATCGGTTGAGCATTTGGACTCCTTATACATTGATTACAAACTAAAACAAAGTACAAGGAGCAATAAAGAAATAAAATAAAATAAAAAGTTACAGAAAACATAACTAAAGAATGATGTACACGTTTACTTTCACTATAGTCATAAATCTTCTCTGGCTTTTTACTTCATGCACGTGCAAAAGATTGCCCATAAGGTCATGGGCCTTTCATCATAATGGATTGAAATATACACGAGATTTTCACCCCACCCAATACCAAGAAAGCTCTAACAATGAAGACATTCTATCAGCTGCACCCCGGACTGGCAAGTAAGAGTGGGAAAAAAAAAACCCCACAGGCATGCACACAAACAAAAACAATAATGACAGATCTGTGAAAATAATTTCATGTCACTAAAAATGTCCCGAGGAAAGGGTCAGCATAGGCTCGGGCTCTGGGAGGCTGTCGGACTCGGAAGCTGAGGATTATGCCTGTGAGCATAATGGAGAGAACCTCAGCACGGTTCATCCGAAGTCCAGCTATACACAAAACGACAATAGTGGAATGTGAGTCAGTTAAATATAATACAAAATACAAAGTAAGAGGGGGGGGGGGTCAATAAAGCTCTATCAGTAATTTTTAAACATTGATGTTTTATTTGGATGTTCAAGACAATTAAAACCCAGATCACTTGTTTAAAAGGACCAGTCTATTCAAAGAACAGACACCACTAAATGTAAGACTTCGAAACTAAGCCAAAAACTCATTCACTGGGAAATCAGAAATGCTGTCAGACAGACAATGACCAAGACAAAAAAAAAAAAAAAAAAACAAGATCAGAAATCCATAGCTCACAAACTGATTAACTATTTCAGTGAGTTCTGCTAGGCTCCAAACGAAATTCAATCTGAACATATACGTTCACCTCTATGTTTATTTAATTTATTAGGATTTACTGTATTTTTCGGACTATAAGACGCACCTAGGTTTTAGAAGAGGGAAATAGGAAAAAAAAATTTTTCCTTTTTCCCTCCTCTAAAACCTAGGTGCTCCGGTGTGTCTTGTCCGAATCCCTCCCTACGAGTTTGGGATCGCCCTCCCCCCAGCCCTGTCACCACTTTCTTCTCCCTACTCACGTCACGCGATCTTCCCTGGTGGTCTAGTGACGTCGGGGCAGGAAAGAGCCCCCTCTTTCCTGCCCAGCGCGCTGCTCTCCATCCTCCTGTATGCAGCCTGACGGTCTCGGCGAGATTCAAAATGGCCGCCGAGACTTCAATTCTCGGCGGCCATTTTGAATCTCGCCGAGACCGTCAGGCAGCAATGCATACAGGAGGATGGAGAGCAGCGCGCTGGGCTGGAAAGAGGTGGCTCTTTCCTGCCCCGACGTCACTAGACCACCAGGGAAGATCGTGTGAGTAGGGAGAAGTGGTGACAGGGCCGGGGGGAGGGCGATCCTGAACTCGGAGGGCGGGCGGCCAACCAGCCAGCCAAATCTACCTTCGGACTATAAGACGCACCCCCCCATTTTCCTCCCAAATATTTGGGAAAAAAGTGTGTCTTATAGTCCGAAAAATACGGTATTTACTGCCTTTTTGAAAGAATTCATTCAAGGCGGTGGTGCACAGTAAGAATAGATCAAACATAAGCAACAGACAATTACAGCAGTAAAAATATTCAAATAACAATACAAAGAATGGCACAGTATAACACAATACGTAATAGAACATTTTAATTGAAAGAGTAGGATTTAAGCAATGATGGAACATATAGATAGGTAAGAGAGTAAGAGGAGTTTATTTATTTACTTGTTACATTTGTACCCCACATTTTCCCACCTATTTGCAGGCTCACCGTAAAGGTGTTTGGTAGTTCGGTTGATAACAAATACAGGTTATGTTGTGGACGAGGTAGATGTGAGTCAGGCGTCACGGGGTCGAAGGGAATGCGGATAATAAATTGTCCAGTACGAGCATTGGTTGTGCTGTGTCGCTGGGTGTGGGGATTTACGTTGGATTGGTGGGATAGGCCTTTTGAAGAGGTGGGTTTTTAATGATTTCCTGAAATTTAGGTGGTCATTGATTGTTTTCACAGCATTTGGGAGTCCATTCCATAGTTGTGCGCATATGTAGGAGAAGCTAGATGCGTAAGTTGTTTTGTATTTTAGTCCTTTGCAGTTTGGGTAAAGTAAGTTTAGGTATGATCGTGATGATCCGATTCTGATTCTGGTTGGTAGATCTACGAGGTCTGTCATGTATCCTGGGATTATGCCGTAGATAATTTTGTGGACCAAAGTGCAGATTTTGAAGATGATCCGTTCTTTGAAAAGTGCAGCTTTTCTCGAAAGGGGTTTTAGCGCTTTCGAATCATGTTTTACCATATATCAATCTGGCTGCCGGTCTGGAGTTTTTTTGTGAGTTGTTCTTTTACATCCCGCATAGATTATTAGAAAATGTGACTAATTTAAACATCCATGTATCTCTAAGGCCTACTCTGCCATATGACAGGCCTTAAGACTTCATCATTTAAGAGGAAAGACCTGCCAAGCCTACCCCCTTAAAAATTATAGAGTTTACTTCAGCAGTACAGGGAAAAAGAACCGTCTGGAAACAAACAATGGGTCTGTTACAGTATCAGGGATCTCTGCCAATGTACGTAAACGGTGAAAGCCAAACTTAAGCAATTTAGAAGTGTCGGCAGAAAACCAGCACAACCCCTCCTGCCGTCTGCCACCCATCTCTTCTTAGTACATAGCACAGGGTTTGTGAAAATTTCGACTGCAGGAAGGCGAGCGGTAGTAAACCACCTGGCAGTCAGGAAGCATAATAACGTCTGCACAGGCATCAGAGCTGCAGCAGGCCTGGAGGGAAGCTGGCATTCAGAAATATATCGGGAGAATGGATTATTTAAATTAAAGCTGCACATATAATATTCAATACAGTTATTAACAACATTAGACATAGAACTTATTGTGTATACTTGAATATAAATTGAGATTTTGGGGCCAAAAAATGATGATCTTTTTATTTGAGTTTATTTTCATCCCCCAACAGTTGCCAGCATTTCTTCCTCCACCCCCAGAACTCCCCCTCATCCCCTCACACGCACACGTTTACTGGCATTGCAGTGAGACTCTCGGAGAAGGCGGGAGACAGCAGGGCCTTGAGCCAGCACGGATGCTCAAGGCCCTGCACCGGCTAGCACACAGCTTTCTCTGTCAGCATCAGCTGGAGGTAGGAACCGCTGCAATGCCGGAAATCACAAGGAGTGGGGAGGGGGTGTACAGGAATAAGTGCCAGCAACCCTGAGGCAAGGTGGGGGGGGGGGAGGAAGAAATACTGGTATTTGCCAGAACATACCCTCAAGGATCAGTGTTCCCGTTGTAAAAAGAAAACCACCACGCTGCCAGTACATGGGCACCTAAAAGAGACCTTCTGAATGGTGCTGCTATGAAATGGGCAAAGCATATTGTAAGCATCTCTTTCATAGCCAATCACAACGCAACAATGATTTCGCTACTGAGAGAAAAACATGTGATTTATACTAAATTGAACCCGCCGATTCCAAATATGAACTCCGAATTTGCCTGAGACGTCTAGATTTTAAGTTGTACATTTACAATTTAAATTATATACAATTTAACGGAACATAAGCAAGGAGAGAATTGTATAGGTTCTAAGCAATGGATTAAATATATTGATTAAATTGTTTATTTTATAGGGAGCTGTCCTTGAGGCAGCTCAGGTTTGAGCGAAACATATGTCGGACAACGTAACCCCTGGGTCCGATGAAAAACGGAATTAAAAGAGATAAAAAAAGATAAGTTAATTAAATTACAAAGTGATTGTGAAAGCTTAATTACGCTGTAGCTGACCTATGAAAGATGATGGATGTTGTTAACATTGCCATATAAAACAGTTATCGTTGGCAATGAACATCGCTGAGGTCAATTGGTGAGAGGAACTGAATGCTATTGAAGAGTTATCTAAAAAAAATCCTCTAAGTTGCATCTTTTATATAGGTGGCCGGATACCTGTGAAAAGGTCTAGAGTTTATCCAAAGGGATGTCAGTGGCTGTTCTTGGTACCTCCATGTGTTTGACAGCATTTATATTTTGTTTTTTTCTGCTGAAATTTAGTCAAACAACACCTTTTAGCTTTGAAAGACATGGAGCAACGTGTGACTTATAATGGTTATAAATGCAGTCAATGTTTCTTTATAAACATAATGGGCCAGTCACCTGTCTGACTAGGGTAACTCTCAAACTGCAGTCTGCACTCTGAGTTTTCAATACAAGATACTACTACTTAACATTTCTAAAGCGCTACTAGGGTTACGCAGTGCTGTACAGTTTAACAAAGAAGGACAGTCCCTGCTCGAAGAAGCTTACAATCTAAAGGACGAAATGTCAAGTGGGGGCAGTCTAGATTTCCTGAATAGAGGTGGTTAGGTGCCGAAGGCGACATTGAAGAGGTGGGCTTTGAGCAAGGATTTGAAGATGGGCAGGGAGGGGGCTTGGCGTATGGGCTCAGGGAGTTTATTCCAAGCATAGGGTGAGGCGAAGCAGAAAGGGCAGAGCCTGGAGTTGGCGGTGGTGGAGAAGGGTACTGAAAGGAGGGATTTGTCTTGAGAGTGGAGGTTGCAGGTAGGAACGTAAGGGGAGATGAGGGTAGAGAGGTTATGAGGGGCTGCAGATCGAGTGCATTTGTAGGTTAGTAGTAGAAGTTTGAACTGTATGCGGTACCTGATCGGAAGCCAGTGAAGTGACTTGAGGAGTGGGGTGATATGAGCATATCGGTCCAGACGGAAGATAAGACGCGCAGCAGAGTTCTGAACAGATTGAAGGGGGGATAGATGGGGGGGGGATATATCACAGTGCTCTGTAGACATGAGCTTAACTGTTCAAACCGCACTTTGGTGTCTCAATATGAAAAACACAGAAATCCAAAGTGAAAAGAAATTTCCCTAAAAGTGGAGGAGTGGCCTAGTGGTTAGGGTGGTGGACTTTGGTCCTGGGGAACTGAGGACTGAGTTCGATTCCCACTTCAGCCACAGGCAGCTCCTTGTGACTCTGGGCAAGTCACTTAACCCTCCATTGCCCCACGTAAGACGCATTGAGCCTGCCATGAGTGGGAAAGCGCGGGGTACAAATGTAATAAAAATAAAAAAATAATAGGTTGTTGAACTGTGTGTCGGCTCTCTGTATTATTGATTTTCTTAATGTTTCCAATTTCCAAAAATTTTTGTCTTCCTTGTTTTTGTGCTAAAAGTAATTCTATGCCACATATGCTACAACTGAGATCAGAGAGGAAGTGTAATCATTTTACGAGCAGGTTCCTAAAAAATAAGCATTTAACAGTGCTGAATCATCAACAACCCCCCCCCCCCCCCCATTGAAAATATATCATATGCTTTAGGTAAGCTGTGATTTTAGTCTTCCAGTGATGTCTGCTGGGATCAGCAGCTCCAGAGACCATACTGCCTTAAACATCTCAGCCTGAGATAACCCAGCAGCTGCATTTAAAAGCTTAAAGGAGGCAGGAGTGAGAGAGAGAGAGACAGAGAGATGGGGGAGGGGGTTCAGATATTATTGGACAAGTAGGTGGCAAAGAAAATAAATAAGTGAACACGAAGAGGCCCTGGAAGTATAAGACAGCCTTAAGTAAATTAAGTGCCACAGGAATGCGTGTGTGTACGTCTCTCTCTGTTTATTTATTATTAACGTATTCCTTTTATTAAGAAAAGTTGGAACAATACAACCATCAAATATCAGTGTTATACAGGAGAAATATATAAGCCCCCCCCCCCCCTCAAACACACACACACACAAACCACCCCCAAAACCCAACAAAAGCAAAGACATTCCTAGAATAGGCAAACGGTGGCTTGAGGTCTGGACTTATCATGACCTCAAAACCCCTACTCCCCTCCCCAAAACCAGAAACCCTGACCCCGCACCCCCCCCCCCTCCAATCCACTACCCACCAGTATAAGCTATGACGGTATCTAATTCCGATCCCTAAATTTGTTCAAAACTTGGCTGCACGTAGTCGGAGAAATTGAAGTGTCTCTCTCTCTCTCTCTCTCTATATATATATATATCTGTCATCGGACATCATTTATTCTTACAGCTAGAGAAGTCTAAATAAAGTCTGATATCTAAATAAACTTAGAACAGTAACAAGGAATAGCCAGTGAAAGCTATATATCTGCGACTAAGCTAGCAGAGGCATACATCCTCTTCTCCTTAGCCAGTCAGAGGCTGGGACTCAGTACGGAGCAGTGCCACTTCGCTAGACATTTAGAAACGCTGCAGTTTCAAGGTCATGCCAGTAACCTTCCAGACTCGACCAGAAGTAACAGAATAATGTTCACGTGCTTCAGACACCGTCATGGTTCGACAAAAATAAAGACCTATCCCGACACAGCAACCACCGTTAAAATGTACTATAAAGGCAGCCAATGAGAGAGGTAGGTAGGTCAGGAGATTTGCTTGTAAGCTTTTCTTCAAAAGTCAGCAAGTTGACAAAGATGCACGCCGCATCCGCACATGGAACCGTGACCACCTCCCATTTTACAGAATAAGGCTACTAAAGAAACATTGCAAACAATGTAAAAAGTCCCACCTGTAATTTAGAACTATGCATTAAACATTAAAGTTATTGTGAACACTTAAGTGTGCTTTGGGGAGAAGTACACAAAAGGGAAGAGTGTACAGAATTTTTTTTTTTCTTGGTAGGTATTGTGCTCTGGAAGAGTTTTATGGACCAACAGAGCCCCCTAGAGGGAGTAAAAATATTAGCATGAGACTGATAAGAGATTCAATGTCCATTCGTGACCATAGCCTGCATGAGCCACTTGAACAGAGTACATAACTCAAAAGCCTGCTAAGCAGAAAATCCTCACCTTTGCACTTACAGCGTAATTTTAAAGCAAAATTTGGGAATAAAGGCTAACCAACCAACAAAGTGATATGTTTTGGCAGGACCTGCGTAATACATTTCATGAGTAGGCTTCCGGAGCTACATTCCCATCATCAGGTCCAAAAAGCGAAATCCTGGAGGTCAAGAAAAGTAATGTATGGTTTTTCAGCAGGAAAGAAATGAAGTCGATCATACGGGCTTTATGGCCTTTTTCCGCCATCACAGTCTATAATCCTACATAAACGCTCTTAGGACAAAACAAATTTTTGAAAAAGTTATTTTTTCATGCAGTCACAGAGGTTTTTCCAGGTACTCTTGGTCTCTTCCTGTAGCTCCCTGTAAGGAGCAATTTTGATGGAAGCAAAAAAGTTCCTGGTCCATGTTATCCTATGATTATACGGCTGTGTTATATATTTATGGGGAAGGAAGAATTCCAAAGTCTGCTTTGAAATCAAGTAAACCAAAGCGCTACTTCAAAATCCCAAAAGATATACCTATGGGGACAATCCTAGGACTTGGTGCCTCCAGTTAGACGTGCCAGTGTCGTGTTCTGAGAACCAGTTCTATAGCGGCTTTCTGTTCTCCCAACCAATCTCCACTCAGAACAGTGATTTGAAAACTTCCGGGATAACTTAAAGGCTTTCCTAGTCACGGACGCCTTTTCAAACCAACAGGCCCTGAGTACAAAAGTATTGCCATACTGGGAAAGACCAAAGGTCCATCGAGCCCAGCATCCTGTTTCCAACAGTGGCCAATCCAGGTCACAAATACCCGGCAAGATCCCAAAAATGTACAAAACATTTTATACTGCTTATCCCAGAAATAGTGGATTTTCCCCAAGTCCATTTATTAACGGTCTATGGACTTTTCCTTTAGTAAGCCGTCCAAACCTTTTTAAAACTCCGCTAAGCTAACCGCCTTTATCTCCATTCTCTCAATGCGCACTCTGCTTTCCTATCTTATGATCGAGTTCCTTCTTCTTTTATGTGTACCTCGATTTCTGTTTATTTCTTATCTTTCTTATACCGTACAGTCTCGACGATAGACAGTCTGGCATAACTGACAGACACCCCTCCACCCCGGTGACGTCATCGCACTGCCGTTAAGAAGAGTGCAGGGTCTCTTCCTGTTTTCCAGCTTCATATGCTGCTGATTAATGTTAAACAATACTGTATGCCTGTACTTTATTCATAAAGGAGGACATTCTATATATGACGCTTAAAAAAAAAATCAGCGCTGAAATCAGTGCCAACTAAGCATAGTCTATAAACGGCGCCTAGATTTAGGCACCGATTATAGAATATGCTTAATTGATATCTCAGCAGCTAAAACTACGCAAATCCATTTACACCAACGAAAACGTGGCGTAAATCTCGGTATGTAGATTTACATGCACTGGGCCATGGTCAATAACTACGCGTGTAAATTTCGGAACGTCCACGAAACACCCATTTCCCCATTCATAACCGTGTCCTTTTTTGCCTGCGCGTGTTAGAAGTTGGGCACACTTTGTTACAGAATATGTTTAACGAGTTGTGCATGTAAATTCTAATCAGTGCAAATTAGTGCTCATTATTGCTTGTTAAGAGCTGTTATCAAGGCTGATTAACATGTTAAGCCAATTAATTTACGTACATTGTTGATCTCCAGGCGCACTATATAGAATCCAGGGGAAAGTACGTTTTCCGTGCATTTTTAAGGAGTTACCACTGTTTTCTGTGTTATCCATCTTTTCACTCATCTGACAACGGCTTGGTCCCATTTACGTCAGATATCGAGAATGTACTGTAATTTTATTGTAAAGCACTAGGAAAGTTTACTCATAGAGAGTATATCAAATTTTTTAATAAACTTGAATACAATGGGAGGCGTAAACAGGTGTGACCTAAGTGCATCATGCAATTTGAATAACTTACAGTATTCCATAAGTTGCATGCACAAATAAGAGACATTTATTTATTTGGATTTGCTCACGCCTTTTTCAGTAGTAGCTCAAGGTGAGTTTCATTCAGGTACTCTGGATATGTCTCTGTCCCAGGAGGGCTCACGATCTAAGTTTGTACCTGGGGCAATGGAGGGTTAAGTGACTTGCCCAAGATCACAAGGAGCAGCAGTGGGATTTGAACCGGCCACCTCTGGATTGCTCTAACCACTAGGCCACTCCTCTACATGTCCATGCCCCTCCCATGAGTACACCCCCCTGCAGTTATGTGCTAAGACACCATGAGATACCTTGCAAAAGCAAGCACCCAGTTATAAAATTGTCTCGTCCATGTGTACTGTTACCCATTTAAATTATTTCATCTTCCTGTACCCAAACCTGCACCTAGAACAGTAGAGAGCATGTATTAGACCAGTGGTATAGGGGGCACACCCAAACGGTTGAGTTTTCAGGATATCCACAATGAAAATATATGAGATAGCTTTGCATACCAAGGAAGCAGTGCGTGCATATTTACCTCATGCTTATTCATTGTGTATTAGACACGATCATGCACACACAGACGGATGGATCAAGACACATTTGAAAGTTGCAATGGTTTCAGGTCTTCCATGTGAACAAACACTACAAAAACTATGAAATGTTCACAAAGACCTTATGATTTTCAAGTTCATACCCAGAACAAACCTCCTACTCTTGCAACTTGACAAAAATTTATACGAGATGATTATTTCCAGACATTCGGCCATCTTCGTGGTTCAGGGATTTTACAGCACTGAAGCCAAGAAGGATGAACAATGTTTGAGAACTCTCTCAAGTCAATGAAAAAAAAAAAAAAAAACAGACTCAGCTCTACTAAGAGAAACATGAAAAAATGATCATGCTGGTTTTAAGAAAATTACGAGAGGAAACAAAACTGAAGTGCCACCAATTTTCTTACTAATTTTATATTACACAGCAGCTGCATTTTTGCTATCGATTCTGGTGGGGTAAGGACACAGCACAAGTCTGGAGAGGTCGGCTCAATTCCACGCACTGCTGCTCCAATTCTGAGTAAGCCACTTAACATCTACATCCTCAAACAAGATTTCCAGCTCTTCAGAGAAAGCTTTTTTTAAGTTACCACCTGAATGACCTTGCACAATTGCTGTGTGCACTCCTGCTTCAAGTAAATGTGAAACAAATCATAAACTAGGATATTACCTTTCTGCCATGCCGAGCAGAACAGACAGATTTTCAGAGATCTTCCATTTTCTTGCGATTATCTTTCCAAATAAATCACATATCAATACAGCGAAATATAAAACAATTCTCATCATCAAATTTGAGTTGGCTTACAAGAAATGTTAACAGTGGAATAGCAATCCTTCAGTACTTACCTATTCCAGAATTGGATCCAGTCACAATGGCCACTTTCCCAGTGAGGTCAGATCCTTGGAGTATGTCCATTGCTGTAGTATTCCCGTCATACTTCTGTCTTCCACTAGGCTTTGAGGGATTGTCATCTACTGTAAACGCAAGCCTAGGGTCAAGGTACGTGGTTCTTTTATTCAAGTGGCTATTAAAAATTAACAAAAAAAGAGAATTAGTCACTTTAAATATCATTGATCACGTGACAATGATGGTGAAGGTAAAATCAAACTATCTGGCAACTCATTAATAATTCGTTTGCCCTCTTTGCTTTCTTCAAGTGTTAAAAGTTGTTTTTGATGAGTGCAAGTCAAAAAAGTCCCAATCTGCGAGTACTGCTGTGTTTTTGACAACCAACATGATGAAATCCCAGTTTTTAACGAACAATGAATTTCGGGAAATGAAACATGGGCAATTTTCAATAAGCCACCTAGCAGCAAATGACACTTCAAGTACTTTTGCATCTATATAAATGTTGGTAAATTTCAAAGAGAAACTACATGAGTATTAAGTTAGTTAAAAAAAAAGTATCACCTTATATTTGTTTGTTAACATTTATTTCCATATGCTGTAATAATACTGAAAACATGCCAGTTCTGCTGTGTGATGACAGACCTAAAAAAGATGCAACGTCTTTCCTCCGTTCTAAGGAAACGAAACTCTGGAAATCTAGCTCATGGAGTGTCAGCTCCCTCTAGTGGAACATGGAAAGAAGTGCAGTGGAGGAAAGAGGCTGGCCTTTTAGATACGGACCAGAAGACTTCAGGTATGCTCTCCTCACAGAGGACCCTCAAGGTAACAGACAATTGGCAGTGTCGGTAACTAGGGCAATGGAAAGATGAGACCAAACTGATAAAAAAAAGTTATAGAGAACGTGCCTTCAATACCGAGGCAAAAAAAAAGAATATAAAACATAAAATTGGACAAATCGATGTAATTTCTAAAGAAAAAAAACGTGCATATTCCAGGACACTTTGCACTCTGAATTGAAACAAGAAAAAAGTGAACTTAGAAATCCATGAGGGGCATAATCGAATGCGAACGCCCATCTCCATGGGCGTCTATCTGCGAGGACAGGTTCGCGAAGGGGCGGGCCAGACCGTATTTTCGAAAAAGATGGGCGTCCATCTTTTGTTTCGATAATACGGTTGGTGCCGGGCAAATGCATCGGATTTGAGCTGGGCGGTATCAGTTTTCAGCGATAATGGAAACCGAAGGCGCCCAGCTCAAAAACAAACAAATCCAAGGCATTTGGTCGTGGGAGGGGCCAGGATTCGTAATGCACTGGTCCCCCTCACATGCCAGGACACCAGCCGGGCACCCTAGGGGGCACTTGTAACAATTTAAAAAAAAATTAAAATACCTCCCAAGTCCATAGCTCTCTTACCTTGGGTGCTGAGCCCCCCAAATCCCCCTCAAAACCCACTCCCCACAACTCTACACCATTACCATAGCACTTATGGCTGAAGGGGGACACCTAGATGTGGGTACAGTAGGTTTTGGGGGCAGTTTGGAGGGCTCTCATTTACCAGCACAAGTGTAACAGGTAGGGGGGGATGGGCCTGGGTCCACTTGCCTGAAGTCCACTGCACCTACTAACAACTGCTCCAGGGACCTGCATACTGCTGTGATGGAGCTGGGTATGACATTTGAGGCTGGCATACAGGCTGGAAAAAAAAGTTTTTAAAGTTCTTTTTTTTTGCTGGGAGGGGGTTAGTGACCACTGGGGGAGTCAGGGCAGTTGGGGCACTTTTTGGGGACTTGTTCGTGAAAAAAAAAGGGTCCAGAAAAAGTGACCCAAATTCTCGCTTCTGGCGCCCTTCTTTTTTCCATTATCAGCCGAGCGCGCCCATCTCTCCTCGGCCGATAAACATGCCCCAGTCCTGCCTTCACCACGCCTCCGACACGCCCCTGTCAACTTTGTCCGTTCCCACAACAGACTGCAGTTGGAGGCGCCCAAAATAGGCTTTCGATTATACCGATTTGGGCGCCCATGAGAGAAAGGCACCCATCTCCCGATTTGGGTCAAAATATGGGCGTCTTTCTCTTTCGAAAATAAGCCTGTCTGTGTCTCAAGGCTCTGTCCATAGAAACTCTCTCTCTCTCTCTTGGTGCTCTGATCTCCTCCCATGACTTTCAGAACTTTATGCCGATCTCAGATCCTGATCAAAATTTCATCAGGAATCCAGTCTGATGAGTGGAGTGGCCTAGTGGTTAGCGTGGTGGACTTTGGTCCTGGGGAACTGAGGAACTGAGTTCAATTCCCACTTCAGGCACAGGCAGCTCCTTGTGACTCTGGGCAAGTCACTTAACCCACCATTGCCCCATGTAAGCCGCATTGAGCCTGCCATGAGTGGGAAAGCTCGTGGTACAAATGTAACAAAAAAAAAATACATTGTCACCACCGCCTTAAACTTAGGTCGTGCAAGGGATGGTGTCCTGGTTGAGAGGTGGTCCATAGATGGATTCATACCCTAGGGTCCCCACAAACATTTATTTCTCTCAGTCCCCTTCTCTCAAGACAAGGCAGCAAATTCCCTCCAGCTAGCTAGGATATACAATACTTCTCTGAGGGTGTCTGGGAACTAGGACCGAAGGAATCCAGTTTGGGACAGGAGAAAAAGAACTGAGGGGAAAGAAATGAAACAGGGTAACAGTGGAGCTGAGGGACAGGGAGAACAGTAAGACATGGATTGTGAGGGGAAGAGAGGCTGACAGGAGGGACATTGGCTGTGATACAAAGAAAAGTAGGCGAGGAGTTGGCTGAAATAGAGAGATGAACAGGGCAGGGGAAAAATACTATGCCAGACTCTGAGAAGGGGGCTGATAGGAGAGAAAAGCTGAGGAGGGAATTATGGTTGGAAGCAAGAAGCACTAAGAGATGAAGAGAGGGATGGGAGTGAGTGAGACTAGGAAAAGAATTCAAAAACAAGCAGAGGAAGAGGGTAGATTTGAGAAATAAACACAAAAGTATGAACAATATCAGCTGCTCTCCACAACTGAGGATGACCAAGTATCACCAGATGAGAGACTGGGCTGGGTCAGTTGTGGGATGGCAGCTGGTATCTGTTCTTTTGTTCCAGCCTTGCACTCACAGAGGTAAATGATATTTTATTGGAAGGATGGGTAACAGAATTCAAACACGCGTGGGATAAACATAAAGGAATCCTGTTCAGAAGGAATGGATCCTAAGGAGCTTAGCCGAGATTGGGTGGCAGAGCCAGTAGCGGAAGGTGGGGATAGTGCTGGGCAGACTTATACGGTCTGTGCCAGAGCCGGTGGTGGGAGGCGGGGCTGGTGGTTGGGAGGCGGGGATAGTGCTGGGCAGACTTATACGGTCTGTGCCAGAACCGGTGGTGGGAGGCGGGGCTGGTGGTTGGGAGGCGGGGATAGTGCTGGGCAGACTTACACGGTCTGTGCCCTGAAAAGGACAGGTACAAATCAAGGTAAGGTATCCACAAAAAGTAGCACATATGAGTTTATCTTGTAGGGCAGACTGGATGGACCATGCAGGTCTTTTTCTGCCGTCATTTACTATGTTACTATGTTGTGATAGCATGAAATACCATAAACTGAAAATCTTCCTTTAAAAAATTATTTCCCTTGGCAGCTGATATCAGGAGGGGCTACGGTCAGGGACTGAACGGGCATGTCGGGGGTGTGGAGAGTAACACTACTCCTATTCTTCACAAAAATACAAATATTTTTTCACCATTTTAACCTAAAGGATGCAGATATGGTGGGCCTAATAAGGGCACTGGGCTATGTAAGCCTAAAAAAGTAGCACTGCAAGAGCTTGAGGTGACAGGACTCCATTACTGCAGGGTTTGGGTTTTTTTGGGGAAGGGGGGGTAAGGAGCAAGGGGCATGTGCCTCACAAACTCTGTGTGCTTCCTGTTTTGACTCCCTGGCTTTCATGAAAAGCGAAGATACTTACCTGTAGCAGGTATTCTCCGAGGACAGCAGGCTGATTGTTCTCACACTTGGATCGACGTCCACGTCGGCCCAGGATCGGAAGTTTTGCTAGCAAAAATCTCAAAAATCTTCCAGAGTCTTCTGGTGCGCGAGCGGCACGCACCGCACATGCGTGGACTGGTTTCCCGCCCGTCGCGTGAGTAAGGACCTCAGTGTAGTCCAAAAGCAAGAGGAGAACAATGAACAACTCCAAAGGGGAGGAGGGCGGGTTTGTGAGAACAATCAGCCTGCTGTCCTCGGAGAATACCTGCTACAGGTGTAAACTCCCTCCTTCCTCAGCAGGGCCGGGTCACCTTCCCGGGCTCAACACTCCACTCTCAGCCACAGTAAGTAAACACCTCCACAATGCCAGTTGAGGGGGGAAAAAATCCCTCTTATTGCAGTCCACATTCACAGTTCATGAGCAAGTTTAGGTACACCCCCACCCACAGTCTCAAAACCTGTTAAAGCAGTCCCAGTACTTTAAGAGTCCTCTGCCCACCCGTAAGCAATGGATAGGCTTCTCCTCTTTCTTCCAAAATAAACACTTTTACCTCCAGTCCTCTGCAGTAACAGCTCAATGCTGTCCTCTTCCCAGTCAGGAACCTCAGTCCTTGAGGCTCCCTGCCAGAGCAGTGTTCCTCCCTCTGCACAGCAACAAACAACCCTGTGGCCTCCCACAAACTGCCCTTTTCTTTATGCCAAAGTCATTTATCTGAACTCCTCCACCTCCATATGTTCCTCCCCACCGGGTGTAACAGCAGGTAGATCTGTCTCACTCGCTTCCCATTCCATGTCCTTCCTCTCCTCTCTCTCCCTTCTCTTCAAAGACTCCAGAAAAGCAGCCCTCTCTTTCTCGCAGGTGGCAGGAATTATGTATTGACTAGTAAAACATGCCCGTATCTGGAGCAAATGAAACTGGCGCTAGCAAGGTTTTCCTCCCGAACCTCCCCCCTTACCCACCCCTTCGGCGTTGTAAAGCCACTGACCTCGTCAACGCACGCCACCTTCATCCACTGACGCCATTGCTCCGCCCTCGATCTGACGCCATTGCTCCGCCCTCGACGTCATCACGTTTGACGCGAGGGTGGGGCCCAGACACAGTGATTTTGGTGGCTTCACCACCATGAACCCTTCGAACCCGAAGGAAGTGCCCGCAGGAAGTGACACTGACGTCAGTGTCCTCAGAACGTTGAGGGTGAGTTTTATTATATGGGATTCTTAAGCCAGGGGAACTGATTTCCCTGGTTCATGCGCCCCTTCTGGTAACTACTGCCTCTCCATTCCCCTCACTGCTGCTGCTGATGCCGGCTCCTGGAAGGGGAATCCGACCCGGGGTTTGGGTTCCACCCCCTCCCCTACTGGATTCTGGGTATGGTAGTTCTGGCTCTATTGGCTTCAAGGGGAGTTCCCAGGGTCTTATCCTCTTACACAGGTAAGAATCTTAGCTTTCTCCGAGGACAAGCAGGCTGCTTGTTCTCACACTTGAGGTATCCCTAGCTGCCAGGCTCACTGAAAACAATGAACATAAGTACATAAGTAATGCCGTACTGGGAAAAGACCAAGGGTCCATCGAGCCCAGCATCCTGTCCACGACAGCGGCCAATCCAGGCCAAGGGCACCTGGCAAGCTTCCCAAACGTACAAACATTCTATACATGTTATTCCTGGAATTTTGGATTTTTCCAAGTCCGTTTAGTAGCGGTTTATGGACTTGTCCTTTAGGAAACCGTCTAACCCCTTTTTAAACTCTGCTAAGCTAACCGCCTTCACCACTTTCTCCGGCAACGAATTCCAGAGTTTAATTACACGTTGGGTGAAGAAAAATTTTCTCCGATTTGTTTTAAATTTACTACACTGTAGTTTCATCGCATGCCCCCTAGTCCTAGTATTTTTGGAAAGCGTGAACAGAAGCTTCACATCCACCTGTTCCACTCCACTCATTATTTTATATATCTCTATCATGTCTCCCCTCAGCCGTCTCTTCTCCAAGCTGTATAGCCCTAGCCTCCTTAGTCTTTCTTCATAAGGAAGTCGTCCCATCCCCGCTATCATTTTAGTCGCCCTTCGCTGCACCTTTTCCAATTCTACTATATCCTTCTTGAGATGCGGCGACCAGAATTGAACACAATACTCAAGGTGCGGTCGCACCATGGAGCGATACAACGGCATTATAACATCCTCACACCTGTTTTCCATACCTTTCCTAATAATACCCAACATTCTATTCGCTTTCTTAGCCGCAGCAGCACACTGAGCAGAAGGTTTCAGTGTGTTATCGACGACGACACCCAGATCCCTTTCTTGGTCCGTAACTCCTAACGTGGAACCTTGCATGACGTAGCTATAATTCGGGTTCTTTTTTCCCACATGCATCACCTTGCACTTGCTCACATTAAACATCATCTGCCATTTAGCCGCCCAGTCTCCCAGTCTTGTAAGGTCCTCTTGTAATTTTTCACAATCCTGTCGTGATTTAACGACTTTGAATAACTTTGTGTCATCAGCAAATTGGGCCTTGCAACGGCGAGGACATAACAGAGATTTACCTGAAAAGAAACACAACTAAGTGAGAGTGCTGCCTGAAACAGAACAGAAATGGGCCTAGGAGGGTGGAGTTGGATTCTAAACCCCGAACAGATTCTGCAGCACCAACTGCCCAAACCGACTGTCACGTCGGGTAACCTGCTGAACGCAGTAGTGAGATGTGAATGTGTGGACCGATGACCACGTTGCAGCCTTGCAATCTCTTCAACAGAAGCTGACTTCAAGTGAGCCACTGACACAGCCATGGCTCTGACATTATGAGCCGTGACATGGCCCTCGAAAGTCAGCCCAGCTTGGGCATAAGTAAAGGATATGCAATCCGCTAGCCAATTAGAGATTGTGCGTTTTCCGATGCCGACTCCCCTCCTGGTGGGATCAAAAGAAACAAACAACTGGGTGGACTGTCTATAGGGCTTTGTCCGCTCCACATAAAAGGTCAATGCTCTCTTACAGTCCAAGGTGTGCAACTTGTCTTCACCAGGGCGGGTATGTGGACGGGGAAAAAAATGTTTACAAGACAATTGACTGGTTCAGATGGAACTCCGACACCACCTTCGGCAAGAACTTAGGGTGAGTGCAGAGGACTACTCTGTTATGATGAAACTTGATATAAGGTGCATGCATTACCAGGGCCTGGAGCTCACTGATTCTACAAGCTGAAGTAACAGACACCAAGAAAATGACCTTCCAGGTCAAGTACCTCAAATGGCAGGAATTCATTGGCTCAAAAGGAGCTTTCATCAGCTGGGTGAGAACGACGTTGAGATCCCATGACACTGGTGGAGGTTTGACCGGGGGCTTTGACAAAAGCAAACCTCTCACGAAGCGAACAACTAAAGGCTGTCCAGAGGTAGGCTTACCCTCTACACATTGATAAGCACTAATTGCACTAAGGTGAACTCTTACGGAATTGGTCTTGAGACCAGACTCTGATAAGTGTAGAAGGTATTCAAGCAGGGTCCGTGTAGGACAAGAAAAAGGATCTAGGGCCTTGCTGTCACACCAGACAGCAAACCTCCTCCATTTGAAAGAATAACACTTTTTCGTGAAATCTTTCCTGGAAGCAAGCAAGACTCGGGAGACACCCTCTGAAAGACCTAAAGAGGCAATTTCTAAGCTCTCAACATTCAGGCTGTGAGAGCCAGAGACTGGAGGTTGGGATGTAGAAGTGACCCCTCGTTCTGGGTGATGAGGGTCGGAAAACACTCCAAATCTCCACGGTTCTTCGGAGAACTCCTCCAGAAGAAGAGGGAACCAGATCTGACGAGGCCAGAAGGGAGCAACCAGGATCATTGTTCTGCGGTCTTGCTTGAGTTTCAGCAAAGTCTTCACTACTAGAGGTATGGGAGGATACGCATACAGAAGGCCTGTCCCCCAATGCAGGAGACAGGCTAGTCTGTCGTGGGCCTGAAGTCTGGAACAGAATTGAGGGACTTTGTGATTGATCTGAGTGGCAAAAAGATCAACCGAGGGGGTGCCCCATGCTCGGAAGATCTTGTGGACAACGCCCATGTTTAGCAACCACTCGTGAGGTTGCATGATCCTGCTCAACCTGTTGGCCAGACTGTTGTTTACGCCTGCCAGATACATGGCTTGGAGAAACATGCCGTGACGGTGCACCCAAAGCCACATCCGGACGGCTTCCTGACACAGAGGGCGAGATCCGGTGCCCCCCTACTTGTTGGTGTAATACATAGCAACCTGATTGTCTGTCTGAATCAGAATGACTTGGTTGGACAGCCGATCTCTGAAAGCCTTGAGAGAGTTCCAGATCGCTTGTAATTCCAGGAGGTTGATCTGAAGACCCTTTTCCGGAAAAGACCAAGCTCCTTGAGTATGAAGCCCATCTACATGAGCTCCCCACCCTAGGAGGGATGCATCCGTCGTCAACACTTTTTGTGGTTGAGAAATTTGGAAACGACGTCCCAAGGTCAAATTGGATCGAATGGTCCACCACTGAAACTGCAAAAGTCAGTGGAGAGATGGATCACATCCTCTAGATCCCCTGTGGCCTGGCACCACTGGGAAGCTAGGGTCCATTAAGCTGATTTCATATGTAGGCGTGCCATGGGAGTTACATGAACTGTGGAGGCCATGTGACCTAAGAGTCTCAACATCTGTTGAGCTGTGATCTGTTGAGACGCTCGAGCCATGGACACGAGGGCCAGGAGATTGTCTGCCCTTGCATGGGGAAGATAAGCTTGACACGTCCGTGTGTCCAACAGAGCTCCAATGAACTCCAATTTTTGAACCAGGATGAGATGGGACTTGGGATAATTGATCACGAACCCCAGTAGCTCTAGCACTCGACTAACCATCTGCATAGATTGTAGAGCAGACTGGAAGGAGGTCAGCAAGAATTTGAAATGTATGAAGTCAGCATGGGCACGGGATTTCAGTCAAAGGCATTCAGCAAAGCAGGCACAGGAACGTAGGTAGCGGATTCTAGAGGTCAGCCAAGGCTGGGGTATGGTACGTTTTTCAGAACGGGGAATGGGAGGAGCGAGAGTATCCAGAGCAGAGGAGAGAATAGTATTATAGGAAGAGACAGCCTCATTGACAGACTTGGATAACATAGTGGTAGAGAAGAGATTTGAAACACTGGAGGACAGAGTAGAAGGGTCAATAGCCTGAAGATTCCTAAATGTATTGGTTAAGATTGGACGGGACTGGGGAGGAGGGTGTTTAAGTGTGAAATTTATCAGATGATGGTCAGACAGGGAAAGAGTTGAGGCACAGAAATTGGAGAGAGAGCAGTTTAAGAAGAGGATAAGATCAAGACAGTGGCTATTCTGGTGAGTGGGGGCAGTGGAGCACAGTTGAAGATTGAAAGAGGATGTTAAAGGAGCATAAGAATCAGAGGGATCATTAGCATGAATGTTAAAATCCCCAAGAATGAGGGAAGGAAATGAAGAGCCCTAACCTCTTTAGCCTTTTCTCGTATCAGAGGAGTTCCATCCCCTTTATGATTTTGGTCGTTCCTCCTTGAACCTTTTCTGATTCCACTATATCTTTTTTGAGATACGACGACCAGAATTGAACTATATACTCAAGGTGAGGTCACACTATGGAGCGGTACAGAGGCATTATATTATTCTTAGTCTCATTTACTATCCCTTTCCTAATAATGCCTAGCATCCAGTTTGCTTTTTTTGGCTTTTCTTGGGTGCTGACTTCCAAGGTGGACCCTAGCATCAGGTAACTATGATCCAGATTATTCTTCCCAATGTGCAGCACTTTGCATTTGTCCACATTAAAATTCATCTGCCATTTAGATGCTCTGTATTTCAATTTCCTAAGGTCTTCCTGCAATTTTTCACAGTCCGCATGTGCTTTAACAACTTTGAATAGTCTTGTGTCATCTGCACATTTAATCACCTCACTCATCGTTCCAATTTCCAGATCATTTATAAATATGTTAAATAGCACCGGTTCCAGTACAGATACCTGCGGCACTCCACTATTCACCCTCCTCCATTGAGAAAAATGGCCATTTAACCCTACCCTCTGTTTTCTGTCCAATAACCAATTCCTAATCCACATGGCCTCCTATCCCACGACTTTTTCATTTTTTCAGAAGTCTCTCATGAGGAACTTTGTCAAAAACTTTCTGATACTCTAGATACACTACATAAACCGGTTCACCTTTATCCACGTGTTTATTCACGCCTTCAAAGAAATGAAGCAAATTGGTGAGGCAAGACTTCCCTTGGCTGAACCCATGCTGACTCTGCCCCATTAAACCATGTTTGCCTATGTGTTCTATAATTTTATCCTTTATAATAATTTCAACTATTTTGCCCAGCACTGAAGTCAGGATTACCAGTCTGTAATTTCCCGGATTACCCTCCAATCTTCAGGTACTACAGATGATTTTAATTACAGATCACTAACAGCAGATCAGCAATTTCATGTTTGATTTCTTTCAGTACTCTAGGGTGCATTCCATCCGGTCCAGGTGATTTATTAATCTTTAATTTGTCGATTTAGCTCAGTATCTCTTCCAGGTTCATAGAGATTTCTTTCAGTTCCTCTGCATCGTTACCCTCGAAAAACATTTCTGGTACAGGTAGATTTCTTATATCTTCTTCCGTAAAGACCAAAGCAAAGAACTCATTCAGTCTCTGCTATGGCCTTGTCCTCCCCGATCATGCTCTTTCATGATCTAACAGTCCCACAGATTCCCTCACAGGTTTTCTGCTTCTGGTATAACTGAAAACGTTGTTACTAGATGAGTTTTTGCCTCTGTGGCAAGTTTCTTGCCATAGTCTCTTTTAGCCTTCTCTATCAATGCTTAGCATCTAACTTGCCAGTGCTTATGTCACTTCTTATTTTCTTCATTCGGGTTCTTTTCCATTCTTTGAAGGATGTTCTTTTGGCTCTAATTGCCTCTTTCACTTCACCTTTTAATCATGCTGGCTGCCATTTGCTCTTCTTTCCAACCTTGTTAATATATGGAATACATTTGGTCTGGGCTTCCAAGATGGCATTTTTAAACAACATCCCTGCCTGATTTAAAGTCCTAACCTTTGCAGACAATCCTTTAAGCTTCTTTTTAACCATCCTATTCATATTACCACAGTCACCCTTTCAAAAATTAAATGCTGCTACAGTAGATTTCCTTTGTGACTTCACTCCACATATTAGCTCAAATTTGATCATGGTATCCTAGCAGACCCCACACCGCTACCTCTCATACTATGCCCTGCATTCCACCAAGGGCTATATCTAAAATGGCTCCCCCCCTTGTTGGTTCCTGGACCTGTTGTTCCAAAAGGCAGTCATTTATTATGTCTAGGAATTTTACCTTCCTAGTTCTCCCTGATGTAATATTTACCCAATCAATATTGGGGTAATTGAAATCACCTGTTAGTATACTGCTGTCCAGTTTGCCAGCCTTTCTAATTTCTGTAAACATTTCATTATTTCTCTGTTCATTCTGTCCTGCTGGTTGGTATTATAGCCCTACCAGTATAGAATTTCTGTTTATTTTGTTTGACTTAATTCCCTCTAGCATATAGGGCAACTCCCCCTTCCCAAATTTGATTCACTCTATCATTGTGATATAATTTTACCCTATTAAAATATCCCACTGATTGTCCTCCTTCCACCAGGTCTCTGAAATACCTATTATAATCTACCTCTTCATTTAATGCTATATATTCTAGCTCTCCCATTTTATTGGTTAGGCTTCTAGCATTTGTATACAGACACTTCAAATTGTGTTTTTTCCTTGCATCTATAAGCTGCTTTTCTCACAAGTTCTCACCTACTCAAAGCCTCTCTCTGTCTGAAGTTCTGTCTGAGGAGGCAGGATGCAACAAAGAGAGGGTTTGGGCAGGTACGAGGGAGCATGCTTTCAGTACTGCAGCATTAAATGCAAGTTCAGAGGGCCACGAGGGAAAGGTAGAAGGAGAGTCAGTTGAGATAAGTTAGGGTGTGCAAGGGGGAACTGCAGGAGTGTGGGGAGAGGCAGGCAGAGATGCCAGAAGAAAGAGGAAGAGCAGGGCAGGTCAAACCCAGTAAGCGGGGTAAGCACCGCAGGGGGGCGCCTGCCTTCAAAGGCGCCGCTGCGGCGCCATACCGTGCCGCCCTTGGTGCTTTAAATCTTTAATTTACCTCAGTTCCAGCAGCCGAGTCATTTGAAAGCCCTGCCCCGTCTCTAGCCTTCCCTCCCTTCGTGAGTTCGTTCTGCAGTCCCGCCTTCTGATGTCATTTCCTGGAGGGCGGGGCCCTGAGGGAACGAACTCACGAAGGGAGGGAAGGCTAGAGACGGGGCAGGGCTTTCAAATGACGCGGCTGCTGGAATGGAGGTAAATTAAAGATTTAAAGCACCAAGGGCGGCGGGGGATGGGGCGAAGGAGAATCGCTGGACAGAGGCAGGGTGGGAGAAGAGAGAAAGGAGGTGCTGGGGGGGGGGGGGGCGCGGGCGCCAACTCATAGTCTGCAGGGGAGCACCAGAGACCCTAGGACCGGCCCTGAGGAAGAGAAAGAGAGAGAGAGAGAGAAACGTGGACCACAGGGGGCTGCAGGAGTGCAGGTAGATGCTGGAAGGAAGACAACTTATAGATGTCAGAGCATGGGAGAGGGAATAAAGGAAATGAGAAAGATGCAAAAAAAAAAAAAAATGAGTAGGAAGTCTGATGAGTTAATCTCATTAAATTTATTGCAAATTAAAATTTAACAAATTTATCATGCAATAAATATGCAGCCCTAATAAAAACAAAATGAAAAAAAAACCTGCAATATAAAGAAAATATGCTTGCTGGCACATCCCTAATGGCGCGGTACGATTCTCAAACAAGTCTTGAAGTACCTAAACTGGAGTCACTTTCTGCTGAGCTCCATCACTGACATCACCTATGTGGGAGAACCTGACCATCCTGCTTGTCCTCTTGCACAGAAAAAGTAATAACCACTACACCCAATATCGATACGGTATTTAAAAGACTGGCAACCCTACTCAATCATTTGGGCCATATGCTGAATAAATTCTTGTTGTTTTGCCCCTTTCCACTTTAACCCCCCCTCCCCCAAGTGATAAATCTATAAAGAGACATACTCAACAAAATAGATGTGTCCATTTTCATCACTTTCCTGCTCCCATCCATATGGCAGATCTAGAGAAGAAGAAAACGCAGTGTGTTTACTGAATATCAGTGTGGTTCATCTATGCTTGTTAACAGTACTATAGTAAATATTGACCAAAAGCTTGGTAACCACAAACTCTAATATACATCTTCATGTGCCTCAAGTAAAAAGTCTATTAACATCAATTCTAGTTTTCAATCTATTTTTTTTTACCTCTGTGCTAACATTTTATACTTTGAATGTAATAGGCTCTCAAGACAAATCCCTCCTTTCAGTACCCTTCTCCACCACCGCCAACTCTAGGCTCCGCCCTTTCTGCCTCGCCTCACCCTATGCTTGGAACAGACTCCCTGAGCCCATACGCCAGGCCCCCTCCTTGCCCGTCTTCAAATCATTGCTCAAAGCCCACCTCTTCAATGTCGCTTTCGGCACCTAATCACAACACTTCTACTCAGGAAATCTAGACTACCCCAACTTGACATTTCGTCCTTTAGATTGTAAGCTCTTCTGAGCAGGGACCGTCCTTAGTTACTAATTTGTACAGCGCTGCGCAACCCTAGTAGCGCTCTAGAAATGTTAAGTAGTAGTAGTAGTTATATGCAAAAAAAACAGTGAAGTAAAAAATTATGCTAAAATTGAAGTAAAAAATAATAGTAGCAATAAACCAAAAGTAATGCATTAAAATGAATGCCAAAACAAAACTTTATTTTCATTTTAACTTCAGTGTTAAAACGAAAACGAAGACATTAACTACACCGCCTTTTTAACTTTGAAGGCTCTCAAGAACAAGGATCCTCAGCACCAGCACCTTAGGATACCCTCCAACATAGAGAGGCCCTCAACCCGGACAGCCCCCACAACCACTTGCTGCCCTCTTCCCCCGAAGGACCAACAAATACTTACCTGGTCTGTGGAAGCATCCTTCTTGGCTCCTCCTCTTCTTTTGTCACCATCTTGGAAAATGGTGGTGTCTGGCTGATGTCAATGACATCACTCAAACCTCAGACGACATCATCAACATCCATCAAACTGATAGTTTCCAAGATGGAGACAGAAGAGCAGCTCTGGAGGATGCTTCACAGACCAGGTACATATTGTTGGCCCTTCGGGAGGAGGGAAAGTAGATAGTTTGAGGGGTCTCTCTATTTCAGCGTGTCTGGGCCAAAGGTGTCACAGAACCTGGGGGTTTTGGGACCCCAACGAGGATCTCATGGAATTTTTTTTTTAACTGAAAACTTTACATCACCTGTAGAGATGCAGTAAAGTTTCTGTGCTATTGAAGAAGTTAAAAAAAAAACTGTTAATGTTTAGAACAATTTGCTGCAATAAAAGCAATACCACAGGAAACATTTTACTGCTAATTACATTACAATCTCTAATGAATCGGACATACAACCTTCATTGAGATTTATTTCCAAGTCACATGATAGTTAATCCAGTGACGTAGCCAGAGGCAGTACTTTGGATGGGCTTTTCCATGCCCCCCCATAGAATAGTTTTTGTTGTTGTTGTTTTTTAACCTTTTGCTCACCTCACTCTCCCCTCTTGCATCCAACATCTCTCCCTCTCTCCCTAATCTCTTGCCTGCAGACTGGCAACTCCCCCGTCTCTGATCCCCTCCCCAATGTACCTGTCTATGCCAGCCCAAGGCTTCCCTCTGTATATCCCACAAGTGAGGAAACAGAAAGTGATGACAGCGAGGGCAGGAAGCAGCAGAGGGAAGCTAGCGCAGGCCCACCCAGGCCCACCTGTAGCTACACCACTGGTTAATCAATCAATCGAATTAGGGGACAATACAAACTGAAAACTATGGGCCTAGGCCAGACTTCCATCCTTTCCTCTTTCAGATTAGTTTTTGGTAATACAGAAATGTACAATACCAACCTCCTACAACCCGTTTTCTTTTGCCAGTTTTGGGATGCTCCCACTGGGTTTTCTCTTCAACATGGCTGTTCAAGGAAAAGGAAAAATGAAGGTTAGGTAAAACAACGTTCCAAAGCAACTATTTATTGTTCAAGCTCCTTACCAGCATTAGACATTCATGCTATTACCACATCACTGAATACGCCGGTACCAGGCTACACTTTTCTGTACATTCAAGAGACCACAACTTATGAGCTCCATTGTCTATCAGTATATCTTTTGTGCGACTACTGACTGACCCCTGATGAAGGTTTTTTCTAAAACCGAAACACGGACCGTGTTGGGTCCTCAATAAAGTTTTTTGGAGCACCTTATCTCTTGTCTTGGATTGATCCCTTGAAGTTGTTTTTCCACTTGTTTCTTTCGTTGTTGGACTTCTGTGGAAATTTTTGGACCTTTTTTGATATTTGCGGTCAACAGAAATTGTACATCTTTGGTTCTCAGATTTCCATTGATCCCAAGCAGTACTGAAAAATGGCGGCAAAAATCAAGCTGCCTTCAAACTTATCTCTCTTTCAATGGTCATTAGCTTCCATAGCTGCCCCGACTACATCAATCCCACCAGGGATTTTAAGGTAGTCCCGGGGAGGGGGGAGAGGGGGGGATACTCTGTTTTGTTTTTTTTTGTACTGCATTTGCAAGTAATACAGTTATGATCTTGCATAGTAGTTTATACGGTAATAGAGTGCTCCAAATAAATGCTTCTGATACAAAATTTTAGCGGGAATTTAAGTCTTTAAATTTGGGATGATAAGTTCCTTGAGTTAGTTAACCTCTCTGTAGAGTTAAGCACTATGGCTTTTAGTTTCAGTTTTCATTAGCTGAGGTCCATGTGTGTAGTGGCTATTTTGCTTGGAGATAAAATACAATCTTTCATAACATGTGGCACTCACACCACTTCCACTGTACACATCGTATTAATTCAAACTGTGACTACAAAATTAACAGTCTGCACAACTCTCTTGTGTTATGACTGGGGATGTGTGAGCCCTTGTGCCCCGACTGAGCACGGAGAAGATGGAGTGACACCGCACTCGGTCAGGCTGCCAGACAACCCCTAGCTTCACCTGGGAAGCGACCGCCGTTCCCCGGGAGTTGAGACCCCAGGTGCAGGCGGCCACCAGGACTTCTGGAACCAGCGGGGTTGCACGACCACTGACCAGACAGGTGGGCAAACAAACACAGTCCAGGAGCCCGTAATCAGCAGAGCAAAGAATAGTCATGAAACAGTCCAAGGTCAAGGCAGACAGAAACACAACGCATAGTCCAGGAACAAGCCAAGGTCAGGAACACAGGAACTGAAGACAAGGAGCACCGGCTTGGAACTCAAACACAATTGAGGCCGAAGCAACGAGGAACTGGAGGCAGGGCTTTAAATAGTATAGGAATTAATCTCAAACATGTGCAGCTGATCCAAGATGGCTGCCCCCATCAGCAGAGATGCCCTACGCCCAAATATGGGCTTCCTTCCTGATGCTAACTAACTCCAAGATGGCTGCCACAACCCGAGATGCCCATCCCAAGATGGCCGACCTATCCTGGAGATACCACAACCCAGATGGCCGGCTATCTCCGCTGGACCGCGCCTCGCCAGCAAATCGGCCGTGCAGGCCTGGAGTCAGGTGAGGAACGTAACATCTTGGAACAAATTCTTTGGCCGCAGTTTTATTTAACAATTCAACAAATAATGTAACAAACCCAGGGCCGGTCTAAGCAACTGCGGGGCCCTGTGCAGACCAGCTCAGTGGGGCCCACATACCCTCTAGCTGCCGCATCTTCCTTAAAATGGCTGCCGAGACTTCCAGCAGCGGCCTCGCAAGACTCCAGAGGAAGTCTCAGGAGGCTGCCGTTGGAAGCCTCGGCGGCCATTTTTAAACAGCAATGCAGCACCAGAGGGGGTCAGCGCCAGCAACAGGCAGGAAATATTGGGGATCTTTCTTGCCCCAAAGACTCCACTAGGCACCCGGTGACTCGGGGGAGAGGAGGCAACGAGTCACATCGCGGCAATGGCGGGGAGAGGGAGGCCCCTGGAGGTTTGGGGCCCTGTGCAACCGCGCCTGTCGACCCTGCCTAAGACCGGCCCTGAACAAACCAGAATTAAATTTAACCTTCCTCCAGGCCGGCCTCCTACTTCCCCTTTTCACTGTCAGCTAGTCAATAACGAACTAGCTGCCCCTGTCAAAACCAGAACTGAATTCATGTTCATCCTCAACAAAATTCCCCCCTTCCTGCGAGACCTGTGGTGTCACCCGGCCTCATAGCTACCTGTGGCGTCTCACACACTAGTATTCTGCACCCCAATAATTCTTTTAAACCCCTTCACCCCATACTAAATGGTCGCCTGGAAGTACACTCTTTCTCACCAAAGCTGCAGGCAACTGAAACCCCATATATCGACTAACAAATCCTGAACCGCATATAAAAATATATCTAACCCAATATCTGATAAATGAATACCATCCGGATGGTAACGTCTGGGACAGTTCACTGTTAACAATTTGTGCATTAGCACCATACCTCCCAAAAAGCCCACAAATTTAGAAACCTCTGCATTCACTCGCGTCCTCAGTCGCTCCACACCTTTAACCCTCCTAGCTTCCAGCCACATGAATCTGGGAATTATTTGCAACCAGACTACCTGAGTACAAAGAAAAGAACATGCAAGTGCAATAGAGTCCTGCTTAATTTGCCTAATCAAATCAATACCATTCACTGTACATAAATCATAAGTACAAAAGTGCATAAGTATTGCCATACTGGGAAAGACCAAAGGTCCATCGAGCCCAGCATCCTGTTTCCAACAGTGGCCAATCCAGGTCACAAATACCCGGCAAGATCCCAAAAATGTACAAAACATTTTATACTGCTTATCCCAGAAATAGTGGATTTTACCCAAGTTCATTTAATAACGGTCTATGGACTTTTCCTTCAGGAAGCCGTCCAAACCTTTCTTAAACTCCGCTAAGCTAACAGTCTTTACCACATTCTCTGGCAACGAATTCCAGAGTTTAATTACAAGTTGAGTGAAGAAAACCTTTCTCCAATTCGTTTTAAATTTACTACATTGTAGCTTCATCGCATGCCCCCTAGTCCTAGTATTTTTGGTAAGCGTGAACAGACGCTTCATATCTACCCGTTCAACTCCACTCATTATTTTATAGACCTCTATCATGTCTCCCCTCAGCCGTCTCTTCTCCAAGCTGAAGAGCCCTAGCCGCTTTAGCCTTTCCTCATAGGGAAGTCGTCCCATCCCCTTTATCATTTTCGTCGCCCTTCTCTGCACATTTTCTAATTCCACTATATCTTTTTTCAGATGCGACGACCAGAATTGAACACAATATTCGAGGTGTGGTCGCACCATGGAGCGATACAAAGACATTATAACATCCTCATTATTGTTTTCCATTCCTTTCCTAATAATACCTAACATTCTATTTGCTTTCTTAGCCGCAGCAGCACACTGTGCAGAAGGTTTCAACGTATCATCAACAACGACACCTAGATCCCTTTCTTGGTCCTAACGTGGAACCTTGCATGACATAGCTATAATTTGGGTCCCTCTTTCCCACATGCATCACTTTGCACTTGCTCACATTAAACGTCATCTGCCATTTAGATGCCCAGTCTTGTAAGGTCCTCTTGTAATTTTTCACAATCCTCCCGTGATTTAACGACTTTGAATAACTTTGTGTCATCAGCAAATTTAATTACCTCACTAGTTACTCCCATCTCTAGGTCATTTATAAATATGTTACCCCACAAATGCATTAAAATCAAATCAGAATAAGAAAAACGTTGAGCCTCCAGCTAAGTCGGAAGCAGCTGGTCCCAATGCATCTCATGAAGTTCCAGCCACTGAATGTTGATGCCCAATGTAGAGAGGCCAAATTTTGACCCCCCCCCCCCCCCCCCCCCCCCCAGCGAGATTCTGCCACATGCTTCCCGGCCCAAAATATGAAGGAGTGCCTGCAAAGCCAGATGCAGATGTCCACGGGCAAAGCACGAAGCACAGAAACTAACAAATAAGAAAAACAAGGTATTAAAAGTGCACATCCCTCACATAGCTCAAATACCTATTGGATGCCCACCACCTCAAGTGGCAAATGAAAGCCGGTGACCCACCCCTCCCAGCAGCAAACAACGCTGCACCAATCCAGAAAGAGTGCATCCCAAATACGGACAGCTACAAACCCGCAAACCCCAAGACTTTGTTTAGCATTGCAGAAAATTGAAAATGACTTCTAGGTGAACCATCAGAATGAACAAGCCAATATAGGCCACAACTGTGCATGAGTAAGCCAACGACACTGGACATATGGCCAAACGAGCCGACCTCTGCAGCTGGAGCCACACACCCTTTCCCAACTGATCAGTCTGGAGTGCCAAATGCGCAAATGAAAATATCGGGGGGGGGGGGGGGGAACGGGACAAAAACACATCAGAAAACAAAAGCGCCATCACGTTCGCCTACTTAGAAGGAGCTACTGACTCACTCTCAGTGCTCCAAAAAAAGCAACTGAAAATGCTAAATGGAAAAGACTCACTTCCAATAAGGATGAACAAATGGGTACTAATGCACCAAATAATGTCTCAAGTTTCATGTACCAACCGCGCCTGGGAAGCAGCTCCCCCTCCCCCCCCCACCCCCAGACATACCCAGACATCAACATCCGAATTAAAAGCGGAAGCCGTGGGGTCAGGTCAACCCCGAAACTTGCAAAGGTCACCCCTGCTAAAGACTGAGTCACCAACCCAGAAGACCGGTCAGCTGATTTAGCAAATAAGACAAAATGATCATCCACTACCAAAACACTCCTCCAAATTGCGGCAACAACAACAAAAAAAGCTGAAAACAGAGCCAACCAGCATAATAAATTCTCTAAGTACTAGTTGGCAATGAATCCTTCAAGAGCGCTTCAAAGAGTCTAGGAATCGCTTCCACAAAGCTGAAGCCAATGCTCAAAAACGCACCCCCTAGAAGTGAGAAACATCAGTAATTTCATTATAGTGTCCAGGAACATGTCGTACTCCTAGTGTAAAATTCAACTTCAGACAAGACAGAACCACCAAACGCAATAGCTCAACCAGAAGTGGGCAACATGCAGCCTTGCCTGAACCATGACAGTACAAAATTACCTTCTGATTCTGCAAACGCTCATCCCATAGCTCCAGCACCACCCACACAGGAAACACTCAAGCAATGCCAAATTTGCACACCATCTCTCCTCCCTCAACCAATCCAGTCACCCATGAGTACACCAAGCCCCCTGTATGCAGAGCCTCCCACTGCACCAGTGTACAACTGGAAATCCATAGCAGACACAGGAGGTGGAGGCCAAACACACACCCCACTGAAACTGGACAAAAAAGTCTGTCATAACTCCTTAAGGGATGTGAACATGATAATACTTCTTGTACACCCTCCTGGTCAAAAGCACCATACGGCGCGAAAAAACCCTGCCCATTGGATTCTCATGAGAAGCAAAGTTAAAACAGTCCACCAAAGGTTGGATTTCACCCACCGTCAACTTCCACTTCTCAAAAGCTGCAATGATCTCTGCTCTCAGCACCTGCACCTTATTACCAGACAATTGGAACTCTAAGCCGCACAGAATCCAGATCAACCCCCCAAAAAACAACTGAGATCATGGCCCTGCCCACAGATTTCTCTTCAGTCAATGGGATACCCAACTCCCATGCCACATCACAAAAAGCAGACAATTGCTCACATTGAACCGGGTGAGTCGCCCCACCAAACAAAAATCGCCCAGATAATGTACAATACATGTACAACCGGAGCGCTGCTTAGTCACCCTGTGGATGAAAGTGGAAAAAGACTCAAAAAAAGTACAGGATACTGAGCACCCCATTAGCATACATTAATCAAAATAAAACCGATGATCAAACTAAAAACCTAATAAATGAAAAGAAGAAGGGTGTACTGGAAGCATTTAAAACTCGATATCTGCCTTCATCATCAGCACACCCTTCAGAAGATGGATACAGCCTTACAGAGAGCACAAATGCTTCAAGGCTTCACTGCCACGGAGTCAGCTTCAGAACGTTCTAAAGCTTTGGGAATGATTTCTCATGAAACACAATGGGGTCCTTTTACAAAGCTGAACTAAAAAGTGGCCTTAGCGCTCCCTTACATGGGTCTTTCCCATGAGCTATTTGTAGTGCAGCAGTAAAATAGCTGATTTTCTAATTTTCGTATTAATGCTGCCATTAGCAGATTCTCCCAATATCTAGTCCAGGGTTTATAGTTCTGATTTCCCCATAGCATACCCTAAGGAAAGCAAGACTACAAGTCCCTGCATGCAATGGGGTAAACCCAGGACTGGATCAGTCCTGTCAGGATCCTGTTGGTAACACAAGCGCCGTGGCCATTATAAAAGATTAGCACATGGGCCCTTATTGCCACCTATTTTGTAGGTGGTAAGGGCTGTAAGCTCCTTTGAGCAGGGACTGTCCTTCTTTGTTAAACTGTACAGCGCTGCATAACCCTAGTAGTGCTTTAGAAGTGTTAAGTAGTAGTATGTACTAATTCTGTGCTGATTACTGCTGAAACGTCCCCCTCGGCAAAAAAAAAAAAAAAGAGAGAGAGAGAGATTTTTTTTTTTTTAGCACATGGGGCACATTTAGATCTTACAGCATTGCTGCCAAGTTACCCAATTCCAAGCTGGATACTTTTAGGCCAGTTCTGATTTTGAGCTTACATCCTAAAGCAGTATGGGATTTCTAGTGCCTGATCCTGCCCATTGAAATCAGGGCTGCAAGTCCCATAATGAACAGGAAAATATAATACCAGGGAACTGACAAGTGCAGCTTATTTCCCCCCCAAGGACAATTCCACCATGCATACCACTGGTCAATGCAGCTTCTGCAAGATTGACCTGGACAAGTGCAGCCCCTGCTAGCAAGGGGGCAACTTTTCCTCTCTTGAGCACTTCAAGGTTTCTAAGAGGAGTCCAGGTGGTCCTGCAGAGCTGGGCAAGGAAGGAAGAGAGGAAGCCTGTCTGCACACAGTCCCCTTACTTGGCATAGTACAGCCATCCGTCCTTTGTGCTCCTCTCCTCCCAACCTGGGGGCAGTTCGTCCTCACTGTCTGTGTCGTCCAGTCCGGCGTATTTCAGCGCTGCCATAGCACTGAATGGGGATGAGAGGGAGAAAGTGTTCACTAACACACAGCCCGCCCGAGGCAAGAGTGGGACTGGGACGTGCAATCACTGAGCCCTATAGGCCACCGTAATACAGGAAGTCGTTGAGCTGCACATGAGGACTCCTGGGAACCAGAGTTTTTTTTCCTGGTTTCCAGGGAAACGTCTCCGGTGACGTCACGACCACGAGCTACCCTGCTGCAGAACAAACAGAATTCCCCTCCCTGGACCAGAAAGACAAGGAGCCACGAGTCGACAGTCAGTCTCTAAGGAGCGTTTTGGTTCATTTTTTTCCTATTTTATAAGCTTGTTTCAATAGTAAAGTAAAGAGGAATAGTTAGTACCCTCCTCATTTTCTTTGATGGGGGAGGGGGGGTTGGTAAAAGATTGGCAGACCCTTAGAATTACTGATCAGTGAAGTTGTATTATTATAATTACTAGAGAAAAAGACCTGTTTCTGTTAGAAATGAAACGGGCCACTAGTAAGGCAATCTCATTTTGCTATGAATGTTTTTACTGGAAGTGTTTTTAGATATTTGCTGTGATGCAAATGAATAATTTCCCAGACTGTTTTATGACTAATCTGATGCATGACAATGAGATGTGTTTTTTTTGTGTTATGTATTTCTGTTGTTTTCATGCTTTGTATTTGTGAGTGATTTGTATGTAAGATTTTATGCAGATTTTAGTAAATTTGTATGTAAGTATGTGTGTTTGGGAGTGTGTGGGGTGGCGGGGGACTTGGAGGGTGTAGTAATTCTTCAGTCTGTATTGTGGCTGGCTGTCATTATTGAAGCAGTTTTGTGTGTGTCCAATAGAGATTGTGTGTGTTTGTGACAACGTTAGGGTGGGGGGGGGGGGGCGAACTCCTGAACTGGGAGGGGGTGGCAGGGGGCTTGGAGTGGGGTCAGCGTTGCTGAGGGAGGGGATTCGGTGATACAGAGAGAGACAGTGAGTGTCCATCTATCCATGTCCTGCATCAGTGTGTGTGTGTGAGATTGACAGAGAGGGGGGGTGTCACAGAGAGAGATCATGTGTGTGTTTGAAAGTGAGAGAGGGTGCGGCGAAGTCAGAGAGTGGGGGCAAGTGTCTATGTGATTGAGATTGTGTGTGTGGGGGGGAATGTTAAAGGGTGGGGTGTGGCTGGTGAACTGGGAGGGGGTGGCAGGGGCTTGGAGGGGGTTTTGCTCCTGTGCAGAGTAATCCTTCAGTCTGTGTTGTACATAAGTAGTGCCATACTGGGAAAGACCAAAGGTCCATCTAGCCCAGCATCCTGTCACCGACAGTGGCCAATCCAGGTCAAGGGCACCTGGCACGCTCCCCAAACGTAAAAACATTCCAGACAAGTTATACCTAAAAATGCGGAATTTTTCCAAGTCCATTTAATAGCGGTCTATGGACTTGTCCTTTAGGAATCTATCTAACCCCTTTTTAAACTCCGTCAAGCTAACCGCCCGTACCACGTTCTCCGGCAACGAATTCCAGAGTCTAATTACACGTTGGGTGAAGAAAAATTTTCTCCGATTCGTTTTAAATTTACCACACTGTAGCTTCAACTCATGCCCTCTAGTCCTAGTATTTTTGGATAGCGTGAACAGTCGCTTCACATCCACCCGATCCATTCCACTCATTATTTTATACACTTCTATCATATCTCCCCTCAGCCGTCTCTTCTCCAAGCTGAAAAGCCCTAGCCTTCTCAGCCTCTCTTCGTAGGAAAGTCGTCCCATCCCCACTATCATTTTCGTCGCCCTTCGCTGTACCTTTTCCAATTCTACTATATCTTTTTTGAGATACGGAGACCAGTACTGAACACAATACTCCAGGTGCGGTCGCACCATGGAGCGATACAACGGCATTATAACATCCGCACACCTGGACTCCATACCCTTCCTAATAACACCCAACATTCTATTCGCTTTCCTAGCCGCAGCAGCACACTGAGCAGAAGGTTTCAGCGTATCATCGACGACGACACCCAGATCCCTTTCTTGATCCGTAACTCCTAACGCGGAACCTTGCAAGACGTAGCTATAATTCGGGTTCCTCTTACCCACATGCATCACTTTGCACTTGTCAACATTGAACTTCATCTGCCACTTGCACGCCCATTCTCCCAGTCTCGCAAGGTCCTCCTGTAATCGTTCACATTCCTCCTGCGACTTGACGACCCTGAATAATTTTGTGTCATCGGCGAATTTAATTACCTCACTAGTTATTCCCATCTCTAGGTCATTTATAAATACATTAAAAAGCAACGGACCCAGCACAGACCCCTGCGGGACCCCACTAACTACCCTCCTCCACTGAGAATACTGGCCACGCAATCCTACTCTCTGCTTCCTATCTTTCAACCAGTTCTTAATCCATAATAATACCCTACCTCCGATTCCATGACTCTGCAATTTCTTCAGGAGTCTTTCGTGCGGCACTTTGTCAAACGCCTTCTGAAAATCCAGATATACAGGGTATCATTATTCAAGCATGTTTGTATGTATGTGATAGAGATTGTGTGTGTGTGGTTGTGTGAATCTTAGAGGGGGGGTGCAGGACGGCCAAACTTGGAGGGGGTGTCGGGGGGCAGGACGGCCGAACTGGGAGGGGGTGGCGGGGGGCTTGGAAGGGGGTCAGCGTTGCTGGGGGGGGGGTTGCAAGTGTGATAGTTAATCTGTAAGTGACTTGTATGTAAGTATGTGTGTGTGTGTGTGGGGTGGCGGGGGACTTGGAGGGGGTAGTAATCCTTCAGTCTGTGTTGTGGCTGGCTGACATTATTGAAGCAGTTTTGTGTGTGTGCAATAGAGATTGTGTGTGTTTGTGACAATGTTAGAGGGGGGGCCCGGACTTCTGAATTGGGAGGTGGTGGTAGGGGGCTTGGAGGGGGGTCAGCGTTGCTGGGGAGGGGATTCGGTGATTCAGAGAGAGACAGTGAGTGTCCATCTATCCATGTCCTGCATCAGTGTGTGTGTGTGTGAGATTGACAGAGAGGGGGGGAGGCGTGTGTGTGTGTCACACAGAGAGATCATGTGTGTCACAGAGAGAGATCGTGTGTGTGTTTGAAAGTGAGAGAGGATGCGGCAAAGTCGGAGGGTGGGGGCAAGTGTCTGTGTGTGTGTGATAGAGATTGTGTGTTTGAGAATGTTAAAGGGTGGGGCGGGGCTGGTGAACTTGGAGGGGGTGGCAGGGGCTTGGAGGGGGTTTTGCTCCTATGCAAAGTAATCCTTCAGTCTGTGGCTGGGTGTCATCATTCAACCATGTTTGTGTGTGTGTGATAGAGATTGTGTGTGTGTGGTTGTGTGAATGTTAAGAGGGGGGGTGCGGGACAGCCAAACTGGGAGGGGTGGCGGCTGGTGAACTGGGAGGGGGTGGCAGGGGCTTGGAGGGGGTTTTGCTCCTATGCAGAGTAATCCTTCAGTCTGTGTTGTGGCTGGCTGTCATTATTCAAGCATGTTTGTGTGTGTGTGATAGAGATTGTGTGTGTGTTTGTGTGAATGTTAGGGGGGGGTGCGGGATGGCCGAACTGGGAGGGGTGGCGGGGGGCTTGGAGGGGAGGTGCGGGACGCCCGTACTGGGAGGAGGTGGCGGGAGGTTTGGAGGGGGGTCAGCGTTGTTGAGGGGGGTATGGTGCAAGTGTGAGAGGGTGGGGCTAACTGGGAGCGTGGGTGTGTGGCGGTGCAGGCGCGTTGGGAGAGACCGTGGGCTGCTGAACTGGGAGGGGGTGGCGAGGGGCTTGGAGAGGGGTGCGGGACGCCCGTACTGGGAGGAGGTGGTGGGGGGTTTGGAGGGGGGTCAGCATTACTGGGTGGGGTGCAAGTGCGAGAGGGTGGGGCGAACTGGGAGCGCGGGTGTGTGGCAGTGCAGGCGCGTTGGGGGCAGACCGTGGGCTGCTGAATTGGGAGGGGGTGGCAGGGGGCTTGGAGGGGGTTTTGCAGCTATGCAGAGTAATCCTTCAGTCTGTGTTGTGGCTGGCTTTCACTATTGAAGCATTTTTGAGTGTGTGATACAGATTCTGTGTGTGTGTGAATGTTAGAGGGGGGGTGTGAGACTGCCAAGCTGGGAGGGGGTGGCGGGGGGCTTGGAGGGGGGTCAGCATTGCTGGGGGGGGTGTGGTGAAAGTGTGAGAGGGTGGGGCAAACTCGGAGCGCGGGTGTGTGGCAGTGCAGGCGCGTTGGTGGCAGACCGTTCATACGGTGGCACTCCAGGCTCCCGCGTCTCAGCTGCTGCTGTTCGGATCAGGGTGTCTGCGGGCGGCGGCCGGGACCCAGCTGCTGCTGTTCGGGACGGGGTAACGTTTGTTTGCAGGTTGAGTCCGTTGGCGCCTCATGCTTGAGACGCGTCGAGCTTGTTTCCTAGGCAACACGGTGACGTCACCAGAAGGCTTCAGACATTACGAACCAGGCTTCAACATCCTGGCAGTCAGCTTCAGAACGTGGGAGGTACAAATTATTGTAGTAGATTATTCATGGGAACTGAAAGAATTTTGATTTTCTAAAGCTTTGGGAATGATTTCTTATGAAACACAATGGGGTCCTTTAACAAAGCTGCACTAAAAAGTGGCCTTAGCGCTCCCTTACATGGGTCTTTCCCATGAGCTATTTGTAGTGCAGCAGTAAAATAGCTGATTTTTCGTATTAATGTTGCCATTAGCAGATTCTCCCAATATCTAGTCCTGGGTTTATAGTTCTAATTTCCCCATAGCATACCCTAAGGAAAGCAAGACTACAAGTCCCTGCATGCAATGGGGTAAGCCCAGGACTGGATTAGCCCTGTCAGGATCCTGTTGGCAACCCAAGCGCCGTGGCCATTACAAAAGATTAGCACGTGGGCCCTTATTGCCACCTATTTTGTAGGTGGTAAGGGCTCATGTACTAATTCTGTGCTGATTACTGCTGAAACGTCCCCCCCTCAGCAAAAAAAAAAAAAAAAGAGAGAGAGATTTTTTTTAGCACATGGGGCACATTTAGAACTTACAGCAGAGCTGCCAAGTTACCCAATTCCAAGCTGGATACTTTTAGGCCAGTTATGATTTTGAGCTTACATCCTAAAGCAGTATGGGATTTCTAGTGCCTGATCCTCCCGTTGAAATCAGGGCTGCAAGTCCCATAATGAACAGGAAAATATGATACCAGAGAACTAACAAGTGCAGCTTATTTTCCCCCAAGGACTACAATGCCATGCATGCCACTGGTCAATGCAGCTTCTGCAAGATTGACCTGGACAAGTGCAGCCCCTGCTAGAACTGGGGCAACTTTTCCGCTCTTTAGCACTTCAAGGTTTCTAAAGAGGAGTCCAGGTGGTCCTGCAGAGCTGGGCAAGGAAGGAAGATGTTGAAAGAATTTTATTAACAATACTCACAAATACCATCAGACCAAGTCAGGTTTAAGCATTTTTATTTCTTGCAAGGAGACAGATCCAACTGCAGCCTGAAGGTTGTCTGAATCTAACCCCGCCCCCCTTATAAACCTTTCTCTTACAATGCCTAAGGTGCAGTTTCACAGTGCTTGTGTGTCCGTCATTAACATGTTACAGTTCTAGACTGTCAATAAGGTAGCCGGCCAAAGCATATCAAAAACATTCAGTTCTACTTGCAGTTGCACAAGGTCAGAGCTGAACTGTTCCTCTTACATTTATTTAGAAATTGTAAGAATGATTAACCCTATATTAGAAAAACATTTTCTCTACAGAAGAGGAAGTCTGTCTGCACACTGTCCCCTTACTTGGCATAGTACAGCCATCCGTCCTTTGTGCTCCTCTCCTCCCAACCTGGGGGCAGTTCGTCCTCACTGTCTGTGTCGTCCAGTCCGGCGTATTTCAGCGCCGCCATGGCACTGAATGGGGATGAGAGGGAAAGTGTTCAGTAACACAGCCTGCCCGAGGCAAGACGTGCAATCACTGAGCCCTATAGGCCACCGTAATACAGGAAGTAGTTGAGCTGCACAGGACTCCTGGGAACCAGAGTTTTTTTCCTGGTTTCCAGGGAAACGTCTCCGGTGACCTGACTAGCTACCTTACAGAACAGAATCAGTGTTGCCAGGTGGGCGGTTTTACCGCCCAATTGGGCGGTTTTCCGCAACCCGCCGCGGGTAATTTTTGCCCGCGGCGGGTTGCGGTTTTTTGGGCTTCTTTTTTGTGTTTTGGGCGGTTTTTTTGGCGTTTTTTCGGCCGCGGGAGGGCGGGGTTAGTGACGTTTTGGGCGGGGTTAGTGACGTTCTGAGTGGAGCCGATGACGGGGGGCGGGGCCAATGACGGCGGGGCGGGGCCGATGACGCGGGGGTGGGGGTGTCAGGGGCGGGGTTTGAGTTTGGGCGGGTTTTGGGCTGGATTTAGGCTGGTTTGGGTGGGAAAAAAATTTTCCACCTGGCAACCTTGAACAGAATTCCCCGGGCCCTCCCTGGACCAGAAACTCAAGGAGCCACAAGTCAACAGTCTGATGGAGTTCTACAGTATCTATGGGGCGTTTTGGCTAATTTTTTCTTATTTTATAAACTTGTTTCAATAGTAAATTAAATAGGAATAGTTAGTACCCTCCTCATTTTCCTTGGTGGGGGAGGGGGGGTTGGTAAAAGAACGACAGGCCCTTAGAATTATTGATCAGTGAAGTTGTATTATTATAATTATTATTCGTGGGAACTGAAAGAGAATTTTAATTTTCTAAAGCTTTGGGAATGATTTCTCATGAAACACAATGGGGTCCTTAGCGCTCCCTTACATGGGTCAGCTTGTGCATTAATGTTCCCATTAGTGCATGGTATATGCTGAGGGTTAACATGGGATCTATTTAAGAGGCGCACAGTAAGTGTAACATGAGCGCTGGCTAATACTTCCATGCCCACTCTCTACCCATGCCATGTGCCTTGACAGAAAAACTTGTGTAATACACGATTTAATATTCGGTAGCAGGATAATTACTGCAAACCCCAGTAGCGTGGTCATGTGGTAGCCTGTTTCCGAGCTACTACTGAAGGTGTGTGCAAAATATAAATAAGAAATGAAATAAAAGTGGGAGGGCGACCAAGGATTCCAAAGACTGAAAGGATATATAATAATAAAGATGTTTATTGAGGCATAAAGACTCGACACAACGTCGTGTTTCGGCCGTTAGGCCTGCATCAGGAGTCTATAATCAAATTTTGAATACATAAATTATAAAAACAATATAAAAGTAGACAACATATATATACGTTTAAATATTTAAAATTAATTTTATAATTTTAAATGTTATTATATAAAAAAGTATGTATAATAATAACAAATTAGATGCATTTAAGAATGCATTTAAATTCATATTCATTCTTAAATGCATCTAATTTGTTATTATTATACATACCGTATTTTTCGGACTATAAGACGCACTTTTTTCCCCCCAAATTTGGGAGGAAAATGGGGGGTGCGTCTTATAGTCCGAAGGTAGCGATTTCCCTCCCTCCCGCCCTCCCCCCCGAGTTCGGGATCGCCTTCCCCCCGGCCCTGTCACCACTTCTCCCTACTCACGTCACGCGATCTTCCCTGGTGGTCTAGTGACGTCGGGGCAGGAAAGAGCCCCCTCTTTCCTGCCCAGCGCGCTGCTCTCCGTCCTCCTGTATGCAGCCTGACGGTCTCGGCGAGATTCAAAATGGCCGCTGAGACTTATAAACATCTTTATAATTTATATATCCTTTCAGTCTCTGGAATCCTTGGTCGCCCTCCCACTTTTATTTCATTTCTTGTTGTTGTCCGTGGGGCGTCTAGAGTTCTCCGCCTTCTGGCGGATATTTTTTCTCTCAAAATATAAATAAATAATAATGTACTTACACTTTAGTAAAAGGATCCCTAAGAGTTCTCTTTGGCCTGTCACCCTGTTTCCAGCAGCAGCAGCAGCAGCTGTGTCCAGCAATGCCCTTTATTCCCACACCTAAGCAATTCAGAATTCAAGAAGCTGCTGGCATAATGAAATTGAATATGTGTTACCAAAGTAATCCTGGCCATTGTGATATCAGAAATCAAGCACTTATTGAGAGAGGGTAAAATGGAACTGGGAATGCTAAGTTTTTGGAGAAAGAAGCTCTGTCCCTTGTCTCTCTATCCATTTCACTTCTCTGTGTTCTTTGTTCCTTTCCAATTCACCAGCAGGCATTTTGTCCCTTACGGTCTGTGCCAGAGCCGGTGGTTGGGAGGCAGGGCTGGTGGTTGGGAGGTGAGGATAGTGCTGGGCAGACTTATACAGTCTGTGCCAGAGCCGGTGGTGGGAGGCGGGGCTGGTGGTTGGGAGGCGGGGATAGTGCTGGGCAGACTTATACGGTCTGTGCCCTGAAGAGCACAGGTACAAATCAAAGTAGGGTATACACAAAAGTAGCACACATGAGTTGTCTTGTTGGGCAGACTGGATGGACCATGCAGGTCTTTTTCTGCCGTCAACTACTATGTTACCTTCCTTCTTGTTCTTTCTGTCCATTTCCTTTACATCTTCTGTTTTCTCTCCCAATCCTCCACCCCACCCCCACCTCTCTCTGTCTCAGGTCCTTCTATGCCAGGGATGGGCAACCTGCTGCCCACCATTGAACGTTATCCAACCCTCGAGACCATGGGAAGTATACACAGAAAACAACCCGAACAAACGTGATTAACAAGACTTTTGGCTATTTTAAATACTGTATTTCATAAATGTTTCCAAGTCCGTTTAGTAGCGGTTTATGGACTTGTCCTTTAGGAAACTGTCCAACCCCTTTTTAAACTCTGCTAAGCTAATCACCTTCACCACATTTTCCGGCAATGAATTCCAGAGTTTAATTACACGTTGGGTGAAGAAACATTTTCTCCTATTTGTTTCAAATTTACTACACTGTAGTTTCATCGCATGCCCCCTAGTCCTAGTATTTTTGGAAAGTGTGAACAGACGCTTCACATCCACCTGTTCCACTCCACTCATTATTTTATATACCTCTATCATGTCTCCCCTCAGCCGTCTCTTCTCCAAGCTGAAAAGCCCTAGCCTCCTTAGTCTTTCTTCATAGGGAAGTCGTCCCATCCCCGCTATCATTTTCGTCACCCTGTCTGAAGATGCCTGGAATAGTTAGTTCAATTTTCTGCAGTACCGGCTTTGAAAATTCAATGCCCGTTTCTTTTTGCTGGGAGTAAGATAGAACAGGAGGTCACCATTCTGTGTGCAGGGTCTAAGTTTTGTCTTCGCATATGCTGGAATGTTCTGTATGAAAGGGCTGATGCACAAAACTAACACCTGCATTAAAAAGCAGTTAGCGTCTGATTTTGTGTGCACATCGTGCACAGAATGCTCAAAGGGCTCGAGCACAGGTGTTAACATGTGCACTAAACATTGACGCAAATTACATTGAAATGCATTTAAATGGATGTTAATGAGGTCAATAAGTATGCAATGCACAACAAAAGTATTGCAGTACACAGAAGGATATGATGATAACGCCCAACATTTACTGCCAGTTCAGAGGCAACGTAAAAGGTTTTCAGGAGGAGATTTCTTGTTAGTTTTTCATATTGCACTGTGTTTTTTGTTGTCTTTTGCAAGCAAAAGGAAGCCTATACAAATTTCAGCACTGCTAATGAGGACCAAGCATGTGTTCGAGTCTGAGGAAAAGTGAAAGCAAACTGGTGCCTGTTTTTTTTTTTTTTTGTTACATTTGTACCCCGCGCTTTCCCACTCATGGCAGGCTCAATGCGGCTTACATGTTTTTGTGCTTAAATATCAGAATTTCAAAAAATAAAGATGCAAACAATTTATGAAAGGCTCATATTTAAAAGCACAGAACAGCACCAATGTGTGCTTGCACACATAGAAGCATTTGGGCATGCACACAAGAGCCATGCTTACTGCAAACCCTTTGTGCGCATGTGCCAAGCACAGTCCTTAACCTTGCTTTCCGTTTGTTAACACCAATTAACCATGGATTTCATTTGCATAAAAAAAAAATTTTTAGCATCACTTTGTTATTTCTTTGCATTATTCATTCATTCGAGTATTTATTTACCAAGTGGTTTACAGTTTCATTTTACAGGTACTGGGTATGTCCCTATTGGGCTCACAGTCTAGATAGTACATTGTACTACTGTTGTACCTGGGGCAGCAGAGGGTTAAGTGACTTGCCCAGGGTCAGATGGTGCACAGGGGAGGAGGACTTTGAGTATTTTTAAGGGGTGGAGGCAGGATTTAAATTTATTTTTTTTAATTGGGTGGTGGGGTAGATTATCTAGGGGAATCACATTTCTTTGAAAGGGTTTGGGACAGGAGTTTGGGCCAGAATGTCTACTTTAATTTTAAAGAATTGAGGAGTGTGGGAATGAGCTTGTAGGTCTGGTCCTTTAAAAGATGGTGGGTCTGCTATCTTTGTGTTACTTTGGCCAGGAACAAACAGTGACAAGGAGTTTCATTATACTTTGGCTTGAGACCAGTCTTCATAAGTGGATTATTATTAGAATACACCTGTTGGCTATAATTTTACTACTTGAGATTGACTATGTCTTAAGGGTTATTCTTTATGCTCCTGATGCAGGCACAAGCCGAAGTGAGGCCACGTTGGGCTCATTTGATTAAAAGTGACTTTTAGCATACTGCGTTGGACTGTGTGTTTTATCCAATTTTTTCATTCAACTGTGGGAGTTTTTGTTGGATTGTGCCTCTATTGTATGTTTGCTCTGGTAAAATATGGAATAAATGCGCTATTTTACCCAGGATAGTAAATTAGGGCCTCAGATTGTAAGTCTTCTAGGAACAGGGACATAGCAATGCCTATTGTATCTGAATGCAACTCACTTCAAGGTACCAATTAAACAGTGCAAGCTAAATGTAAGTATGCATTCCACTGACTTGATGAAGGAAGTGTAACTCTCTAAAGCGAGAAAAAAATGTATTAAATCAATCTAGCAAAGACATAGCACATATAAGCTTGCAGACCATATATAAAACTTTAAGAGAAAACTTCCAAAATTCATAGAGCAGAAGTTTTTAACTGAAATTCAGCGGAAATACCTTTTTGGTTAGAGGGGCCAAACAAACAAATCACCCCAGTCCTCAAGCTTTCTAGTTGCAGAAGCTGTTTTGGGCAAAATATTGATTGGGCCATGGCTCCCCCCCCCCCCCCCCTGCCATTCTGTTGCCTATGATTTAACCTCCATAATTTCTTTTTCTTCTCTCAGAGTTTGCACTTTTTACAGTCTGACCAGGAAAAAACCCCTGAATATACGGGTTGAAAATTTTGATGTAAAATTGATCCCTTCACTTTCTGCAAAGAAAAAGATATCTTGTAATAAGCTAATTTGGCAAGCTAAAGAGCAATAAATCACCTGGACTGAATGGTACATACACCGGAGAACTGAAAGAACTCAAAAATGCTCTGCAAGTCCAGCACAAATTAGACTCGCCTCTTGTCAGTCTCAAAATCGTATAAGGGTATAAAGTCCTATGTGCCACATAAAAAAGAGACTGAATCAAAGAAGACGATAATGTAGGCCTGCAGACATGGATCCAAAAAGTTCTCCATCCCTCAACACCATGACCACCTCCCAAATCATGTCCCCACACCATTTTGATACCTGCACACACATCTGGACTCTTGAATTTAACCTTCTGATAGACCGCAGAAGCCTTGACTGTCCGACAAGCTCAATGCAAAAATGCAAGAAACTCAGATCACCTGCTGTCACCCATCCCAGACATTTTGATCTCTTCAAACAAAACTTCAGCTGGAGCCATTGGTAATAATGGCTCCAGGTGAAACTCTGCGCTCAAATCATCCAAAGTCCAGAAACTTCCCTCCTGAAACAATTGCTCTACATACCAAAACCCCCTTGCTTGCTATTCAGACCAACTAACAACATTGTCCCCCACCTTGACAGCTACAATAACCACAGCCCTTGTGCAACAAATCTCAAAATCGAGAGTGCCGCCTGCAGAATAGGAGATTGGGGCACCACCCACTTCACCTGCACTTTGAACAAACTACACAACGGGTGAGGAACTGTAAGCAGCCACTCAACTTGCAACCACCTAGGAAGCTGTTCTCCCCCATCAGGCCAATACCAGGCTGCAGATGCCACCACCAAAATGCGTAATGATACAACTTAAAATCTGGAAAATGTATGCCCCCCACGCTCCTTAAGCATCTTCAACTTCCACAATGCAATCCCGGGAGGCTTGCCCTCCAAAGGAAATTAGCAAGCTTTCTCTCCAAAGCTCCATAGAATGCATCCAGAAACAGTATGGGTACCATACTCAAAACATAGTTTATCTTTAGCGTCAACACCATCTTAATCGCCTCCAATCTCCCCCACCAGGACAGGTACAATGGATACCATTTACCAGAGAGAACAGCCACCAGTTCAAGTAACACCTTCCTTTTCAAGTCCAGTGATCTGTCCAGTGTTGATCCAAACCATACCCCTAAATATTTCAATTTTGTGGGGGCCCACTCCAAAGAGAGATCTCCCAGATGCTGTTGATGCACATGCACCGAAAGGGCTATAACCACAAACTTCCCCCAATTCACCTTATACCTAGAAATTCTCGATAAGTCCCCAATCAGAGTGAACAACCTAGGCACAGACTGCACATTCAAATAAAACAAGTCATCTGCAAACGCAGATAGCTTACAATCAGCCACCTCACTGCTTACACCCAAAATTTCTCTATATGCTTGAACCGCGATGGCTAGGGGCTCCAAAGCCAAATTAAACAGCAGTGGAGACAGTGGGTAGCCCTGCTTAGTACCCCAAAAGAAAGGGAAAGCTACCGATACAACCCCATTGATAAGCAGCCGAGCCCACATCTAAATAAGTCACTCGCCAATCCTGAGCCACTCCAGAATTCTGAACATATAGGCCCACTCAATCTGATCAAAGGCTTTTTCTGCAGCCAAAACACAGCTCGATAAGATCTGGCTGACTTGGAGCTAAAGAAAGAACATTCCAAAAAGTATGTGAATTGTCCATAGGATACCTTCCCAAGATAAAGCCACTGTGATCCCGATGCACCAACATAGACATATACCGAGAAAGCCTAACCTGCAAAATGTTTGCATAGGTCTTGCAATCCATGTTGATTAACAAAATGGGTCTGTAACTCTCCACTTTAGAATGATCACGCCCTAGTTTAGGGATTACCACAATCCGCGACTCTGCAAATCCTCTACAGTTCCTTCCCCTGACAACAGAGCCTGATAATACTGCCTCAAGTAAGGAACCATCAAGTCCTGGAAGGCCAAATAAAACTCCACTGTCAATTCATCTGGCTCTGGCACTTTCCCTCTCGACAAGGCCTTGATGGTCCTCCAGATCTCGTCCTCTCTTGATAGGAGCCTTAAGTTCCTGTAGGGTGAAGCATACTCCAAAGATCCACTAGTGCCAGTTTTGTCATAATGGAAGAAATGACACCGCTGGATCTTGTCTGCCACTCAAACCTGTTGAATGGCTATCCAAAGCAACATCCTGTACCTGATTAAAATCCCCACCCATTACCATATAACCCACCCCAAACTCTGCATTCCGTGTGGCTAACTCCTGAAAAAAGTTAGGTGAGTTCATATTCAGTGCATATACGTTAACCAGCACAAAGGTTGCCCCCTGGAGCTTACATTGAACAGACACTCAACGCCCCTATCAGAAGCCTTCAAGGTGATTTTGTAGTGCAGGTGCTTCTGCATCAAAATTAGCACCCCATTACGCTTCTCAGCAGCAGGGGAGAAAGCAACAACCCCAAAGAATCATCACCAAACCCCTCAGAACTTCCTGTTACAGAGAGGACGCTTTGGGCCAGGTGAGAAGCAGCACTGTTTTCAGTGCAGCTATGAGCAGGGAGAAGAAGCCATAAAGGAGAGGGGAGACACTGGAGTTCCGTGCCTGGAGAGGTCAGAAGAAGTGCCAAAGACAGAAAGAAAGATGCAGACCATAGTGGGGGTGAGGCATGGGAGAAAGAGGAAGCAGAAAAAAGAAGACAGAAAAATATGCAGACCACGGGTGGGACGGGGGACATGGGAGAAAGAAGAAGCAGAAAAAAGACAGAGAAAGATGCGAATCATGGTGGGGGAGTAGGAGAAAGAGGAAAGAGAGATGGGGGATAGGCAACTATTCGGGGAATTATTGATTTCGACAAAATCAGGAAGGTAAGGGATAGGAGGAGGGAATTGGGGAAATTGGAACAGTGTTGCATAGAGGCTTTTCAGTCTGATATGCTCAGTTGCAAAAAGCAAAGTATGCCTACAATGCCTTATTGAGTAAGAAGCTGGGGCAGGCAATCTATATGCACAGGTCTCTATTATTCAGAAAATAATAAAGCTGGACATCTTCTGGCACAATATCTCAAAAGGTGATGTAAGGGGTGAGTGTCCTGGGTAATTTATGAGTGGGGTGGTGAATGTTAGTAGAGCTGAAATTGTCTCTGAGTTTTAGGCCTTTTATGAGTCTTTGTACTCCTCAGAAATCATTTTTTCTAGAGAGACCATGGAAACATTTTTGCATCGGTTGGAACAGCAAGAGAGGGTGGAAATTGGAGATGCTGGAAATTGGAGATGGAAGGATCAAAAGAGGGAGATGGGAGGGGAGAAACTTGAACGGAAACAATGGTGATCATGAATGGAGGGTAGGGTGGAGATAGTTCCCATGGAGGGGAGTGAAGAATAGGATAAGGGAGGGGATGAGATGGTGCCCATGGAGGGTAAGAGGGGGATGAGATGGTGCCCATGGAGGGTAAGGGGGGGATGAGATGGTGCCCATGGAGGGGAGGGAGGAGATGGTGCCTATGGAGTGGAAGGGAAAGAAGGAGATGGTGTCCAGGGAGGAGATGCCCATTTGAATTGTGTGATTAAAAATTTTAATCATGCGATTCAAAATTGCAATCAATGTACAGCCCTAGTTTTTAGTAATTTTTTTTTTTATTGTTTGTAATTCGTGATGCTTGTATAGTTTTTTTATTCTTTTGTATCCCGCCTTGAATCTTAGTTGGAGAGCTGGTGGTTTATAAGTCCCCTTTGTAATATAATGTAATATGGTGTATTTAGATTTTTAGAAAACTTTTGGCAAGGTCCCTCTTGAGACTCCTGAGGAAATTAAACAGATATGAGATAGGAAGCAATGTTCTGTTGTGTTTTGGGACCTGGTTAAAAGAGAGAAAACCGAAAGTAAATGGACAGTTCTTGCAATGGGTATATGATGGAGTGCCAGAGGGATCTGGTACTTTTTAACATATTTCTAAATTATCTGAAAGTGGGAATGAGACTGATCTTAATCTTCCTCAAAGTTTAAAAATACACGAGGGAGAGAAACTGTATATGAAATTAAGGATGGCTCTTGCCGTTTTATTTCATGTATTGAGTTGCAACATTTCATTTAATTAAAACATCCTTACTATTACTTTTTTGCACAACAAAGGAGCCATGGCAATCTAAGCAATTTATAAAAAATTGTACTTTTGATGTTTCTTCTGCATATTACTGCTGAGAGTAGGATGCTGCTTGCTTTGATCAAGGAGGGGCAAGAAGTTGTTGCCACTATTGGTGAAATTGTGGGGACCAAAATGAAAGGAGTGTAGTGGAGCAGTGGAGGAAAATAAATGCTAGCTCGAGGGAGGATTGGAGGATAGTAATTAGTGAGGGGAAGTGGAAGACAAAGTAGTGACTAGAGAGAGAATAGGGGAAATAGAAATCAGTGTGGGAAGGGGCGTTTTGGCTAGAGGGAGGATAGATGGACAGACAGCAATCAGATATAGAGAAAAGGCAGAATAAGTGGCAACATGGGTAAGACGTTTGAAGAATGATGAACAGAGGAATAGCAACCAGTGGATAAAAACCCATTGATCTGCAAGGTTTTATGATGCCAGGCTAGGAGCCCACACAAGATAGCCATGTTTAGGTACCCTGGGACCCTCACTAGCTGTTTATGGGTCCTTTTTACTAACATTAAACACAGAAGTACCCTGCATCAATTTGTAACACTTCTTGTTTAATACAAAGTACCAGAACACAAACACACACCATATACAGATAAGGTACCCACGGAACTCACTCATACAAGCCTTTCATACCGCCACCCCTCACTAATCGCACTTTTAATCACATGTGCTCTAGCATTCCATAAATATATTTGACAGTACATGCAATTAAATACATAGAGCACAATCCATTTTCATTGAAGGAAAAATAACCATGTTAAATAATCCAACTGATCAACACCAGTCTTGAATGTCAACACCGCGCTAATTCTCCAGCACTGTTCTGTGTGGACAGTTCTCCTTCCACTAGTGCACAAACCCTAGTGTTTTAGCAGCTTCATAATAGGATTTAGCTCTCAACTTCAGATGAGCGTTCCCGGTAGCGCTCATCAAGCTGCATAGCGCCACAAAGGAAGCATCTTATGACGTTCACATGAGTGAGTTCCGTGGGTACCTTATTTGTATATGGTGTGTGTTTGTGTTCTGGTACTTTGTATTAACCAGTAAGTGTTACAAATTGATGCAGGGTACTTCTGTGCTTAATGTGGTTATTACTTGTACCCTAATATAAGTAGTATCCCCGATAGTGTAATAGATTGGTATCCTTTTACTAAGTCACATAAGCGTCTATGTGCGCCAAAATGGAGTTACCGCTCGACTACCACGTGGCTCTTGTAATTTCATTTTTGGCACACATCCGATACGCGCAGCTGAAAAATAATTTTTATTTTTGGACTCGTGTATCGGACATGCGCCAAGTGGCATGTGATGCGCATAGGTCATTACCGCCCAGTTACCACGTGAGACTTTACCGCTTGGTCAATGGCTGGCGGTAAGGTCGCAGACCCAAAATGGACGCACGGCAATTTTGATTTTGCCACACATCCATTTTCGGCAAAAATGAAAAAAAAAAGGCCTTATTTACAGGCATGCTGAAAAATGGTTTGGCGCACCCAAAACCCGCGCCTACACTACTGCAAGCCATTTTTCAGCGTACCTTAGTAAAAGGACCCCCTATGTGTCTGTCTTCAGGACATACCAAGTCAGAATACAGAGGAGGTACACATCATCTGATTTTCAGCATCTCCCTGGGATGGCTGCAATGGCACTGCCTACCTTTATATAAATCAGAGACCCCTAATGAGAGTGTAGTGTGCTGTGTTAGAAGCACTGTGTGTTCAGGGCTCAGCCCATGGGCCTCCTGTATTATTTTTGTGTCTTATGTGTTCCAGTTTGTGTGCAGTGTGAAGTCAATGCAATAGGACAGAGCTTTTCCTTAGTCCTCTGCCAGTTGAGCTCTATGCTAAATCTTTGTTTCCTTAGCGTCCCTCCGGACCGGACCAGGATTGGACTGATGGGTTGTGCTCGCCTACCAGCAGGTGGAGACTGAGAAAAAACTCTGACTCTAGAGAGCCAATAGAAGCCCTGGCCATGTGACCTTAGCCTCAGTATTTTCTCAGTCTCCCAGCAGGTAGGAAACAAGCCCTTTAGTCGCTCTCTTTCTCTTTTAGAGGTTAATAATAAGAACAACAATGCTACTTCTTCTTCTGTGCCTAGGAATTCTCTGTTAGACGCTGGTCAGATAGGGATTTCTTTTCCTTTCTTTCTTTTACAGCCTCTGGGGGTGTTAAACTCGGGTGTCCCCGAGTCCCTCCCCCCTTTCCTCCCCATCTCCCATACGTAGCTGGGAAGGGCTACCCTTGGGCCTCCTGTATTATTTTTGTGTCTTATGTGTTCCAGTTTGTGTGCAGTGTGAAGTCAATGCAATAGGGCAGAGCTTTTCCTTAGTCCTCTGCCAGTTGAGCTCTATGCTAAATCTTTGTTTCCTTAGCGTCCCTCCGGACCGGACCAGGATTGGACTGATGGGTTGTGCTCACCTACCAGCAGGTGGAGACTGAGAAAAAAACTCTGACTCTAGAGAGCCAATAGGAGCCCTGGCCATGTGACCTTAGCCTCAGTATTTTCTCAGTCTCCCAGCAGGTAGGAAGCGAGCCCTTTAGTCGCTCTCTTTCTCTTTTAGAGGTTAATAATAAGAACAACAATGCTACTTCTTCTTCTGTGCCTAGGAATTCTCTGTTAGACGCTGGTCAGATAGGGATTTCTTTTCCTTTCTTTCTTTTACAGCCTCTGGGGGTGTTAAACTCGGGTGTCCCCGAGTCCCTCCCCCCTTTCCTCCCCATCTCCCATACATAGCTGGGAAGGGCTACCCTTGGGCCTCCTGTATTATTTTTGTGTCTTATGTGTTCCAGTTTGTGTGCAGCGTGAAGTCAATGCAATAGGGCAGAGCTTTTCCTCAGTCCTCTGCCTGTTGAGCTCCATGCTGAATCTTTGTTTAACAAATTTAAGGCAGATTTAAAAACCCACCTTTTGTTTTGGCTTTTGGAGAGTGAGCACAGCTGTTGTTGTTGGATGTTCTGCAGTATGTCTGCTGCTTGTCTCTCCTGCTCTTGTCTAAGCCAGAGGGGTAGCCAGACATGGTATTTTGGGTGGACATGGGCCCAAAGTGGGTGGGCACACAATTTCCCCTCCCCCTGCACTTTCACCCCCCACCCCTGACTCTGCACTAGCGACCCCCAACAAATAAAATACCTGAGCTGGTGGGGATCCCCAAGCCCCATCAGCTGGAAGAGTTCCTCCAGCGGCCAGAACACGTCAATCCCCTAGTTGCTGCAGTCAGTGCCACTATCCACGTGCTGCTGCTGCTGCACTGGCCTCTTCCCTCCTGCACATGCTCAGTTTTCATGCATACACAAAACTGAACCGAGCATGTGCGGATGGGGGGTGGTGCAGCTGCAATGCATGGATAGTGCCACCAGTTGAATTAAGTAGGGAAATGACCTGTTCTTGCCTCTGAAGGACCTCTTCCAGCCAGCAGGGCTTGGGGATCCCTGCCAGCCATAACAAAGTTGCCAGAATTTTGGGTAGGCCTGAGCCCAAACTGGATGGGCCCAGGCCCACCCATGGCTACGCCACTGGTCTAAGCTGATGTGTATTTTCTCTGTCCTAAACATAATTATGGCATTCCTTTCATCACTCATTAATAGTTTGTAAACCACTTTGCAGTGCCTTTACCAAAGGTATATCAAGTCCTGAGTAAACAAATTCAACCAATGGGACCGGGGCGGAGAAGCCATACTCAGAAGCTGGACTACATAGAAGGTCCAGTGTACAAGATTATCATCTTAAGAAGAATCTGGATCCCAAACAGGAGGGACTGTGCATTTGACTCAGAAGATAATAGGTTTGTCCCAGAATCCTCAAGGACTCCAGAAGACTAAAAACTACTGAAATAAATCACAGACACAGATAGAAGAGCACTGACCCTTTCAGTGTTTATTCAATGTCATACAACCAAAAGACAGAAAGATTTTTTCAAAACAGTATTTGTTTTGCCCTTAAGTTTGATAAAGAGAGTTGGAGTATCTTGCATCTGTTGCTGAGTTATCTTTTGGAGGGACTTCTAGGCCAGGACCTTGAAAGGAAATCCCTCCCCCTCCCTTTCCCTAGAGAGAACCTGCTCCCTAGTAGAAGAGTGTTCATGTTGAGAGCAATGAGAGGGGAGGACCAAGAAGAAATAAGTGTTCAGTGGCTCTGGGCTGCGAAGATGTAAATCCAGCAATGGACCACCCTGTGACCGGGACATTCCCTTACATATATTATTTTTTTTTATTTTATGTGTGTGTTATAGTTGTATTTCATTAAATTTAGAAGAATGACATTGGAAAGAAAGGGAAATGGGACTCGATATACCGCCTGTCTGAGGTTTTTGCAACTACATTCAAAGTGGTTTACATATATTCAGGTACTTATTTTGTACCAGGGGCAATGGAGTCCAGAGTCATAAGGAGCTGCAGTGGGAATCGAACTCAGTTCCCTAGGATCAAAGTCCACTGCACTAACCACTAGGCTACTCCTCCACTTTACGGCATCTTTACATTCCCTGCTCACCTTACATTGTTGATTGTTACATCTTTGCCTTGTATTACTCGTTGGTTTTGTAGTTTTATTGTTTACATTAAATACTCTTCATATATAGCAAAATAACGGTGAATAACAGAGAAGAAAGCTTTACAATATGGCAGTGAAGAGATGGAAATATTCAAAAAAAACTTGTGGACAGTAGATGCCAATAGAAGAAAACAACCAACTTGTTGTTCTTGTAAAGACCGTAACTCTATCATTAGTTTGTAAAAGCAAATCCAGGGCCAACAAATCAGTGACTAATTACTATATATTCTTCAGTTGTGCAAAGTGTACTGTATTTAGAGTAACAACAGGCCTGAGTCACTAGATGGCACTGTCAGTACAGACTTGCAGAATATTCTTCTTTAAAACTTAAGACCTTTCTTTTTAAAAAAAATTCTTTCCAACCCAACAGATTGTTGGAAAGAAATTGTGCTTTATAAGAGGTGGAAAAGCCAAGGTCTGTGTCTGAAGGCAAAATAACTCTACAACAATTTAACAAAACAGGACAAAAGGTGGAGTGGGAAAAGGCACACTGAGTTTGAAAATAGGCTCAATCAGATTGAGGCTTCCAGAAAAATAAAGTCCTGAAAACAAAAAAAAAAAACCTTATGCAGCCAGCTTAAGTACAATAGAAACGTTGATAGACTGAAACATAGCAGTTTGGAAATTGGTCTTTTCAAGCTAACAGATACACCCTCATTTTCTTTGTTTTAAATTTTACTGTGAAACCTATTGTCTAAACCATACAGCTTTCTTAATGGTCACTGTGTATGGTGGCCCTGGTGATAGAACCCTTTGCTGCCACCTAATGGAGGAGAACTATAGCAATACGTTTTGCCTTTGGACAGTGGCACCCTGTGGTTAAACTATGAAATCCATCCTTTCGAATCTGTTGACAGTGACGTCTAATGGTTAGATGAGGCTTGACAAATTTTCTTTGAATTTAGGGACCCAGCCTAAAATCTTACCCCCACCCCCAATATTCAATTGTAACAATTAGCACTTAGTCAAAACGTCATCCACCATGGTGACTTATAAACTGGATATTTAGTGCCAGTAGCCAGCACTGAATATCCAGCACAGTAACACAGTAAATGACGGTAGATAAAGACCTGTACGGTCCATCCAGTCTGCCCATCAGTACTATCCAAAATTGCTATCTGGTTATTAGCCATATTCATACTGCTAACTAGACAACTAACCAGATAAAGTTAGAACAGCCGTTTTGCTGTCCTAACTTTATCTGAATAGTTATCCAGTTAGAGGTCGCAATATGATTGCTTATCAGATAACCTGTGGCTCCACCCATGGACCACTCCAGCAGTCAGAGGAAATATTTATCAGCACTCATAGGAGCCAACTTTTCAAAATTATTGGGGGTGCTAAGCCCAATGGAAATGACCCCTCCCTGGACACTGACAAGGAATTTTCTCAATATTGGGGGTGCTCAAGCACCCACAGAGCCGGCTCCAATGTCAGCACTATCCCGATCACCGGCACTTAGCCAGTTAGCAGCACTTGATAACCGGATCGATGTATGTGTCTTTGAATAGCAACCCTTTAAAAGCTAACTGCTGAGATCCTTATTACAATGCCAGCCCCTCCTCCCAAGGTCTATCACAGCTCCTTTAGGGCCTGATTTACTGTTTTTCTATTTTGAGCCTAAGAGAAAAGAAAGCTTAATAAATCAGGCCTGTAATGTTCCACTACACAGTGTCAGCCCCCATGCTGTCAACAGCACACTGATGATCCTCTGATAGCTGCATCTAAGGCAAATGCCTTTTTGATTCACATATCACCATGACCCGGGTCTCTACCAATTTGTCTCTCCCCTGCACCCTTTCCAGTCTTTCTGTCTGTCACTCACCTGCACCTTTTCCTCACCTAGTCTCTCTCACTCCTCTGGGCCCTTCCCTCATTTCTCTGCACTTTGCCATCACCTCTCTCTCCCTTTCCCTCTCTGTCTCTCGTGCCATCACTCTTTCTATATCCTCTCTCTCTCTCTCTCTTGCTTGCACCCTTTCCTTACCCAGTCTATCTGTCTATCTCTCTAACCCCTCTCGCTTCCCTGCAAACTTTCTTCACCCAGTTTTAGGATCACCTTTACCTATGGGTCCCCTAAAGCTGGGCCCGGGGTAGCTGCCACCTTTGCCATTTGTAAAAGTGGCCCGAGTAAATGTTTCATTTTCCTTTTAGGATAGCACATAGCACTCTCACAAGCTCTGGTTGCTCAATTATCAAGAGGGTTTTCCCAATTTGTGCCCCTAAGAGAAAGCCCTGGACAATAGGTTTCTTTATACACCATCTTCCATTTGTTGCTTCCATAGCTGTTGGTTATTTTTAATTTCATGCTCTGCACATATCATTCAAATGCAAATGCCCCTCAGTCTTCTAGTTGTTTCACTGTGCAAGTTCGTTCAAATACTGCAGCATATAGTCCATTCTGCCTAAAGTCCTCTGCAACTTGTTTCGAGTGCCGTATTTTGGCAGACAGTGCTTCAAAAATATCACTCTGATCCACCGCAGTAGCAATCCTGTAAATAAATTCTTCTGAGGATTCCAAACCTCGGAGGCCAAGGTTAACGCCACAGCCTGCAAGAAAACAACAGGTGTATACGTGACATTGTGTTAACTGACAACCTCTCGGAGTGTTACCTGGGCACTGATTGATGCTTAGGTCTTTATTTTCAAAAGAGATGTGTCATAGGAACAAACTGGAATAAGCCATTTGGGAATCAAGCCCAGTGGTGTGCAGGAGCTGGCTTGCACTGGCTCATGAGAGCCGTTTGTTAGTTTTTAAAGAAGTTTGGGAGCTGGTTGTTAAAGTAGCTACTTTAACAACTGGCTCCCAAAATTTGGGCTTGGGTGACTCGGGTCCCCTCCTGATGTCGACGTCCTCCTCCTCCTCTCCTGTGACTTGAGCATCTTCTATCCCCACTGCCCCCCTACGCAGCACCTCTCTGCGTGTGCTCGCTGTCTTTGTCCTCCCCCCCCCCCCCGCACCTCCTTGCTTGTCTCTTCTTTTGTCGCAATTATTTTTTTTTAAGCAGTGCTGGCACACGTCAGCAGGTACAGCCTGCTTCAGCCAATCCCAGGGACCTTCCTTCAGCCCTCGGGGGCAAGACAGGCTGAAGGAAGGCCCCTGGAATTGGCTGAAGCAGCCTGCTCTTGCTGATGTGTGCCAGCACTGCTTAAAATAATCGTGGCAGAAGAGGCAAGGAGGTGCGAGGGGAGGACAAAGAGAGCAGAAAGGTGCTGCTTCGGGGGGGGGGGGGGGGGAGTGAGGGCAACGAGGGAAACAGATATTGCATCTTAGGTGGGGCAACAAGGGACCAGGTACTGCATCGGGGGGAGGGGCAGAGGTGCTGCATAGAGGGGTAAGGAGGGAGAGAGGTCCTGAATGGGGGAGGCAAGGAAGGAGAGGTTTTGCATTCGGGGGAGGGGGGTGAGAAATGGAGATAGGTACTGCATTGGGGGGGGGGGCAATGGGAGAAAGGTGCTGCATGGGGGCAAGGAAGGAGAGAGGTGCTGCATTTGGAGGATGGGCAATGAGGGAGACAGGTACTGTATGGGGCGGCAAGGAGGGAGAGAGGTGCTGCATGGGGGGGGGGTAAGGAAAGAGGTGCTGCGTGGGGGGCAAGGAAGGAGAGAGGTGCTGCATTCTGGGTGTGCTGTCACATGGCAGGGGGCATATGGACACAAGAAGTTTGTTGGACATGGTACGAATAGGAACAAAGAGATGGAAGATGCTCAACATGGCGAGAAGACAGGGTGATGCTGGGTCAGATAGATAGGAATGCAGAGAGAAGATGGACTTGAAGAGAAAGGAAGTGCCAAATGGACAAGCAGACTCTGATAAAACAGTTAAGAGAAGAAAGAGGAAAGCAGAAAGCATGGGACCAACACAATAAGAAAAATAAAATGACCAGACAACAAAGGCTGAGTAGATTGCTACCTTTACTACACTCAAGCTAGAGAATAAAGTAAATGGAAGGGTATACAGTAATGTAAGCAGGTTACTACCCTTGTTCCTTCTGGGTATCCTGGCTTTAAGCATGGAGACCTGGGAGGTGAATCTAAGGAGAAATAAGTGCTGAAGGAATAGAATCAAGACTTAAGCCGGTTGCCACCCTTAAAGTCTATCTGGGTGTCCTGAATTAAAGGATATAGGGTGAATGTGTTTGATGGGAGCAGAAAGGAGGAACATAGATCAAATGATAGATGGGAGTGTACAATGTATGCCATGGTGTTATGGTAAAGAACATCTAAATAAGTGTATAACAGTGACAAGAGAAGGTGTTGGGCATAATGGTGATTATGGTTGAACAAAATGTTGATGTTATTAAATGTGTTTGATGACACCTAAGAGAGAAGGGGGTGGTACATTTTGGCCCTTGAGGACATGGGAAGATGGTTTCCTGTGATGAAACCAGGAGAGTCATCTTTTATTTACTGGGGGGAGAGTGTAATCCCCCACTATATGGAGATTACTGAGTGGTGTTGGCTTCACTGGGGGAAGAGAGTGGTATGTTGCTGGGTGGAAGGGAAGCCCTGCCCAAGAGAAGTATTCATGGAATAAGTTGCAGTGGGAAATGTTTCTAGTAGGTGATTGACAGCAAAGGTGGAGTTTGAAGGTGATAAAGTTCTTGCTTGTTGGAGAATGAGGTCATTGGTTGCCTTCACCCCTGCCAGGACCCTAGGAGGAGAGGGGGTATCTTGGAAAGGCTAGATAACCTAAGTCTGGATCAAGGGGGAATTCTGGTGGGTGGGCAAGGGGAGCCCAGCTTGAGAACAGGCCAGAGAGTACAGCCCAGTGAGGTGCAGCTCTGGACAGACAAGGAGGTCAAATCCTGGAGGAGTTTGCTGGTGACAATCAATGCTACTAGTACAGCCTTGGTTTATATAGCCTAAAAGGATGAGTGATGGACTGGAGGAGTTGTTTATTTGTGCATGTTTTGAGATTGCCATAAGTAACTTTAATTAGTGGATAAGACTGCACCAAATAGTCTTGGATGGACTGAAAACCTCTTAAACCAAATGCTGGCTGTACATAGGAATTTATGGAGTCTGGATTTACTGCCTGTTTTTATTTATTTATTGCATTTGTATCCCACATTTTCCCACCTTTTTGCGGGCTCAAAGTGGCTTACAATACATTATGAATAGTGGAAATTACATTTTGTTCCAATTCGTTTATGGATTACATTGTGAAGAGTTATACAAAACAAATCAAATCAAAGTATCGTTAAAATTAAAATCAAAGTATGTTGCAGAGTTTAGTAAAGTTGTGCACAAACCAATTCCTTGGTGTGGTGAGTATTCATGAGAGAGAGAGAAACTGAGAGTAAAGAACTTGTTCCTGGACTGTTAAGGATACTCAGGATAAAGCCCAGCTTAACATCCTATGGCCTTCCAGAGCTTTATCTGGCCCTAGCCTATGCCCAAGCTCGAATCAGAGGGATGGAATGATCTGTGGAGAGTGAGTTGTGAGAGTGAAGAAGAATTGGTGGTGGTAGTAACCTTCTCTCTTTTCTGGCCCAGGTTAGTTAGAGAGATAGATCTGAGCTGGTCGCTGAGACCCGGGTTACACAGATATTATGAAGACATAAACCAGAGAGGGCAAACTAGTACATAAACACCGCCATACTGGGAAAAGACCAAGGGTCCATCAAGCCCAGCATCCTGTCTCTGACAGCGGCCAATCCAGGCTTCAAGAACCCGGCAACCCCCCCCAAAAAAAAAAAAAAATTAATAATGTTCAATGGACGTTTCCCTCAGGAATCTGTCCAAACCCCCTTTAAATTCCGTAAGGCCAGCTGCTGTCACTACCTTCTCCGGCAACGAGTTCCAGAGTCTAACTACACGCTGAGTAAAGAAAAACGTTCTCCTATTTGTTTTAAATCTACCATATTCTAGCTTCATCTTGTGTCCCCTGGTTTTGTTGTTGTTTGAAAGTATAAACAAACGCTTCACATGTGTCCGCTCTAATCCGCTCATTATCTTGTAGACTTCTATCATATCACCCCTCAGTCACCTTTTCTCCAAGCTGAAGAGCCCTAACCTTCTCAGCCTTTCCTCATAGGGAAGTCGTTCCATTCCCTTTATCATTTTTGTCGCCCTTCTCTGCACCTTCTCTAATTCCTTTATATCTTTTTTGAAATGCGGCGACCAGAATTGGACACAATACTCGAGGTGCGGTCACACCATGGAGCGATACAACGGCATTATAACATCCTCGTGTTTGTTTTCCATCCCTTTCCTAATAATACTCAACATTCTGTGTGCTTTCTTAGCCACCGCAGCACACTGAGCAGAATTTTTTAACGTCTTATCAACGATGACTCCCAGATCCCTTTCTAGGTTCGTGACTCCTAATGTGGAACCTTGCATGACATAGCTGTAATTCGGGTTCCTCTTACTCACATGCATCACTTTGCACTTGTCAACATTGAACTTCATCTGCCACTTTGACGCCCAATCCCCCAGTCTCACGAGGTCCTCCTGTAATCTTTCACACTCCTCCTGCGACTTGACGACACTGAATAACTAGTAATCAAACTAGAGTTCCCCTTACCTCCTCCCCCCCCAGTTTAGGCATTTTTAGGGATTATTTATTTTCCTTACTGGTCTTTTTTTCCACACATATTTTTGTACATTGTAATTTGTTTAAAAAAAAATAAAGCTGGGTTATGTGAGAGCAGATTGAGCCAGATATTATAAGCCATAATAAAAGATACGACTATTTGAAAAGAGCTAAACAAAGCCATCATAATTGACTTTCATTATATATTTCTTCAGATATGCAGTAGATTGCAACCTACCAGTATCAAAATTGAGCATTCGAGCTGCCTCTCCTTCCACTGTCACAACCACATTGCTTCCCTCGATAAAAGCTGCAGTCACCCTCCTGTGAGAGAGCATGATCTCAAACAGCTTCCTACTGCACTGCAGATGATGGAGGGTCAGGTCGTTCACCCTTGGCTCTAGGTCAGTCTTGTAGGCATTGAAGGACTGATGGAATATGTTTTTCATTATCTGGAATGAGAAAAGTAGATAAGCCAGAGAGAAGCAGCAACACAAGCCAAGCAGCAGAGAATAAGAAGGGTAGTGGACCCAGATGGGAACTAATAAATCAACGGAGCCTCATCCCATAGGTATGGATTAAATAAAAGCACATTTCTAAATGTTCGAGTGACATTTAAACATGGTTGCTATCTGATTGAACCATACAAGGAAGCAGCTACCATATGACCCCTGATGCAGGTAACTAGCTAAAACGTGGGCTGTTTAGGGTCCTTCAATATATCTTGCTTCCCTCTGGTTTGAGGCTCCACTGATTTCTTTGCTCCCATCTGGGCCCACTACACTTCTTTTCTGTGTCATAAGTTTTTTAATATCTGCATCTAGTGATAAAGTCATCGTGCTAACATAGAACCTGTGAGTTCCCTTTATCTGTGGGTTCTCTGGAACTTTTTCCTTCTATTTGTTTATGAATTATATGCTTAAGGGGGTTCCTGAGGGGCTCTCAGGAGACTCTCAGGAGGGAGCACAGAACGAACGTAGCGGACAGGCACGCGACACCCCCCCCCCAGCGGCGTGCACCCAGGGCGGACCGCCCCCACCGCCCCCCCCCCCCCTTGGTCCGCCACTGACTTGGTCCATTTATTTTTAGGGCCAAGCCTCCAAAAAGTGCCCCAAATGACCAGAGGACGACCGGAGGGAATCGGGGAACACCTCCCCTTACTCCCCCAGTGGTCACCAACCCCCTCCCACCCAAAAAAAATTTAAAAATTATTTTTTTCCAGCCTCTATGCCAGCCTGAAATGTCATACTCAGCTCCATGACAGCAGTATGCAGGTCCCTGGAGCAGTTTTAGTGGGTGCAGTGCACTTCAGGCAGGTGGACCCAGGCCCATCCCCCCTAACTGTTACACTTGTGGTGGTAAATGGGAGCCCTCCAAACCTCCCCCCCCCCCAAAAAAAAAAACCCACTGTATCCACATGTAGGTGCCCCCCTTCACCCATAAGGGCTATGGTAATGGTGTACAGTTTTGGGGAGTGGGTTTTGGGGGGCTCAGCACCCAAGGTAAGGGAGGTAAGCACCTGGGAGCAATTTTTGAAGTCCACTGCAGTGCCCCCTAGGGTGTCCTGGCATGTGAGGGGGACCAGTGCACTACAAATGCTGGCTCCTCCCATGACCAAATGCCTTGGATTTGGCTGGGTTTGAGATGGTTGGCATCGGTTTCCATTATCGGCAAAAACCGATGCCGGCCATCTCAAATCCGGCCATCTCTGACATTTGGCCGGCCCCAACCGTATTATTGAAATGAAAGATGGCTGGCTATCTTGTTTCGATAATACTATTCGTGAGACCTCTTTACGGCGCCGGCCTTAGAGATGGCCGGCGCCGTTCGATTATGCCCCTCTAATTTGCATGTGCAATTTATAGAATAAGGTCAGTTGTGCACATAACTTTGGGGCCCTTGTACTATGCTGCAGTAGGGCTATTGAGCGGGTAGCGCGTGCCAAATTGACACTACTCCTGGCGCATCACCTCAACCCCCTATGGCGCATCACCTCCTGCAGGTGCAGGGAGCAGTTGCTTGGCTGTCGGCTCTGCCGGTTCCCTGCCCCAGAACAGGAAATAACGTCACAGGAAGCAGGGAACCGACAGAGCCGACAGCCACAGGGCTGGACCCTGCACCCCCCTGCAGTGTGCACTCGAGGCAGATCGCCCCCACCGCCCCGCCCTTAGTATGCCATTGCTTCCATGATGTATAAAAGATTAGTGTTATTTAATGAGGGGAAAGTCTATTCCATACGGTTTCCTAGCACTTCGTAAACCATAAAATTATACTGCTTGTCACCTTCTGATTAGCCATCCACCTCTGTCTGTTTCTCACTTCTTCCAACCACCCCACCCCCTCCCCTACCTTTCCCTCGAGATAGTCATTTGAATGCTTTTCACGTTTGATTTATATATATTTTGATATGTCATCTTTTGCTTATATCTGACCTGAAGAAGGTTCTGCCTTAGAAAACTTGTCAAAAATGTATCCAGGGACCCTTTTACTAAGGCGCGCTGAAAAAAATGGCCTGCGGTAATGTAGACACGTGTTTTGGCCGTGCGCAGAATCATTTTTCAGCGCGCCAGTAAAAAAGGCCTTTTTAAATTTTTTTTTTTTGCAAAATGAAAATTGCCGCGCATCCATTTTGGGTCTGAGACCTTACCGCCAGCCATTGACCTAGCGGTAAGGTCTCACGCGATAACCGGGCAGTAATGGTCTACGCGCGTAGAATGCTGATTACCACCCGATTACCGCCTGCGCACCTGAAAATAAAAATATTTTCCAGCGCGTGTAGTGGCCGTGCATAAAAAATGAAATTACCGCATGGGCCACGTAGTAGCCGGCAGTAACTTGGAATTGTCATGCGTTGGGCACGCATAGGCGCTTACGCAGCTTAGTAAAAAGGTCCCTAAGTTAGTTCAATGGAAAGGTATTACTTTATTTTCCTTTCTTTTATTTTATTTCTGTTCTATTTCTATTTATTAAAGTTAGAGTGTGTATTCTTCAGGTCGTCTTGTGCTTTCTTATCTTCTGCCCTTTAGAAGTCTGTTAATTTATTGAAATTGCCCAGCACACTGGCATGCCTGCTTTCCTACAGTAATTAATTGGTTACAACAATCTTTTTTTTTTCTTTTTCTTTTTCTAATTCTCTATTCTGAGATTCTCTTAAGCAAAATCACGTGGGCTGCATCTCCTCCATGGTAGCCTAGTAACCACATGCACCGCTCCTTGAACTAGCAGGTTAGTAGCTAAGGGAAAACTATTTATGAGGATGATTCACCATAATTTGAAACATACTGTACCTTACTGAAGCACTCATGACAGCGTAGTAATCTTATTAGCAATGAAAAGAAAAAGGCAATTAGCAGGAACCAGACAAAGAATCCTGCACTGTTTTTTTTTTTTTTGAAAACTGACAGGCAAATCAGTCTATTTGCCGAAAACTCTGTGTCTCAAGGACTCTTTGACCGAGATGACTCAAGGAACTGATGGAGTGAAAACACTCCCCAGAAGTTCGGCGTAGGAAAATACAGAATGTTAGGAGACGTAAATTACTTTCTGATGAAAAGTTCTTTTCCAGAATTTCAGAGCTCTCATCCCACTGCCCTCTATCGCCTTGTTGAGTTTGTCTGCTAGCTTCATGTTCCTCCTTCCCCATACACTCGAGCTCTCTTCTGTACCTGCATTTGAATTTACGTATTTATTTGGAGGGTGGAGGAGCAGAAGGTAATGGTATTTGACATACTGCCTTTCTGTGGTACTGTCAGGTTTACATATTATAAACAAGTACTTTCTCTGTCCCTAGGGGGCTCAAAGTCTAACTTTTTGTACCTGGGGCAATGGAGGGTTAAGGGGTCCTTTTACAAAGGTGCACTGGAAAATGGCTTGCGGTAGTGTAGGCGCGGGTTTTGGGTGCGCACCGATCCATTTTTCAGCACGCCTGTAAAAAAATGTCTTTAAAACATTTTTGACGAAAATGGACATGCGGCAAAATGAAAATTGCTGCGTGTCCGTTTTAGCTCCGAGACCTTACCACCAGCCATTGACCTAATCGTAAAGACTCACGCGGTAACCAGGCGGTAATGACCCATGCGCGCCAAATGCCACTTGGCGCGTGTCCATTATGCGCGTCAGTAAAGAAAAAGTATTTTTCAGACGCGCAAATCGGACGCGTGCCAAAAGTGAAATTACCGCGAGAGCCACGCGGTAGTCGGGCGGTAGCTCCATTTTGACACGTGTTGGGTGTACATAGACGCTTATGCGGCTTAGTAAAAGGGCCCTTAAGCGACTTGTCCAGGGTGACAGGGAGCTGCAGTGGGAATTGAACCCAGTTCCCCTGGTTCTTGACTCACTGCACTAACCATTATTTATTTATTTGCTAGTTTTCTGAAGAAATTCACCCAAGGAGGTGGACAGCAAGTATAAACTGGACCTAGGCAATAAACAATTACAAATAAAAATATTCAAATAACAGCATATATTATGATATAGAGGAGAATTTTTGAGGGAATGACCAAGTCAGAATTGGGGCGTCCTGCTCATAACGTCCAAAAAAAAAAAGTCCATCTCACAGACATTTTCAAACAGGAAAAATGTTGAGGTTTCCTGTTCGAAAATACATGAGAAGGACATCCTTGCACTGAAAATGTCCAGCAGGAACAGCCATTTTCCAAAATGAAACATCCAAAGTATGAATGACAAAACACCAAGCATAAAAACATCTGTCTGGCATCATTTGTACAAAATGGCCACCCAGACGTCCTTGCATAGCAGAGGGGCAGCCTAGTGGTCAGTGCACTGGACTTAAAACAACAGGACCCAGGTACAAATCCCACCCTAATTCCTTTATATGTTACTAGTAAAACAGGCCCATTTCTGACACAAATGAAACGGGCGCTAGCAAGGTTTTCCTCGGAGTGTGTATGTTTGAGAGAGAAAGAGTGTGTGTGAGAGAGAGAAAGTGTGTGTGAGAGATGGAGTGTGTGTGTGAGTGAGAGAAAGAATGAGTGAGAGAGAGACAGACAGACAGAGTGTGTGTGTGTTTGTGTCTGAGAGAGAGTGTGTGAGAGACAGAGTGTATGTGTGTGTGTGTGTGAGAGAGTGAGTGTGTGTGGAGAGAGAGAGATAGAGTGTGTGTGAGAGAGAGTGTATGTGAGAGACAGAGAGTGAGAGTGTGTGTGTGGGGCTCCGAGTTCCATGACCCCCTCCTTCCCTCTGAGTTCCAGACCCCCCCTTCCGTCCGAGGTGCAGGGCCCCCTCCCTCCCTCCCTCCCTCTCCTCCCCTCTGAGTTATTGGCCCCCCTTCCCTCCGAGTTACATGCCCCCCTCCCTCTCCTCCCTAGCGTGTTCCATGCCCCCCTTTCCTCGGAGTGTGTATGTTTGAGAGAAAGTGTGCGGGTGAGAGATGGAGTGTGTAAGTGAGAGAGAATGAGTGAGAGAGAGACAGACAGAGTGTGTGTGTGTGAGTCTGTGTGTGAGAGAGAGTGTATGTGAGAGACAGAAAGTGAGTGTGTGAGAAAGTGAAGCTTTCAAGCCATGAAGCATTCGTGCACTCTGTAAGGCTCCATCTCCTCAATTGACAACACGTAGTTCTGGAACGTTGCAGGAATGCTTCAAGGCTTGAAGGCTTCACTTTCTCGGCTTCAGAATGTTGGAGGTGCGTTTTATTATATAGGATTGTGAGCCCTCCAGGAAAAGATAAAAATCTACTGTACCTAAAGGTACACACTAAAATAGCCATTACGCTTGCATTAGCTTTAAAAGTTAAGGTACAGTAGATATTTCTATGTTCCAGGAGACTCAGACATTTGGGAGTTACACCTGGGTCCTTTTGCTCAAAGTCCAGTGCACTGACCACCAGGCTACTCCTTACACTTGCTTGCTCCAAAAGTCGTTTTCCCATTGTCTACTTCAGGTATACTGCACTATTTCCCATCCCCCATCTCTCTTTTCCTATCATCCACATGAAGGAATTTCTGGCTGGTCACATGCTCTGATGGGGCCTCGTGTTGCTAAGGCAACTCAGCTAACTGGTATATCCAGTGCTTTTTTTGTAGAAAAAAAGGTGCCGGTACTCATTATGGGCGGGGTCACCACATATGGATCCACCCCTATGATAGCCACACCCACATTAACCACACCCCCTATACCAGCCATGGTGCATATAAACAGACATCACTGAAAATATTATAGTACTATAGGAGAAAAAAATAACGTGATTTTTTTCATTATAAATAATCTCTGTAAGCTCTTACAGCTCCAGTATACCTAGTGCAAAATAAGACAGCCAATGTAAATTCTCAAATTGGACATAATTACAAACACTAAAATTAAAATAAAATGATTTTTTTCTACCTTTGTTGTCTGGTGACTGTTTTTCTTTCCATATTGGTCCCAGTCTGTGATTCTGCTTTCTTTTCTTTTCGCTTAACTCTTCTGTGCCATTTGTCATTTTTGTCTCCTTTTTCTTTGCTTTCTTCAATATTTTTCAGGCTCTCTCTCTGTCCAGATTTAATTCATTCTTACTATCCATTCTTTAATTTCCTTCATCTACCTGTGGCTTTTCATCTTTTCCTCACCCTTATTCTCCCCATGCCCCTTCCTCTTATTCTCCAGTCTTTCTCTATTCCCCTTTTCCATCCAGCAGCTCTGCTTTCTCTCCCCATCCTTCCAGTGTCTCCCCTATTTCTTTCTGCATTCTTCCATCCAGCATCTTCCCTCTCTCTCTCCCCATCCTTCCATCTGTTTTCCCCCTCTCTCTCCCCATCCTTCCATCTGTTTTCCCTCTCTCTTTCCCCAATCCTTCCATCTGTTTTTCCCTCTCTCCCCAATCCTTCCATCTGTTTTTCCCTCTCTCTCCCCATCCTTCCATCTGTTTTCCCCTCTCTCCCCAATCCTTCCCTCTGCTGTTTTCCCTTTCTCTCTCTCCCCAATCCTTCCCTTTTTTCCCTCTCTCTCTATCCCCATCCTTCCATCTGTTTTCCCCTCTCTCCCAATCCTTCCATCTGTTTTTCCCTCTCTCCCCATCCTTCCATCTGTTTTTTCCCTCTCTCTCCCCAATCCTTCCCTCTGTTGGTTTCCCTCTTTCTCTCTCCTCCCCCCAATCCTTCCCTCTGTTGGTTTCCCTCTTTCTCTCTCTCCCCAATCCTTCCTCTGTTGTTTTCCCTCTCTCTCCCAAATCCTTCCCTCTGTTGTTTTCCCTCTTTCCCCAATCCTTCCCTCTGTTGTTTTCCCTCTTTCTCTCTTTCCCCAATCCTTCCCTCTGTTGTTTTCCTTCTTTCTCTCTCTCCCCAATCCTTCCCTCTGTTGTTTTCCCTCTTTCTCTCTCTCCCCAATTCTTCCCTCTGTTGTTTTCCCTCTTTCTCTCTCTCCCCAATTCTTCCCTCTGTTGTTTTCCCTCTCTCTCCCCAATCCTTCCCTCTGTTGTTTTCCCTCTCTCCCCAATCCTTCCCTCTGTTGGTTTCCCTCTTTCTCTCTCTCCCCAATCCTTCCCTCTGTTGGATTCCCTCTCCCTGCCAAGTTTGGCGCGAACGGCGCGAAGACGCGACGCACGCGGCACCAGCCCCTATTTCCGGCCGCTGCTGCTTCTCCTGTTGTTGAGCAGCAGCGGCCGCTACACAAAGAAAAAGAAGATTAAAAAAAAATTGAAACCTGGCTGAAACGCGGCACCCCGGCTCTGTAGACAGCCATTAGGCATTGGCTGTTGCCCCGCAACCGCTCCTCCTCTTGCCCCTACGTCACTGCCCCTGGAGGAACACCCCGGAGGAGCGCAGTGACGTAGAGGCAAGAGGAGGAGCGGCTGCGGGGCAACAGCCAATACCTAATGGCTGTCTACAGTGCCGGGGTGCCGCGTTTCAGCCAGGTTTGAATTTTTAAAAAAATCTTTTTCTTTGTGTAGCGGCCGCTGCTGCTCAACAGGAGAAGCAGCAGCGGCCGGAAATGGACTCACGGGGCGGGGGAAGCAAAAAAAAAAAAGGTGCCGGTACGCCGTACCGTTGCGTACCGGCACAAAAAAAGCACTGGGTATATCTTGTTACAAATGTAATTTACTGAGAAGAGATATGGCAAGGACACAAATTGCAAGTCTCTAGCACATATGAAAGACCCTATTACAAGTCTCCAGCACATATGCAGTACCTATGATTGGTCCAGGGTAGAGGAGAGGTGGATGCTCAGCCTATAAAACCACGCTGCAGACCAAAGTTGCCAGGTGGGCGGTTTTACCGCCCAATTTGGCGGGTTTTCGCCAGCGGCGGCGGGAAAATTTCGCCAGCCGCGGGATGCGTTTTTTTGGGCAGTTTTCCCGTCGCCGCTGTGCGAGTTCGGCGGTTTTTTGCGGGGCTTCTATTGGTCCAATTCGGTCCAATAGAAGCTTTTCCGGGGCGGGGTTGACGTCAGGGATGACGTAGGGAGCGGGGCTAGTGACGTGATAGGCGGGGCTAGGGACGTGGGATGCGGGGTTGGTGACACGGGGCGGGTTATGTGACGCAGGGGCGGGGTTAGGTGACATGGGGGCGGGGTTAGGTGACACGGGGGCGGGGTTTGGTGACGCAGGAGACGGGGATTGGCTATGGGCGGTTTTTGGGCGGGTTTACGGCTTGTTTGGGGCTGGGAAAAATGTTCCCAGCTGGCAACCCTGCTGCAGACAAAGAAGGCATGCTTGGAAAGAGAGTTTCAGATCCGTCCAATGGCCTGTTGTTTTTCCCGAAGGGGGTGCTCTCCCCCCTTCGTAGAAACTAATTGTCTATATCTAAGAATCTTTCTTTCTTTCTTTCTTTCTTTCTTTCTTTCTTTCTTTCTTTCTTTCTTTCTTTCTTTCTGTTCTGTGACCTTTGTATGAGGAACAAACTTTTCTTCCTCCTTTTTCTCTTCTTCATATAAGTCTAATTACTTTAAAACTGATATCTGTTGCTGTGCTGGTGGGTGAGTAATTAAAGACTTTTAATTCTCTCTAATTCCTGTTGAATTTTTTGCCTGTAATATTTTGAAACATGTTTAGAGAATAGCAAACCTGGGTGCCACATATTAAAAAGGTGCTTATATAGTATCAAAGAATCGTGAAAAACAACATCTTTGAATGCTGGTATCTCAGCCTGTTTATGCATGCAATATTGACACTGCCATTGGAACATCCCTCTAGCAATAATTATGACAACAGAGCAGCTGCTTGTGCGATGACTTTGATGATATGATTGCATATAATCACAGTACTGGAAAGCTTATTGCTGCACCCCATACCTTTACAGCAAAAATTCACTGCTTTCCTCTCTTTAAACTATACTTACGGAGGAATTAAGCGTATGGCGTAGAAATCGGACAACTTTGGAATCTGAGGCTGGGCAGGCCAAGGCCATGTATCGATTCCGGAATGTCCCGTAGATTTTCAGGTGGAATCCTGGCTTCATTGCTGTCTGCTGTTCATCCAGAGACTCCTTCCCACTGAAAGAGATATCCATTCCATAAGCAGACAGATCGAAGTACAGGTTATGGGCCTGGATCTCTGGAGTTGGGACCTGTGATGTTTAAAGAAAAGCAGAGCCCAGATTGTACTGATCAGTTCGCTGGATTTATCTGTTGCCCAATTAATCTGGCCGATTGCTCTAACACACTGTTTTTTTAATTTCCTGCATGGGATGACATGTTTACACATCTAGTTTCTGCATCCATATGATAAGAAAGAAAATTGCTGGCAGCCTACGTAAAATAAAAGGAAACAATTTCTGAGCTGAGACCAAAGAAAAGAGCATCATCTAACTTACTGAAGAAAAGAGTATTATAATAACCAAATGATTTTTTTTTTAATGAAGGGGATTCTCTCTTAGGCCTTTTAGCTTCTTTTCTACTATCTTGGCTTTAGGACCAGAGGAGTAGCCGAATGGTTAGAGGACCAAGCAGCTCCTTGTGGTCTTGGGCAAGTCACTTAGGGGTCCTTTTACTAAGCCGCGTAAGCGTCTACGCGTACCCAATGCGCGCTAATTTGGAGTTACCGCCCGGCTACTGTGTGGCTCTTGCGGTAATTTCATTTTTGGCACGAGTCCAAAAAATAATTTTTATTTTCTGGCACGTGTCTGTTACGCTCGCCAAGTGGCATTTGACCCGCGTAGGTCATTACTGGCCAGTTAACGCGCGAGACCTTACCACTAAGTCAATGGCTGACAGTAAGGTCTCAGACCCAAAATGGATACGCGCCAATTTTTATTTTGCCGCACGTCAATTTTCGGCAAATTTTTTTTAAAAGGCATTTTTTGCAGGCATGGATCTGCGCGTGCACAAAACACACATCTACACTACCGCAGGCCATTGTTCAGCGTACTTTGCTTTGGGCCCAATGCTGAGCGGCAGAGACACAGTGGTGCTTCAGAGTACACAGTAGAAGACAATGACAACCACTCCAGTATCATACCAAGAAAACCACAAGGGGGGGGGGGGGGGGAGGTGGTGCTGGGAAATCCTTCATTGTATGGTTGCCAGGACTTACTTCACTTCAAGGGCACATCTGGATCTTGGTTTTAATAATGACAATACACTGTGATAAGCCTCTTTTCTTCTTCTAAAAAGTTGTCATTCTGGAGACTAATGGTTAGTGCAGTGGCCTGGGGAACTGGGTTCAATTCTCAAAATGTAATAATCCACCAAATAGACCCAATTAATGTAGAATAAATGCTGAAAAAATATCCATATCATAATACTTTAAACAAACTTTTTCAAGCCATTCAATATCTCAAAAATAATGGCAGGAAAAGTCTCAGAACCCAGTCTGGGACTTATGCGTCCTCACAGGCTTTAGTGGACTACTTCAGTTTTCATTATACATGATTAAATAATTTCAATCCGAAAGGAAATTTTTTTTGAAACTTACCTGCAAGTTACAAAGCTTCTTAGTAGATTGAGAGCTCAGTTATAGGGTCCCACTGATGGTGGATAGCGTTTCACAAGAAAAGCTCCTCCAGGGTGTTCGGGACCGACTTAATTGTGAATTCAGCAATAGTGCTCATCAAGTGTCGCTCTCAAAAATTTGTTTATAGTATTGTGATATTAATATTTTTCCAGGTTTCGCAAGATTCATCAGGGAAGCAGTCTGTTTCAATACTCAATATCTCTCATACTTGTTTGAAGAGAATGAGTATGATTAATATTTTTTCAGTATTTATTCTATTATTAGTTGGGTATATTTGGTGGATTATTATATTTTGAGAGGTGGAAAGGAATCCACAGTTTTTGTTGTTTTTTGGAAGAACTGGCTTCAATTCCAACTTCAGCTCCTTGTAACTCTGGGCAAGTCACTTAACCCTCCATTGCCCCAGGTACAAAAACAAGTACCTGTATATAATACGTAAATCACTTTGATTGTAAGCACAGAAAGGCCTTATGTCAAATCCCATCCCCTTTCCCTTCCTTTCAGGCTCCTAGGGTCTGACTTGGTTTCTGAAAGGTTTGTCCAATAGGCTGAAGGCTTTAAGGGGTCCTTTTACCAAGCTGTGGGAAAAACATAGTAACGTGGAGGGGCAAAATCGAACGACGCCGGCCAAATAGATGGCTGGCCATCTATTTGGCCGGCGCCGCAAAGAGCAGTCCCAAACTGTATTATCGAAAAAGATGGCCAGCCATCTTTCGGTTCGATAATATGGCTGGGGCTGGCCAAATGTCAGAGATGGCTGGGTTTGAGATGGCCGGCATCGGTTTTCGCCGATAATGGAAACCGAAACTGGCGATCTCAAACCCGGCCAAATCCAAGGCATTTGGTCGTGGGAGGAGCCAGCATTTGTAGTGCACTGGTCCCCCTGACATGCCAGGACACCAACCGGGCACCCTAGGGGGCACTTCTAAAAATTAAAAAAAAAAATAGCTCCCAGGTGCTGCGCCCCTCAAACCCCCCCCAAAACCCACTCCCCAGAACTCTACACCACTACCATAGCCCTTATGGGTGAAGGGGGGCACCTACATGTGGGTACAATGGGTTTTGGGGGGTTTGGAGGGCTCCCATTTACCACCACAAGTGTAACAGGTAGGGGGGGATGGGCCTGGGTCCACCTGCCTGAAGTGCACTGCACCCACTAAAAACTGCTCCAGGGACCTGCATACTGTGCCAGGGAGCTGGGTATGACATTTGAGGCTGGCAAAAAAGTTCTTTTTTTTTGGGTGGGAGGGGGTTGGTGACCACTGGGGGAGTAAGGGGAGGTGATCCCCGATTCCCTCCAGTGGTCAGTTGTGGCACCTATTTGAAGCTTAGTCATGAAAAAAAGGGACCAAGTGAAGCCGGTGAAATGCTCGGCAAGGCCGGCTTTCTTTTTTCCATTATCGAGCGAAGCTGGCCATCTCAAAGCACTCCCCCATCCTGCCTTCACTACCCTACCGAAACGCCCCCTTAAAGTTTGGTCGGCTCCGTGACGGAAAGCACTTGGCGCCGGCCAAAATCGGCTTTCGATTATACCGATTTGGCTGGTTTCAGGAGATCGCCGGCCATCTCCCAACCACCAGCCCCCACCCCAATCGGCTTTGCCACCCAATCTCCGCTAAGCTTCTGAGGATCAGGATTCCTTTATGTTTATCCCACGCATTTTTTAATGTCCGTGTTAGGCTTACCTCCACTCTGTAAAAGGGCCCCTATAAGTACATAAGTATTGCCATACTGGGAAAGACCAAAGGTCCATCGAGCCCAGCATCCTGTTTCCAACAGTGGCCAATCCAGGTCACAAATACCTGGCAAGATCCACAGAAAAGTACAAAACATTTTATACTGCTTATCCCAGAAATAGTGGATTTTCCCCAAGTCCATTTAATAACGGTCCATGGACTTTTCCTTTAGGAAGCCGTCCAAACCTTTTTAAAACTCCGCTAAGCTAACCGCCTTTACCACATTCTCTGGCAACGAATTCCCTCATTCTTTGACAATGGCCTGTTGTGCCAAGATCAGTCTGATTGTTTCCACTCTGTACAGAAATGATCAACTACAGGAGCAATCTGATTACTAACATATAAGGGGGGGGGGGGCTTATTTTAAAAGTATCTCCACGTATACATAAATATCAGCATTTGCAAGTGTAGATAGCATACACAGTGAAATGGTGACTTCGGAAAGTTGCTGCGTACACGTAGAGGTCCACACCACGTAGAGATTTCAATGGGTTGTGGTCTGGGTGTGCTTTGGGCAGGACAAAAATCTACATGTGTATTTCCAATTTTAGAAACGGAATACGTGTTTATGGGGAAAGAAAATTCCCCATGTGGTCTTACAGCAGTTCAGAGGCACACACTGATTTTTAAAAAGTGCTCATTTTCTGCAGGGCTTTACGTGAGGGAACAAGGGAGTCGTTTTCCTTAATCCGCCATTGTTCGTGTTCCCCTCCAAAATAAAGACAACAAAAATCACAGCTTCACTACTAAATTGGTGGCGCTTACAAGTTAAGCATCTTTGATTAAGATGCGCTAAAAATGGGCTTAGCACATTTTAATCCTGAACTTTCCCGTATGCTAAGCCCATTTTCAGCGCATTCCTAAAATAGGGATTTTTTTTCCTTTTTTCTTTTTACACGTCCCATGCTAGTTTTTACACAAGTCCGTAAGTGTTGTCATACTGGGACAGACCGAAGGTCCATCAAGCCCTGTATCCTGTTTCCAACAGTGGCCAATCCAGGTCACAAGTACCTGGCAAGATCCCAAAACAGTACAATACATTTTATGCTGCTTATCCCATAAATAAGCAGTGGATTTTCCCAAGTCCATTTTAATAATGGTTTATGGACTTTTCTTTTAGGATGCTATAGAAACCTTTTTAAACCCCACTAAGCTAACTACTTTTACCACATTCTCTGGGAACAAATTCTAGAGTTCAATTACATGTTGAGTGAAGAAATATTTTCTCTGATTTGTTTTAAATGTATTACTTTGTAGCTTCATTGTGTGCCCCCTAGAGCTAGTATTTTTGGAAAGAGTAAACAAGAGATTCATGTCTACCCATTCCACTCCACTGGGTATTTTATATACATCTATCATATCTTCCCTCAGCCGTCTTTTCTCCAAGCTGAACAACCCAAGCCTTTCCTCATAGGGAAGCTGCCCGGGACACGCAGTAGCCAGGCGGTAGTTCTAATTTGGCATGCTCTGTACGCATATAGGCGACTGCACGCCTTAGTAAAAAGGTCCCTTAGTAAAAAATACCTTTAATATTTTTTGTTTTAAAAGAACGGTTTTGTAAGTTATAACGTGACATTGAAACTCTTTTTAGAAGCAAGAACACCGAAGTTACTTGAAGCTTTGGGGTATCCAGAAAGGACCAGAAAGACCTGTTTCAATCAAAAATAAAAAGAAGGAAGAAAGAAAAAAAAATTATTCCTAACACTGTGTGCAACTCGAACAAAACTATAAACTTAGACATTTATTTTTCCAGAAAGTGACTTATGGCTCCCTTGTAAAAAAATCTGAAGCCTATTAGTAATAAAACCTCAAGTCAATGCTCTATTTTTGGTAACCTTTGAAAAATGTCAAGTCATTCTATAACCTTTGCTTTTTTTTTTTTTTCCTTGCCCTTTTTTCCCAACCATTTTGAGTGGAACTGAAAAGCTGCTTCTAATGTTTACGGTTCACCTCCCAAGCCTTGCTCAACTTAGTTTTCTTGTGCATTCCATAAACACATCTAAATTCTCATTTACTACTCCTTGTATAACACCGTGTTACACAGGGTCTGTTTCTGTAACGTACTGTCCTGGAACACCAAGTATGAATAAAGATTATTCCAGCTGCACGCTCTTCCCCACTGGTGCATGCCCCTTCTGTTCTCAAATAAACAGAATTAGCTCTTGACTTTATTGGGTAACATTTATTTTAATAACCTCCATTAAATCCAGCCAACAACATTCTAAACGTAACTTGCAGGTTTGAACCTGGTGACATTTGGATGTCTGAGAGAAAAGCTCGAATTGGCAGAACTTCTATTGTGTTCAGCCTACTCCTTTCTTGACTCTGCATAAGTCTCTTGCAGTTGTGTTTTGGGTGAGGTTTGTAGAGGGCTGATGTTTGTGACATCCATTTCGTTGTTTTTGCAGTCCAGCCTGATATCACGTGTTTGTAGCTGAGCTTATTCATGACAGTGATAACATTTAAAAAGGCATGAGGTAAACACAGAGGATCCCTATCTAGCAAAAGGATGGGATGAAAGGAAAACAAATGACACAGAGAGGTGTAACCTGCATGTAGTGGCAGGTGTAATCCTAAACAAAGGAATAGAAGAGGTAACCTGCATGATCTGTACAGAGCAGCAGGTACAACTTTAACAGTGGAGTACCAAGGGTAGGCGGTCCCTGCCAGATGCAGACAGCAAGGGAGTGCTTGGAGCAGTCCAGTGGCTGTGGGCTCCGCCAGTCCCCTGCTCCCTCTGACATTACTTCCTGTTCTGGGGCAGGGGACGTGCAGAGCCGACAGCCACCTAAGTGCTCCATGCACCCTCTTGCTAAGAGGAAGGGTGGAGGGGGTGATGTGCTTCGGTGGGTGGGGCGTTGGTAGGAGTGATGCACTTCAAGGGGTGGGGTAGGAGGCACCTCGGGAGGGGGGGAAGGGGTGGCGCAGCAGCGACCCGCTCCAGGTAGCAAGCAAGCTAGGTACGCCACTGGACTCTAGTCAGCTTACAGGGCAGACTACATGGACCATGCTGGTCTTTATCTGCCTTCTGTCACTGTATTACTATGATGTTACTTCCAGTTCATGACATTTAATCCCAAACAGGTGGCAGCCTCAAATTAAGAGAAGCTTTGGAATATTCAAGATATTAATTATAACAAATGTATCATACAGACACTAGATGAAAATCAAATGTTGACATAACACAAATTTAACAGCCTCTCATTATCACACAATTAAGCAGCGCATTCACTTTTTTAAAATAAGTTCAATCTCATTATTAAATTTTCTAACTGCGGCCTGTTTTTTATGCAGGCTTTCCCAGAGGAGGTGGTATAACGGCTATACTGTTGAGGTTCTGCAAATAAATAATTTTGTAATAACTTTGAATGATATATTTTAATCTTTGCCTTATAAGTTGCATGTTATCAATTCCTCTAACTCTAGTATATGCTGGTCTTGCCAGTCTGAAGTGGGTACTGTAAAGCATCTTACCTTTGAATGTGTGTGCCTTCGTCAGTATTGGCTGGAAATGTGGTCGCAGCTGGTAGACATTTTTCACCTTCCTGGCTCACTCACTTATCAATTTGTGATTCTCAGGGATCAGTATTACAAGAGTCTACTGACTCCTAGTGAAGGGGCTCTTGTTAGCACCCTGGTTTCTTTAGCATTGAAGGTCATCTTCTCTCATTGGAAGTCTTTACATCAGGCTACCTACCAGGAATGGTGGAACTTAGTGCTCCAAATTTACAAATTCGAATCACACCTTGCAAAGAAATCTTCTCGTTTTGCTTCATATAGGGAAAAATGGCTACCACTTGTTGCTTATTTTGATACGGTACAATGATAAGTACTAAATTTGAGGTGTGTTTTTTGACATGTGCATGCTTTACACTTTGATTTGTATTCTCCAGCCCCCCCCCCCCTTTCCCTCTTCTTTTCCCCTTTCCTCCCTCTCTCTTGTTTTCACTTAATTTGATGCTGAATGTAGATTGCTGCTTCTTACATGTGAGCTACGACATTGCCTTACTTTGTAAAATGTTACTTGTTGTTATGTTGTGAGCTCTTGATGGTATCTGTATCAAAAATCAATAAAAGAAATTAAACTTTAGAAAAAAAAAAAAGAAATATGTATGGGGTTGAATGTGATCTTCTGTTTAGGTTAGGCTTTCCTATTCATTGTTAGCATTCTCTTAATGGTATTGTTTTATTATATTGTTTTATCATAATATATAAACTGTTTTGTACTATATAGTTTAAACATTATGTTAAGCTTAAAAAACATAAACAAAGGAAAGCAACAGAACAAATACATCAGAAAGTTACTCTAATTCAAGGGTGGACAACCAGGATCCTCAAGAGCTACAACCCAGTTGGATTTTCAAGATTTGCACAATGAATATGCATGAGATCAATTTTGCATACAATGGAAGCAGTACATGCAAATCGATCTCATGCATATGCATTGTGGAAATCTTGAAAATGCAACTGGGTTGAAGTCCTTGAAGACTGTGGTTGCTCACCTTTGCTCTGGAAGATAGATCTTATAAAAGTAACACACAGGGATTATTATCTAGCTCAGTGATTCCCAAAACTGATCCTGGAGGCACCCCAGCCAGTCAGGTTTTCAGGAGATCCACAATGAATATTCATGAGAGATATCTGCATACATTGCACAGGTTGGAAATGAACTATGTGAGGTTTAGGAAGAAATGATTTACCCACTATTTGTATAATTAAGTAAGAATGGTTAGCCATGTTATAGAAGTTACTGTCCTGTATATGTTACCACCCGGGAGAGAGGGATCTTGGGGTGATAGTATCCGAGGACCTGAAGGCGACGAAACAGTGTGACAAGGCGGTGGCCGTAGCTAGAAGATTGCTAGGCTGTATAGGGAGAGGTGTGACCAGCAGAAGAAGGGAGGTTTTGATGCCCCTGTATAAGACGTTGGTGAGGCCCCACCTGGAGTACTGTGTTCAGTTTTGGAGGCCGTACCTTGCGAAGGATGTCAAAAAAATGGAAGCGGTGCAAAGAAAAGCTACGAGGATGGTATGGGATTTGCGTTCCAAAACGTATGAAGAGAGACTTGCTGACCTGAACATGTATACCCTGGAGGAAAGGAGGAACAGGGGCGATATGATACAGACGTTCAAATATTTGAAAGGTATTACACCGCAAACGAATCTTTTCCGGAGATGGGAAGGCGGTAGAACGAGAGGACATGAAATGAGATTGAAGGGGGGCAGACTCAGAAAAGATGTCAGGAAGTATTTTTTCACGGAGAGGGTGGTGGATGCTTGGAATGCCCTCCCGCAGGAGGTGGTGGCGATGAAAACAGTAACGGAATTCAAACATGCGTGGGATGTGCATAAAGGAATCCTATGCAGAAGGAATGGATCCTCAGAAACTTAGCTACAATTGGGTGGCAGGGCAGGTGGGGGGAAGAGGGGTTGGTGGTTGGGAGGCGAGGATAGGGGAGGGCAGACTTTTATACGGTCTGTGCCAGAGCCGGTGATGGAAGGCGGGACAGGTGGTTGGGAGGCAGGAAAAACTGCTGGGCAGACTTATACGGTCTGTGCCCTGAGAAAGACAGGTACAAATCAAGGTAAGGTATACACATGAGTTTATCTTGGGCAGACTGGATGGACCGTGCAGGTCTTTTTCTGCCGTCATCTACTATGTTACTATGTTACCCCCCCCTTTTACAAAGCTGCGCTAGCTATTCAAAGTGAACGAGCTGTGTCAGCATTACTGCACCACCAGCCGCTAGCGAGGTTTTGTAAAAGGGGGGCTATGTTTGTAACTTTCCAGTTTAAGTGAACTGGTTGCTTTAATGTTATCTGCAATCAGTGACATAGCCACAGGTGGGCCTGGGTGGGCCAGGGCCCACCCAACAGTAGCACATATTTAGCGGTAGCCGGTAGGGATCCCAAGCTCTGCCAGCAGAAGACTACCCCCCCCCCCCCCCCATGGTAATGAAAACGCTACTCTCCACGATACCGGCACCTATCATGCTCAGGTTTCAGTGCATGCCTGCTGCAGACTGCCAAGGTGGAAAGAAGCGTTTTCCCGCCAGCTGAGATATTTTTCTGGTCGTAGTGGGGGAGGGGGGAGAACACTTCTTGTTTAGGTCCACCCAAAATCTGTTGTCTGGCCCCTGTCTGCAATAAACACGATAGATATTTGGGGAGTATAAGAGTAATGTAATGCAAAACTGATCACTGACTCAGTCTACGCCATACTACACAACATACAGTATTAATGTAGATCTAACACCCAGAAACAGTTCCAGTTTCTCCCGATCCTACCTAAATTTACATTATCCAGATTGCAGTGGCCTTAAATACAAATCAACCTACGCATCCAACTTCTCCTTCATAGGCACACAACTATGGAATGCACTACCCAGAACCTTAAAATCAACTCAGAATTATTTAAATTTCAGAAAATTATTGAAGACCACCATGTTCAAAAAGGAACCATGTTCCAGACTCAACCTAATCTTAATTTTTCCTGTTTTCCATGGACCTTATTATCTTGTATTACCCTGTAATATCTTTTGTTATCTCTGTTGTTTTATATGATACCTATTCGTTTAATAACTTACTATTACATTGTTCATTTATACTTTCTGAACTGTAGCCTACCCTACGGTTATGTGTAAGCCACATTGAGCCTACAACTAGTGGGAAAATGTGGGGTATAAATGTATTAAATAATAATATGAAGAAAGACTAAGGAGGCCAGGGCTTTTCAGCTTGGAGAAGAGACGGCTGAGGGGAGACATGATAGAGGTATATAAAATAATGAGTGGAGTGGAACAGGTGGATGCGAAGCGTCTGTTCACGCTTTCCAAAAATACTAGGACTAGGGGGCATGCGATGAAACTACAGGGTAGTAAATTTAAAACAAATCGTAGAAAATATTTCTTCACCCAACGCATAATTAAACTCTGGAATTCGTTGCCGGAGAACGTGGTGAAGGCGGTTAGCATAGCAGAGTTTAAAAAGGGGTTAGACGGTTTCCTAAAGGACAAGTCCATAAACCACTACTAAATGGACTTGGGAAAAATCCACAATTCCAGGAATAACATGTATAGAATGTTTGTACGTTTGGGAAGCTTGCCAGGTGCCCTTGGCCTGGATTGGCCGCTGTCGTGGACAGGATGCTGGGCTCGATGGACCCTTGGTCTTTTCCCAGTGTGGCATTACTTATGTACTTATGTCCTCTACTTGGCTCACTTTTATTACACAGAGCAGTGATTTAACCTATTGTGATGTCATAGTGGCTCATTCCACCAATAAGAGCCAACCTCATTAGTGATGTCACAATGGCTTGATTGTATAGAATGTTTGTACGTTTGGGAAGCTCGCCAGGTGCCCTTGGCCTGGATTGGCCGCTGTCGTGGACAGGATGCTGGGCTCGATGGACCCTTGGTCTTTTCCCAGTGTGGCATTACTTATGTACTTATGTAATAATAATAATATTAATGAATGATGTGGGAAAAATCCGACTCTAGCTGACAATGAGTTGAAAAGAGAGAAAATTTATGGACCTCTCTGCTGCTATGGTCTCATGCTTTGCAATTATTTATTTTATTTATATTACATTTGTACCCCGCGCTTTCCCACTCATGGCAGGCTCAATGCGGCTTACATATTATATACAGGTACTTATTTGTACCTGGGGCAATGGAGAGTTAAGTTAATAGACAATATGACAAAAAAAAACATAGCTACAAATCTCTCCTTCATAAACCCATTCTGATCAGCAGAAACTAACATAGCTAGACTCAGAGCTAGTCTTTGAGCATATATCTTACAATCAAACTATTATGGAGATCAGTGTGAGATTCTGAATCTATAAAACACGGTTTCCAGATTTCCTAGTAGTGTAGGGCTAGATTCTATATATGGCCCCTAAAAAATTGGCAGTGACAAAATCCGCATAAGCAGTATTCTATAAGCTGCACCTAAAATTTGGAGTGGTTTATAGAATTAATGCTTAAGTGGAGAGGTCACGTGGAAATTTAGGCATGGCCGTTTTCACCAATGAAAACATGGTACAAATTTTCACGCCTAAATTGACATGCAGAGTACCGTTATTTTACAATTAGGCACATAATTCAAAACCATGACCCCAATTTGCCCATAAATGCCATTTCTGCATCCCCTGTTTTGGACCGCATGCAAATTGTAGGCGCAGACTCCATGCCTAACTTTATGTGGATAAGTCCCAATTAAATTTAATTAGTGCCAATAATTGTTTCTTAAAAAGCCAGTTATTTATTACATTTGTACCCTGCGCTTTCCCGCACATTGCAGGCTCAATGCTGCTTACATAGTAAATACAATTACAATCACAAAGTTTATAAGGCGAGTATTATTAGTTGTAGTAAAGGGAAAGGGAAATGGGACTTGATGTACCACCTTTCTGAGGTTTTTTGCAACTGCATTCAAAGCGGTTTACATATATTCAGGTACTTATTTTGTACCAAGGACAATGGAGGGTTAAGTGACTTGCCCACAGTCACAAGGAGCTGCAGTGGGAATTGAACTCAGTTCTCCAGGATCAAAGTCCACTGCACTAACCACTAGGCTACTCCTCCACTAGCAACAAGCCATGTAGAAGCCTGCCCTTGCAGATCAGCAATGCAGCTGCGCAGGCTTCACAGAAACAGAAGCCTGCGCGGCCACGTTGCTGATCTGCAAGGGCAGGCTTCTACATGGAATGTTGCTAGTGGAATAGCAACATTCCATGTAGAATCTCAAATAGTAGCAACAGAATCTCAATAGTTGCAACATTCCATCTAGAATCTCCAATAGTAGCAACATTCCATGTAGAATCTACAAATAGTTTCAACAATCCATGTAGAATCTCAAATAGGGAAAGGGGCCTTGATATACCGCCTTTCTGAGGTTTTTTTTGCAACTGCATTCAAAGCGGTTTACATATATTCAGGTACTTATTTTGTACCGGGGGCAATAACGTAGTGAGAGTGGGGTTTTGAGGAATAAGTGAGTTGAACATGTCCGGGCAAACAAAGGTAGGATAAACAAAAGGAAAAGGGATTGGGAGGGGTGAGGAGAGGGAGGATGGAGAGGAAAAGATAAAGGGCAAAGGACGGATAGGAAAAGATAAGGGGATTAGAAGATTGAGAAATATAGAGGTAGATGCACTAAACGTTTTTCATCGTTAAATGAGCCCTCAGGGAAGAATTTCCTATCCTTTCCATGCACTTAAGCCTATTTTCCGACGACAGTAGCAGCTAACGAAAACGGAATGGAGATGAGCAATTAGTGTGAAAACCCCATTGAAACGACATGCACTAACCTTTTCCGATTGCCTTTACGCAGGAAAAAGGCAGGAAAACTAACGAGAGGTCTGGACCTCTCGTTAGGACAGCTCCGTGGCAGGAAAAAGTGTTAAGTGAAAAAATAAACAAACTTTGAGCCAATCCCAGCGCATTAGCAGAGCTAAAAGCGCTGTGATTGGTCCAAAGGACCTCAGAAAACACATAAAAAAATAAAAATAAAAAAAGGATCGGGAGGGGGCAAGGGCGCTCATCAGGAGCGTCCTGTACGGACGGCCTTGCCCCCCCCCCCCCGCTGCTCCCCACTTTCCGCCGCTCCCCCCACCCCGAAAAAGCAAACTTCTAGAAGCCCCTGCCCCCCTCCCTTCCTCACTACTCTCTCACCTCAGCTCCGCCTCCCGACATCCTCCATCCGTGCCCCGCCCCCTTTTGGGGTCGTCGCCGCCATTCCCCTCCTCCATCGGGCCCCCCTTCCTCTTACCGGGCCCGTGCAGCGCCTCTCTCCTCTGTCCGAAGGCGCTGCACGGGCAAGAAGAAAGCTGAATCAGCTGATGCCTGCCTTCGCGATGGCGCGTCTTTCTTCTGCTGCGCCCGCCCCTGTCTGACGTCAGTAACCTACGTAGGTTACTGACGTCAGACAGGGGCGGGCCCAGGAGGAGAAAGACGCTCTATCGAAGCTAGGCGAAGGCAGGCATCAGCTGATTCAGCTTTCTTCTTGCCCGTGCAGCGCCTTCGGACAGAGGAGAGAGGCGCTGCACGGGCCCGGTAAGAGGAAGGGGGGCCCGATGGAGGAGGGGAATGGCGGCGACGACCCCAAAAGGGGGCGGGGCACGGACGGAGGATGTCGGGAGGCGGAGCTGAGGTGAGAGAGTAGTGAGGAAGGGAGGGGGGCAGGGGCTTCTAGAAGTTTGCTTTTTCGGGGTGGGGGGAGCGGCGGAAAGTGGGGAGGGGGCAGGGGCTGCTAGAATTTTGCTTTTTCGGGTGGGGGGAGCGGCGGAAAGTGGGGAGCAGCGGGGGGGGGGGGCAAGGCCGTCTGTACAGGACGCTCCTGATGAGCGCCCTTGCCCCCTCCCGACCCTTTTTTTTTATTTTTGTTTTTATTTGGGAGCCATGTGCTTGCGATTTGACTGTGTTTTGACTGTTTGTGGCATGCGCAGAGCAGCTAACATAACGCTTGGCTGCTCTGCGCATGATTTGGGGGCCGATTAATGATGTGTATTGTGATTCTTTGATACATTGTACGTTTCACTACCGATCTCAGCATGTGTGACTTTTTTTTTTGGTGCATTTTTCGTTATTTTAAAATCGTTAGGGACTTTAACGATTTAGATTTTTTTACGTTTGGTTGCTGCATCTGCCTCATAGTCTGAGGTAATGATCATCAGGACCAAGATTAGGAGGAAGGGTTTAAAGTTAAGCGTCTTGAAGAGATGGGTCTTCAGCATTTTCCTGAAGGGTAAATGGTCTTTGATTGTTCGGATGGATCTTGGCAAAGCATTCCAAAGTTGGCTATTTTTATTTATTGGCAGTAAACTGACTCATTATTAAATTGCACGCACAAACTGGGCACATGCCTAAATTTGCACATGCAATTTTTGGGGACCACTATAGAGTCAGGGGGACAATGACTGCCTTAGAAAAGGATCCCCCTGCCACTCCCTATTTCAGATGTGCTGGGATCAGCACCACAGCTTTGGTCCTAATAGAACTGAAAAAGCTGGAGGAAACCACTGTGTAGCCCTTTTTGCAAATTAAGCACCTCGATAACCTTAGAAATTTGCAGAGAAAGGGCACTCTAGTTGTGCTTTCACAATGCCAGGATGCCACAACCTATCCAAGACATTTTGAATGACAGAATTTGAAACTGATTCTGATGAATAAAGTTGGGAATAAGAAGTCAGGAGTTGTTCCTCTATCACTTCCTGCTTTTTCTTTATATAATTATCCCTATATATATTGCATTTTATATCCCTATATATAACCAAAATTCTCACTACTGTATTACAACTGCTATAGCATTTTACATTGGCCAGCAAAAAAGACCTCTCAGCTCAATAACTCATTAATGTATTATCTTGAAATTTTAGCTCATGTAGCTGAGACAGAAAGTCACTGAACGTGTAATTAAACTCTAGAATTCATTGCCAGAGAATGTAGTAAAAGCAGTTAGCTTAGCAGGGCTTAAAAAAGGTTTGGATGGCTTCCTAAAGGAAAAGTCCATAGACCATGATTAAAATAGACTTGGGGAAAATCCACTGCTTATTTCTAGGATAAGCAGCATAAAATGTATTGTACTGTTTTGGGATCTTGCCAGGTACTTGTGACCTGGATTGGCCACTATTGGAAACAAGATGCTGGGCTTGATGGACCTTCGGTCTGTCCCAGTACGGCAATACTTATGTACTTATGTAATTATGTCTCTTGCACAGGTAATCATATTGGGGCCTTTTACTAAAGGGTGTTATGCAGTTAGGACTAGATTCTTTAAATGGGTGCTGAAAAAATGAGTACTAAGTACTGTTCTATAAACTGCACTCTGAGTTGGGTACCATTTATAAAAAAGCGTTTAGCACCAGAATCCACACCCAGTTTTGGGCACGAGGAATTGCACTAACTGAAACCTGGTGTAAATCCTCACACCTAAATTATGTGTGGATCTACCACATTCTATAAAACTGCATACAAATACTAAGAACGCCCATGATCTGATGTGCCCCTCCCATTGCCACGCCCCTTTTCAGATCTGAATGGAAAAATTTACCTGTGCATCTTTATAGAATTATGACTCGGAAGATGCATGGGTAAATTATAATCGTTGCCAATTAGCACCAATTATTGGTGCTAATTGGCTCATTATTCAATTAAACTGCATGTGCAAATTGGGCATGCACCCAAATTTGGATGCAGAATTTTGAGAATCATATAGAGAATTTGGGGGTTAAAGTGCAAATTAGCATGTGTTAACGCCTAGCACACAAGTGCACTAAGGGCTCCTTTAACAAATGCACGCTAGTGGTTTTAGAACACACTAATCATTAGCGTGCGCTAAACTCTAGCAACATCCATAGAAATATATAGGCGACTCTAATGTTTAGCGGGTAATGACTTTTTGCGCCTAACTGTTCCTGTGGTGGCTTAGCAGTTAGCATGTGCTAATTCACAAGTTAAGTGCTTTTTGTGTTGGGGCAGGAACTAGGCAGGATTAACATAGCGCAAGTAGCATGGGGCAGGGCCGCCGAGAGACTATGCCGGGCCCAGGGCAAGGCCATCCCCCCGTCGCTCCCCCCGCCGCTGCAGTCCGCGGTCTCACCTGCCTGCCTCCACAGCTCGGGCCCCCTTCATTCAAAGCGGCAGTCGCAGATCACGTCTTTCTGGCCTTCCCTCCCTGTTTCCCGCCCTCGTATGATGTAACTTCCAGTTTCCGCGAGGGCGGGACACAGGGAAGGAAGGCCAGAAGAGACGGGACACAGGGAAGGAAGGCCAGAAGAGACGCGATCTGCGACTGCCGCTTTGAATGAAGGGAGCCCGGAGGCAGGCAGGTGAGACCGGGGACTGCAGTGCCGGCAGCCTGACCCCGGCGCAGGGCCCCCCTTGGAGGCCCGGGGAATTTTGCACCCCTGCCCCCCCCTCTCGGCGGCCCTGGCATGGGGTACATACTGCACACTGTCACTTGTGCAGTTAGCACGGGTTCACTTACCGCCTTCTCAAGAGGTGCTAAGTGCGACCAGAGTTAACACACGCTAATGAATATTCAGCGTGTGACCTGCAAAGACATACTAGGCATGCCTTCAACAGCTGCCATGCTACCTTTGCATTTACACTGCATTACGTTTTGAGGTTAAGGCACAGTAAATGCATAGCTTAATGCACCTTTGTGAAAGGGTCCTATTTTGTCCCTCGAAAGCCCTGTCACTTTCCAACTGTTTAATTTTTAGATGCCATGTAACTGATAGCTTCATCCCTCAAATATGCCTTATAAGCATCCCACAAAAGCCCACAGGGCTAGCCCTTCGAGGTTGTTTTGAAAGGTTTTACAAATCCTACTACTACTACTATTTAGCATTTCTATAGCGCTACAAAGCATACGCAGCGCTGCACAAACATAGAAGAAAGACAGTCCCTGCTCAAAGAGCTATGTAATAAAAGTGAGCCAAGTATAGGACAATCAAGCCATTGTGACATCACTGATGAGGTTGGCTCTTATTGGTGGCCTGAGGCATTATGACATCACAATATTAGCTCTGGTTACAAGAGACTACTACTACTACTATTTAGCATTTCTATAGCGCTACAAGGCATACGCAGCGCTGCACAAACATAGAAGAAAGACAGTCCCTGCTCAAAGAGCTTACAATCTAATAGACAAAAAATAAATAAAGTAAGCAAATCAAATCAATTAATGTGAACGGGAAGGAAGAGAGGAAGGTAGGTGGAGGCGAGTGGTTACAAGTGGTTACGAGTCAAAAGCAAAATCCAGCTAGTAACTTTTGGTATAAAAGTGTAATCATATAATATACAGGGATTACACCTCCATTGCTTTCCACCTTGATAAACTGAAGATAACGTCATCTCCAAACAGATACATGCATGATCTGAAACATGTATAGAACCGATAGCAGCACTCATGACGCAGTCCAAGAAGACACCAAGAAATAATCAACCTGGGAAAATGAGTTGTGAGGAGCTTAAAAAATATATTCCAAATTAGTAAAAGTAATCAGTCCCCAGGGGTCCACCTGACCTTAATCAGACATCATAGCCTTCGACACCTGGTATGCTTTAGAAGGCTTAAAAGTTGATTTCCTATCTAAAAGGGCATCCGGAAGCATGTTAAAATCCCCACCCCCACAATAATTGGATGATTACTGGCCAGGGCTACTCAATATAAATACCAGGGTTCCTCACAATTGAGGGCATAAAACTTTCATTAATAACTGACTGACTGATCAACCACTATGATCACTGCTACAAACCAGTGTCCTTCTGAATCTTCACAGTGGGATAGCAATCGATGGTTAAAATCTTCCTATATAATAATTCTCACCTCCAACATTCTAATGTGCCTGGTACCGTGGCTCCCTCGGAGGTGGTCTGCTAGGTAGTTTAGAATGCACTGACGTCAGTGATGTCACTGACAGCTGATTCCAAGGCAAGGGGAGGAGTAGGGAAACACGCGTTTCTTTGTAGTTGCTTCCATGTGGTGAATGTGGAATCATCTTTCTTTTTATTCCATGCTCATTCTAACCTTCTAACTTGTGTTTTTAACTTTTTCAGTTCTTCGTTGAGCCATGGTATTGAGTTCTTTCTGTGTGAGGTTCTGGTTTGAATTGGTGCTATGTTATCTAATGTGTTTCTACATCTATTGTCCCATTCTTCGAGAAATTGGTTTGTATCTGTCTTTATGGACCATCCGTTATCATAGAACTGTTGCCAGAGTATTAGAGGATCTATTTTCCTCTTGTGGTATAGGTGGTACGTTCTTGTTTGTGGGTTGGTTCTTTCCTTCACCATATGAGGGAGAACTTTGCCTGGTTCTCAACTCGGGCATTCGGCACACACGCAGATGTATCAACCCCCACCCTCTTCAATATCACTTCAAGCCGTATCTTCGATAGAATTGGATTTATTAGAAGAATGGTCTGAGGTTTGGCAATTAAAATTCAATGCGAAGAAATGCAAAGTGATGCACTTAGGGAATAGAAATCCATGGGAGACGTATGTGTTAGGCGGGGAGAGTCTGATAGGTACGGACGGGGAGAGGGATCTTGGGGTGATAGTATCTGAGGATTTGAAGGTGACGAAACAGTGTGGCAAGGCGGTGGCCGTAGCTAGAAGGTTGTTAGGCTGTATAGAGAGAGGTGTGACCAGCAGAAGAAAGGGGGTGTTGATGCCCCTGTATAAGTCGTTGGTGAGGCCCCACCTGGAGTATTGTGTTCAGTTTTGGAGGCCGTATCTTGCTAAGGATGTAAAAAGAATTGAAGTGGTGCAAAGAAAAGCTACGAGAGTGGTATGGGATTTGCGTTACAAGACGTATGAGGAGAGACTTGCTGACCTGAACATGTATACTCTGGAGGAAAGGAGAAACAGGGGTGATGTGATACAGACGTTCAAATATTTGAAAGGTATTAATCCGCAAACGAACCTTTTCCGCAGATGCGAAGGCGGTAGAACGAGAGGACATGAAATGAGATTGAAGGGGGGCAGACTCAAGAAAAATGTCAGGAAGTATTTTTTCACAGAGAGAGTAGTGGATGCTTGGAATGCCCTCCTGCGGGAGGTGGTGGAGATGAAAACGGTAACAGAATTCAAACATGCGTGGGATAAACATAAAGGAATCCTGTTCAGAAGGAATGGATCCTCAGGAGCTTAGCCGAAATTGGGTGGCAAGAGCCGGTAGTGGGAGGCGGGGATAGTGCTGGGCAGATTTATACGGTCTGTGCCAGAGCCGGTGGTGGGAGGCGGGACTGGTGGTTGGGAGGCGGGGATAGTGCTGGGCAGACTTATACGGTCTGTGCCAGAGCCGGTGGTGGGAGGCGAGGCTGGTGGTTGGGGGGCGGGGATAGTGCTGAGCAGACTTATATGGTCTTTGCTTAAAGCCCACCTCTTCAATGCTGCGTTCGGCACCTAACCCTTACCGTTCAGTGAATCCAGACTGCCCCAATTTGACTGCCCCTATCGGACCGACCGTTCACTTGTCTATTAGATTGTAAGCTCTTTGAGCAGGGACTGTCTCTCTTTGTTAAATTGTACAGCGCTGCGTAACCCTAGTAGCGCTCTAGAAATGTTAAGTAGTAGTAGTAGTAGTAGTCTGTGCCCTGAAAAAGACAGGTACAAATCAAGGTAAGGTATGCACAAATTGTGGCACATATGAGTTATCTTGTTGGGCAGACTGGATGGACCGTGCAGGTCTTTTTCTGCTGTCATCTACTATGTTACTATGTAAATCAGCAGTGCATTTGCTTCACTAACATGCCACCAAATGGATAAGTGTTTCAGGAAGGAGTGCGTTGGGTAGTGATAAAAAAAATAAATCCCATGAAAAAGATTCAGCCTAATTTACCAAGACGTATTTATGTTTGAAAAATCAGGATGCCATCAATTACTATAACATCCCTAGAGTGAGCAGGAAGCTGATTTGCAGGCTATAGGGGCAAGGGAATAAAGAATGCAATACAGCAGGAAGTCTCGGTGCGTACAGCAGATCTCCTATAACGCACACCATTCTTTGTAATGATCTGATAAAAGAGAAAGAAGATCTGCTTGTTCTATTTCTGAGACACATGGATATTAAAAAGAAAACAGCCTCAGCAGTGAGTAGGTCAATCTGTGGTACACAACCTCCCCACCCCAGCACACGCTGTCTCTGACCTCTTGATCTTTGAATAAATCAAAATGTCTCTGTTAGTTCTTTCTGAAAGCACATTACAGCTGGGTTTGTTAACACTAGTACCTATTTCTATAGTGCTACTAGATGTACACATTCCCTGAAATTCTATAAATGGCACTTAAAATTGTGTCTGCAAATTTGGGCTAATCTCCCATTCCATGCATCCACCACCCCTTCCGTGAGCGAGTAATTTCTTAGATCCCTCCTAAGCCTATTTCTTCTTAACTTCATCCTATGCCCTCTATTTCCAGAGTTTTCCTTCATTTGAAAAAGGCTCACCTCCTGTACATTAACGCCACTGAGGTATTTAAAGGGCCCTGTGATACCTCGAGCGAGGGTTGAGGGTGGGCTTGCGAAATAACACATAAACGGAGGCCTATTACATCATAGGACCAGAAACACAAGGTGAAATGCCTCTGTAGTTCAGTAGATGCAGTCTCAAACAGGCCTCTGGCTGCCAGGGCCAAAACACAGTCTGTGGCTGGTGGGGCTGCCACGCCCCAAACACAACCTGTAAGTTCTTCTCTGTCCTTCTCCGAGTTCCAGGTCTGACTCCAACCAGACCTCAGAGCAAGGCTTGCAAGTCTCAGGAAAAAGGGTGGTTTACCTCAGCCAGGTCATGATCATTAAACATAGCGACATATACTGGGGCCTCAGTTCTTCCTTTCTTGGGCCTCCTTAACCTCAGTCTGGCCCTGCCTTTTATACTTCCTAGTTCTGACTAGGGTTACCATATGTCCGGATTTACCCGGACATGTCCTCTTTTTGAGGACATGTCCGGTCAACCGGGCGGGTTTTGCCAATATGCCCGTTTGTCCGGATTTCTGTACAAATGGGCAGGCTGGTGGGCGGGCTGTCCTATAGGACAGCCCACCCGCCAGCCTGCCCGTTTGTCCAGAAATCTGGACAAACGGGCAGATTGCTAGCCTCCCCTTCCCTTTCTTACTACTGCCCTGGTGGTCTAGTGACCTCTTCCGCCTTCGGGGCAGGAAAGAGCCCCCTCTTTCTTGCCCGGAGCGCTGCCCTGCATGTATCCTTCCTGTTCCTGATCTCGGCGCCAATTCAAAATGGCCGCCGAGAGTTGAAGTGACCTCGCGACACTTCAATTCTCGGCGGCCATTTTGAATCGGCGCCGAGATCAGGAACAGGAAGGATGCATGCAGGGCAGCGCTCCGGGCAGGAAAGAGAGGGCTCTTTCCTGCCCCGAAGAGGTCACTAGACCACCAGGGCAGAAGTAAGGTAAGGGGAGGGGCAGTGACGGGGTGTGTGACAGGGGGGAGGTGAAATGTGACAGGGGCAGAGCGAGGGCGTGGAAGGGGGTGGGGTGTGAAAGAGGGCATGATGGGGTGTGTGGTGGGAGTGGGGCATGTGTCCTCCTTTTTTGGGGGACAAAATATGGTAAACCTAGTTCTGACTCCAGCCCTCCTGACTCACTTCCTCCTGGGATGAGACTAGTGACGTTAAGTTGCCTCAGGCTACTGAGGGATCCTTCTTAAGGGTGAGGGACAGTGTTCTCTATACCCCCTCACAGTCCCCTATATTCCATAGTGATTATTTGACTGACCCCTTCCCCCCTTCATTAACTTTTCTTTAAAGGGAGGTAGTTATGCAATTTATTTGAAGGCAGCTGTTCTAATTCCTACTTTGAAGAACCCAAAGATGACATTACATGCCGTAACAATCAATCAACCAATTTTAAACACACTCTTCCTTTAAATCTTCTAGAAGCTGTAGTTGCTAAGCAACTGAGTACCTATCTGGAAACTTATTCTTTGCTTGATCAAGCCCAATCAGGCTTTAGAAAAGGTTTTAATAAACAATCTGTTTGGCTGGCAATACTGAATGACCTGAGCCTTCTGCTGGAAAAGGGTGGCAATGGGGTTATTATGTAACTTCATCTCTCTGTTCCATATGATTTACTAGACCATCCATTACTTTTGAAGTGATTGAGGGATGTTTACAGTAATTATTATTTCACACAAGTGGATTTTTACATTTTATTTCATTCCATTCAATATTGATTTTCCCTACTAGCCAAATAGACATTTTAGGTTTCAAATACATTTCTGAATCGTATACCACATTGCAGTTCACGTTTTCACCCGACACACACATATTCAGTATTTTTTCCACACATATATGTCTTTCACAATGGGCAACGGTTTTCGTCTTTATAAAGTTTAGGCATTTTGGAGACCCCTACGCAGTGGCGTAGCCACAGGTGGGCCTGGGTGGGCCGGGGCCCACCCATTTTGGACTCAGGCCCACCCAAAATTGTGACACTCTTGCTGTGGCTGGTGGGGATCCCCAAACCTTGCCGGCTGAAAATGTTTCTGTCCTAGGGCAGTCCCCACTCTTCCAAATGTCGGCCAGCAGCACTTGCCTTGAACTGAGGCTGAGACTGGCCCTTCTGCACATGCTCAGTTTTCGCACAAGCAAAAGCCCTGAGCATGCATGGCCTGCTGGCAGCAGCATCAAATTGAAGCAAGTGCTGCTGGATGCCATTTGGAAGAGTGCTGGCTGCTTGAGGAGGAGGAGGAAATCTTCAGCTGGCAGGGTTTGGGGATCCCCACCAGCTCAAGTATTTAATATTTGGGGTTTGTGGGCAGGGAGGAGTGGAGAGAGGAGCAAACTGAGGGGGGATGAATTCCAGGCCCACCGACCTTAGGCTCAGGCCCACCCACAATTGGCCATCTGCCTACGCCCCTGCCCCTACGGACTCAGATTTGTTGGAACCGACAACACAATGCACAGGTTGAGATGTGCTTTAGGCTGTTTTTATTAGTAGACACAGTTTTTCTCTCTTTTTAACTTTTGCACCTTTTATTTTTGCTCTCCACAGTTCCCCAAGATGTAAGAGTGGATGACGACTCTTAATATTTAATATTTATTAAGGGGCATAATTGAACGGAAATGCCTATCTCCATGGGCGTTTATCTCCGAGAACGGGTCCGTGAAGGGAAGGACCAAACCGTATTTTCAAAAAACATGGACGTTTATCTTTTTTTGAGCTGGGCGTTTTTGTTTTTCAGCGATAATGGAAACCGAAAGCGCCCAGCTCAAAAACGAATAACTCCAAGACATTTATTCGTGGGAGGGGCCAGGATTCGTAGTGCACTGGTCCCCCTCACATGCCAGGACACCGACCGGGCACCCTAGGGGGCACTTTTACAAAAAAAAAAAAAAAGGTAAAAGAGCTCCCAGGTGCATAGCATCCTTCCTTTGTGTGTTGAGTCCCCCAAATCCCCCTCAAAACCCACTGCCCACAAGTCTACACCATTACTATAGCCCTAAGGGGTGAAGGGGGGCACCTACATGTGGGTACAGTGGGTTTGGGGGGGGTTGGACGACTAAGCATTAAGCAGCACAATTGTAACAGGTAGGGGGGGGGATGGGCCTGGGTCCACCTGCCTGAAGTCCACTGCACCCCCTAATAACTGCTCCAGTGACCTGCATACTGCTGCCAGGGAGGTGGGTATGACATTTGAGGGTGAAAATAAAAAGTTGTGAAATGGCATATTTTGTGGTGGGAGGGGGTTTGTGACCACTGGGGGAGTCAGGGGAGGTCATCCCCGATTCCCTCCAGTGGTCATCTGGTCATTTAGGGCACTTTTTGGGGCCTTATTCGTGAAAAAACAGGGTCCAGGAAAAGTGCCCTAAATTCTAGCTACAAACGCATACTTTTTTCCCATTATCGGCGAAAGGCGCCCATCTCTGTTCGGGTGATAACCATGCCCCAGTCCCGCCTTCGCCACGCCTCCGACACGCCCCCGTCAACTTTGTCCACATCCGCGACGGAGTGCAGTTGAAAACGTCCAAATTCGGCTTTCGATTATACCGCTTTATTCGTTTTTGTGAGATAAACGTCTATCTCCCGATTTGGGTCACAATATAGGCGTTTTTCTATTTCGATTATAAGCAGGATTATCTCCTAGTTTCTTCTGTTTATGTGTCTTCTTTTGTGGGAGATTTTAGGGTTCCATGGTTTTTTTCTATAGTATCCTCGTTTAGCTCACTGCAGTGCCCTTTTACTAAGCTGCGTAAGCTGTGAGCCAAAATGGAGTTACTGCACAGCTACCATGTGGTTAGTGCAGTAATTTTATTTTTGGCGCGCATCTGATACCCGCGTCCAAAGAATACATTTTATTTTTGGCTGCACATATTGGGTGTGTGCCAAATGGCATTTGGCATGTGTAAGCCTTTACCGCCCGGTTACTGCGTGAGTCTTTACCGCTAGGTCAATGGCTGGCGGTAAGGTCTCAGACCCAAAATGGATGCGCGGCAATTTTGATTTTGCCGCACGTCCATTTTCGGCAAAAATTTTAAAAAGGCATTTTTTACAGGTGCGCTGAAAAATGATTCTGCGCGCGCCCAAAACCCCTCATCTACACTACTGCAGGCCATTTTTTAGCGCGCCTTTGTAAATGGACCCCTGCTTATTGACCGTTCTTTTCCTCATGTATATGTATAGTTTGTGATGTCACTCACTGCATATTCATGGTCGGACATGTCAGCTCAGCAGTGGATATATGTCGAGTTTTTCAGCAATGGCGTCGTTTGCTTTTTCTATCACAGACGCGCTTTGTCTTTATTATCTCACAATACCTATTTCCCCTTTCATCTTCCATGCTTGGCGTTTTGATATTTACATTTTCTTACGTTTTCATGGCAGGCTCATAAGGTATGCTCTTTGTGTTTCATATTCATATTTATTATTATACTCTTTTCACTTTATTTTTCATGACATTCCTATTTGTTCATTGAGGGGTCCTTTTACCAAGTTGCGGTAAAAGAAGCCCTGCACTAGTGGCGGGGGACATTTTTGCCACACACTGAAGCCCTTTTAACACAGTGGGTAAAAAGGCTGAAAAAAGATATGACCATGCCTTAAGGTTTGGGGGCTCAGCACACAAGGTAAGGGAGCTATGTACCTGGGAGCATTTTATGAAGTCTACTGCAGTGCCCCCTAGGGTGCCCCATTGCTGTCCTGGCATGTCAGGGGGACCAGTGTACTACAAATGCTGGCTCCACCCATGTCCAAATGGCTCGCATTTGGACGTTTCAGACTTGGACATCTTTGGTTTCGAAAATCGCCGAAAATCAAAGACGTCCAGATCTAAGGACGTCCAAATCCAAGGACAGCCTTGGTATTTTCGAAACGAAAGATGGACGTCCATCTTTTTTCGAAAATGACCTTCTCCCTGACTCCAAATTGGACGTCTTTGTAAAACGTCCAAATTCCGACTTAGACGTTTCTTTCGAAAACGCCCCTCTATGTAACTCAAATAAGAATTACTTTCCTTGAATTTCTGTTATATATTGAATGTATTTCTATTTTGAATATACACCATCTCAGATACAGGTACTTTAAACGTTGGGTGTTTTGGGCTAACTTACCTTGTAAAAAGCCAAATTCAAAACAAAGGATCTTATTCACTAAAGTACAACCTTGAAACCAAATAGTGAATATAATGAAACTTGAAAATTAAAAAAAAAATAACCTAAGTTATCAATTCAATAATATTCAAAAAAATAGGAGGAAAAGACCTCATCAAACTGGCACAAAGCCTTTTGGTTAAATTTACATGGTGCTAAAATTGTCAAGGCACATGGTCCAGCATTTTACCTTCTTCTCCCCCCCCCCCCCCCCCACCTGCACCCCCACACATGGTCCAGTCCAGCATTTACTTTCTCTTCCCCCCACCCTCACAAATAGTCCAGTATCTCTCCCTCCTGTTCCCTCTCCAGCCAGCAACCAGGCATTTCCCCTTGTCTCTTGACCCCCTCCCCCCAATGTACCTTTTAAACGTTTTCTTTACTGTAGCGGTCGGCGGCAGCGAGCATTGATTCATACAGCCTGCTCATGTCAACTTTGGAGCCTTCTCTTTGAGTGGAGGAGTGGCCTAGTGGTTAGAGTGGTGGACTTTGGTCCTGGGGAACAGTGGCGTAGCCAGACAGCCAATTTTGGGTGGGCCTGAGCCCAAATTGGATGGGCACAACATTTTTTTCTGCCCCTGTCCTACTCCCACATGTCACCCTCTCTCCTACTTCTATGTCCAACATTTTCTCTCTCTCTCTCTCCCTCTCTCTTCTTATGCATCTCTCCCTCCCATCCCATGTCCAACTTTCTCCCTCACTCCTTACCCCCCTGTGCAGCAACTCTCGAAGAACTTCTGCCTGAAATTCTTCTCCCCGCTGCTGCCTCGGTCCCTGCAGCATTCTTTTTTTTCGCCCGTCGCCAGCAGCGCTACGATTCACAGAGGCCGCTCCGCTCCCCCCTGCAGCGTTCATCCGGCCCTCTCTGACGCACTTCCTGTTTTCGTAGGGCCGAATGGACGCTGCAGTGGGGAGCAGAGCGGCCTCTGTGAATCGTAGCGCTGCTGGTCACGGGTGAAAAAAAAAGAATACTGCAGGGACCGAGGCAGCAGCGGGGAGAAGAATTTCAGGCAGGCAACACTCCCGGCAGCGATGTTGTTGGGTTGGGGCGGGCCTAGAGCAAAAGTGGGTGGGCCTGGGCCCGTCCAGGCCTACCCGTATCTACGCCCCTGCTGGGGAACTGGGTTCGATTCCCACTGCAGGCACAGGCAGCTCCTTGTGACTCTGGGCGAGTCACTTAACCCTCCATTGCCCCAGGTACAAATAAGTACTTGTATATAATATGTAAGCCGCATTGAGCCTGCTATGAGTGGGAAAGTGCGGGGTACAAATGTAAGAAAAAAAATGTAACTTTCTGCTTCCCACCTATGTGGAAGCAGGAAGTTACATCAGAGAGAAGGCTCCGAGGTTGGCGCGAGCAGGCTGTATGAATCGTTGCTCGTTGGTACCGATCGCTAGAGACAAGAAAACTTAAAAAAAAAATACAGTCCATTCTAGCTCAAATTAAGCTGGCCAAACTAATAAATGACCCTCAACTCCCGCGGCACACCTGCGGACCAGTCGCGGACCACCAACGTGCCACGGCACAGTGGTTGAAAAACACTGGAATAGCATGTAGTGTATATTTGCGCCCCCTTGTGTGTGCAAGGTGCGCATAATCTGCTGAGAACCATTTCCAGAATAAACCTTGATCGAAATCACTTTGACGATACAGTAGGCCCGAAGATGTGGATGTAGGGCTTACAAAGTGGCTCCAGATCTTCAAGACAGGTTATCCACTCTTGGTTTTATCTCATCACACTCAGGAATTTTTAATTTCCCTACTGCAATCCCAAAGAAAAGCAAGACTATAATTCCCTGCATGCAATGAGGTAAGACTAGCACTGGATTAATCTGTTGCCACTTGGCAACCGTTTGAGCAAACGAAAAACTGTGAGAAAACAAGACACAGCTAAAACAATGTCCCCCTGTATTTTATTCTATTAAATACCAAGAATTTTAAATGCCAGGAATACATTTTATACATTTAAAAAACAAAAAGGTTAAGATTTATCCTAGACTAGATCTTGTTAGCAGTTATAGCAATACTAGGTAAACTATCCCATGGGGTATTATTTTCTGTTAGGTACCTGTCTCTGATCGGGCCTCTCCAAGGCAGCATTTGCTCCGTAGGCATTGCAGGATTCAACGAGGTAGTCTGAGCTGATTCCCAGGACCGAACTTGATTCGCCACATGATCCATCTGCCACTACAATTATCTTTGGCCAATCAGAGGCTGGGATCTTCCTCAGAAAATCATCTGTAAACTGAGGAGGGGACTAAATTGTTATTGTTGCTATTTGAAGTTCCACGCCAGTGACTCGATTCATAGGACTGAGAAGGCAGGACAAAAATTGATAATGATATTTACTTGGAATTTTTAGGAGATTATATCCCTGATGCAGATCGTCTCGAAATGTGATACCATGATGGATGGATGATCTCCTTGGCAGGTTGAATTAAGATAAGTTTTTAGACTATTATATCCTAAAACTGAGCTGTGTTTTGAAAGTTTAAATGTGAAATTCATTGCACAAAGAATTTTTCACATATAGAGTTTTCAGTTTATGATTGCTTCACCTAAAATTGGGTTTGTAAATTGTAAGGACTGATGACAAGGCATTTGGCAAAGTTGTCTTTTCAAATGATTCTTAATTTTAGTGCTGCCATTTTTCTATATTGGACCTCTAGTTGGTTGGGGCTTAGGGTCACTCCTGAGGCAGTTACATATTCATGTTGTAGTGTCTCTGGCAAAATTAATTCCTTTCCCTTTTCAATTTTAACTCATCGCACACAGACTCTCTGATTAGCAAGCTCACTATAGTAATTAACAAAAGTGTTACACAAAGGACAATATTAAGCAACATGGATCACTGGAGACCATGCTGAGGTTAAGATAAAACATCTCTTTAATGGAGTTTTTAGTAGTTAACTAGTATGCACGGCATAAGAATAATAAAAAGAATTTTGTAACATATGCTTAGGTAAATTGGTTGCAACACTGTTCATAACACTTCTCCATCTTTCGTACATTTAGCAACAGTAGAGATGATAACATACACTCCTTGCCCCTTATGTTGGTACATGAAAGTTTCTATTTGATATTCTGTATCCCTTTATTCTCAGCTTGGATGATATGGAGGGGGATAATCGAACGGGGGCGCCCATCTCTAAGGGAGGCCCTGTAAAGGGGCGGGGCAACCCGTATTATCGAAACAAGATGGACATCCATCTTTCATTTCGATAATACGGTCGGGGATGCCCAAATCATGAAATTTAGGTCGACCTTAGAGATGGTCGTCCCCAGTTTTCGGCGATAATGGAAAGCGAGGACACCCATCTTAGAAACGACCAAATCCAAGTCATTTGGTCATGGGAGGAGCCAGCATTTGTAGTGCACTGGTCCCACTAACTGAATGGAAAAAGCCCTTCCCTTACCGATCTGGAAAGGAATGGGCATGCATGAAGGAAATTGCATGCAAATGAGCTGCTCGCTGTTAGCTCATTTGCACACGATTTCCTTCGTAAGGAGGGGAAGCGACAGCAGTTGAGGACGTCCAAAATGTGGGTGTTTCTGTGAGAAGGACATCCATGCCTTTGCTATGCCTCTGACACCCTCTTTATTTATTTATTTGGATCACAAATAGCAGCAGTGGGATTTGAACCAGCCACCTCTAGATTGCAAGACCAGGGCTCTAACCACTAAGCCACTCTTCTCCACACCCTTAAAATTTGGCCATCCCTGGGGGGGGGGGGCAGTTGAAGACGTCCAAAATGTTTGAAAGAAGGACGTCCACGCCTTCGTTATGCCTTCGTTGACACACACACCCCCAGGACCTTCATACTGCCCCCCCCCCCACAGGGATGGCCAAATTTCAAGGGCGTGGAGGAGTGGCCTAGTGGTTAGAGCACTGGTCTTGCAATCCAGAAGTGGTGGGTTCAAATCCCACTGCTGCTACTTGTGATCCAAAATTCAAATAAATAAAAAGGGTGTCAGAGGCATAGCAAAGGTATGGATGTCCTTCTCACAGAAACATCCACATTTTGGACAGAGGCATAGCAAAGGACATACTCTAAAAAGAAAAAAGTTTTTGAAGTTTTTTTTTTCGGGGTGGGAGGTGGTTAGTGACCACTGGGGAAGTCAGGGGAGTTCATCCCCGATTCCCTCCAGTGGTCATCTGGTCAGTTCAGGCACCTTTTTGATGCTTGGTCATGAAAAAAAAATGGACCAAGTAAAGTCGGCCAAATGCTGGTCAGGGACGCCCTTCTTTTTTCCGTTATCGGCCGAGGACACCCATCTGTTAACTACGCCCCTGTCCCACCTTCGGTACACTGCCGACATGCCCCCTTGAACTTTGGTCGTCTCCGTGAGGGAAAGCAGTTGAGGACGGCCAAAATCGGCTTTCAATTCTGACGATTTGGGCAACCTTAGGAGAAGGACGCCCAACTCCCAATTTGTGTCGGAAGATGGGCGCCCTTCTCCTTCGAAAATAAGCAGGATGGTTACATTAGAATGGTAGTAGTATCTCTCTTAGTTGGGTGGCGACAGGGTTACTGTGCTATTATTCTAGTGTTGTATATAATTAACTCTCCTTTAGATGTTATAGGTGAGTGCTGTAAGTTTGCCCTGTGAATAGGATAAGGATAAACTCCTGGGTGAATGAATTATTCCCTGTCACTTGAAGTATATTGGCACTCAATAATTCCACTGCTTTCAGCCTTCGATCCCTTTCCTGATTGGGATTTACAGTTGTCAGCAGCTTCAACTTTTGCTCTTTTCTGTCTAAGGTTTAGGATCCAGTCTCCCTGTCATCAGACTTTCTGCCTCAGAAGGACCACTGTAGATCAGAGCAACACTGCAGTATGAAAACACTTAGCTCTGCTCCTTAAGACTTCAGGGGACAGCTGATTAACAGACTGCTAATCCCTGTATTATTACTTCTCCTCCCTTTAGTCCTTTGAGTAGAAAGCTAAAGGTCTGGTAGGTCACAGGGTGAGACTCCCCACTGCTCCTCTAAACCCTTCTTAGCTGGACTCCCTCTAGGAGAGGAAAGACATGGCTTCTCCCTTGTTCTTAGATTTTATGCTTCCCTCCAAAAGCTCACAGTTGAATCCTATTGGATCAGAAGCTGCTGACATTTACACTGCTTGGGAAAAGACCTAAATGTTGACATGTAATGTACGTACATATTTTATAAAATATGCATGCAATTATGAATGTTGATGCTCAATCCAAACTCCTCCAAAGAACATGCCTGCACTTGGGTCATGTACAAGTATTCAGCTTCTTGACACTGTAAGTACTTTTTTATGCATATACCCTGGGTTAATTCTTTTGTGTGTGTAAAAAGGGTTTTGGATTAGATTCTGTAAATGGCACCCAAATTTAGGTGCCAAAAAAATGAACGCGGAGTGTTATTCTGTAAATGGCACTGTGAGATAGGCACTGTTGATAGAATAGCAACTTTGGGCACGAAGATTTGCACCAACTAAAACTTGGTATAAATCCTTGTGTGTAAATTAGGCACAGATCCCCTGAATTCTATAATACTGTACGCATCTTTAATGAGCACCCCTGACCTGCCCATGCTCCTCCCATGGCCACACCTCCTTTCAGTTGTATGCTGAAAGATTTACGTGTCCATCTTTATAGAACAAGGCATAGATCCCCTGAATTCTATAATACTGTACGAATCTTTAATGAGCACCCCTGACCTGCCCATGCTCCTCCCATGGCCACACCTCCTTTCAGTTGTATGCTGAAAGATTTACGTGTCCATCTTTATAGAACAAGGCATAGATCCCCTGAATTCTATAATACTGTACGCATCTTTAATGAGCACCCCTGACCTGCCCATGCTCCTCCCATGGCCACACCTCCTTTCAGTTGTATGCTAAAAGATTTATGTGTCCATCTTTATAGAACAGCACTTACCAAGATGTGCATATAAATCCAAATTGTTGCAAATTAACTCCAATAATTGATTGTTAGTACCCGATTATTGGCACTAAGGGCCAGATTCTATATATGGCGCTTAGAAATGTGTGCGGCAGGGGCGTAGCCAGACTTCGGCAGGAGGGGGGTCCAGAGCCCGAGGTGAGGGGGCACATTTTAGCCCCCCCCCCCAGCGCCACCGACCCCCTGCCATTGCCAACCTCCCCCGCCACCGCCACCACAACCACCAACTTTGACCCCCCCCTGCTGACGACCCTCTCGACCCCCCTCCTGCCGCCAACCCTCCTCTATTGCCATCGTCACCTACCTTTGCTGGTGGAGGACCCCAACCCCCGCCAGCCGAGGTCCTCTTCTTCCAGCGCAAGGCTTCGTTCAGTTTCTGACATCCTGCACGTTGTATGTGCAGGACATCAGACTCACAGAAACTCACAGAAACAGAACGAAGCCTTGCGCCAGAAGAAGAGGACCTCGATGGCTGATCTGCAAGGCTTCATTCTGTTTCTGTGAGTTTGACGTCCTGCACGTACAATGTTGGACATCAGACTCACAGAAACAGAATGAAGCCTTGTGCCGGAAGAAGAGGACCTCACTGGCTGATCTACAAGGCTTCATTCTGTTTCTGTGAGTTTGACGTCCTGCACGTACAATGTTGGACATCAGACTCACAGAAACAGAATAAAGCCTTGTGCCGGAAGAAGAGGACCTCACTGGCTGATCTACAAGGCTTCATTTTGTTTCTGTGAGTCTGACGTCCTGCACGTACAACGTGCAGGACGTCAGACTCAGAAACTGAATGAAGCCTTGCGCCAGAAGAAGAGGACCTTGCTGGCTGATCTGCAAGGCTTCGTTCTGTTTCTGTGAGTCTGACGTCGGACGTCAGACTCACAGAAACAGAATGAAGCCTTTTGCCGGAAGAAGATGACCTCGGCTGATATTTCTGTGAGTCTGACATCCTGCACGTACAACGTGCAGGACGTCAGACTCAGAAACTGAACGAAGCCTTGCGCCGGAAGAAGAGGACCTTGCTGGCTGATCTGCAAGGCTTCGTTCTGTTTCTGTGAGTCTGACGTCCGACGTCAGACTCACAGAAACAGAATGAAGCCTTGTGCCGGAAGAAGAGGACCTCATTGGCTGATATTTCTGTGAGTCTGATGTCCTGCACGTACAACGTGCAGGACGTCAGACTCAGAAACTGAACGAAGCCTTGCGCCGGAAGAAGAGGACCTTGGCTGGCGGGGGTTGGGGTCCCCCGCCAGCAATGGTAGGCGACGACGACGGTGGGTTGGTGGCAGGAGGGGTGGGTCAAGAGGGTCATCGGCAGGGGGGTCCAGGGCCAAATCCACGGGGACCCAGGCCCCCGTGGCCCCCCGTAGCTACGCCATTGCTGTGCGGAAAACATTTCCACCTAAGGGTATTCTATAAGTAGCACCTAGATTTAGGCGCGGTATATAGAATAAGCTTACTTGATATCCCAGTGTCTAAAACCACATGCCTCCGTTTACACTAAAGAAAATGTGGCAGTAAATCCCAGCACGTAGATTTACGCACACTGGGCCATTTTCTATAACTACACATTTAAATTTTGGAACACCCAGAAAAACGCCCATTTCCCCACCCATAACCTTGCCCCTTTTGAACTGCATACATTAGAATTTAGGCAAGTTCATTACAGAATATGCTTAGCGAGTTCTGTGCATAAATTCTAATTATTTCCAATTAGCACTCATTATTGATTATTAGGTGCTGTTATCAATGTTGATTGTTAAGCCAATTAACTTATGCAAATTGTTATGGAATACGCTTAGATTTCAGCGCGGAACATGAGGCACATTATACAGAATCCAGGAGTAATTGACTCGTTACTCAAATTGTGCGCGCAAATTAAGCACGTGTAATTTTGAGTGCCATATATAGTATTTTGGGGTTTAAGTGCAAAAATTCCTTTATAAAATGACTGCCAATACTTCTATGGGGGAAAAAATGTTTAGTACCTCTGGCCCTAAATATGACAACAGAGACTAGAATGTCCGAGGGAATTGTCATAAAATCTTTCACTTCAAGGTCGCCAGTTTTATTCTAGGTTGGTTCAGAAGGCATTTTGAAAAAGCAACCAATGTGAAAAGAGGTTGGCACATCTAAGTTCAGTTTCAGGAGCCACGGCAGAAGCAATCGCATCGTGCCCCTATCAGCTCCCTATAAACTGTTAAATTCTGCAACAGAGAAAGAAAAAGAGAGCTTAAGAAGAGAATTTCTGTATTTTAAGCCCAAGTAGTTCGATATATTGTGCACTGCTTTTTCAGACAGCAAGAACACTTTCTAACCTAAATGTTAATCTAAGCATTTTCGTTATTTATAAGTACATAAGTAATGCCACACTGGGAAAAGACCAAGGGTCCATCGAGCCCAGCATCCTGTCCACGACAGCGGCCAATCCAGGCCAAGGGCACCTGGCGAGCTTCCCAAACGTACAAACATTCTATACAATCAAGCCATTGTGACATCACTAATGAGGTTGGCTCTTATTGGTGGAATGAGCCACTATGACATCACAATAGGTTAAATCACTGCTCTGTGTAATAAAAGTGAGCCAAGTAGAGGACATAAGTACATAAGTAATGCCACACTGGGAAAACACCAAGGGTCCATCGAGCCCAGCATCCTATCCACAACAGCGGCCAATCCAGGCCAAGGGCACCTGGCAAGCTTCCCAAACGTACAAACATTCTATACATGTTATTCCCGGAATTGTGGATTTTTCCCAAGTCCATTTAGTAGCGGTTTATAGACTTGTCCTTTAGGAAACCGTCTAACCCCTTTTTAAAGTCTTCCAGGCTAACCGCCTTCACCACGTTCTCCGGCAACAAATTCCAGAGTTTAATTACGCGTTGGGTGAAGAAATATTTCTCCAATTTGTTTTAAATTTACTACACTGTAGTTTCATCGCATGCCCCCTAGTCCTAGTATTTTTGGAAAGCGTGAACAGACGCTTCACATCCACCTGTTCCACTCCACTCATTATTTTATATACCTCTATCATGTCTCCCCTCAGCCGTCTCTTCTCCAAGCTGAAAAGCCCTAGCCTCCTAGCCAGGTACAGAGTTATTGGCAGAATGCTGACCTACAAATCCTGCAGATAGAAATAATTTCATTGGCCTTTTTCTTTTAAATAGCGTCTCTCTCAGGAAACGCAAGCAAAAATATTTTTATTGATTTTAGATGCTAAACAAACTCCTTGAATCCAAAATCTCTCTTTCAGATATTTCAAAAAGTCTCATACCACTTTCCCTAATCAGGTGCATCCAAAGCTTTATTTAAAACGTGGCTATTATTTCCTTTTTCTCTTTTGAGTCTTCCTTGTCTTCTACCATCAGGTGTGTTTCTTCCTGTTCAACCAGCACGTCATCTGGCAATCTGCATGCTGATGTAAAACCTGACATTTAAGTCACTAAGCTCAACATTCCTGACAGCGTGGGCAGCCATGAACCTGGTATCAGGTTTCAAATGACTGGATTAATTTTTTTTTTTGCAAAGGACACATGCTTGTCTTTTTTTTAATAACTGCCAAACTTTTATTTGAGCCAGACCCTGTCTTTGTGCCTTGGATGCTCGGGCGGAAGTTTCTGTGATATTATAATTGAGCTTTTTACCCTCCCTCTCCCTTAGTTTTCTATACTAGGACTAGGGGGCATGCGATGAAACTACAGTGTAGTAAATTTAAAATAAATCGGAGAAATATTTCTTCACCCAACGCGTAATTAAACTCTGGAATTCGTTTCCGGAGAACGTGGTGAAGGCGGTTAGCTCAGCAGAGTTTAAAAAGGGGTTGGACGGTTTCCTAAAGGACAAGTCCATAAACCGCTACTAAATGGACTTGGGAAAAATCCACAATTCCGGGAATAACATGTATAGAATGTTTGTACGTTTGGGAAGCTTGCCAGGTGCCCTTGGCCTGGATTGGCCGCTGTTGTGGATAGGATGCTGGGCTCGATGGACCCTTGGTGTTTTCCCAGTGTGGCATTACTTATGTACTTATGTCCTCTACTTGGCTCACTTTTATTACACAGAGCAGTGATTTAACCTATTGTGATGTCATAGTGGCTCATTCCACCAATAAGAGCCAACCTCATTAGTGATGTCACAATGGCTTGATTGTATAGAATGTTTGTACGTTTGGGAAGCTCGCCAGGTGCCCTTGGCCTGGATTGGCCGCTGTCGTGGACAGGATGCTGGGCTCGATGGACCCTTGGTCTTTTCCCAGTATGGCATTACTTATGTACTTATGTAAATAACAACAACAATATGTTAGGGCACTTGAGCAAAACTATGCGTATTTTAAATGCACGCAGCCAAAATGTTGTAATTCAACAAAATTACTACAACACTATTTAAGAAGGGACAAATCCCTCTATATGGAAGAAAAATATTTCTTTTATTAATTAGCCTTTGAAAACCTTGTAACTTGAGCTATTTCATTTTACATAATGATGAGGTGAAATCTAACTGGATCTCCAACAAATGTTTTCACTCTTATGGTAGTACTGAGAGAAGTCTTTTTTTCCTATACATAATCCATTGTTTAATTTTAAATCCTCTTTTCCCTTCAGGCTAACAAGTAATTTAATAATTGGCCAGGCTGACGTGCTTTATCTTTATTTCAGCCTACTCTTGTTTTTCTTATTTTGCAATTGCATGACTGCATATAAAAATTTGTGTACAGAAATTACATTTTTTTTTTAGCAGTTAGAGGGGCATTTTCGACATGACGGCCAAATGATGAAATAAACATTTACCGGAAAATGTTTAAAGCATGAGTCCAGTGGTGAAGTGGCCTAGTGGGTAGAGCGCTGGTCTTGACATCCAGAAGTGGCCGGTTTAAAACCCACTGCTGCTCCTTACGATCCTTTTCAGTTTTCATATACATAACTTTCTATAATGATAGAGCCTCACTATAGACTAAGAGGCATAAGATGTTATATAGAACTAGTAAAAAAGGCCCGTTTCTGACACAAATGAAACGGGCGCTAGCAAGGTTTTCCTCGGAGTGTGTATGTTTGAGAGAAAGTGTGTGTGAGAGATGCAGTGTGTGTGTCAGAGAGAGAATGAGAGAGAGAGAGTGTGTATGTGTGTGTGTGTGTGTGTGTGTGTTTGTGTGAGAGAGATAGTATGTGAGAGACAGAGTGTCTGTGTGTGTGAGACTGTGTGTGTGTGTGTGTCAGAGAGTGTATGTGAGATACAGTGAGTGAGTGTGTGCCCCCACCCCCCTCTCGCAGGGTCCCCATTCCCCACCCCCACCTCTGGTCTCAGGACCCCCTCCCCACCTCCCTCTCCCCTGCCCCCCCTCCAGCTATCCATGTCCAGCGACCCTCCTCTCCCCCTGCCCCCCCTGCAGCCACCCATGCCCAGTGACCCTCCCCCCTGGCGCATCAAACCCCCTCGCCACCCGCAGCTGCCACTGGTAACGCTGTCCAGCCGCTGCTGCTTCTCCTGTTGAGCAGCAACGGCGGCTACAAAAAGAAAAAAAGCCATAAATGTTTTTAAACCTGAAACGTGGCACCGTAGACAGCCATTGGCTGTCGGCTCTGCAGCCACTCCTCCTCTCGCCTCTCACGTCGCTGCGCTCCTCCGAGGTCTCACTCCAGGGGCAGTGACGTGGAGGCGAGAGGAGGAGCGGCTGCAGAGCCGACAGCCAATGCCTGATGGCTGTCTACGGTGCCGCGTTTCAGGTTTAAAAACATTTATGGCTTTTTTTCTTTTTGTAGCAGCCTCTGCTGCTCAACAGGAGAAGCTGCAGCGGCCGGACAGCGTTACCAGTGGAAGCTGTGAGTGGTGAGGGGGTTGATGTGCTTCGGGGAGGAGGGGGTGTTTGATGTGCCGGGGGGGGGCTTGGGTGATGCGTGGAGGGGGTGTTTGAGCGGCGCACTCACAGCTGATTCCCAGGCAGGGAGAGGAGTAGGGAAACATGCGGAGCAAGTTGCTCCGCGTGTTTCCCTACTCCTCCCCCTGCCTGGGAATCAGCTGTGAGTGATGTCAGCCTGGTTACGGAGCCTAGCTCAGCAACTCCAGGAGCCACAGACACAGGCAGCTACTTTAGAATGTTGGAGGTGAGAATTATTATATAGGATAAGCAAAAGGATCTCTTATAGTGCCCAGTTATTTCAGATTCAATGTCTAAGGATTTCATCAATCATTTGCCTCAATAGCCTAAAGCAAATTCACATTTAAAAACATGAAAAAACTTCATTTATCAAATGCAACCTTCAAGGTCACTGAAATAGTAAAATAAAGCAACAACTACTTAACTGAAGTACGACCAAAGTACACAATATACAGCGCTGTGGTTCTCATTACTATTTGGGTTTCTGCCAGATACTTGTGGCCTGGATTGGCCACTGTTGGAAGCAGCATACTGGGTTAGATGGACTATTGGTCAGACCCAGTATGACTATTCTTATGTTCATAATACAGAGAACTATTACTTGTCCCAGGATTGATAGCATGGAATGTTGCTACTCTTTGAGATTCTGAATGGAATCTTGTTACTCTTTAGGATTCCAGAATCTTGCTATTCTTTGGGATTATACATGGAATGTTGCTATTATTGACGTTTTACATAAAATGTTGTTGCTATTTGAGATTCTACATGGAATTTTGCTACTATTTATGTTTCTGCCAAGTACTTGTGACCTAGATTGGCCACTGTTGGAAGCAGGATATTGGGCTAGATGGACCACTGGTCTGACCCAGTATGACTATGTTATGTTCTTTTGAGAACCCCTGACCTAAATTGACTGACTGGGTCATGAACTGGTTGAGTGGAAGGTGACAAAGGGCAGTGGTAAATGGAGTTCACTCTGAGGAAAAGGATGACAGCATTGGTGTTTCACTAGGATTGATTTGTGGTCTATTTCTTTAAAAACGTTTTCTGTTATATTTGGAAGAGCTGTCTGGTAAGGTTTGGCCTCTTTGCAGCTACTAGAATCTGATGGTTGGATCCTGTATCACGTTAATCCTATAACTAGGTTTCAATCTGCAATTTCCAGATTTACCTCATTGAAATTGTACATGCTTATATTTGGTTGTTTTACAATTGCTATGTTGTTAACAAAATTGTAAGTTCTATGTTAAACTATACCTGCTACAAACCATCTTGGGTGAATTTCTTCATAAAGTTGGTTAATAAATCCCAACAAATCAATCAATCTGTATAAATGTCTGCCTTAAATACACCCATGCAACAATGTAATTTGGAGTGGACCCTAATACTGAATTGGTCTCCCTTCTCTCATTGCCAGTATGATTTCTTTACTCCCCCCCCCCCCCAACAAAGTAAGATTGAAGCTACACTGATGCCTTACAAATTTTGTGCAGCTATATTTAACCAAGTATTCAGCCATCTTTTTAAGCTGATTAGCTGCTGTTGAATACCCAGAGAAATTCAGCCTCTTAGACTTACCCAGTTAACTTTGCCTCTCTACTAGGGTTACCATATGGCTCCAGAAAAAGGAGGACGGATTGAGCCAGCCGGGGCTCCAGAAAAAGGAGGACGGATTGAGCCAGCCGGGGCTCCAGAAAAAGGAGGACGAATTGAGCCAGCTGGGTTTTACTTCCATTGCTTTCAATGGAAGTAATTGAGCCAGCCGGGTTTTACTTCCATTGCTTAAAGCAATGGAAGTAAAACCCGGCTGCCTCAATCCGTCCTCCTTTTTCTGGAGCCATATGGTAACTCTATCTCTACACCTGTCTGAATGTCTACCCTGAGACCTCTGGTACTGTGCACCATATTTAAAATCCAACAATGAAAATGTATCTGTTAAAATACTTGCCAAACCTGGAAACTGCTGTTGCATTGTCTGTGTAGAGGAGTGTGGTAGCCGTGTTAGTCCACTCTTAAGGTTATCAATAGAAATCAAACAAAATAAAACATGGAAAAGAAAATAAGATGATACCTTTTTTATTGGACATAACTTAATACATTTCTTGATTAGCTTTCGAAGGTTGCCCTTCTTCCTCAGATCGGAAATAAGCAAATGTGCTAGCTGACAGTGTCTGACACTGTCAGCTAGCACATTTGCTTATTTCCGATCTGAGGAAGAAGGGCAACCTTCGAAGGCATTGTCTGTGAAAATGCCACCCCTTGGAGCAAGGAAAAAACCTCCCCCAGCTGTTTTCCTAAACCATTAATTAGGATATATATTGGCTCTGTTTAACTAAGGAACTGATTGTTTCTACTGGTCATACCAGTTTCATTATCATGATTGTTGAATATGTATTGCCCAACGATCCAGTAATGTTGTTACTCTTCCCTCAATCTCAAATCTGGGTTACTGATGACTTGTAGCTTGACATATAATCCTGGGAACAGATCATATAAAAACACTTCTATGGCATATTCCAGAATCTTCTGTCTGCAACCTGATGAGGTACGGGATGCTAAAAAACATGCTTCAAAGTAGAACTGTACATTGGAATTTTGCATTGTGTTGAACTCTTTCTGCCATTTCTTTCTACCACTCTGTATTGTCTTACTGGTGGATATCGTTCCTCCACTTATAGAGGAATGGTCTGGAATTTGGCAGCTAATGCTAAAAAATGCAGGGCCATTGCATTTGGGCTGCGAAAATGCGAGGGAACGGTATAGTTTCGGGCGTGAAGAACTTTTGTGCACGAAAGAGGAACGATACTTGGGTGTGATCGAATGTTATGATCTTAAGGTGGCCAAAGAGGTAGATAAGGCAACTGTGAAAGCTAGAAGGATGCTTGGGTGCGTAGGGAAAGGAATGGCCAGTTGGAAAAAGGAGGAGATGATGCCCCTGTGTAAGACTCTGGTGAGACCTCATTTAGACTACTGTGTACAATTTTGGAGACTGAACCTTCAAAAATGATATTGGAGTCCGTCCAGAGGGTGGTCAGTAGTCTTTGTCATAAAGCATTTGAGGATAGACTTAAAGATCTCAATATGTATACTTTGGAAGAAAGGAGGGAGAGGGGAGATATAATACAGACATTTAAATGCTTATGGCATAAATGCACAGGAGGGAAGTCTCAATTGAAACGAAGTTCTGGAACTAGGGGGCAAAGGATGAAGTTGAAAGGAGATAGACTCAGAAATCACCTGAGGAAATACTTCTTCATGAAATAGGTGGTGAATTCGTGGAACAGCCTCCCGGTGGAAGAGGTAGAGACGAAAACAGTATTTGAATTCAAGAAAGCTTGGGACAAGTACATAGGATCTCTAAGGAAGTAATAGGGAGAATAGATGACATGGGTGGTCAGACTGCATAGGCCATATGGTCTTTGCCTACATTTTTTTCTGTTTCTATTACATGCCGACGTCATCGCACCAAACATACAAACATTCTATACATGTTATTCCTGTAATTGTGGATTTTTCCCAAGTCCATTTAGTAGTGGTTTATGGACTTGTCCTTTAGGAAACCGTCTAACCCCTTTTTAAACTCTGCTAAGCTAACCGCCTTCACCACGTTCTCCGGCAACGAATTCCAAAGTTTAATTATGCGTTGGGCGAAGAAAACTTTTCTCCGATTTGTTTTAAATTTACTACACTGTAGTTTCATCGCATGCCCCCTAATCCTAGTATTTTTGGAACTGTCCCCAACAGAGGAAAGTTGGGGACTCGGAATTACTGCATAGAACACAGAAACTCCAAGGCTATTAAACAAAACACAGTGTTCTGACTGACACATGTAGGGAAAGAATCAGGCAGCAAAAGAAGGAAATAAATAAATAAATAAATAAGATTTTAGACACGAGAGCTTAGCATATTATAAACCATCAAAGATTCAAGCTCCATACTTGGGAGAACAAAACAGGATCTTTGTTAGTGAACTTAGGTGCGCTTTTACTAAGATGCACTAAGTCCTAATGCAAGCTTAGTGCCCTGAAAAAAAAAAGCATAGCGCAGGATGCGCTAAAGTGTCCTGTGGTAATTTTCCCTTTTGTACATGATAATAGCATGAAAACTAAGGGGCTGTGTCATGGGCAGAGAGTGGGTGTGTAAATGCCAACAGCTAGTGTATTCAGATTACTACACACTAAGGGCCCCTTTTACCAAGCTGCGGTAAAAGGGGGCTGGCGCTGGCATTGGCGCGTGTTTTACACACGCACCGAGGCCCCCTTTTCCCGCAGCTGGTAGAAGGGAAGTCTCCTCTACCTACAGGAAAATGGCCGCGCGGCAAGTAAAGCACTTGCCGCGCGGCCATTTGGGGGGAGCCCTTGCTGCCAGCCATTGAGGTGGTGGTAGAGGCGCCCGCGTTAACCCAGTGGTAACCAGGCAGTGCGTGACACTGCCCGATTACCGTCGGGTACATTCTGCGCTGGAAATGACAGCGCACTATGGGTGGGAAGTACCGCCGGGCTGCTGTGGTAGCCCGGTGGTACTTCCTATATAGCGAGTGGTAAGCCCGCATTGGACTTGCCGCCGCTTAGTAAAAGAAGCCCTAACTGTTTAACACAACCTAACACGGGAGCATTTATCGCTTCCTGAATAGAAGGCGTTAACCCCCAAATTCTATAAATGCCGTGCAAATTTCTGCGTGCAAAATTGCACGCTATCATGAAATTGGTTACTGGGGCAATTAGTGCCAATAATTGGGTGATAACAATCAATTATTGGTGTTACTTGGCAACATTTTTGATTTGCCTGCGCGTCTTGCTAAGCGCTATTCTATAAAGGTCTGAGGGCAAATTTTAGTCTTAATATTTTTATTGATTTTGTAATAGAGAGAACTTATTAACAACAATGGGGAAGGAAACAAGGGCCATGCAGGCTGGAGAGGCTACTACTACTACTATTTAACATTTCTATAGCGCTACAAGGCATACGCAGCGCTGCACAAACATAGAAGAAAGACAGTCCCTGCTCAAAGAGCTAAGTAATAAAAGTGAGCAAAGTATAGGACAATCAAGCCATTGTGACATCACTGATGAGGTTGGCTCTTATTGGTGGCCTGAGGCATTATGACATCACAATATTAGCTCTGGTTACAAGAGACTACTACTACTACTATTTAGCATTTCTACAAGGCATACGCAGCGCTGCACAAACATAGAAGAAAGACAGTCCCTGCTCAAAGAGCTTACAATCTAATAGACAAAAAATAAATAAAGTAAGCAAATCAAATCAATTAATGTGAACGGGAAGGAAGAGAGGAGGGTAGGTGGAGGCGAGTGGTTACAAGTGGTTACGAGTCAAAAGCAATGTTAAAGAGGTGGGCTTTCAGTCTAGATTTAAAGGTGGCCAAGGATGGGGCAAGACGTAGGGGCTCAGGAAGTTTATTCCAGGCGTAGGGTGCAGCGAGACAGAAGGCGCGAAGTCTGGAGTTGGCAGTAGTGGAGAAGGGAACAGATAAGAAGGATTTATCCATGGAGCGGAGTGCACAGGAAGGGGTGTAGGGAAGGACGAGTGTGGAGAGATACTGGGGAGCAGCAGAGTGAGTGCATTTATAGGTTAGTAGAAGAAGTTTGAACAGGATGCGAAAACGGATAGGGAGCCAGTAAAGGGTCTTGAGGAGAGGGGTAGTATGAGTAAAGCGACCCTGGAGGAAGATGAGACGGGCAGCAGAGTTTTGAACCGACTGGAGAGGGGAGAGGTGACTAAGTGGGAGGCCAGCAAGAAGGCTGTTCTAAAAGTATGATGTTACAAGTATTGGTAATGATTGCTTGGCCCAAACATGATGCTCAGTATTGTGAGATATGGTGGCTGCCCAGTGGCATGCTTGTTTGTGTCATGTTGCTCTGTATGACCCACTGGAAAAAAAAAAAAGAATGTAACCATTTTAAATTTTGGAAAGCTGTTAAAACTTGGCTACTTATCCAGTGGTTAGAGCAATTAGATTTGAAGCATATTTATGAGGAGTCAGTGTAGGACATGGTAATTACATTGTATTTCTAGAGTACAAAGAGCTTACAATCTAATAGACAAAAAATAAAGTTAGCAAATCAAAACAATTAATGTGTACAGGAAGGAAGAGAGGAGGGTAGGTGGAGGCGAGTGGTTACAAGTGGTTACGAGTCAAAAGCAATGTTAAAGAGGTGGGCTTTCAGTCTAGATTTAAAGGTGGCCAAGGATGGGGCAAGACGTAGGGGCTCAGGAAGTTTATTCCAGGCGTAGGGTGCAGCAAGACAGAAGGCGCGAAGTCTGGAGTTGGCAGTAGTGGAGAAGGGAACAGATAAGAAGGATTTATCCATGGAGCGGAGTGCACAGGAAGGGGTGTAGGGAAGGACGAGTGTGGAGAGATACTGGGGAGCAGCAGAGTGAGTGCATTTATAGGTTAGTAGAAGAAGTTTGAACAGGATGCGAAAACGGATAGGGAGCCAGTAAAGGGTCTTGAGGAGAGGGGTAGTATGAGTAAAGCGACCCTGGCGGAAGACGAGACGGGCAGCAGAGTTTTTATTTATTTATTTTACACATTTATAGACCACTTAAATCAAAGCGGTGTACAAAAAAAAAGCTATACAAAGGAAAATACATACAGCACCAACAATAAAATCAATAAAATGCACGGAAAGCATACGCTACCACTGATGTCTCATATCCATGACTTGCATCAGAACTGCGCCACTCTAACAGACATCTTTGCATAAATGCTTCCACAAACAGAGAAGTCTTTAATAACCACTTAAACTGCAAACTTTCAGAGCAGAATCTCAATTGGTCTTTTAAAGCATTCCAGCCACAGAAAAAGCAGCAGATCTAGTCTCACAATATCTTGTGTGGGACACCGCATCAGATGACAAACTCATTGTCGACTCAGACCTCAAACGTCTAACAGGATGATACACAACAAAACTCTCTTTCAAGTACTTTGGTGCAGATCTACATAGGATTATTATGTAACAGAGAGTAGAATATGAATTAACTCTACTATTGGGGTAGTAAGGATGCTTTGTATTAGAATTATTATTACTATGTAATAAAGACTGATTCATTGAGTATGGTGTAAACCACCTGTAACCCCTATGAGAGATAGAAGGGGGTTATAAATGCCCAATTAAATTAAATTTATATTTTTCTATCATTGGGACTCCATTTCCAGAGATGCCGGGTTACCCAGTTCTAGGCTGGAAATTTTGGGGCCGTCCTGGATTTCTGACCAGCCCATCCTGGTGCATGACGGGATTTGCAGCACTGATTTTAATGGGCAGGATCCGGCACTACATATCTGACACTGCTTTGGAATGTAGGAGGAGTGGCCTAGTGGTTAGGGTGGTGGACTTTGGTCCTGAGGAACTGAGTTTGATTCCCACTTCAGGCACAGGCAGCTCCTTGTGACTCTGGGCAAGTCACTTAACCCTCCATTGACCCATGTAAGCCGCATTGAGCCTGCCATGAGTGGGAAAGCGCAGGGTACAAATGTAACAAAAATAAAATAGATACTATTGGAGATTCTACATGGAATGTTGCTACTATTGGAGATTCTACATGGAATGTTGTTATTCCACTAGCAACATTCCATGTAGAAGCCTGCGCGGCCACAATTGATGATCTGCAAGGGCCGACTTCTACATGGAATGTTGCTAGTGGAATAGCAACATTCCATGTAGAATCTCAAATAGTAGCAACAGTGGAGGAGTGGCCTAGTGGTTAGGGTGGTGGACTTTGGTCCTGGGGAACTGAGGAACTTGGTTCGATTCTCACTTCAGGCACAGGCAGCTCCTTGTGACTCTGGGCAAGTCACTTAACCCTCCATTGACCCATGTAAGCCGCATTGAGCCTGCCATGAGTGGGAAAGCGCAGGGTACAAATGTAACAAAAATAAAATAGATACTATTGGAGATTCTACATGGAATGTTGCTATTCCACTAGCAACATTCCATGTAGAAGCCTGCGCGACCACATTGGTGATCTGCAAGGGCCGACTTCTACATGGAATGTTGCTAGTGGAATAGCAACATTCCATGTAGAATCTCAAATAGTAGCAACAGTGGAGGAGTGGCCTAGTGGTTAGGGTGGTGGACTCTGGTCCTGAGGAACTGAGTTTGATTCCCACTTCAGGCACAGGCAGCTCCTTGTGACTCTGGGCAAGTCACTTAACCCTCCATTGACCCATGTAAGCCGCATTGAGCCTGCCATGAGTGGGAAAGCACGGGGTACAAATGTAACAAAACAAAATGTTCTTTCAAAACCAGGACTGGCCAAAGGTTTCCAGCCTGGAACTGGGTTACTTGGCATCTCTGCATTTCTAGATGGGCAACATTCATAAAAAGCCACCATAACCAGGGTTTATTTCCTTTAGTGCTGATTGGAGTCATTTTCCTTTTGTGTTGTGCTTGTTCTGTGTTTCCTTCCTTAATAACAGCATGCTTATCCTGGTCTGCCAAAACCTAGGCTTAGGTTTTTTTTTATAACTGAATGTTATACGGAACAGCTGTTTTCAGTATTTCTATTGCATCCAATAATATACTGTTTCAAAATGAAGGGAAAGCATGAAAACCACATTTTCCATTAGCTTTTTGTCTCGCACTGTTTCAATTGTATGTTTTTATGTTTGACCAGTATGGGTTATTATTACGGTTGAGAGCAGGTTTAAAGCAACATCTCGGATTAGTGGTATATATATATATATACGAAGTCTTTGTCTGTTATACTCTGTATTTCCAGAAATTGAGAACATTGTAACTTTCAAAAGGGCTACGGAAAAAGTGCCTGTACCAAAGTTAGAAACGAGTACCATCCACTGCTGAGTACTGAAGAGATTAATTCCAGGGTTAGCAGGTTCTAACTGGGGCGGTTAGGAGCTGGGATGTCTCAAAACATCCATATAACAAAGCCAGGGATGCTAATTCTCCTACTCCTTCAACTACATTGCCACTGTGCAAATAACTTCCTGACATATATAATTAGAATTTAAATAATTTTAAGAAGCCATTACCTTAATTAACATCCATTCCAGACTGGGTATAAACACATGTTCAATTTTCATGGAATGGAATCTCATTATATGTGAGCATTGCTCTAATGAAACATTAGCTAGTTAGAATTCACAACCTACCCTTATTCTGCCCTATGCTGACAAGACGCCTGTAGTCAGAATGCAGTTTTAAATTCACCTTTAGGCTTTTCTATGAAGGACTGTGAAGCATGAGGAGACCTGGTCTCCTCTTGTCAGTGCTCTAATTATGTATTGCAAATCTGGGAAAGGAAACGGTGATTTAGGATGTCAGGTAGGTTAAGTGGAGTAAAAGGACGTTTTATCCACTAGGTATTTGCCATATACAGTTTACAAATCCACAGGCAGAATCAGGGGCTGGTGCTCTCCGTGTCCTCCAAACCAGCAGCACAGTCAGCCTGGCTCGAAGCAGTCATAAGCCTGCAAACATCGCCTCATAAATCAGGATGCCTTAGAGAAATTTCCCCTGGAAATTAATAGTAGGATGCACTGGTCTGAGGAGTCTCTGAGCTCCAGGATTCCATCTTACAACCAGACAAGCTGATTGAACAAATATGTTTTATTTATTTATTTGTTTGTTTGTTTGTTGCATTTGTATCCCACATTTTCCCACCTATTTGCAGGCTCAATGTGGCTTACAGTTTTCCAGCATGGCATTCGCCAATCCAATGCTGAATTCAAATTATTTCTTTGAAATATTGCTGTATAAAAAATTCCAGGCTCTGTTTTCTCTAGTGCATGACATACAACAATGTGACTTCATATTCCCCCGTGTTTACTAAGCAGTTGTAGCGGCTGCCAGTACGCTAATGCCAACACAGCCCATTCTCTTTGAATGGGCTGTGACCAGTGGTGTGCTGGTAAATGTTTAACAACAGGCTCTCTCCCCGGTCCACCTCTGCTACCCCCCCCCCCCGTCCACCTCTACACCCCCTCCCAAATTGCAGAGCTGGCTATAGCCGGGGAGAGAGCCTGGAGGGGGGGGCAATGCATTACTCCATGAAAAAAAATTAAATGATCCCAGGTTCCAATCTAATTCATGTTTAATGTGGGATAAAATGCCATAAATAAGTAAATAAATATAAACTTTTAATGTTGAGCACCTGATTCTCAAAGTGGACATATTCCAAACACTATAATGGAAATAAAATTATTTTTTCTACCTTTGTTGTCTGGTGACTTTGTTTTTCTGATCATGCTGGCCCAGTATCCGAGTCTGCTGCTATCTGTCCTCTTTACTCTGTTTCCAGGGCTTCTTTTCCATTTATTTCTTTACTTTCCGCCTTTCTTCTTCATTTCTTGCCCTACATCCGTAAGTAAAAGCTGGGTCCTCCGCAGACTTGACTGTCCAGTGGATCCAGCTTCTGCCTATTTTCTTCATCCGTGTGCAGTTTTTCTCCTCTCTTCCTTTTCCCTCATCTCATCTCCTTCCTCACTCTTCCCTCCCCTCCATCAATGTCCAGCATTTCTTCTCTCTCCCTTCCCTCCCCTCCATCCATGTCCAGCATTTCTTCTTACCCCTGCCCTCCCCTCCATCCACCCATGTCCAGCAACCCTCCTCTCCCCCTGCTCTCCCCTCCAACCACCCATATCCAGCAACCCTTCTCTCCCCCTGCCCTCCCCTCCATACACCCATGTCCAGCAACCCTCCTCTCCCCCTGCCCTCCCCTCCATCTACCCATGTCCAGCAACTCTCCTGCCCTCCCCTCCATCCACCTATGTCCAGCAACTCTCCTATCCCCTGCCCTTCCCTCCATTCACCCAAGTCCAGCCACTCTCCTGTCCCCTGCCCTTCCCTCCATTCATCCATGTCCAGCCACTCTCCTCTCCCCTGCCCTCCCTCCATCCATACCCAGCGATTCTCTTCTTTCCCCTGCCCCCTCCAGCCATCCATACCCAGCAATTCTCTTCTCTCCCCTGCCCCCCCTCCAGCCACCCATACCCAGCGATTCTCTTCTTTCCCCTGCCCCCCCTCCAGCCATCCATACCCAGCAATTCTCTTCTCTCCCCTGCCCCCCCTCCAGCCACCCATACCCAGCGATTCTCTTTTTTCCCCTGCCCCCCCTCCAGCCATCCATACCCAGCGATTCTCTTCTCTCCCCTGCCCTCGCCTCCAGCCACCCATGTCCAGCGATTCTCTTCTCTCCTCTGTCCCCCCTCCAGCCACCCATGTCCAGCGATTCTCCTCGCTCCCCGGCCCCTCTTCGAGCCACTCATGCCCAGTGATTCTCTTCTCTCCCCTGCCCCCCCCAGCCACCCAGGTTGTCCAGTGGATTCTTCGGGGCAGGCAGGAAAGATCCCCAGTCTTTCCTGCCCGCTGCTGGCGCTGACTCTCCCGCGGCGCTACTGCATCGCTCTTTAAAATGCCCACCTAGACTTACAAGGGTGGCCTCCAAGACTTCAGCAGAAGAGCGACCCGGCAGCGGGGGAGGGTCAGCGCCGGCAGCGGGCAGGCAAGACTGGGAATCCACTGGACAACCAGGGTGGTTGCCTTCTTCAGGTATGTACACTGGGACCCTGTAGCTCGGGGGATGTGAGGAAATGAACACGAGAGATGCTGGACAAGAAGACCCTGGTGAGTGAGTTAAAAGAAGATAGAGGGAAGCAGGAACCAGAGACTGGGACCAATGCGACTTGAAAAATAAAATGACCAGAGAACAAAATAGGTTAAAAAACAGCTTTATTTTCTATTTTATGAATAGAATATATCAGATTTGGAATGCACATCTTGGCAGAGCTGGTGTTAGACATGGCTGGTGCCCAGGGCAGAAATTTGGGAAGGGATCCCAAAGCCTATTACTATGCTATGCCATATTCAGCTTCTGGCAGGCTTGGGGGCTGTCTTTGGCCAGGAAGCCAAGGAGAGTTGCAACCCTCTAACACCATCCCTGGCAAGTGCTATCTTTATATTTTGCATAGAAACAAATACCTTTCTTTCTTGTATCTCTGATGCTGTACTACATGCAAGGTCTGGCTTCTTGGGGGTTTTGGTTTAATTTCTGTTACTAGTTTGTGGTCACTTATTCTGTATTTGGCATTTGTGTTCTGTGCATGACCATATATGTAGCATTCTGTAGTAATTTGGCTTGTTCAGTTGTCCTGATAAATGTAGATAATTTAGGAATGCTTTGCCCTTCCAGTCCACCCCTGCCCCCCAAATTGCAGGGCTGGCTATGCCCAGAGAGTCTGTTGTTAAACATTTCCCAGGATACCACTGGGAGGGAGGCAGCACAGCTATGGTGAGGGGGAGCCCAGTAAGTGGAGAGAGAGAGAGAGAGAAGAGAGAGAGAACTCTCTGGGGGCACCTCACAGCTCTTGGGCAGTGGCAGATCCAACTGCACAGCCCTGAAGAGAGCTTTCCAGAGGAGGGGGGGGCACAGAGCTCTAATATCAGGCAGGGAACTCCTGATGTTTTCTCCATGGTGGGGGCAGGGGCCCAAGGCAGAACTAGACCACCAGAAAAAAAAAGATGCATTCACTCAAGCTGCAGATGTATGTGCAGACACAGCATACTTCTGCCCCTGCTCCAGCTGGGAAGCCCACAAAAGGGGAAGGAGGAGCCAAGAGGGAGTGACTCAGGGTTTGTCTTGCACTGCATTTGTGTTTTGGTAGGAGCCATGGTGGGAGCAGGGGCGGGGCCCAATGCCAGCACTTGACCAGCACTGAAAAGAAAAAAAAAGGGCTTTGCCTTTCACTGAAACTAAAGAGACACCCTGTCTTATGAATGCTCTCTGCACGTGCCTTTGCAGCTTCTGCACCTGCACGCACTCACTCAAGTTTTATGCTGGGAAAGGAGCTAATTTTTGCCAGGATCTTCTTTTTTTTTTTGAGGGATGGGGCTGCTTACCTGTACTCTAAGGGGAAGTCTCGATCCCATAAATAGGGAGAGGAGGGGCCAAGAAGGAGCAAACCAGATTTGTTTGTGGTCAGGAGCTTTTTTTTTTGGGGGGGGGGGGGGGGGTAGCTACTTATCACGTACCCCCTCGGGAGGTTTGTTTACCACGTATTAGGAAACACTGCTTTAGAACACTGACCTCATAGTGAGTAGTAAAAATAAGTTAATTAGCTGAATGCCAAAGTAACTTGCAACTAATCAAGCTAATTATTATATAAAGATGCATTAATTGTCATAGAGTAGGTTTGAACATGTCATTAAAAAATGATCTCAGAACAAACACGAAACAATAAAATCCATATCAAATCTGAAAAATCTGAAATGTAATTATAGCAGTAATCATAGAATTCTTTTCATTTCCTAAGAGAGGAGGTGAGTGCTATATACACCTCCAAATATAATCCAGCTGTTTGCACAGTACTTGTTATATTATTATTATTATTATTACATTTGTACCCCGCGCTTTCCCACACAATGCAGGCTCAATGCGGCTTACGTGATTTGAAATACAAAGTTAATAGAATTTTAATAAAACAGTAGTAAAACAATGTAAAGTTGGGCTTAGCAGTGTATGATAAGTTGAGCTAGATAATATATGACTAGGCATAGGCGCCCGATATAAGAGGCTTGGGGAGGCTTAAAGCAGACGCGACAAGCCTCACCAGCGATAGCTGGGGGCGGGGTACTGGAGCATCATGCAGCAGCTTCTTCTTTCCTGTGCTGTGCTCCCGTCCTGTTGTTCTCGCTAGCGCCACGGACGTCTTCTTCGTTCTAGCCTATAGCAGGCCTGCCTCGGGGACTCAGCCTTCCTCCTGCTCTGATGCATCACGCGTCAGCTGACGCAACTTCCGGCTTCCGCGAGGGTGGGAGGGACGCGTCATCACAGAAAGAAGGTCGAGTGAGTAAGTTCTCTTCCCAAGGCAGCCGAACCTCAAGGCAAGTATCAAACTGCTTCTTTGGAGAGCGGAGGGGAGGGAAAGAGTGAAACTAAGAGGAAGAGACTGGAAAGGGCAGAAGAAACGGAGTGAGACTGCGAGACTAATACGGGGAGAAACTGAAAGGGGGAGAAGGGAAGGAGCAGGGGCGCTCACTGACTGAACCTTTGGGAGAGATCCCGCCCAGAGCTGATTAAGGTGCTGCTCTGATTGTCCTGGGTAGGGAAGGAGGACAGGCAGGAGGAGGAAAATATGAAGGTGCTGCTTTGATGAGTGGGGAAGGAATAGGCAAAGAGGCTGAACTGGGAGAGTAGGGGAGAGGTAGAGACAGGTACATCGCTGCGTAAATCTAGTAGCGCTATAGAAATGTTTAATAGTAGTAGAAGAGGTGCTGAATTCGGGAGGATTAGGGGAGGGGAGAGAGATATAGAGAGTGAGAGTAGAGAGACAACTGGGGGGGAAGGGAAACAATGCTGGATGAAAAAGATGGGGGGTGGGGTGGGGGGAGAAATACTGGATTATGAAGGGATGGTGGGAATTGAGAGGGAGCGATACTGGCTCCAGAGTAGGGCATGCAGGAGATTAGGGTCACAGAGACAGAGGGACAATTGTGGTCATGGGGGGCGGGGAGGGGGAATAGGGACACGGGGCGAATTTCTGGTGATAGGGAGAAGGATAGAGGCATGGGGGACTCTTTCTAGGTCTTCCTTGCTGTTTTGTTATATTAGTTTTTTGAAATGTGTATTCTGATCTTTTGGGTTTGTTTCTGTATTTATAGTATTGCTGTATGCAGAGTCTGACTTCATGAGGTTCCAGTTCAGGTTTTGTTGCCTTCATATCTCTATTACTGATCTGTGGTCCCTTGTTTCATATTGTTGACTGTCTGCATTTTCCATATGGGTGGTATATTGGTGTATTAGGTTCTGCCCAGTGTAATATTTATGGTACAGTAAGGTTCTGAGTGTTTTTGCACAAAGTTGTGCATAGTGTTTTGCAGTTGAGCGATTGTGTTTAGTATATGCTTTGAGCAACCACTTTATTCTTTGACGTATGATACATATCTAATATCTAAATTTAATAAAAGGTATTGTGACTATTTTATTTTTACTTATTCTGTGTGTTGTCAGACAATCATGGATGTAAGCTCCGCCCCTGGCCCTACCCCCACCCCTAACCCTGCCCCACCCCCACCCCTAACCACACCCCCTTTAGCCTCCCCAAACAGTTGGGCCACCGACCGCCTATGTGACTAGAATAAAAGAGGGTAGACAGGATAGGATAGTGTAATTTGGGAGAAAGGGTAAGGAGGGATAAAATTAAGGAGAGATGGAAAGAGAAGGATGGGAGGTTGGTATTTAAGTCAGAACAGAATTGGGGGATGAAGTTGACGAGATTAGGTTGGGGCATTTGGGTAGGCTTGCTTAAAGAGATGAGCTTTCAGCCTTTTTCTAAAGGGCAAGAAGTCGTTTATTAATCGGATTGGTCTGGGTATGGCGTTCCAAAGCTGGCTGCCCAAAAAGGAGAAACTGGATGCGTAGTAGGTCTTGTACTTAATTCCGCTACAATTGGGAAGGTGTAGGTTAAGATAAGTTCGTGAAGAAATAGATCTGTTTCTAGCAAAAATGGTTAATCTCTAAGCTGAATAACCTCTACAAATGGTCTGCACGTCACGGTCACAGTCGTTTCCCGCTGACTCCCCGATGCCACCAAGATTTTACCTTTGCTGCTTTTTTTTATTTATTTACTAGGATGGATCTTCTGCTATTCTGGACCTTCCTTTGTCTTGACATGCAGATTAGCAACATATAGGGGATCTTTTCACTAAATCGCAGTAAAGCATTCGCGCATGCTTACCGTAACTTCAAAGGGCTTCCCGCAGGACACCATAATTTTGCAACGTGACCACACAAACCACACGCTAAGAAATAATTTTGCTGCATCTTATTAAAAGGAGCCCATAGTAAACATTCACATAGAGTACTCACAACATATTTGTGGTTATTCTTAACATGCTGTTATCAGGACTAGAAGGATAATTCCGCATACAGTTCAAACTTCTTTTACTGACCTTTAAATGCATCCATTCTGCAGCCCCCCATTACCTCTCCACTCTCATCTCTCCCTACATTCTTCCCCGTGAACTCCGCTCGCTGGACAAATCTCTCTTGTCGTCCCCCTTCTCCTCCATTGCTAACTCCAGGCTTCGCTCCTTTTCTCTCGCGGCATCTTATGCCTGGAATAGACTTCCTGGACCTATATGTCTAGCTCCATCTCTACCTGTTTTCAAATCTATGCTGAAAGCTCACCTTTTCACTGCTGCTTTTGGCTCCTAGCCACTACTTATTTGCCTCCCCCCTCCCCTTGTTCCTTCTCACCCAGTACTTCCCTCACCCTTAATTGTCTTGTCTATCTGTGTTATTTTAGACTAGTAAAAAAGGCCCGTTTCTGGAAGGAATGAAACGGGCGCTAGCAAGGTTTTCCTGGTAGTGTGTATGTTTGAGAGAGAGAGAGCCAGAGTGAATGTGCGGGTGTGTGACAGAGTGAGACTGTCTGTGTGACAGTGTATGTGTGAGAATGAGAGTGTGTGACAGGGCCCCCTCCCCTGTTCCTAATGCCCCTCACCCCGTTCCCTCCCCTCCTTTTCCTACTCCTTCCCACACTTTGGGTTCCTTAAGGCTTTCAAAAGTCTATGTACCCCCGTGGCCCTAACGCCCAGTATCTGGATACCCCACCGCTTTCCTCCTCACCCCTCCCCCAAGATGTAATACTTTCACGTCCTTCATTTTTTAAAAAAAAGTGTCCTATCTAACCTGTGTACAAATGCCCGGCATTCAGATTGTGTTCCTCTCATAAATTTTCATTTCTTTCATTCATTCAGAACTTGCCCCCCCCCCCCCCCCCCCCCCCGAACACTTTTGGTTCCTTCAGTCTTTTAAAACTCTCCAATGTACCCTGTGTGCTAATGGCCAGCATTGAGATTGTTTTCCTGTCCCAAATTTGTCTTTCAGTCATTCACAACTCCCCCCCCCCCCTCCAGTTTAACACTTTCGTTTCCTTCAGTCTTTTAAAACTCTCCTATCCACCCTGTGTCCTAATGGCCAGCACTCAGATTGTTTTGCTTTGCCAAATTGTCTGTCACTGATGTCACTGAGGTCAGTGCGTGCCTGCCTAGCAGACCACTTCCGGCAGGCACGGTCCCAGGCACATCCTGTTGGAGGTGAGAATTATTATATAGGATTGTAAGCTCTATTGAGCAGAGACTGTCTCTCTGTGTCAGGTGTTCAGCGCTGCATGCGTCTGGTAGCGCTATGCAAATGCTAATAATAATAATAATAATAATTGCAGGACTGATTGAAAAGATTGGCTTGTAATCCTAATTTTGAATTACTTTTGCTTAACATCTTACTTAATCACTTAATTCTTCATGGACAATAGAATTTATTGTTGCAGTAACCAAACATTCAAAGTATATACAGATATCTGTTTACGTGTGTAGGTATGTATCTATGCAACAAAACACTTGAAGAAGTTGAGTGTGACTTTCAAAACAAATACAAAACTGAAACCTCAGTGTAAACTATCACCAGTGAGTAAATATTTAAATATTTAGGAAGACAAGGCCTCAGAACTTCATAACATTTATTTAGATTGCATGCTTAACAGATCTAGTGATTGGCAAAAACTTTCCTTTCAAAATAGTGAGATTTTGTTGTAATGTGCTCTTCTGTTAGTCTTTATACTATTAAGCAAAACCCAACTTATCAAAGGTCCTTTTCTGACGTTGGTCAGCCTTTGTAATCTTCTAGCTACTGCAGTGGCGTTCTTAGGGGTGCTGACACCTGGGGCGGATCGCCGATGCGCCCCGCCCCCCGGGTGCAGCGCCCCCTCCCGGAACAGCATGACCCCCCGGTGAAAGAACCCCCCCCGGGTGCACGCCGCTGAGAGGGGGGGGTGTCGCGCGCCTGTCGGCTCTTCGTTTCCATGCTCCCTCTGCCCCGGAACAGGAAGTAACCTGTTCCGGGGCAGAGGGAGCATGAAAACGAAAAGCCGACAGGCGCGCGGCACCCCCCCAGCGGCGTGCACCTGGGGCGGACTGCCCCCACCGCCCCCCCTTATTACGCCACTGAGCTGCTGCCTCAGGAACACAGAGAGAGAGAGAGACCAGAAGCTGAATGGACAGTGACATGTGCTGCTATGCAGTGGCGTTCCTAGGGTGGCTGACACCCGGGGCGGATCTCCGATGCAGCGCCCTCACCCCCCCCCCCGGGTGCACGCCGCTGGGGGGGGGTGCCGCGCACCTGTCGGCTTCGCTCATTCCATGCTCCCTCTGCCCCGGAACAGGAAGTAACCTGTTCCGGGGCAGAGGGAGCACGGAACGAGCGGAGCCGACAGGCGCGTGGCACCCCCCCCCAGCGGCGTGCCCCCGGGGCGGACCGCACCCACCGCCCCCCCCAGGAACGCCACTGCTGCTATGCATGAGACCAGAGCCAGTGTTAGGGAGTGGCAAACAGGGCAGTTGCCCTGAGCCCCCAAACCATAAGGGGCCCAAAGCCTGCCTCAAACTGAAGGAGGCATAGGCTGAAGAACAGCTTTCAGGGCCTCAACCTGGTTTCTGCCCAGGCCCCCTAAATTTCTATCACCAGCCCTGCATGACACCTAGATTTGGCTCCTGAGCCCGGATGCTGTGTTGTGTTCTTAGTCTCTGAAGAGGATGGGAGTGGGGGGGGGGGGGGGGGGGTGTAAAGAAAGAGAAGGGATCTGAGCTATTACACACTCATGACACTTGGGTGCCAGAATCAGGGTACACACACGCATTGTGCTTCTGATTAGCCCCCTACTGAAGCATTGGAAGAGAAGTTAAATAGGTGGGATTTCCCCACCATTATTCCCCACACATAAGATTGTTGTAAATGAAGGCTACTTGGTTCCAAAGATAGGACAGTATGTTTCTGATTGTACTTTAAACCCAAAGGATAGTTTTTAATTGAAAAAAATAGGTCTTCTGGATTACAATAAGAAGTTTCATGGAGAACTAATGAAACCTGCCTTCCAAAATGTAACATGCCTCCCTATATTTGAATCCCAAAAAACAGAAATATCTGCCAGAATTCTGTTAGAACGTGATATGTCTTAAAAACGTGCTATCGTATCCATATTTGGAAATATTTTTTTGCTAACATGAAAAGTTTAAGTACTTACTTTAGTGCCTAGAAGAATCTTAATATCTAGCTTCCGTTTGCACTGTTCCAAAATGCTCAGGAGGTGTTCCTGGAAAACTCCTATCTTTGTGAAAAAGTGTTCATTGTGCCAGCAGCCTTCCATGTTGTCGAAATCAACGCCCAGCGCCAAGAGGAAGCTGACACTACGGGGGTCCAAAGCGATCTGCTGGGGTCTGCCCAGCAAGGCTGCCCGGGAGCGCTCGTCCAGCAGAGTCAGGTTCAGCACCTTCCTGGAGCGGACAGCGACTAGCGCCGCGGTGAGCCCCACAGGGCCAGAGCCCACGATGAGGAGCGAGACGCGGGCTCTCCAGTGGCGAACACTGTCCAAGCTCACCTTCACCGCCACATACACCAACACTGCCAGCATGGTGCTCACTGCCATGTCCAGAACCAGGCGCGCAAACTTCTCTTCTTCTTCGGACGCGCTATCCATCTTATTGCAGCCTCTGCTGGCGAGGGAACCAAGAAGCGAGCAGGAATCCACTAGGGTGCCTTTCACTGCAGGAAGCTCCCTTAACTGCAACAGATTGAGAGGGGAGCAGAAGATACCCTGCACATCTCCTGTGCCAGTAGTATTCACATCTCTTGGGACGAACGCCCAGAGCACTACCACTAGCCACTGAAGAGATCTCCTCGCCTCGGAGAAAGTAGAGGAAGGGTCACTGACTCCCTTTATAGCAGTTCTGCTCTCTGCAGCAGGCAACTCCTTAGTACTGAAACTAGAAACCTTTAAGCTTCTCTGTCTCCCTCACTGTAGTTCCGATGTTGTTAAAAGGTTAACTTCCTCACGTGGAGAGCTGGGTTTGTTTTTTTTTCAGCACCAAGGAGGCACCTTCTGGTCAGATCTGGAATCGCTTTCTCTGCGGATCAAGTTTCAGGCCGGCAATCCCTATGCCAGAACATGAGCACTTTTGAATTGGTATTTATACCGAGACATTAACCTACATGTATACAAGCACTTGGATGTCTTTACTCTTTACTTTTGCTAAAGTACTCCCACAATTTTGAAAGTGACAGTACGAATAAATACTGGCTACTTCTATTACAGAACGTTTTTTTTTTCCCTTTTGCTTCCCTACAAAAGAAATGGGTAGATGAGTAATCGTGAACGTTACCCTTAAGAGTCAAATTTATAGACAGGACAAAATAGTGTAAAAGAAATTCCCTATTTCATTACCTGTGGAATTTTAAAATAGTGCATGCACGCCACTTTTGAAAGGCAAACACAATCTACAGAAAAACTGGCCCCCCCTTAAACGAAGGTTGGGCCCGATCGATCGAGGGCTGCCATGTGGTTGGGCATGCAACCAAGGGCAGACCTGGGAGGAGCAGACCCAGGGGACAGCAGGGGGGTGCTCTATGAAACAGGGTGGGGCACAGGAGGGGCTGGTTCTGCTGCTTCTCCTTTGGTGTCTTTGCAGGTGCGGAGCGAGATGGCCAGTGCGGGAGCAGGTGCTGCGGGTCAGGAGGATCAGGAGTCTGAACGCCCCTCGACGTCTACAGCGGGGGGACGCAGCGGTAGGAGTATGGCGGGTTGAGAGCGGGCCTTGCTGAGCATGGATGAGGACACACAGCATGCAGGAAGGTCGGGGCAGGGCCCTGCGACAGTTGGCGACAGCTCTGCCAAGGTACTAGTATGTCAGGAGCCGGTACGCGATTGTCCGCAGCCGGAGGGCAGGGTAAGAGTGCAAGGGGAAAGGGAAGTGGGGGAGGGCATCTTCCTCATCTTCTGTTTCTTCCTCTTCCTCTTTTACCTTCTCCTCATCTTCTTCTCATGGTGAGAGCAGCGCGCAGCGGGGGGACAGGGCAAGGGGTGCGGGGGAGGAATTGCGGGGACCGCCGGCCTTAGTGGCACTGTCGGAGCTTTGGGAGCAGGTGCCGCATGTGCTACGGAGTAGGATTAGGCAGCAGAAGTGCATCAATATATTTTGTTTGCTGGAGGGCAGGGGGCGTCGGAAGACGCCGAAACGCGACAAACAACAGGATGAGGGCCCATGGGAGCACAAAGTCCCCAAAATGGTGGTCAACTAGATGCGATTCTTTTTGCGCATGGCCAGCATATGGGTACGGCGTGACCAGGATCAGTACGGCCCGTTGTTGGCGTACGCGGATTCAGTTTTGGACGCCTTTCAGCGCTTCGGGGGATGGGCTTGGTTGAACTACGACGAAGCCTTCCGGGACAAGATGAAGGAGAACCTGCATATGACATGGGGGACACAAGACATCAATCTATGGTTGGTTCACATGGTGCCTCGTTCAATGGCGACGGGGGGGGGGGGGGGCTAGGGAGAGGGGGGTTTGCTCATCCATCTGCGGGTCGGTCCTTTCGAGCTGGGGGAAAGGGGAAGGGCAGTGCAGCAGGGGACGGATTCAGCCCAGCATCGGAGATATGTTGGCATTTCAACAGGGCGACGTGTCCATTCCCAGACTATAAGTTCCGTCATGGCTACGCCGTTTGCGGGCAGGGCCACGCCGCCATCAAATGTCTGAAGAAGGGGGCAGGGGGGACACCCACGGGCAAACAGTAGTTGGTGGGCAAGAGCTCCCACGCCGTTGCGTGTTGGTGCAATGCTGCCATGGCTCCGTCAATACCCGGTAAAGGGGGTGGCAGAGGTACTGGAGAGGGTTTTCTGATTCCATACCAGGAGAGGGTGGCCACTAATTGGGTCCAAAATTCGGAGTCGACTGCGCGGCTACAGGAGGTGGTGCGGAAAACATTGGCGGAAGAGATACGGTTGGGCAGGATTGCTGGTCTGTTCTTTGGGCGGCCCTTTTCGCTATTCATGATCTCCCCGCTGGCGGTAATCCCAAAGAGGGTACCGGGAGTACAGGAGTGGCCTAGTGGTTAGGGTGGTGGACTTTGGTCCTGGGGAACTGAGGAACTGAGTTCGATTCCCACTTCAGGCACAGGCAGTTCCTTGTGACTCTGGGCAAGTCACTTAACCCTCCATTGCCCCATGTAAGCCGCATTGAGCCTGCCATGAGTGGGAAAGCGCAGGGTACAAATGTAACAAAAAAAAAATACTGCCTGATTCACAATCTGTCCTACCCGCTGGGCAGTTCCGTGAATGCAGGTATCCCAAAGGAATGTTGCTCGGTGCATTATACCTCATTTGATTGTGTGGTGGGTTTAGTGTGGCAGTGCAGTAGGGGAGCGCGGTTGGCAAAGGTAGACATCGAGGCAGCCTTCCGTCTGTTATCAGTACACCCGTCAGTGTTCCCGTTGCTTGGCTTTCAGTTTGAGGGGTCCTTTTATTTTGATCGTTGTTTGCTGATGGGTTGTGCTGTCTCCTGTGCTTATTTTGAGCGTTTCAGCTCCTTTGTGCATTGGGTGACTGCGCAGAAGGCTGGGTTAGACATGCTGGTGCACTATCTCGATGACTTCCTGTTCATGGGGGCCAGTGATGGGGCGGATTGCGGGCGGTTGCTGGATGCTTTTATGGAAGTTGCCGCGGAATTCGGCATTCCGCTGGCCTTGGATAAAACTGAGGGTCCGGCGGTAGTCCTGACTTTTCTGGGTATCGAGATCGACACCGAACAGATGGTAACCCGGTTGCAGCATGAGAAGGTAGGGCAGCTGGCCGAGCAAATTATGGCCGTAATGCAGGCCAAGAAGGCCACATTGGGTGCTGTCCAATCCTTGTTGGGAATTTTGCGTGTCAGGTCATCCTGATGGGGTGAGCATTTTCCCGGCACCTAGGGGCGGTGACTGCGGGGGTGTGCAGTGATCTCCGGATGTGATTGGAATTCTTGTCGGCATTCAATGGCACATTAGCAATTCAGAGTGAGTAGGTGTCCAATGCGGACCTGGAGTTGTGGACAGATATGGCCGGGGGGGGTTGATTTTGTGGTGTACTGCACGGGGGCTTGGTGCGCGGCCCTGTGGCCAGACAGTTGGGTGGCGACGGGGATAACGAAGAACATCACCTTCTTAGAGCTGTTTCTGTTTGTGGTGGCCTGCGAGTTGTGGCCGGGGCGGCTAAGGAATAAGAGTATTTTGGTGTGGTGTGATAATCAAGGGGTAGTAGAGGTGGTGAACAGGCAGTCGGCACGTTGTCTGCTGGTGAACTCCTTGATGAGGGAATTGATGCTGCGTTGTTTGCGGTTGAACTTGCACTTGCGAGCCAGGTACGTCCCAGGGTGGGTAAATTGCGTGACTGACGCGCTGTCTCGCTTTCAATTTTAGGCTTTCCGGGTTCTGGCACCAGAGGCGGACGCCGAGGGGCAGCAGATGCCGGAGCAGCTTTGGTAACTAGGAGACCGGAGGTCTGGAAGATGCTGAAGGCCTAAGTGGCGCCGACTATATGGTCTGCATATGTATGCGGATATGACAGAGTGGCGGGCTTTCTCAGGAGTGAGGGCTGGGCAGAGGGGTGGGCATCCGGTGAGCTTTTGGCTGTGTACGTCGCAACGGCCAAGGCACAGGGCTACTCCCGCAGTGCGGTCCAGTGGAATTTAGCGGGTTTTGTGTTTTTCTGTAAGGCTTTTGGATGGGGTACGCCCTGCAGCCGTTTCTTGGTTTGCGGTGCCTTAAAAGGTTGGAGTAGGTTATCGCCACAGGTAGCGGATGAGCGACAACTGATTAAACACAGCTTGTTAGTGCAATTGCTGCAGGTAGCGGGGAGGGTGACCGTGTCTGCTTTTGAGGTGACGCTCTTTCGAGCGGCCTTTGCACTGGCATTCTACGGGGCGTTTCGGGTAGGGGAGTTGGTGGAGCGGCATAGGGCAGTGCCGGTGTCTTTGGGGCTGCTGCACGAGAATGTGTGTATACAGGGGGGAGTGCTACGCATCAAATTGTTGCGGTCTAAGACTGACCAGAGAGGGATGGGGAGTACGATAGTGTTGAAGGGGGTCCCGGGCCTGGACTCATGTCCCATGTCCTTGCTCGAAGCCTATTTGGAGGTTCACCCCGGGGGCCCGTCCTCTCTACTAGTGCATGCGGGTGGCTCGGTCTTCTTCCAGAAATTGCATGCAATAAAATTCCTGGACACAAAATATATTGTTTCAAAAAGGTGCAAGTAAACTAGCTTGATTTTTTTCCTTTTTTAAAATTTCATTGCTATAGTTTTGATCAGAAATTCAGCTCTCAAGGAGTAATTCTATAGACTAAGAGCTATTTACATGTATAATGCACATGCAAATATTTAAATTACTAGCATATACAATGTATATTTATTTATTTATACAGAACATTTATACCCCGCTTTATACCACTGAAATATGTATGCCAAATTCCACCTAAACACTATTCTGTAAATATGTGCTTATCTTACATTGGGCCCTGTGTACTAAGGCGCACTAACATTTTTAGCGTGCACTATTGCTAGAGACACCCATATGGTGTCTCTAGCATTAGCATGCACTAAAAACACTAGTGCACCTATAGCACGGCTTAGTAAACAGTGCCCGTAGAGGGGCATAATCGAACGGGCCGGCTATCTCTGGGGGCGGCCCCAGAAAGGGGCGGAGCCGGATGTATTATAGAAAAAGATGGCCGGCCATCTTTCGTTTCGATAATACGGTCGTGGCCGGCTAAATCTCAACCTAAATGTTGAGATCGCCGGCCGTAGAGATGTCCGGCTTCGGTTTTCGCCTATAATGAAAACCGAGGCCGGCCATCTCAAACTCGGCGAAATCCAAGGCATTTGGTCGTGGGAGGAGCCAGCATTTGTAATGCACTGGTCCCCCTCACATGCCAGGACACCAACCGGGCACCCTAGGGGGCACTGCAGTGGACTTCAGAAATTGCTCCCAGGTGCATAGCTCCCTTACCTTGTTTGCTGAGCCCCCCAAATCCCCCCTCAAACCACCACTACCATAGCCCTTAGGGATGTAGGGGGCACCTACGTGTGGGTACGGTGGGTTTTGGGTGGGTTTTGAAGGGCTCACATTTACCACCACAAGTGTAACAGGTAGGGGGGATGGGCCTGGGTCCGCCTGTCTGAAGTGCACTGCAGTACCCACTAAAACTGCTCCAGGGACCTGCATACTGCTGTGATGGAGCTGGGTATGACATTTGAGGCTGGCAAAAAAATGTTTTGTAATTTTGTTTTTGGGTGGGAGGGGGTTGGTGGCCACTGGGGGAGTAAGGGGAGGTCATCCCCAATTCCCTCCGGTGGTCATCTGATCAATTGGGGCACCTTTTTGAGGCTTGGTCATAAACAAAAAGGGACCAAGTGAAGTCGGCCAAATGCTCGTCAGGGCCGGCTTTCTTTTTTCCATTATCAGTCGAAGCTGGCCATCTCTTAACCACGCCCCCATCCTGCCTTTGGTACACTGCCAATACGCCCCCTTGAACTTTCGCCGGCCCCGCGATGGAAAGCAGTTGAAGCCAGCTAAAATCAGCTTTTGATTATGCCGATTTTGCCGGCCATCTCCCAATTTGTGTCGGAAGAAGGCCGACCTTCTAGTTCGAAAATAAGCAGGATAGTGTGTATTTTACAGGTGGGGATATACATAGGCATAGCCTGGGCAGAGCATGACTGTGGCTCACACACACATGTGTAATTTATGGAATATTATAGGTTATGCATGTATCTTCGGCACTCTATGGCTGGTGTAAGTGCCCATGTCTAATTTATAGGTGTGTATCTAAGATGTTAGGCTAGTATTCTACAAAAGAAAGTATGCACCTACGTTCCTTTATAGAATAGGCTCCTAGCAGGTGCCCTCTGGGTGCTTATTTATGGATGCTTAGTTATAGAATCATAGATACCTAGTTATAGAATTGCCATCTTAGGTGGTAATTCAGTTTTGCTCACTTACAGTTAGATACTGGGATGCTGTGCGGTAAGTACAAATTCTATATCAGCAAATACGTGCATAATTGCTGTTATTAAATGCTAATGAAAGTCGGTGTTTACATGCCAACATTTAGGTGCATCTGCTTACATCATGTGAATGGCTGTCCACGACTAAATGTTACAATTCTGACAGTAACTCTCAGCAGGGGCGGCCCGACCATCACTTGAGACCTCAGGCAGCACTCATCAGGAGCGGCATCTCAGGGGGCGGCTATGTGGCTTTTTACCTTGTCACGGTGAAGTTCCAAACCCGGCAGCGGCAGTGATTCCCAAATGCTGCCCTGCTGCCGCCGGCACCCATCTCTTTCCTTTACTGCGGCCGCCTCTCTGAAGTAACTTCCTGTTTCGTCAGAGGCTCAGGCAGCCATAGTAAAGGGAAGAGGCGGGTGCTGGCGGCAGCAGGGTAGTGTATGGGAATCGCTGCCGGGTTTGGAATGTCACCGTGATGAGGTAAAACACCCGGGGGGGGGGGGGGGGCGGCATCTCAGCCTGGGTGGGGGGGGGGGGCGCATGTTAGCTCCGCCTCAGACGGCATCTTGCCTTGGGCCGGCCCTGACTCTCAGTATTGTATAACCTCAGCATGTATGTGCTGGCCACATCCTGGACCGGTCCATGCCCCTTCCATGTCCATAACCCCATGCAGTTTTGCTCTAAAGGATTTCTACACTAAGGTTATAGAGTTATGACTAAGTGTGGTTATGCGCGCAATTGCAAATTAGTGCCCAATACTACTACTACTACTAGCATTTATATAGCGCTACCAGACGCAAGCAGCGCTGAACACCTGACATAGAGAGACAGTCCCTGCTCAAAGAGCTTACAATCTAGATAAAACAGACAGACAAGACATTACGGGCAAGGGAAATACAAGGTAAAGAGGAACAGGGGGGGAGGAGGAGGGCAAATGAGTAGCCGTTAGGAGCCAAAGTCAGTAGTGAAAAGGTGAGCTTTCAGCATAGATTTAAGAACAGGTAGAGATGGAGCTAGACGTATGGGTTCGGGAAGACGGTTCCAGGCATAAGGTGCCGCAAGATAAAAGGAACGAAGTCTGGAGTTAGCGGTGGAGGAGAAGGGGGACGACAAGAGAGATTTGTTCAGAGAGCGGAGTTCACGGGGAGGAGTGTAGGGAGAGATGAGAGAGGAGACGTAAAGAGGAGTCACAGAGTGGATGCATTTAAAGGTCAGTAAGAGGAGTTTGAACTGTATACGGAAGCGGACAGGGAGCCAATGAAGTGACTTGAGGAGTGGGCATAACGATTCTGGCGGAAAATAAGTCGAGCTGCAGAATTCTGGAGAGGAGAGAGATGATTGAGCGGAAGATCAGTGAGAAGTAAATTGCAACAGTCCAAGCGAGAAGTAACAAGGGTGTGAATAAGGGTTTTGGCACAAATGAACTCAATCTGTGACTACCTACCCTTCCAGAAAGCACTAAAAACCCATTTATTCAAGCAAGCCTATCCGAATAACCCAGACTAATCTTACGAACCCATCTACTTAACACATACCCATATGATAACGACGTTGACCCAGACTATATCTCCCACCTTACTCCCCTATCCACTGCCTATCTCTACCTACTCATCTCTTCTATTACTCTGGTACTCTTAACCTTTACCCTCTCTAACAATATTCTGTATTCCTATTACTATGTAACCCGCATTGAACCTGCTTTGAGTGGGGAAAGCGCGGGATACAAATGTAATAATAATAATAATAATAATAATAATTTATAGCAATTATTAGTAGTGTCTATTAGCATCTAATTTATTAATTTTTTGCACATAACTGCCATTATTTTATAACATTCACATGTACGTTTGCGTGCTAAGTGCAAAAATGTGTGTGCAAATTTATAGAATAAAGGGGTTAGTGTTTTGGATTCTAATTCAGTTGTATTTCGCTTTGAAATTTCTCTTAAAAGTACCGATTTTACTGTAAGGAATGAAATAAATTCTCAGTACTTCATAATTTACCATTGCTAGTTCACTGAATGAAAAAGTAAAAGTTCAAAGTTGAACAAATGCGCTGAATCCTCAACAACTGACTCACAGGTAAAGCATCCTGTAAACGTTGGGGATGACAACTAGAATCATTTAAATAATGATTCCTGTCTACAGGCTTAAAATAGACCAAAGCACCCTGTTTGATAACCGTAGGGATCAAGTCAATAAAGTGCAGTCAAACTTAAGAGTCCTTTTACTACGCTGCGGTAAAAAGGGGGGGGGGGCCTGCACTAGCATCAGCGCGTGTTTTTGTGTGCGCTGAGGCCCCCTTTTACCGCGGCGGGTAAAAGGCTGCCCGTTGTTCTGGAAAAGAAATGGCAGTGCGATAAGTGACCCACTCGCTGCATGGCCATTTCAGGGGAGGAGTATTTACCGCCACCCACTGAGGTGGCGGTAAGGGCATCCCATGCTGACCCGGTGGATAAGCACCGGGGCTACAAAAATAGAAACTTTTTATTGGTATGTGTGGCATTTTGAATAGTTCGGAATGATGTCACTGGTGAAATGCAGATTGTGAAAGTGATTCTATGGAAGAAGTGCCATCTCTCCTTTATGTGTTTTTCACAGCACCGTGTGATGAAGTGGTGCTTTGGAAATAAATGCTAATAGTGGAGCCAGAAAGTGGAAGATTTTTACAAATTCCTTCTTTCTGCTTGTGAGACAGATAACTGTTTGCTGTCTCTGGACCGTCTCTGTCCTATGTATGCCACTCTGACTACTTAGTGATTGCTAGGCAGCCACCAGTCCCAGTGAGTGTTGCCCTGTAGCCTCAAGGCAAACACCCTAGAAAGTTATAAAACATACTTTTCTCTGCTTCATACCAGTGGCGTAGCGAGGGCGGCTGACACCCGGGGCGGGTCGCCGCTGCGCACCCCCCCAGGTGCAGCACAGCGCACCCCCCCCCCTCGGCGCGCATTCTTACCACTGGCGCTCCGCCCCGAGTGCATGTCGTCGCTGTGAGCTGCGTCGGCTCCGCTGGTTCCCTGCTCTCTCTGGCCCGGAAGTAACCTGTTCCGGGGCAGAGAGAGCAGGGAACCAGCGGAGCCGACACCCCCCCAGCGGCATGCACCCGGGGCGGACCGCCCCACCGCCCCCCTTTCCTACGCCACTGCTTCATAAACAAATCTCTATCAAAGAACAGTGTGTTCCTTGGTTGATTTTTTTTTAAACATCTTTTACTTAGGACATTTTTTGCTGATACTCCGAGAATGTAGAGGACGGCTTCTCTTTCTGAAAGTCTGAAATGAATGGTACCCTGTCCTAATCCTGCGATTCCATTTCCTGCCCAGCTGCTGACATCATCATCCATGGGATTCTGATAAGTTATAAAAGAGAGGGAAAACAGCATTCAAATACAATTAGGCAAACAAAAAAAGCAAACACTGGGCCTTCAGGATTGAGAAAAATGTAGTCCTTTAATATCACAAATACCCGACACGGGCCATGTTTCGGCGTACAACCGCCTGCATCAGGGGTCAATAAACTCCTATCAGTCAACTTGCAAACTATGGCGTAATTGGTTAGTGAAACAATCGGTGTAGAACTCCTGCTGCAGCAATGGCACACATAGCCAAGAGCTTCTACGACCTCCAGGCTACCAATTTAGAAGGGAAGACTGTTGATTTCAACATGTACCGAGGAAAAGTCGTTTTGATAGAAAATGTTGCTTCTCTCTGAGGCACGACGACCAGGGATTACACCCAGCTAAACGAGCTGCAGAGTAAATATCCTCGGCGGTTTGTGGTGTTGGGTTTCCCTTGCAACCAGTTCGGCCATCAGGTTGCAAGGGAAACCCAACACCACAAATCGCCGAGGATATTTACTCTGCAGCTCGTTTAGCTGGGTGTAATCCCTGGTCGTCGTGCCTCAGAGAGAAGCAACATTTTCTATCAAAACGACTTTTCCTCGGTACATGTTGAAATCAACAGTCTTCCCTTCTAAATTGGTAGCCTGGAGGTCGTAGAAGCTCTTGGCTATGTGTGCCATTGCTGCAGCAGGAGTTCTACACCGATTGTTTCACTAACCAATTACGCCATAGTTTGCAAGTTGACTGATAGGAGTTTATTGACCCCTGATGCAGGCGGTTGTACGCCGAAACACGGCCCGTGTTGGGTATTTGTGATATTAAAGGACTACATTTTTCTCAATCCTGAAGGCCCAGTGTTTGCTTTATTTGTTTGCCTAATTCTGATAAGTTAAACAGGCTTGTTTGGCTATTTGTCAAAAGTCGCAAACTGATTGGCCGATATGCTTCATGCTTCTGGCTTGTCCTCCCAATTCTCTCTCTCCCTCCTAGAACTGCTTCGCTGTTTCTGTGCCTTTGCCAAAAATGAATGAAACAAATGGCAATCTATCTAAAATCATAGTCCCATTCATTTGGTTTGGCAGTGATGAACTGAACCAAAAATGCTCCCAGCTTAACAGGCATCTGAAAATGAATACTTTCTTACTTTTAAAAATTTCTTCTTGCAAACAACTGAAACAATAACTATGAGAGCCACTTTGCTAATTACATTTGTGTTTGAACAGGACTTAAATGCGATCTTGAGACTTTACTTTAAATTGCCAAAGACCCCTTTTTATGGGAAGAAAATCTGGATTTATCCCGATGTTACTCGACAGACCCAAACAGGAGGAAAGATTTTTTGAAAATGAAACACGAAGTTCTGAAACTGGGAGGGACATTTTTCCTTGCATATCCCTGTAAATGCTTGGTCCGTTTTGCTGAAACTAAATATTCCCTTTTTCTTCCAGAACAGTTGAAATCCTTTCTAGATACTAAACAACTGAGATAATATAAGAATCATGCGAAGCCACCACGTGTAGCCTTATTATATGTTAAGTTAATCCACAAATAACTCTTCTCAAGTTTTGACTATGTCCCCAAATAGTGGTCTAAGGAAACGTTGAATATATATATATATATAATGACATGCTATGAATAATAATGTATGATATTTCCTTTTTTGGTTTATATTTAACGTTTGTCTTGCTCCGCCAAAGGTTGAGCAGCTTCGCTGGTGTGAGCCCTTGGATCCAGCCGGAGACGGCGGAGTGAACCCCTCCTTCTCCAGAGGACAGCCGACCCACCCCCACTCTTCGCCTGGGAAGGGCGCCGTTCCCTGGAAGTTGAGCCTCCAGGTGCGGGCAGCCTACAGGGCTTCTGGAACAGGGGGCGGACAGGCCCAGCGGACAGCGTGGGCTCTGGGTCCCCCGGGAGTCAACTGGTCCGAGGTCCCGGGGGAACTGGCACGCCGGCGTGGTGAACAGCGGCAGCAGAGGTCGAGGCAGACAGCGGTCAAGGAGAGTCAGTAGCAGGCAATGGTCAAGGCAGGCAGCGGTCAAGATGAGTCAGTAGCAGACAATGGTCCAGGCAGGCAGCGGTCAAGATGAGTCGGTAGCAGTCAGTGGTCAAAGCAGGCAATAGCAGATAGCAAAGTACAGAGTTCCATCCAACGATGCGGAGTTCTCAGGAAACGAGAAGCCGAAGCACTGGCTAGGAGGAGTGGTGCTCCTTAAGTAGGCCTTCTCATTAGCGCGGGGCCCCAGCTGGTGCTCCCTGCGGTGAACCTTCACGTAACCAATCCGAGGTGACGCTAGTCACCGCTTCCCCTGCTTGATCCCGCAACCGGAAGAGACGCCGGCTATCCCCCGCCGGCGCCATGTTGCAGGGGTTCCTTCCTGGAAGTGGAAAGCCAGCCATCGGCGAGAACAAGGTGAGAACAACCGGCGATCCTCTGTGACCAGACTGACGGCAATAGCCGGCCACTGGAGGACCTGCGGTATAGACCGGCCATCCGTGGTAGCCCCGGGCCCCACGGCCCACTGGTACCAGCGGCGAGCAGGTGAGTGTCGGTCCCGGCGGAAGACGGGACAACGTTGTATTTCTGTACAAGTAGAATGCTTGTTTAAATATTGAAACTAATATACAGATTTAAATATAAAATTTCTCTTGTTCTTTTTTTGTACTGTGAGGCCTCTGCCTATTTTTGACATTGTGTAAACTGCTCTGCTCTAATTATGAAGGGTGATACAGCAAAAATTAAAATTAGACATAAACATTGACTGTGCAAATATTTGCTGTACTCTCCCACGATAAGAGTCACATGTACCCTCATGGAGCTGCGATCGCGTAACTCTCAACTACCAGCACAAGCTGAAAAAGAATTGCAAAAACAAACACAATGCATACACAAGGGCTGTACACAAAGAAGCCAGAGCAGTAGAGGATGACACAATGACCAATCCACCAGGGAGATATAGTTGAAAGCAGATTTATTCAAGCACCAAAATGAGAAGACCCAACATACCGCTTTACTGTGGAGGCTGCTGCTTTTATTGGCTACAGCACCAGAGATTACTCTCAGTTGTCTCAGGGCCAGATGCACTAAACTTAACGAGCCATTAACGAGCAAGTAGTAAACCGTGGCATGCACTAATGCCCAGATGACCAAAAGCCCCGCGCTGTTCCAAGCGTACCGCAGCACTCTAAAATAGCGCTGGAACAGCGCGGGGTGCTATTGGACCTATGATCAGAGATAATGCATGCAAATTTAAGCAGCGCAATTGTCTCTGATCGTGGGGTAGAAGTGCGGGAGAATTGCGCCTGAGCGTGCGCTCAGCACAATCCTCCCGCACTTGTTTGACAGGTCTGGGCTGTCAAAAGCCCAAACCTGTCAAACACAGGGGCTGGAGGTCCATGGGACCACCAGGCCCTGACTACCCCTGCCCCAAGCAACGGGGGCTGGAGGTCCGGCGGACCTCGGGTCCCCCCCCTGATGATCCTCCCCCCCCAGGTTCAGGGAGGGCTGGAGATCCGGTGGGTCTCCAGCCCCCCCAACCCCCCAGCAAATGGTCCCTGGTGGTCCAGTGGGCACCGACCAAGCCTCCCCCCCCCAGCGACAGGGAGGCTGGAGGTCCGTATTTCTGTGAAGAGCAGTTGAGAATCTTCCAAGGAAAAGCTTTCAATCTCTTGGCACAGTGGCCCTAAGAGTCCAGTCACCCAAAAGGCAGAGACCCTTGGGGTATATAAGCTCAAAATCAGCAATATATACATTAACAGCATTGTACATATCTAGTCATTCTATCAAATTCTGAAATGTGTTCAACTGAAAGAACTCTTTTCAAGACCCCATACTTTATTTATTTATTTATTTATTTAGTTCAGTATTTAGCCCATCCAAACATAAGTCCTAGGGCAGTTTGCAATCAACATACAGAAATGTTAGACATACAAAATAAAAAAAGAACAAAGCCCACCACCACCAAAAAGAAAACAAATAAAAACAACAACATCAAAACAACCATACAACATAGTGCAACTGCAGCAACCTATGCACTGGAAGAGACCGGGCCTAAGCACCTTCAGGCTCTATTCCTTGGGCTAAGCCCTTCAGGACCTGGAATCAGTTTTGGGGGTAGGGAAATGGGACTTGTTATACTGCCTTTCTGAGGTTTTTGCAACTACATTCAAAGTGGTTTACATACATTCGGGTACTTATTTTGTACCAGGGGCAATGGAGGGTTAAGTGACTTGCCTAGAGTCACAAGGAGCTGCAGTGGGAAGGCTACTCCTCCACTAGCAACATTCCTTGTAAAAGCCTGCCCTTGCAGATCAGCAATGCGGCCGCGCAGGCTTCTGTTTCTGTGAGTCTGAATTCCTGCACTTATGATCTGCAAGGGCAGGCTTCTACATGGAATGTTGCTAGTGGAATAACAACATTCCATGTAGAATTTCAAATAGTAGCAACAGAATCTCAATAGTAGCAACAAATCTCAAATAGGGAAGGGAAAGGGAAATGGGACTTGATATACTGTCTTTCTGAGGTTTTTTGCAACTATATTTAAAGTGGTTTACATATATTCAGGTACTTATTTTGTACCAGGGGCAATGGAGGGTTAAGTGACTTGCCCAGAGTCACAAGGAGCTGCAGTGGGAATCGAACCCAGTTCCCCAAGATCAAAGTCCACTGCACTAACCACTAGGCTACTCCTCCGTTCAACTTGTTCCCCATAAAGTGTTGATGACATGTATTCAAAGAGACAGTTGCTCCCTAAGCCTTGTAATAAACCCCCTTTTATCTCAGAATGCACCACAGAACAGAGTTTTATGAGAACCAACTTTACTAGCATATATGTGTTAACTGTACTTTACAAGGAAGCATTTAATGGTATTTATGAGAAAGTAAACTATGAGGTTAACATTAAGCAGACATTAACATTAATCATGCAAACTAGTTTCAAAAATAAAGAAACCCTGGCCAGGAAGTGCTATGATAAGACTGCAGTTTCAGTCCAAGGCCAAGTTACCCAAAACAAAAGAACTAGTAACCAAAACGGGGTAAACGGGTCAAAACACATTTTAAAAAGCACTCTGCAAGGTCTGTTAATAGTCCAGTTGGTGGCCAGTATGAGATCCTGAGGTTTAGGTTTCTCCTATGTAGGTTCTTGAGCATGCTAATGGGGAATAAAGCTTTAATTTGGGGTGAGAAACTTCCTAACCACACTGTCTGTATGTGCTCTTTGCTGGAAACAACCCTTTTTTTGTTGTTACATTTGTACCCCGTGCTTTCCCACTCATGGCAGGCAATGGAGGGTTAAGTGACTTGCACAGAGTCACAAGGAGCTGCCTGTGCCAGGAATCAAACTCAGTTCCTCAGGACCAGAGTCCACCACCCTAACCACTAGGCCACTCCTCCACTGTTGCTACTATTTGAGATTCTACATGGAATGTTGCTATTTCACTCCACTAGGCAACATTCCATGTAGAAATCCTCCCTTGCAGATCACCAATGTGGCCGCGCAGGCCTCTGCGAGTCTGTACGTGCGACTCACAGAAACAGAAGCCTGCGCAGCCTTCTACATGGAATGTTGCTAGTGGAATAGCAACATTCCATGTGGAATCTCCAGTAGTATCTATTTTATTTTTGTTACATTTGTACCCTGCACTTTCCCACTCATGGCAGGCTCAATGCAGCTTACATGGGGCAATGGAGGGTTAAGTGACTTGCCCAGAGTCACAAGGAGCTGCCTGTGCCTGAAGTGGGAATCAAACTCAGTTCCTCAGTTCCCTAGGACCAAAGTCCACCACCCTAACCACTAGGCCACTCCTCCTGCTTGACTTGAATCTCTTCTGGGGGTTACTGGGCCCAGAAGTACTCTGGTCTCCAGATTCAATTCACCCCCTTCTTCCAGTCACTGAGTGAAATATGTGTAGGCTACATTGGTTAGTGTTAGGGATTTTTTTCTCTTTGGATGTCCTCCACTGTCTTTCCTTGTTCTTAGGCAGGCAGCAGTTCAACTCTGCAGTAACCGGATCTGTCCCCAGAAGAGCCTTTGTTTGCAATGCAGGCAAATCTCCTTTTTTCCATTCTGTTCAAGCTTTGTGGCAGTCCAACTCCTATTTCTTTTTGGAAATCCTCCTGCTAGCTTTAGTCCCAAGAAATCAGGGACTTTTCTTGTGGTTGCTGAGGTCCAGCTCCCCACACCACCTCTGGTCTGTGTCTTGATTTCTCTCTTATTCTCTAGCATTCCATAGTTTTGACAGCACATGGAGGTTAATCCTGTCACTGCTGGTAGAGACAGAGTGAGTCCAACAACTTATTCGGAGTTCCGCTAGCAGGATCTACATCACGGGTGGGCAACCTGAGCAGTCGAGGGCTGCAACTCGGTCAGGTTTTCAGGATTTCTCCAATGTGATTTATTTGCATACAATGGATGCAGTGCATATAAATAGATCTCATATATATTTATTGCAGAAATCCTGGAACCTTCACTGGATTGCGGCTCTCAAGGACCAAGGTTGCCAACCCCATGAAAAGAATCTAATCCTTCTTTTGTCATTGACTGCCTTTAGAATTTGCTCGAGTCTCACAGCAAACATCCCTGCCTCTGTTTCTGATTTTACTGCGGAACATGGTAAAGTTCCTACTCAGTTCCTTATAAGCTTAAGGGGACTGGAACCTCCTTTCAGTGAAGCCTTCATAACAGGTGTACAATAAACCCAATCCACCCAGGGACCCCTCCTCCCCAAACCCCCAATAAACCACTAATAATCACAAGACTGCGCCTAGTAAACAGATAAGTCTTCAATTGATCGAGGATGTTATAATGCCATGGTGCAACCGCACCTCAAATATTGTGTTCAATTCTGGTCGCCGCACCTGAAAAAAGATATAGTGGAATTAGAAAAGGTGCAGAGAAGGGTGACGAAAATGATAAAGGGGATGGGACGACTTTCCTATGAGGAAAGGCTGAAGCGGCTAGGGCTCTTCAGCTTGGAGAAAAGGCAGCTGAAGGGAGATATGATAGAGGTCTATAAAATATGAGTGGAGTTGAACGGGTAGATGTGAAGTGTCTGTTTATGCTTTCCAAAAAATACTAGGACTAGGGGGCATGCGATGAAGCTACAATGTAGTAAATTTAAAACGAATTGGAGAAAATGTTTTGTCACTCAACGTGTAATTAAACTCTGGAATTCGTTGCCAGAGAATGTGGTAAAGGCAGTTAGCTTAGCGGAGTTTAAAAAAAAAAAAGGTTTGGATGGCTTCCTAAAGGAAAAGTCCATAGTCTGTTATTAAATGGACTTGGGGAAAATCCACTATTTCTGGGATAAGCAGTATAAAACGTTTTGTACATTTTTGGGATCTTGCCGGGCATTTTTGACCTGGATTGGCCACTGTTGGAAACAGGATGCTGGGCTTGATGGACCCTCGGTCTTTCCCAGTATGGCAATACTTATGTAGTTATGATTCTGGAAAGTGAGCAGCATTGATAACTACTACAGGGTCCAAGGAAGCTTATTCTATAACCTAGGAGCAGCAGCGGAGAAGGTACAGGCTTGTGTTGCAGCTGAACGAGCCGCTCCCAACCCAGGGATCATCTGTAACCTCTCATTCTCTGATGTAGACTAGAGACCTTCGTGTAGGGAGGGAAGCAGTTCTGGGACGATCCTGTGGAGACAGAAGCAGTTCCTGCGAGGATCATGTGGGGATGGAAGCAGTTTATTTATTTTATTTTGCTGCATTTATATCCCACATTTTCCCACCTATTTGCAGGCTCAATGTGCCTCAATCCTGCGGGGATCCCATGGGGATGGAAGCAGTTCCTGCGGGGATCCCATGGGGACGGAAGCAGTTCCTGCAGGGTCCCTGTGGGGTCCTTGTGGGGATGAAATCAATTCCTGCGGAGTTCCTGTGGAAGTGTATGCTGCACTTGTGCCAGCCTCTCACCTACCAAGCAGTGGCGTACCAAGGGGGGCGGTGGGGTGGTCCGCCCCGGGTGCATGCCGCTGGGGGGGTGCCGCGCGCCTGTCGGCTCTTCGTTTTCATGCTCCCTTTGCCCCGGAACAGGTTACTTCCTGTTCCGGGGCAGAGGGAGCATGAAAACGACGAGCCGGCAGGTGCGCGGCAACCCCCTCCCCAGCGGCGTGCACCCGGGGGGGGGGGTCTTTCACCGGGGGGGGCGTCGCACTGTTCCGGGGGGCGCTGCACCTGGGGGGTGGGGCGCATCGGCCATCCGCCCCGGGTGTCAGCCCCCTAGGAACGCCACTGCTACCAAGTACCAAGTTCTTTGAGTGCTTTCTCCTCCTCCTCCTTGCTTTAACAGCATAGATGCGGGAAGTCTCCATTAAGGAAGTGGTAGAGACACACATGGTGACGGAATTCAAAAAGACGTGGAATGAACACAGAGGATCTCTAATTAGAAAATGGAAGTTATAAAAAACCTAAACTTAAATGGCTGCATGTGTGTGGATGTGTCGAGTGACGCTTAGATGGCGACTCTGGCTGTGATGAACTAGGGCTGATACCTGGCAGACTTATATGGTCTGTGTCTCACACATGGCAATCTGGTTTAGGATGGTCTGGAAAGGGCTTAGACAACAACTTTAGTGGCTGGAACGTCAGGACAGTGCTGGACAGACTTTTACAGTCTGTGTCCCGCAAATGAGAAGATGAATAGGCTGGAGTGGGATTCGACGGCAACTCCAGCAGTTGGAATATAAGGATAGGGCTGGGTGGTCTTCTTTGGTCTATGTCCCAGAAACACCAAAGAAAGACCATAACCAAGTAGATAATATCACGTTCATTATTGATTTAATTATGAATTGATAATGAGTGTGAGTATTGGGAACACTGGATGGACCGTTCAGGTTTTTATCTGCTATCACTTACTACGTTACTATTAATCCTCTCTGCTCTGGGGCTGATTCGCAGACCTCAGCTCTGACACAGGCACAAGCATCAGATGTCACCTGACCTACTGGCGTGTGCATGTGGCAACCTCTTAGCACGCAGTGTCAGTGAATCACAGACAAGTCTTACATGTGCGCATCAGAGCGTTCCAAGTTCCAACTTCCGTTCCTTTCACGCCTGCAGTGCTGCGGCTCAAACCTAGAAAGAGACTGAGGGAGCTAACTGGAATTTTTTATGTACCATTAAATTATTGCGGGACTGAGTGGGGACAGACTAAATTCTTGAGGGGATGGATGGGGATGGGCAAGATTCCAATGAGAACGGGTAAGATCTCTGTCCCCGTACAACTCTCTAGTGTAGACTCCTGTCTGAGTTATACCATCCTACTTTCTTCATAAGGGAAAGGGAAATGGGACTTGATATACCGCCTTTCTGAGGATTTTTGCAACTACATGCAAAGCGGTTTACATATATTCAGATACTTATTTTGTACCAGGGGCAATGGAGGGTTAAGTGACTTGCCCAGAGTTACAAGGAGCTGTAGTAGGAATCGAACCCAGTTCCCCAGAATCAGAGTCCGCTGCACTAACCACTAGGCTACTCCTCCACTAGCAACATTCCATGTAGAAGCCTGCCCTGCAGATCAACAATGCGGCCGTGCAGGCTTCTGTTTCTGTGAGTCTGACGTCCTGCATGCAGACTCACAGAAACAGAAGCCTGCGTGGCCGCATTGCTGATCTGCAAGGGCAGCGCTTCTACATGGAATGTTGCTAGTGGAATAGCAACATTCCATCTAGAATCTCAAATAGTAGCAACATTCCATCTAGAATCTCCAATAGTAGAAACATTCCATCTAGAATCTCAAATAGGGAAAGGGGACTTGATATACCACCTTTCTGAGTTTTTTGCAACTACATTCAAAGCGGTTTACATATATTCAGGTACTTATTTTTGTACCAGGGGCAACAGAGGGTTAAGTGACTTGCCCAGAGTCACAAGGAGCTGCAGTGGGAATCGAACTCAGTTCCCCAGGTCAAAGTCCACTGCACTAACCACTAGGCTACTCCTCCTTCTTAATATCTTAAACATTATTGACAATGCCTTAAACTAGATTGTCTTCAAAACTAGCAGTCAGCGGAGCTCAGCTAATATAGGGGCACTCTAACAGCGTCATTCTGTTCCACCCAAAGCTGTTTTTTTTTTAACATCTTTCTTGAAGTCCTAAATAAAGAAGGCTATAATAATCTCCTAACATGGAAATGTTTTCCCACAAAATATTCAGTGTGGTGTGTAAGAGGGTATGCGAAAAGTAATATTTCCTTAGAGAGAAAACTGATTGAAAACGCTGTAGCAAGAATAGTCTGCTAATGTTATCAAATCATCTATTTTACCGGTCAGGTCAGGTTCAACAAAAGATGTCTAAAGAAGGAACCACTGTTTACTTCTTAAGGAACCGGGGATAAGAGGTTTCGGTAATTATTCAGTTCATTCTCTAGCATTGCAGCTGAGGTGAACAGAAGTGTGCTGTATATGAAAATTCAGCTGGCAGGCTCATAAAACATATCCAGTGGTGCGAGTAGGTGATTAATGAACCCCTGATTTTAATGGCTCTGCTATGCACTATTTTGAAAGGGTTTCATCTGCTTTTTGCAATGTTCCGTTGGCCTTAGTTTATATTATTATTATGGGCTGGATGCATGCCTTGTGTAAACAATCTATTTTATTGTCTTTTTCTCAGAACATCTCTAGGGCTCATTAAGTCATATCACGGGAAAACATACTCATTCTGCTGGATAAGGACAAGAACCTGGTTCACCAAGGGCATTTCCCACATGCAAATTGGAAAGCCCTACGAAAGCCTTAAGAGTTGCAAACAATCTCTATGTATGATTAAATGTAACATCTCTTATCAGTCAAGCTAAATGTCATGTTATGGATGCTGTTCTTTAGAGAGAAGTTTCAGTTTAAGTGACTTAGGACGCTGATTTATAGATTGAAGTATGGCGAAAGGGTTCTATTCGAATGCAGATTCCTGTCTGAAACATGCACGTGGGGGGGGGGGGGGGGTAATTTTAAAAGCAGTTCTGCAGGTGAGACAACATTTTGGAGGTATATAATCTCTCTTTTTAGAAAAAAAACTATTTAGATTTTGCTCACACCTTTTTCAGTAGTAGCTCAAGGCAGGGGTGTAGCTAGATGGCCAATTTTGGGTGGGCCAGAGCCCAAGGTGGGTGGGCATGGAATTCACCCCCCCCCCCCCCGGTCCCCCTCCGGTTTGCTCCTCTCTCCACCCCTCCCTGCCCAAAAACCCCAAATATTAAATACTTGAGCTGGTGGGGATCCCCAAACCCTGCCAACTGAAGATTTCCTCCTCCTCCTCAAGCAGCCAGCACGCTTCCAAATGGCAGCCGGCAACACTTGCCTCAAACTGATGCTGGTGCTGGCAGGCCGTGCATGCTCAGTGCTTTTGCATGTGTGAAAACTGAGCATGTGCAGAAGCGCCAGTCGGTGTCAGCTCAAGGCAAGTGCTGCTGGCTGACATTAGGAAGAGCGCTGGCTGCCCAAACAGAGAACATTTTCAGCATGGCAAGGTTTGGGGATCCCCACCAGCCACAGCAAGTGTTACAATTTTGGGTGGGCCTGAGTCCAAAGTGGGTGGGCCAGGCCCACCTGTAGCTACGCCACTGAGTGGGTGCAGTGCACTTCAGGTAGGCAGACCCAGGCCCATCCCCCCCTACCTGTTGCACTTATGGTGGTAAATGTGAGCCCTCCAAGACCCACTGTACCCACATCTAGGTGCCCCCCTTCACCCATAAGGGTTATGGTAGTGGTGTGGGTAGTGGTAGTGGTAGTGGTGGGTAGTGGGTTTTGGGGGGCTCAGCACACAAGGTAAGGGAGCTATGTACCTGGGAGCTTTTTCTGAAGTCTACTGCAGTGCCCCCTAGGGTGCCCGGTTGGTGTCCTAGCATGTCAGGGGGACCAGTGCATTACGAATGCTGGCTCCTCCCATGACCAAAGGGCTTGCATTTGGTCATTTTTGAGATGGGCATCCTTGGTTTCCATTATCACCAAAAATCAGAAATGACCAAGTCTAAGGACGACCATCTCTAGGGATGACCTAAATGTCAAGATTTGGGTGTCCCCGACCTTATTATCGAAAAAAAAAGATGGACGCCCATCTTGTTTCGATAATATGGGTTTCCCCACCCCTTCGCCGGGACGTCCTGCGAGGACATCCTCAGGGAAACTTGGGCGCCCCTTTCGATTATGCCCCTCCATGTGTAATCTATAAACCGGGCCTAACTTCAAGTTTGGTTTATAGAATAGCACCAAGCACGTTTTTTTTTTTGGCGCCACTTACAGAATCTAGCCCTATCCGTCGGATTCTATATATGGCGGCTAAAGTTGCACGTGCACATCAACACGTGTACCTGATTTGCGCATGCAACTTAGTTGTTTAATATGCTAATCAGCTCCAATAATTGGCCACTAACAAGCAATTGTTGGCACTAATTGGCACTAATTAGAACTCACATGAGCAACTTTCAAAGCATATTTCGTAAAGTAGTGCATTTAAATTCTAATGCATAGATCACAAAAGGGGCGTGGCCAGGGGAGGGCATTTACACCAGGTTTTAATTGGTGTAAATGGCTGCACCTAAATCGTGGGGATGGCTGCTATGCCACGTAACTTTTGGTGAGACTTATAGAATAGCACTATGCATTTTTTTCAGCACCATATTTTTTTGGCACTACATATATAACCTAGCCCTATGTGTATAAATACTAATCATTCCCCACCCCACCCCCAAGAATGCATCCACCCAGTTTAAGTTATGCACATAGAGGTGTGGCATAGCCACAGGTGGGCCTGGGTGGGCCAGGGCCCACCCACTAAGGGCTCAGGCCCACCCAACAGTAGCACATGTTTAGCCGTAGCTGGTGGGGATCCCAATCTCTGCCAGCTGAAGACTTCCCCCTGATGGTAATGAAAACACTACTCTCCACGATACCGGCACCTGTGCATTCTCAGTTTCCATTCAAGCTTGCTTCAGACTGCCAAGGTGGAAAGAAGCGTTTTCCCGCCAGCTGAGATATTTTTGTTTGGGGGGGGGGGGACACTTGGTGCCCACCTACTTCTTGCCTAGGCCCACCCAAAATCTGTTGTCTGGCTACGCCCCTGCACCCACTAAAACTGCTCCAGGGACCTGCATACTGCTGTGATGGACCTGAGTATGACATTTGAGGCTGGCATAGAGACTGGCACAAAATATTTTTAAAGTTGTTTTTTGAGGGTGGGAGGGGGTTAGTGACCACTGGGGGAGTAAAGGGAGGTCATCCCCGATTCCCTCCGGTGGTCATCTGGTCACTTTGGGCACCTTTTTTTGCGTTGGTCTCTGGACTAGGTAAAGTCATCCAAATGCTCGTCAGGGACGCCCTTTTTTTCCATTATGGGTCGAGGACGCCCGTGTGTTAGGCACGCCCAAGTCCCGCCGTCGCTACACCTCTGACACGCCCCCTTGAACTTTGGTCATCCCCGCGACGGAAAGCAGTTGGGGACCCTTTGAGAAGGACGCCCATCTTCTGATTTGTGTCGAAAGATGGGCGTCCTTCTCTTTCGAAAATAAGCCTGATAGCGGCCATCCCCACGATTAAATTTAGGCCCAGCCATTTACACCATCCAAAACCTGGTGTACATGCCCACATTTTATGTAGGTTAAGATTGGGAATGTTCTGTAACAGCGAATGTAAATTTCAGGGATGCCCATGACCCACTCGTGCCCCTCCCATGACCAAGCCCCCTTTTATGATCCATGCATTAGGATTTATGTGCACCACTTTACAGAACACACTTAGACAGCTGCACGTGTAAATGTGTAAATTCTAATTACTGCCAATTAGTGCTGATAATTGCTTGTTAGTGGCCAATTATCGGCACTGATTAGCTTGTTAGACAATTAAGTTGCACATATAAGTGCGCGCTGATTTTTAACGCACAGCTTTAGTCACCATATATAGAATCCAGGGCATACCGGCCAATATTCAGTTCTCAGCGGTCAGCATTTTTTAAAACTTAGCCCTGGATAGTCAGTGTGGGGCCATGTCCAGTCACCGGAACTGGACATCCAGTGCTAAGTCAAACTGCACAGGTCGCAGGAACTTATGCGGGTCCTGGACAATGTTCAGCTGGGATCTACCTAACAGCTGGGACCCAAATAAGTACCTTTGACCCCAACAAATTAACATATGCATCCAGCTTCTCTTACACCAGCACACAACTGTGGAACACACTACCAAAAGCCGTGAAAGCAACGCACGGCCACCTAAATTTCTGGAAATCACTAGGTTATCAATAGAAATCAAACAAAATAAAACATGGAAAAGAAAATAAGATGATACCTTTTTTATTGGACATAACTTAATACATTTCTTGATTAGCTTTTGAAGGTTGCCCTTCTTCGTCAGATCGGAAATAAGTAAATGTGCTAGCTGACAGTGTATATAAGTGAAAACATTCAAGCATTACTATGACAGTCTGACAGGGTGGGAGGATGGGGGTGGGTAGGAGGTATGCATGGGGACATCAAAGCATATCATTGATATTCTAACAGGATGGGTGTGGATAGGTGAGGGGTGGGGTGATCAACAGAGACATACAGCTTTATGGTTTATAATGGGCTAGGAACCCCAGATCCTTGTTAAGTCCTTTCTGTTGGGTGTTAAAATATTCAATCATTCTGACTTCAAAGGTCTTACGTTCTTGTGTGGTTTTAAAGTTACCTTTCAGGTAACTGGAAACCGAGATCGACCCAATTGGCTTCCTTGCAAACAGTGGACTACATAGGGGGGTGGGGGGCGCTCCATGCTCCCTTGGCCCGAAACTCGCCGGGGCGGCAGGTGTCTGGTGTGCTAGAGAGGCACAAGCGCTTCCCTGCACTCCGCTTGTGGCCACATGGGCCGCATGGAAGCCTTTATGTTATTTTAAACCCCACCCGACGCATCACGGCATGAATGCCTGGACTCACTGCGCTTTGGCTGCTCCGATGGTCCTACGTCGGTGTGTGTGTGTGTGTGTGTGTGGGGGGTTTGCATCTCTCCGGCGACCGGGCCCTTGTTTGTTTGCCACTGGGCAGCGAGATCGGTATCGATCCGTCGCCGTGCTGTGGGCTGATGTGCTCCGCGCGTGTATGCTGGTGCCCGGATGCCTGAAGAGGCCATCCGGGCTTCGCCCAGGGGCTTTTAAACCCCTTTGTAGCTCTTCCCCCTTTTCAGCGGGGTGCTCTTTAGGAGGTGGGAATGTGGCCGTCACGCCGCATTTGCACCCCGCTGGCCCGGTGCGCATGCCCTTCGGGGCACGGCGCCATATTATGGGCGGCTACGTGCACCCGTGGGGGCACTGCGCCTTGCTTTTCTCACTGTGAAGTCACTGGCACAGTGTCCTGGTCCTGTAAAATGTTGACCAACAGGTGTGGGAACCCTACTGGCATCAGCAATGATCAGGAAATCACTAAAAACACCTGTTCAAAAAGGTGTCGACCCAACTTAGATGCCTAAACCCTGCATCTCAACGAAACCAAAGCCTGAAACAGACATTGCATAACTCTTCCTCTCGCTCTACGAATCCCAGTGTGTCTATAACACATTACAACTCTTTGCACATGTTCTCTCTGCCGGAGATGGCGAACGCCTCTACGGTATTATGTAAGCCACATTGAGCCTGCAGATAGGTGGGAAAATGTGGGATACAAATGCAACAAATAAATACAAATAAATAAACATTCTTTTGATAGTCTGTGCTGCATAATTATTGATCGGATTCTACCTGAAATATGCCAAAGTGATATCCAGCGTAGGCTGTGACAGTGCGAACAATGTCGGATTTTTAAAATTAAACACCGTAGAACCTGATGGGTTAAACTCACACGTAGAGTGGAATGTTTTCTACTAATGTTGATTATGAACTATACATTTTTTTGGGATTTCCTGTATTCAGTAGTGTATGTCTTTAACAGATGTGGCTTCTCTGGATTGGCAAATTTTGAAAGATACAACTAAACTCAGTAACAGGGAAGAGAACTAAATAATGCCCCTCCGAAAGGACACCACCTTGTAGGGGTGGAGGGGCTTGTGTGTTTCAATGACTTAGAGGGCTATGCTGAAGGGTACCCATATCAGACAGGCCTCTGAGGAGAAACCAGACAAAGAGTGTCCCAAACTGGGAGAGTGGTAAGATGGTGACCTGAAGTTCGTATGCCCGACGGCCCAGCTGCCCTCTGAAGTTTCGTCTTCTTTACGCAAATTTTCATCTCTGCAATTGCAGTTACCTTAACTGAGAGGAAGGGGACAACCGGCGGTCAGCCACCGATGGCCAGCGTTTTATCCCCTGAGCAGCAAGTGCGGGACCGCTGCGCGATGAACTGCCCACAGATGAAAGGGTTGGCGAGTCCTTTGATTAGCGCCGGCGAAGGAGTGTCGACGCTCTTGGACCTGGAAAAAACAACTCCATTGCTCCCAAATTATTCAACCACCATGCCCAAAGGAGTGGAGGAGTGAGTTAGAGGTATATGCTGAAACGGAGGACGTTTACAGCAGAACCCGAATCGGCGGAACCACTCCTAAACACCTATGAAAAATCAACTTGGAGTTTTTGGCTTCCGTGGAGGTTACTTTGAATACCATCTGGAAGGTGCTTCGGGACCTAACGGTGGCAGTAAATAATTTTGTTTCAGAGATAGTTTTATTAGAGAGTTACATGGACAATTCAACTGAACCCTTTGAGAGTAAAAAAATTGATATAACAAATGATTCTACATGAGCAAGAAAGTGGTTATGATTTTGAAAATGATAATAGACCAGAAATTTTGAATAATAAAATGAATATTATTATAGATGATTTATATCGAGATTATTGTTTTTCCCAGAGTTCCGGGTATGACTCCTAAAGTTTTCCTCAGAAATATTTCCTCAGTTATTATTTTAAAAGGAGTGAAGCCTGTGAAAACTGGGATTACTTTAATCAGCGGAATCTGAATTAGAGACTTAAGTACTGTATATGTATTGTTAAATAACTTCTGGTTTTTAAAAGAGAAAGAATGTAATCAGATGTATTATTTCTAACTAATATTGGACAATAAGTATGTTTTCAATGAAATGATTTGACTATACACCGTATTGGGCTTGAAGAAGCCAACCAGATGATCAATGTGGAATAATGAATTAGACGAGTAATATCTGGGGATAATCAGGTTAATACCACATTTTTTTTCTGTTTACTGTTTAATTGATCTCCTTGTCTTTGTTTCACTCTCCCTATTTAGTGGTCTAAGGAAGAGAATAGAATTACCTGACTGAAATAATTCCACATATTACTTTCTCTGTATTTCTAGCAAGTTGTTTTATCACTTGTAAAAATTTAAATGGTTATAAATAAATTTTTTTTTTAAAAAGAGAACTAAATAATGTCACAACTAACTACTACGAAACGAGTTCTCAAAGAAATCTTATCACATAGGGAGAAAAAAAAGCCACAAAGAGCTCCTAGCGTAAAAGCTTATGGAGCTAAATTGCTTCATCATTGGGTCAAAAAAAAACAACCCCTTCCATACTACTGGAATCTTTAATGCAATCACTTTATAAGAAAAATATAAAAATATCACTTAACTGCATAGTTGTCATGGTCTTTGTTTTTGTGTGAGCTGGGAGGAAGAGACAACTATGCAGCTAAGTGTTATTTCTATATTTTTCTTATAAAGTGTTTGCGTTAAACATTCCAGTAGTGTGGTAGGTCTTTTTTCAGCCAATGTTGAAGCAATTTAGCTAGGAGCTGTTTGAGGCTTTTTCCTCCCTATGTGAAAAGAATTTTTTTTAATGCTTTTTGACCTTGAGAACTTGTTTCATAGTAGTGTGATTTTGAAAGATGACATTCATAATATAGAGGATGCCATGCTGGAAGCTCTTGCAGTCTGTTGTGAAGTTATGCTCAACCCCTGACACAGCCTTGGCGGAATAAGGAACCCTTGTTGGGTTTGGAATTTGTTGCAGCAGGAACGAGGTAAAAGCAGTTAGCTCAGCAAGTTTTAAAAAAGTTTTAGACAATTTCTTATAAAAGTTCATAAGCCATTATTACAAATGGACTTGGGAAAATCCACTGTTTATTTCGAGGATAAGCAGTATAAAATGTTTTCTCTTTTGGGATCTTGCCAGGATCTTCTGCATGCATAACTTCTCCTCTTATGTGTCTAATGCTCCATGGCGCTGTCAGAGTTACTGCCTCAGATCTGCAATGCATCTGGCTGCATTTAATTTGCCGATTGCTAAAGATTGCTTCTATGAATGAGTTTCACATGAAAAGACCAAGCGGTCCTTTTACAAAGGCGCGCTGAAAAATGGCTTGTGGTAGTGTAGGCGCGCCTGTAAAAAAGTCCTCCTTTTTTGCCGAAAATGGACGTGCGGCAAAATCAAAATTGCTACGCGTCCATTTTGAGTCTGATACCTTACTGCCAGCCATAGACCTAGCGGTAAAGAATCCGGGCGGTAATGACCTATGTGCATCAAATGCCACTTGGCGTGCGTCCAAGCCATTTTTCAGCGCGCCTTTGTAAAAGGACCCCTTTGTCTTTTCATGTGAAGCTCATTCATAGAAGCAATCTTTAGCAATCGACAAATTAAATGCAGCCAGATGCATTGCAGTTCTGAGGCAGTAACTCTGACAGCGCCATGGAGCATTAGACACATAAGAGGAGAAGTTACGCATGCCCAAAAATAAAAAATTATTTTCAGACATGCGTAGCGGACGCGCGCCAAAATTGAAATTACAGCAAGGGCCACGTGGTAACCGGGTGGTAACTCCAATTTGGTGTGCATTTGGCGCGCGTAGGTGCCTACGCAGCTTAGTAAAAGGGGCCCTAAGACCACATGACCTAAGTATGTACACAAGATATACAATAGAACATGTCAGTGCTTGTACAACACAAAAACCGTTGCTGGTATCCGAGAGCCTTCTGAGTACTGGATGCAGTCTTTAATCAGACACATTAGAGCTAATAATTTTTTTTTACAATTAGTCTGCCATTACAACTGTGTGTGCTTCAGGACAGCTTAGTATTGATGACAATAGAATGCAAAAGGAGCTCTTCTATCAATCAAATAAATCAAAATTAGATTAGCTAGTCTCATTCGGACAACAGCAATAAATGCATTAGTGAGACAAATCCTTTATTTGTACTTTCAGACAGAACGTTTCCAAGGTGACATTGGTTGTACTGTTCAAGATACGGTGGATAATTATTTGCACAATCATATTAAGATAGATGAGGTTTATAAGAAGATTAGGTCTACTCACACTAATTTTATTGATTCCTGCAAAAGGATGGTTGAACAAAATAGGAGAACGCTATAGCGGAAGGGTCATCATAAATTAATTTTATTGCTAAAGATGTTAAAAATTGAGACAGCACGAGAATACCTTTGTAACAGGTCGCCTAGATGGGAAGGCCAAACAGCCATCTACTATAATAAAACGCACCCTCAACGTTCTGAAGACACTGACGTCACTGCAGGCACTCACACACCGGTTCGTACCTTCATGGTGGTGAAGCCACAACACTCACCATGTCTGCATGCCCCGCCCTCGCGTCACACGTTATGACGCCGAGGGTGAGGCAAAACAACGCACGGGGAGCAGTAGGGAAGCACGCGCAGCGTGTTTCCCTACTCCTCCCCTTCCAAAAAATACCTGCAGCCGACGACGTGCCCATCAACCCGCTCCCTTTCGCCCCATCGCACCGCCCCTTTCAACGTACCACCCTGCACCCGGTAGCAAACTCTTCCCCTCATCACCTTCCCTCCCCCCTGTCACCTCCCCTCCCCTTACGCCACTATCCCTGGTGGTCTAGCGGTACCTGTTTGCACGGCCAGGAACGAAGGAACCCCCGGTTTCCTGGCCCGCAGCGCTCCTGCTAGCTGCCCGGCAACATTGTGTCGGAGTCTGGCTCTCGGTGATTCAAAATGGCCGCTGAGAGTTCAAGCTGCCTCGCGAGACTTCAACTCTCGGCGGCCATTTTGAAACACCGAGAGTCGGAATCCCACACGATGCACCTACCAGCACTGCTACGGGCAGGAAAGAGGGGGTCTTTCTTTCCTGGCCCGACCGAACAGGTACCTCTAGACCACCAGGGACACAACCGTAAGGGGAGGGGAAGGGAGTCCGGAGCCGGCTAGGGCCCGTTTCATCAAAGGCAGAAACGGGCCTTTTTTACTAGTCTAATTTATAAAGATAACATCATAGGTGCTGAGCTTATGAGCAATAAGTTTTTGTGTTCAAGTAAATATCAATCATATAGGAAGGTTTTTTTTGTTAATGAAGTTACTTTTAAGAAAGCGTTGTTTTCACAGCTTAAACTGGGACTCAGAGGCTTTTTTTTAATCATTCCGTTAAACAAGTTTCAATAAGTTTTATTGAAAATAATTGTTGGACCAATTAATATTGTGAAATATTAATGGTTTGTTTTTGATATAGTAATTTTCACGTACTCCTGTAATTGTTATAAAATTGCCCCATACAAGCAGTCAAAATCAGGACTAGAATGAAACCAGATCCTGCAGTACCTGCTAGAGGCTATCTGTTAATGCTCACATTATCCCTCTCCTCGAGTCAGTTCACTGGCTCCCTATCCGTTTCCGCTTTCAATTCAAACTTCTCTTACTGACCTATAAATGTATTCACTCTGCTGCTCCCCAATACCTCTCCACTCTTGTTTCTCCCTACACCCCCCCCCCCCCCCCCCCCCGGGCACTCCGTTCTGTTGACAAATCTCTCGTCTGTCCCCTTCTCCTCTACTGCTAATTCCAGACTCCGTTCCTTTTATCTCGCTGCACCTCACGCCTGGAATAGACTTCCCGAGCCTGTACGTCTAGCCCCGTCTTTGGCCGTTTTCAAGTCCAAGCTAAAAGCCCACCTCTGACACTGCTTTTGACTCCTAACCACTGCTCACTTGCCCTGTACCTTTTAGCCCCTCCTCTTTAATTCCCTTACCTCTTAGTTGTTCTGTCTGTTACCTGTCTTATTTAGATTGTAAGCTCTTTGAGCAGGGTCTGTCTTTTATGTATGGTGTACAGCGCTGCATATGCCTTGTAGCGCTATAGAAATGATAAGTAGTAGTAATAGTAATGCTGTGGTACAAAGTTCAAGTTTTAAAACTAAAGGGAAAAGACTATGGAGATTAGTTCATAAAATTTGCTTTTTTATATTTTTATTCTGCCTATCACTCAGGGGCGTAGCTACGGGTGGGCCTGGGTGGGCCCAGGCCCACCCAATCTTGGCTCAGGCCTGCCCAAGCGACGACGACTGGAACGGCGACTTTTACCCGAAGTCGCAACGACGAACGGGCAGGCAGCGCTGCGGTAGTAAAAGCAACAAGTAGACTGGTTCGACTCTCCGTCCTTCACTTCCCTCCCTCTGCGTCCCGCCCGAAAGGAAATGACGTCAGAGGAAGGTGGGATGCAGAGGGAGGGAAGTGAAGGACGGAGAGTCGAACCAGTCTCCTTGTTGCTTTTACTACCGCAGCGCTGCATGCCCGTTCGTCGCTGCAACTTCGGGAGTAGACTGGAACGGAAGTTGGCTTGGAGATGCTGTGAAGGGGGAGGGGGGACACGCTGAATAGAAGGGGGAAGGGGATGGATAGAAACAGGATGGGCAGGGGAGAGAGGTGAATTGCTGGACAACAGGGATGGAAGGAGGGGAAAGGGGAGAGGAAATTTGCTGGAGATGGATGGCTAGAGGAGAGGAGAGGGCAGGGGAGAATGGAGAGTTGCTGGACATGGAGCAGAGGGCAGGGGAAAGAAGAAAATTGCTGGACATGAATGGATGGAGCGGAAAGGGGAGAGTGGAAATTTGCTGGAGCTGGATGGCTGGAGGAGAGGGGGAGGGGAGAATGGAGAGTTGCTGGACATGGAGCAGAGGGCAGGGGAAAGAAGAAAATTGCTGGACATGAATGGATGGAGCGGAAAGGGGAGAGTGGAAATTTGCTGGAGCTGGATGGCTGGAGGAGAGGGCAGGGGAGAATGGAGAGTTGCTGGACATGGAGCAGAGGGCAGGGGAAAGAAGAAAATTGCTGGACATGAATGGATGGAGCAGAAAGGGGAGAGTGGAAATTTGCTGGAGCTGGATGGCTGGAGGAGAGGGCAGGGGAGAATGGAGAGTTGCTGGACATGGAGCGGAGGGCAGGGGAAAGAAGAAAATTGTTGGACATGAATGGATGGAGCGGAAAGGGGAGAGAGGAAATTTGCTGGAGATGGATGGCTGGAGGAGAGGGCAGGGGAGAATGGAGAGTTGCTGGACGAATGGATGGAGGGAGGGGAGAGAAGTCAGGAAGGAGGTGCACATGGATAGAGGGGATGGAAGAGAGGAGAAATGCTGGACATGGATGGAGTGGAGGGCAGGGAAGAGAGGAGAAATGTTGGACAAGGATGGAGGTAAGGAAAGACAAAGGAAGGAGATGCACATGGATGGAGGGGAAGGGGGAGAGGAGAAATGCTGGACATGGATGGAGGGAAGGGAAGACAGTGGAAGTAGATGCACATGGATGGAGGGGAGTGAGGAGAAATGCTGGATATGGATGGAGGGAAAACTGCTGAGTTTAAGGGCTGGGTTGGAACACGTTGAGGGCAGATACTGAAACTCGAGGAAGGATAGGGGCAGGGCTACAGATGGTAGACAGGACGCATAAGGACACAGGAGTATGGTGGACATGGTGAGTGAAAAAATATCAAATGGAAAGAAGACACTGCGTAAAACAGAAGACACTGGGACCAAAGCGAATAGATCAGACAACAAAGGTAGAAAAAAGTATTTTATTCAGAATTTATTAATTTGAATATGTCATCTTTTGGAAATGTGCATCTGTGAAATTTTGCATGTAAGTTTAAATTTTTCTGGTATTGCTGCATGCTGAGTCTGACTTCTTGAGTTAACTTTCCAGTTCAGTATTTTGCCTTCATATTTTTTGATCTTTAGTTCCTTGTGTCATGTCTGTTGTGTCATGTGTTTTTCAAGTGTGATCAAGGTGCAGTATTCTGCTAGCATGTAGTATTCGCAGCCCTTTTTGTTTTGCTTTTTTTCACGAGGTAGTGTATTGGTGTTTTAGAGCCTAGTGTAATTACAGTTCTGCCTTTTCAAGCAAAATGTTGTAGCTCATCCTGTCCTTGGAATTAGTGCTGTTATGGTTTTAAAGATATGAGTGTGTTTTTGCACAAGTTTGTCTATAGCATTTTGCAGTGGAGAGATTGTGGGATAATGTAATTATATTTAAAAATATCAATTTTTCCATTAAGTATGTATGTGGTTATACTGATGCAGGGCAGCTGTTGGGCAGACTACTTAGAAATCCATCATCAAGTGAATTCTTAGGCATTATTTTGTAGGATCCCAAGAGACACTACTCATACTTATATAGACAGTGCGTGCCCACCCATATTAGCTCTGGGCCCACCCAAAATCTCAGGTCTGGCTACGCCACTGCTATCACTAACCTCTTTCAAGCTAACTTAGCAACCTATGCAAATATTCTTGAGGTCACTGGACGTGCTACCTCTCCAGCAACTACAGAAGGAACAGAAATGTATTTTCAGACTGGGGACTTTAACCCCAGATGGTCTAAACTCCAAACTAGAATGGAGCCGTTTCATTTTCTAAATATTTCATTGCATTTATGTCAAATGGATGTAATAATAAAAAATTTCAATTAAAAAAAAAAAGGAATGGAGCCATTTCTTATAAGACACTCTTTTGTAGCCTAGTATGGTATAACTGAACGCTAACATCTTTACGGTAAGATCCGGCCATGCTTAGCTTTTTACTGTTTCCTTAAGGCTTTCCATTGGCTACTCGGGCAAGAGCGTGTGACATCATCTAAAGCTTTATAAAGGGATGCTATTTTCAGGAAGTTGTCTCTGCAGCCTCCGTCGGCTTTTGAACAGAATTAAAGTAAGCAAAGAAGAGTGGAGGATTTGGTACAAAAAGAAATGCCATTTATGAAAACATTTTACATCTCTCTCCCCTACAGGTTCTTCTGGCCTGTGATCCTGAAGCAGTTATTCGAAACGCTGGCCACAGTTGATCACGGTCGGTTTGAATACATTGTCTGAAGGATGAGAAGAGAAGAGACCAATTTTTCGGGACAGGCAGGAAAGATCCCCGGTCCTGCCTGCCCGCTGCTAGTGCTGAAGCTCCCCCGCTGCCGGATCGCTGTTCAAAATGGCCGCCGATACTTACAAGGGCGGCCTCCAAGACTTCAGCAGAAGTCTCATGAGTCCGCCATTGGAAGTCTCGGCGGCCATTTTGAACAGCGATCCGACAGCGGGGGAGCGTCAGTGCCAGCACCAGCGCCAGCAGCGGGCAGGCAAGACCAGGGATCTTTCCTGCCTGCCCCGAAGAATTGGTTACAGAACCTGGGTGGATGAAGGAGGGGCAGGTGAGAGAGTAGGGTCACTGGACATGGGTGGCTGCAGGGGGGCAGGGGGAGAGGAGGGTCACAGGACATGGGTGGCTGCAGGGGGGCAGGGGAGAGGAGGGTTGTTGGACATGGGTGGCTGGAGGGGGGGCAGGGGGAGTGTAGGGTCACTGGACATGGGTGGCTGCAGGGGGGCCAGGGGGAGAGGAGGGTCGCAGGACATGGGTGGCTGGAGGGGGGCAGGGGAGAGGAGGGTTGTTGGACATGGGTGGCTGGAGGGGGGGCAGGGGGAGAGTAGGGTCGCTGGACATGGGTGGCTGGAAGGGGGGCAGGGGGGAGAGTAGGGTCGCTGGACATGTGTGGCTGCAGGGGGGCCAGAGGGAGAGGAGGGTCGCAGGACATGGGTGGCTGCAGGGGGGCCAGGGGAGAGGAGGGTCGTTGGACATGGGTGGCTGTAGTGGGGGGAGGGGGAGAGGAGGGTCGCTGTACATGGGTGGCTGGAGGGAGGGGGTGAGGGGGGTCCTGAGACCAGATAGGTGGGGGTGGAAGGGGGGCCTCAAACCATAAAGGGAGGGGGGAGGGGGCACACACTTACTCACTCACTCACTCACTCACTCTCTGTTTCCCACATACACTCTCTCTGACAAACTCTCTGTCTATCACACTCTCCATCTCTCACACACACACTCTCTCTCTCAAACATACACTCCGAGGAAAACCTTGCTAGCACCCGTTTCATTTCTGACAGAAACGGGCCTTTTTTACTAGTAAGTAAGTAAATAAATAAATAAATAAATAAATAAATAAATAAATAACAAGTTGTATCACGAACAGACTCAAAATCCTAATATACATCAAGCAAATAAGACCTATCTAACTAAACAAAAAGGTCTTTATGTTGTTACTTAGCTGGTTAGTGGTCCGAAAATTGCTGCTATCCGGCTAAGCTGCTGCTCCGTCCTAACTCTGCTCCTGGCCCGCCCCTAACTTAGCTGGTGATATTAAGTGGCACTAATTGGTTATGCGCCACTGAATATCAGGTACCAGCTCGCTCTTCTGCTGAGTTAAAGCCTGTTGAATATCGACCCCCTTGTGACTGAACACAGAGTTCAACTGACAGGACACATTTTATTATGCAAGACCATAATCATCCCAAAGTGGCACTAAAATAGAGACCAGCTGGTGGATCAAGAAGAAGAAGAAGAGGAAGTCCAAAACTGACCTGGAGAAGCACTTTCAAGAGGGATCTATGCAATGGAGGCACTACCTGGGAGAAGATGGAAGCCCTTGTGGCCAATCAAGACAGATGAAGAAAGTTTGTTGCCCAATGTACAGAGAAGTATGAAAGGAACTAAGAAGAAAAATCTACATCGTATGGAAGTTTGTGCGTAGCTTCTGCTGGGCAAAGGAGACACTTCCAGACAGCTTCATTTATCTACGTAAATAGCTTTGGAAATTGTAATGCATTCTTATGTTCCACTGCATTCTGGCACTTTCACTTCCAGTCTGTTTTTATCCCCATAAGAAAAATAGAAAGAAACCTGTTGTTGATACTGTTTTATCGAACTAAGTTAATCCATTTGTTCAAACCAGTGCAGAATATGATTTGCGGTATTGAATTATTGTTGTAAGACTGTTCGGAGTGTTTTCAGTCAACCAGTGAGTAAATAAATGACCACTGAGGAAAGATATTTATTTCTACAAACACCACAGTGTACTGAAATATAGATTTTAAACAGACTAGAGACTATTGTTCTAGTAAAAATTTGAGTTTTGCAACACGTGTCATAACATGGCTGGCAGCCAGTCATTTCTTTCTTTTCTTCTGCCCACTCCCCTCTTGGCTTCCTATCTTCAATCTAGCATTCAGTATACTTGGGCTGATCTTTGTGGAATGTTCCTGCTCAGAAAGGTGGACAAAGACTGATGGAGCAAAATGGGGAGAGAGAGAGGAACTGCCATGGCCACAGCAACATTACAGGGGAAGAAGACAGAGACGTTGAGGGGCATAATCGAAAGGGACGCCCAAGTTTTGCTGATGACGTCCTCGCAAAACATCCCGATGGAGGGGCGGGGAAACTCGTATTATCGAAACAAGATGGACGTCCATCTTTCGTTTCGATAATATGGTCGGGGACATCCAAATCTTGAAATTTAGGTCGTCCTTACAGATGGTTGTCCCTAGACTTGGTTGTTTCTGATTTTCGGCGATAATGGAAACTGAGGACGCCCATCTCAGAAACGACCAAATCCAAGCCCTTTGGTTGTGGGAGGAGCCAGCATTCGTAGTGCACTGGTCCCCCTGACATGCCAGGACACCATCCGGGCACCCTAGGGGGCACTGCAATGGACTTCACAAATTGCTCCCAGGTACATAGCTCCCTTACCTTGTGTTCTGAGCCCCCCAAATCCCCCCAAAACCCACTACCCACAACTGTACACCACTACCATAGCCCTTACGGGTGAAGGGGGGCACCTAGATGTGGGTACAGTGGGTTTGTGGTGGGTTTTGGAGGGTTCACATTTACCACCAAAAGTGTAGCAGGTAGGGGTCCGCCTGCCTGGAGTGCACTACACCCACTAAAACTGCTCCAGGGACCTGCTTACAGCTGTGATGGACCTGAGTATGACATTTGAGGCTGGCACAAAATATTTTTAAAGATTTTTTTGAGGGTGGGAGGGGGTTAGTTACCACTAGGGGAGTAAGGGGAGGTCATCCCCGATTCTCTCTGGTGGTCATCTGGTCAGTTCGGGCACCTTTTTGTGCCTTGGTCGTAAGAAAAACAGGACCAGGTAAAGTTGTCCAAGTGCTCGTCAGGGACGCCCTTTTTTTTCCATTATGGGTCAAGGATGTCCATGTGTTAGGCATGCCCAAGTCCTGCCTTCGCTACGCCTCCGACACACCCCCTTTGAACTTTGGCCATCCCTGCGACGGAAAGCAGTTGGGGACGTCCAAAATCGGCTTTTGATTATACCGATTTGGACAACCCTGTGAGAAGGACACCCATCTTCCGATTTGTGTTGAAAGATGGGCGTCCTTCTCTTTCGAAAATAAGCCTGATAGTTTTGCAAACACACCTTCCTGATGCAGCTCAATTGTCTGAATCCTAAAGGGGGATATTTTTGCAGCATTTTGTGTAGGTCAGTGGGTGGAAATTTTGCACTTTGGGTCAATTTAATATTAAATAAAGAATGGGGGGGGGGGGGGTAGTGTCCTTCAGCCTTGAGCTTGTAAAAACGAGATGGAGCTCCTGCTCAAATAAATCTTCAAAACTGGGTGTTGAAGGGGCTTCTCTACAGCTTCTGATTGTTAAGGGTACAGGCCCTCAAACATTTATAGGTTAGAAGTTAATGGAATTTAACCATAATTATCAGTTGATAATATCAGAGATTGCCAACCCAGTCCTTGAGACACACCTCTAAGCAGTCAGGTTTTCAGGATACCCATAATGAATATGCATGAGATAAATTTGTATATGCTACCTTCATTCTAGGCAATCCTATCTCATGCATATTCATTGTGGGTATTCTGAAAACCTTTGATTCTGACTTTCTGTTACTAAAGGCGGCGGTCAGAGCAGCAAGCTTTGCTTTTCTGTTTGTTTTAGCGCTAATTTGATGTCATTACACTTGCTGAGTTTTAAGTCTCGCTGTGCGCAAGTCTCTTTTTTTTCTGGCGGGTTGCTGAAAGCCGTAATTGTGTTTGGACGTGTTTGCTACAACCTGTTGCTGAACTCGATGTGTTGTTAGAAGGACTGTTCTGGATTTCATTTTCCATCAAAGAGTATATTGGTTTGACCCCTGAGGCAGGCGCTTTTCTGCGCCGAAACACGGCCCGTGTCAGGTCTTTTGTATTCATGATTTCAACATTGTCTTGAGGGCTCTTTTGTGCTTCTTTTGTTGTCTTGGATTGTGTACTTTCCTATCCTCTCTTTTACTCATAGCCGCCGAGGGGGGGGGGGGGCAAAATTCCCCGGGCCCATGCCTCCAGGGGTGGCCCTGCGCAGGGGTCTCTCTCTCTCTCTCCTGCTCCTGACGGGACCCGGGTTATCCTGTCCCGACAGGAGCAGGAGAGAGAAAACTCCGGTGCCTGCCCCCCTTGCATTGCCTGCTTAGCAGCTGCTGGGCCCTCAGGCCGTTCATGCTCAGTTTTAAAACTGAGCATGTGTGACCTGAGGAAAGCAGCCGCAGGGGCAGGCAGTGCTGGGCAGAGGAAGGAGCCACGCTGCCTGCAGCTGGCAGGGCCAGCCAAGGTACTTTGGGTGGGCGGTGGCGGCGATGACGATGAGTGCAGTGGTGTACCAAGGGGGGGGGGGGGCGGTGCGCCCCGGGTGCACGCCGGCCGGTCAGCGTCGATTTCCATGCTCCCTCTGCCCCGGAACAGGAAGTAACCTGTTCCGGGGCAGAGGGAGCATGGAAACCAATGACGCTGACCGGTGTGCGGCACCCCCCCCCCCCAGCGGTGTGCACCCGGTGGGGGGGTTCTTTTGCCGGGGTGGGGGTTGCACTGCACGGGGGGGGGGGGGGGGGCGGGGCGCATCGGCGATCCGCCCTGGGTGTCAGCGCCCCTCGGAACGCCACTGCGATTCTGCCCTGGGCCCGGCTCAGTCTCTGGGCGGCCCTGCTTTTACAACTTAATTTGAAAACCTGACTGTTTAGGGGTGTCCCAAAGACAAGGTTGAGAACCCCTGGTTTAGATCAAACATGCGTGGGGTAAGCATAAAGGAATCCTGTGCTGAAGGAATGGATCCTCAGGAGCTTAGTCAAGATCGGGAGGCAGGGCTGGTGGTTGGGAGGCGGGGATAGGGCTGGGCAGACTTATATGGTCTGTGCCAGAGCCGGTGGTGGGAAGCGGGACTGGTGGTTGGGAGGCGGGGATAGTGCTGGACAGACTTGTACGGTCTGTGCCAGAGCCGGGGTTGGGAGGCGGGGCTGGTGGTTGGGAGGCGGGGATAGTGCTGGACAGACTTCTAAGGTCTGTGCCAGAGCCGGTGGTTGGGAGGCAGGGCTGGTGGTGGGGAGGTGAGGATAGTGCTGGGCAGACTTATATGGTCTGTGCCTGTGCCACAGCCGGTGGTTGGGAGGTGGGGCTGGTGGTTGGGAGGCGGGGATAGTGTGGAGCAGACTTGTACAGTCTGTGCCAGAGCCGGTGGTTGGGAGGTGAGGATAGTGCTGGGCAGACTTATACGGTCTGTGCCCTGAAGAGCACAGGTACAAATCAAAGTAGGGTATACACAAAAAGCAGCAAATATGAGTTATCTTGTTGGGCAGACTGGATGGACCGTGCAGGTCTTTTTCTGCCGTCATCTACTATGTTACTATGTAGATGTATGTGATCATATGAGCCTCAGCAGCTTGCTTGTGTTTTTGTTTCTTTCTCTCTCTCTCTTCAAATTACCATCCAAATACTTGCTTAGGAAACTGTTTTGGCTGCCAGAGAACAAAGGATGAGTTTCTTGAGGAGAAAGCAGCAGGTAAGACCCACTAGGAAATATAATTCAGCCCTGGGCCTAGGTCCTGAGAATGTTCACTCAGGGCTGAGAAAATGTTTGCAGAGTGCTTTCGTTTATGAAACACGAGGAGCAAAAATGCTCGGAATACCACACCATAGCTTTCAAATAATGCAGGGCGTCCTTGAGAGACCAGGACAAGAAGGACAATCACTGCTTCTGGCAGGTCTCTACAAAAACCACTTAACAGAGAGAACAAAACAGAGAAACTGAAGGAATGACTCAAGGTGTTTTTCTTTGCCTGGGTGGAAAAAGGAGGAAAATGCTCTCCAGTGGCTATGATTGTTAGTTTAGCTCATTTTTCTGGCAGCCAGACGCACACCACCGTGGAATTAAAAACTGACAGTAAACAGAGCTATGATGGAAAGGACACAGTGAGATGCCTTTTTACGAAGGCTTGGCTGGGGTGTTAAGACTACAGCTGGACGGAGTTTTGACAGAAAGGGAGCACGCTCTGCAAAGCATCATATCATAACAATACAGAAATCGAGAAGCAAAGGAGAAGGAAAAAAATAGGTTATAACAACACACTACTGTCAGCATCTTTAAAACATAAGTCTATCACCAGCAAATCTTCCACCCATCATCCTGAGAAAAATCAAGTCTTCCAGGATCTTTGGCACTCCTCTCTGGAAGAGTAGACTAGTGATTAGATCAGCAGATTGAGAATTGGGAAGTCATAGTCCAAATTCCTCAGATGCTGCTTGTGACCTTTGGCAAGACACTTAAACTTCCTGTTCCGAGGCAGGGGATCGGCAGAGGTGATAGCCACACGCCTGCTCTGTGCACCCCCTTGCTGCCAGCACTCGGGGTGGACCGTCCCACCCTAGGTACGCTAGAGTATTTAGGTCATTAGTTTATACCTGAGGCAATTGAGGGTTAAGTGTCTTGCCAAAGGTCACAAGCAGCATCTGAGGAATTTGGACTATGACTTCCCAATTCTCAATCTGCTGTCAGAGGGGGCAGGGGGGGCAGGGGTCTGGAAGAGCCAAAAGCCATGTGCCTGCTCCACGCACACCCTTGCTTGGAGGAAGGGTGTGTGCATTGCCCTGGGGAGGGTGTGTGTGCTCTGATCCAGGTGCCACAGAAGGTAGGTATGCTGCTGCCAAAATATTCAAGGGATTTATGCTTAGGAAAGCCTCCCCAAAGGAGACCTTGAGCACTGAGAAGCAGGCATGCACTGAGAGTTCACATGACACAGTTTACCGGAGGACATGAGGCAGAGCCGTGCAGTGGGGGGGGGGGGGGGGGGGGGAGTACAGGCTTGTGGACAGTTTGAGGAGCAGCTGGAGTGGAAGGGAACCCCCCCCCCCCCAAAAAAAGGTCTGCAGGAAGATGCTGCTTTTAACTCCTAACCCTTGTTCACTTGTTCAGAACCCTTATTTTATCATCCTCACTTTAATATTCCCTTATCTCTTGTTTGTCCTGTTTGTCTGTCCTAATTAGATTGTAAGCTCTGTCGAGCAGGGACCGTCTCTTCATGTTCAAGTGTACAGCGCTGCATACATCTAGTAGCGCTATAGAAATGATAAGTAGTAGTAGTAGTATGACAAAGTATGGAGAATCACTTAAGAAATGTTATTTGCTGCAATGTGGACATAAAGGCTGATCAGGGGCAGTGGCGTTCCTAGGCTGGCTGACACCTGGGGCGGATCGCCGATGCGCCCCCCCCGGGTGCAGCGTGGCCCCCCTCCCCAGCGAAATTACACCCCCCTGGGTGCATTTTTATCTGCTGGGGGGGGGGGGGGTGCCGTGCGCCTGCCGGCTCCGAGTCCGCTTGTTCTCTGCTGCTCCCTCTGCCCCGGAACAGGAAGTAACCTGTTCCGCGCAGAGGGAGCAGCAGGGAGGGAATGAGCGGACTCAGCCAACAGGCTCGTGGCATCACCCCAGCGGCATGCACCCGGGGGCGGACCGCCCCCCCTTGGTACGCCACTGTTCAGGGGCTGTGGAATGTTGTGGGTCCTGTCAGTGAAGGAACGCACATGCTTGCTGAGTTTCTATGGTGAGCCAGGGAAAACATTCTGATGTAGTCCTTGGTTGGCAGTTGGGAAGGTAAACCCAGGTAAGCAGGACGCCTGTCTGTCTGAGTGACTGTTTATTAGCACTTGAGCTTAATTAGTGTGTGAATGAGAATGACAGGGTTCCTGCTCCAGAGTTGATGTCAGTTTATTTATTTAGATTTTTGCTCACACCTTTTTCAGTAGTAGCTCAAGGTGAGTTACATTCAGGTACTCTGGATATTTCTGTGTCCCAGGAGGGCTCACAATCTAAGTTTGTACCTGAGGCAATGGAGGGTTAAGTGACTTGCCCAAGATCACAAGGAGCAGCAGTGGGGTTTGAACCGGCCACCTCTGGATTGTATGAATTGAAGAGTGGTGAATCTGAAGGCAGGAAGAGAAAAGTTTGGTTTGTGGCTCAGGTCAGAGCTTGGGGTGGCCCTGGACTCTGAGGGACTGAGCTAGTGTCGGGGGCGGTGAGACCTGGGTTACACTTACTAAATAAATAAAATCACAGACTGACTAGCTAGGTGGTTACTGTCAAACTGCTGCATTCCTGAAGTTGAAGCCAGCTAGGTAACCCTACAAAGTTGCCAGACTGGAACTGAGACAGGCTGGCTGCCAGCTTAAACCTGCTCTGTGTAAGCAGTGGAAGGTTGAAGCAGTTGAGGTTTAGAGACTCCATAACTGTGAGAGTGAAAGCAGTTCTTAGAGCCTTAAGAGCTGACTGCTGTGGCCCAGTCGGTTCAAAATTCTGCTGCCCGTCTCATCTTCCGCCAGGGTCGCTTTACTCATACTACCCCTCTCCTCAAGACTCTTCACTGGCTCCCTATCCGTTTTCGCATCCTGTTCAAACTTCTTCTACTAACCTATAAATGTACTCACTCTGCTGCTCCCCAGTATCTCTCCACACTCGTCCTTCCCTACACCCCTTCCCGTGCACTCCGCTCCATGGATAAATCCTTCTTATCTGTTCCCTTCTCCACTACTGCCAACTCCAGACTTCGCGCCTTCTGTGTCGCTGCACCCTAAGCCTGGAATAAACTTCCTGAGCCCCTACGTCTTGCCCCATCCTTGGCCACCTTTAAATCTAGATTGAAAGCCCACCTCTTTAACATTGCTTTTGACTCGTAACCACTTGTAACCACTCGCCTCCACCTACCCTCCTCTCTTCCTTCCCGTTCACATTAATTGATTTGATTTGCTTACTTTATTTATTTTTTTGTCTATTAGATTGTAAGCTCTTTGAGCAGGGACTGTCTTTCTTCTATGTTTGTACAGCGCTGCATATGCCTTGTAGCGCTATAGAAATGCTAAATAGTAGTAGTAATATACTGGGAAAGATACATGCATCAGATAGGCAGAGCAGCAGCTTAACAGTTGTGCACAACTGTTAAGCTGCTGCTCTGCCCTCCTCTGGCAAGAAGGCAAAAATTAATTATTTATGTTTACCCCAATACAGCCTTTTTGGCGAAACATGATTACAACAGTCATGAGTGGGTTTCATTTACAGACCCAGTTTTGAAGACCAGGGAGATATGACCCAGTGACAGATGAGACTTTTTCCCCCTATTCATTAATATTTAAGTGAACATTATCCTGCTTATTTTCGAAGGAGAAGGGCGGTCATCTTCTGACACAAATCGGGAGATGGCCGACCTTCTCCTACAGCCGGCCAAATCGGTATAATTGAAAGCCGATTTTGTCCGGCTTCAACTGCTTTCCTTCGCAGGGCTGGCCAAAGTTCAAGGGGGCGTGTCGGCAGTGTACCGAAGGCGGGATGGGGGCATGGTTAAGAGATGGCTTGGCTCGGCCGATAATGAAAAAGAGAAGGCCGGCTCCGACGAGCATTTGGCCGACTTTACTTGGTCCTTTTTTGTTCATGACCAAGTGTTGAAAAGGTGCCTGAACTGACCACATGACCACCAGAGGGAATCGGGGATGACCTCCCCTTACTCTCCCAGTGGTCACCAACTCCCTCCCACCCCCCAAACAAAAATTTAAATACATTTTTTTGCCAGCCTACAATGTCATACCCAGCTCCATCACAGCATTATGCAGGTCCCTGGAGCAGTTTTTATTGGGTACTGCAGTGCACTTCAGGCAGGCGGACCCAGGCCCACCCCCCCCCCCCTCCACCTGTTACACTTGTGGTGGTAAATGGGAGCCCTCCAAAACCCACCACAAACCCACTGTACCCACATATAGGTGCCCCCCCCCCGTTACCCTTTAAGTCCACTGCAGTGCCCCCTAGGGTGCCCGGTTGGTGTCCTGGCATGTGAGGGGGGGACCAGTGCACTACAAATACTGGCTCCTCCCACGACCAAAGGGCTTGGATTTGGCCAGGTTTGAGATGGTCACCATTAGTTTCCATTATCGGTGAAAACCAATGGCGGTGATCTCTAAGGCCGGCCCAAATGTTGAGATTTGGCCGGCCTCGATCGTATTATCAAACCGAAAGATGGCCGACCATCTTGTTTCAATAATACCGTTGGGTATGCCACTTTACAGGGCCATCATTACAGATGGTCGCCCTTATAGATGGGTGGCCCCATTCGATTATGCCCCTCCACGTGCACTATTTGTTGACTGAGGTGCCATTTAAAGATAGCGCATAGCGCTGGGAATTGAGACCACTTTTAGGAGCAGCCATTTACACCAATGAAACCCTTGTGTAAATCCCCGCACCAAATTTTAGGCATGGACTCCCTTTATTCTGTAACAGTGTTCATAAATTGTGGTCATGCCCCCTTTTTGGATCTGCGTGTAAAATTTACGTGTGGATCTGGCCGCGTCAATTTAAGTGCGTAAATTTTAATTAATTCTAATTAGCATCAATAATTGTTAGCATTCCATTATCAGCACTAATTGGCTTGTTATTCAATTACATTGCGCACACAAATTTACGCATGCAATTTTTAGCAACTCTTATAGAATTCAGGGGTGTGTACACTTACGTGTGTGGCAGTATTCTGTACATTTATTTGCTCAAGTGGTACATAATTTGCTCGGTAAAGACTGGTTTAGACTTTTCAGTGTCTGCTTTGGTGCTTTCCTGTTTATTGTTGCAGACATCTAGAGCCTCTTCTCTGCTTGCTTTGTAGTGTTATAATGACAGAGACTACTACACTACTACTACTACAAATCATTTCTATAGCGCTACCAGTCGTACGCAGTGCTTCTCAATTGAACATGAAGAAAAGACAGTCCCTGCTCAAAAGAGCTTACAATCTAAATCAGGACAGACAGACAGGATAAATAAGGGATAAGGGTAGGACAAACAGATAGGACACATAGGGAAAAGGGGACTATTGAAGACAGGAAGACAAGATAAAGGTTACGAGCAGGTGACAAGTTAGGAATTAAAAGCAGCATCAAACAGGTAGGCCTTTAACCCAGATTTGAAGGCGGCCAGGTATGGAGCTTGACGTAATGGCTCAGGGAGTCTATTCCAGGCATAAGGTGCGGCGAGATAAAGGAACGGAGTCTGGAGTTAGCGATGGAGGAGAAGGGTGCAATTAGGAAAGATTTGCCTAGTGAACGGAGTTCTTGGGAAGGAGTGTAGGGAGAGATGAGGGTGGAGAGGTAGTGAGGGGCTGCAGAGTGAATGCACTTATAGGTTAATAAGAGGAGCTTGAACAGTATACGGAAACGGATAGGGAGCCAGTGAAGTGACTTCAGAAGAGGGCTGATATGGGCATAGCAACTTTGGCGAAATATTAAACGTGCAGCAGAATTAGACAGAGAAATTAGAGGCAGTTTACTGGAGTTAAAGACTTAAATAAAGAGTGTAAGCCACATTCCGTTTCAGAAGCAGGGTGACATCAACACAGTTCTACCCTGCTAGCTGAGGCATAAGGTGTGCCCTGGCTCAGGATGGGCAGAACTCAAGGGAACTTTAGTCATAGAACCTGGACAAAGCTCTTGAGGGAGGGTCTACTTAGGACCATTGAATTAGTTATTTATTTTCCTGGGTAGCTAGAGTTAACCCCAACTGTGTTCTAAAGTGAAAGACCAAATCATTGAGGTTATGAGCTTCACTTCACTTGACTAAGCATTAAGCAGCACAATTGTAACAGGTAGGGGGGGATGGGCCTGGGTCCACCTGCCTGAAGTCCACTGCACCCCCTAACAACTGCTCCAGGGACCTGCATACTGCTGCCAGGGAGGTGGGTATGACATTTGAGGATGAAAATGAAAAGTTGTGAAACATCATGTTTTGTGGTGGGAGGGGGTTAGTGACCACTGGGGGAGTCAGGGGAGGTCATCCCCGATTCCCTCTGGTGGTAATCTGGTCATTTTTGGGGCCTTATTCGTGAAAAAACAGGGTCCAGGAAAAGTGCCCTAAATTGTAGCTACAAACGCATACGTTTTTTCCATTATCGGCAAAAGGCGCCCATCTCTCCTCGGCCGATAACCACGCCCCAGTTCCACCTTCGCCACGCCTCCGACACGCCCCCGTCAACTTTGTACGCTTCCGCGATGGGAGTGCAGTTGAAAACGTCCAAAATCGGCTTTCCATGATACCGATTTATTCGTTTTTGTGAAATAAACGTCTATCTCCCGATTTGGGTCGAAATCTAGGCGTTTTTCTCTTTCAATTATAAGGTGGATAGAGAACTAACTCAAGCACATACTTACCTGGGTAGAGATAATCAGGTCTCATCCAAATGATCTGATACCTACTTCTCCTGTACAAGAAAACGCAGACTTGGAAGAAAAGAATATTTCTTATGTAGTTAGTGTACACAAAGCAAAGATTGAAAAAAACCACTGATACTTATCTGATAGTTGTTAAGGTTACTGGAATCCATCATGCTGTTTTGGATGCAGGGTTGTGAAAGGCTATTTGTAAGAGAAGTAAAAAGGGAACGTTAACGATATTGGGCTTGAAACTATTGCAACACCGGTGAAGAGCACGAACACAGCTGTGTAAAATATTGCTGCTGACAATCCCTGTTAGTAATTTTTCTTTATAACAAGTTGGAGATCTCTATAATTTAACTCTATTGCCTGTTAAATAAACAATCTTCTAATTACAAAGCTGGTTGTACTTCCTCCTGCCGACTCGTAATTGGTTCTGAGAAATGTAAAGCTAATCAATCCAACCTCAACCATTCTTTTTGTGAGCACTTAGCTGGTGTGCAGTCTACCCTAACACTCAAAGCACCCCAGCCGTGACAAAAATACTGATAAATTCAGAGGTGCAGTTTCTCTCTCCACTACTAGGGCACACGTGCCTAACATTGAGAGTTATGCTCCTAAGTTAGCCTCTGAAAATTGATTAGGGTTGAGTGCCTAAATTTATATTCAGAGCAATAGTAACATAGTAACATAGTAGATGACGGCAGAAAAAGACCTACACGGTCCATCCAGTCTGCCCAAGATAAACTGATATGTGTATACCTTACCTTGATTTGTACCTGTCTTTTTCAGGGCACAGACCATATAAGTCTGCCCAGCAGTATTCCCCGCCTCCCAACCAGCAGTCCCGTCTCCCATCACCGGCTCTGGCACAGACCGTATAAGTCTGCCCAACACCATCCCCACCTCCCAACCACCAACCGCTCTTCCCCCCACCTGCTCTGCCACCCAATTTTAGCTAAGGTTCTGAGGATCCCTTCCTTCTGCACAGGATTCCTTTATGCATATCCCACGCATGTTTGAATTCCGTTACCGTTTTCATCTCCACCACCTCCCGCGGGAGGGCATTCCAAGCGTCCACCACCCTCTCCGTGAAAAAATACTTCCTGACATCTTTCCTGAGTCTGCCCCCCTTCAATCTCATTTCATGTCCTCTCGTTTTACCGCCTTCCCATCTCCGGAAAAGATTCGTTTGCGGATTAATACCTTTCAAATATTTCAACGTCTGTATCATATCACCCCTGTTCCTCCTTTCCTCCAGGGTATACATGTTCAGGTCAGCAAGTCACCAGCGGTGGTATTATACCCAGCTATTCAATGCCAGGCCATGTTGGGACACCGGCATTGAATATCTGGGTTCATGTGGTTGGCTATCTCTTACGCCTCCCCCCTTTCACAGTGGCTGCCGCATGGTAATGCCAACGCAGCCCATTCACTATTTCTTTTATTCGTATAGAGGGGCATAATCGAACGGCTCCAAGGGAGCTGTTAAAATTGTATTTCAAGGAAATTCTTCAGATAAAAGAGGAAAATATTCCTCCTTTTGCACAAGTTTTTTTTTAAACTTCCACTTAGAAATCAACAAATACAGGAAAATCAACCCCTTGATGTAACAGCTTTACTAGAGACTTCAGATTCAGAACAAATAATACCAGCTACACTGGTGGAAATGGTGGCTCTGTTGCCAGATGAAGTTTGGATATTCAAAATGTTTTATAAAAACTGAGAAAAGCTTTTTAAGGGGTTAAAGATCCGTGTATACCCAGGTGTATCGAGGGAAACACAAGTGCGCCGGAAAAAATATCTTCGGAAGAAACAAGAAACGATTCAACTGGGAGCAACATTTTTTCTTAAATTTCCATGCAAATGTTTAGTTAACTACCACTCTGAGAAATTCGTGTTCTATGATCCCTCCCAACTTGAGACATTTATTACAACTAGAAGGGTAGTTGGAATGGAACTTCCATCTATTAATAGTGCTCGATATTGGACATGTAGGGTCCAGTACACGTCCGTTTACTCTTTTTTCTCTTAATTTAATTTGTTTATACGTCAACATAATGCTGTTTTGAACTCCATTAAGTGAACTTATGTTGGTTTAACTGTGGAAAACTTCATAAGATTGTAATCATTTCCTAGATATTTTAAATCCTCCACTAACCAACTTTCTCATCAAGTTTGTATACTTGTATATAATTGAAAAATTAAATAAATAAATAAATAACCACATTAGTGCCTACTCTTCCCCGGACCACCCAGAAAATAGCCAGCTTTGAATTTAGCAATCTGAATATCAGCCGATAACCTGCACAGCCTCTCCTGGCTGATTAAATCACTTTAAAGTTTGACATAAAAATTTCACTAAATTCCTAAGGGCTCCTTTTATAATGCGACGCTACCGATTACTGGAGTGCTGCTTTGTGAAAGGCACCTAAATTTAAGAGCAAAAAGTGGGTGGCAGCTTGGGGGGGGGGGGGGTATTTAGAGCAGGGCAAAAAGTTAAGAGTTTAACACTGAGGCTCATAAATCAGGTTCATAAATCTAGGCTAGGGGTTCTCAACCCAGATCTTGGGAAACACCAAGCCAATCTGGTTTTCAAGATATTCACAATGAATATGCATGAGGTAAATTTGCAAATCTATCTCATGCATGTTCATTGTGGATACTAAGCAGAAAAAACAGCAGATCCCAGAGTAAAGTTCTCACAGGAAATCACCTCAGGGGTATAACTAAAATGTGACACTTAAAAGTATAAATATCAGTTCTAAATAATACATACACAATGCATTTGAACCTTCATTGGCAGCTACCCTGGATATTTCTCTGTTTTACATTCTGGCCTCTTCTTCCTCTGTATCTTGTCTGGCCATTGCAGAGATGTTACTGGGTCAGTGCCTATGCTCCAGGGCTCCTTCCAAATTGTGCAATATGGGCTCTGAATCCTGGTGCACAAAGCTTTGTTGAACTGTTAATGCCATTACATAGTAACATAGTAACATAGTAGATGACGGCAGAAAAAGACCTGCACGGTCCATCCAGTCTGCCCAACAAAACAATTCATGTGTGCTACTTTTTGTGTATACCCTACTTTGATTTGTACCTATGCTCTTCAGGGCACAGACCGTATAAGTCTGCCCAGCACTATCCCCGCCTCCCAACCACCAGCCCCGCCTCCCAACCACCGGCTCTGGCACAGACCATATAAGTCTGCCCAGCACTATCCCCGCCTCCCACCACCGGCTCTGGCACAGACCGTATAAGTCTGCCCAGCACTATCCCTGTCTCCCACCCCCAAGACATACAGATGATACTACTACTACTTAACATTTCTAAAGTGCTACTAGGGTTACGCAGCGCTGTACAGTTTAACAAAGAAGGACAGTCCCTGCTCAAAGGAGCTTACAATCTAATGGACAAAATGTGCAGACAATCCAATTGGGGCAGTCTAGATTTCCTGAATAGATGTATAATGGTTAGGTGCCGAAGGCGACATTGAAGAGGTGGGCTTTGAGCAAGGAATATCATCTGCCCTCTTTTGTAGTGAGTTTGTGATCCAGCTAAGATACCAACATCAGCGGTGGCTCAGTGGAGCTGAAGTTAAAACCCTGGAGGACTGCCAAAACCTGATGGTCCTGGAGCAGCTTCTGCAGTGTTGTCATCCAGATGTGAGGGAGCATGTTCAAGATCACCAGCCCCATTCTCCAGAGAAAGCGGCTGAGTTGGCTGACATCTTTATGGCTAGCCATCTCTTGTTGGCAAAGAGAAGCCATCCTTCTGCAGTAGCCGGGACCTAAGGGCAGCCAGAGCCCTAAGCCAAATATTCCTGCAACTTCAGAGACTTTCAGCAAACCCTCCAGTGCTCCCCAAAAACCTAAAGACTTCAGGCATGAATGTGCTTGTTACCAGTATGGGCGCACAGGACATTTTTTCAAAGTGGATTGCCCAGATAATCCCAAGCCTGCACTAAAGAGCACTCCAGTTCCTGCAACAAAGCTGGTGGCTTTCGTGGGTGGCTCCAGTACCACGAAGGAGACCCACACAGTTGCCACAGCACAAAAAGCTGCTGGTCATTCATCAAGCAAGGAAGCAGACGGATTTCCACAACACTACAGCACTCTAGTAACTGTGAACCAGACCCAGGTGGCTGGGCTTGTGGACACTGGCTCTAGCATGACTTTGTTAATGACCAGAGCTAGTGCTGGAAGATGCTATTCTACCAGGGCGCATTGCAGAGGTAGTGCTAGCCAATGGATCCAGAAAGACTGTACCCATTGCTAGAGTATTCCTGGATTGGGGTACCAAGTCTGGATACAGAGAAGTTGGCATAATGAAAAACATGCCGGTACCAATGCTGTGTGGGACTGACATGGATCTAATGAACATTACTCTTGATAGTGGACTCAGCATTTCCACTATGGTGACCTGGATTTCCTCTCCAGAAAGGAAAAGCCAGAACCACCCTGACATTGGGTTATCGAGACCCGATCAGCAGGCTGTAGAGGCCACAATCCGGGGTCTCTCTCTTAAGGAGGGAGGTATGAATAAACAATGTACTTTAAGCCTGTAAAATGTATTGAATATTTTCCTGCCTTGATTATGTTCTGAAGTGTATTTCTCCTATTTGACCAGCAGGTGGTGCTTCTTTGCTGTAAAGCTGTTACAGAGAACTGAGTGTTTTTCTTTAGTCTGACACAAACAGGAAGCAAGAAGCAGTATATATTTAAAATCTTGTTGACTGGGCTCTGATTGGCCCAGGAGCTCATCTCATTCGGACTTTACTTGTTGTGAGGTCAGTCTTAGCCCGGGAGAAGAGAGAAACATTGTTTTGAGTTCAGTCTTAGCCCTGGAGAAGAGAGAGACAGATCTCTTTGCTAAGGCTCTGTGAACAGTTATATATTCTGATCTTCCTAGGTACTGTTGAGACAGTATACAGATGTCTAATTAATGTTATAATTGATCCATATTTCAGTTACCTGTTATTGTTTGCTGATTGCACATTTTTTGTTCATTGTTAAAGTGTGACAATAAATCTGTTTAGTTTGTTGACTCTGCTGTCTGGACTGATAAAGAATCCTGGTGGTTTGTGTGTTGGGTCTGTGAGTGCTTTCTGGGAGCTGTGGGACCACTGGAAGTGTGGCCCCAGTAACCTAGAAATCATTGGTGATAATTTGAGAGTGGGAGACTCACCCAGAGGCGGTTGTGACCCAGTCAGTGGAAGGAGGGTGCTAGTGTAGAGCATAAGCGGCAGGTGCAGGCAGACCTGAACTGTCCTGGGGATAGACCCTCTAAGTGGCCACGTGGTAACCCCAGACAGGTGGCTAGGCATTTCGTGACACTGCCTGTGCCTGAAGTGGGAATCAAACTCAGTTCCTCAGTTCCCCAGGACCAAAGTCCACCACCCTAACCACTAGGCCACTCCTCCACTCCAGTTGGCTAAAAGAGTATTCAGGAGCATTCAGGCACCTCCAACAATAAATTAAACAACTGGGATCTGTAATTTTCATAAGGAAACAAATTCAGAGTTCAAGAAGAAAGGGGTAAGTGCTAAAAACTCTGGGCTAGATATTCAAAGAGATTTAACTGGGCAGGATAGGCTCTTGCCCACTATTCCTTCTAAGCTGAGCAGGTGTCTTCCCATCTACAATCCTGCCAGTGAGGATTGCTGTTTCACTACCACACTTTCAATAGTGAGAGACAGGGAAGCTCTGCAGGACTCCAGGGAACCTGCCTTTCCCTAGATCTTGAAAACACAATTTTGAAGCATCACCCCCTACTGGTAGCAATGCAGTTGGAGGACAACCACTTAGCTTAGAGGGAACAGTGCTTTTGCCCAGTTAAATCGGATTCTGACTGCCTAAGTGGTGATATTCAGGGGCACTTAACTGGACAGTGCTGGTGAATTTCACTACAGACTGCCCCTGCACTGCTCAGTTAGTGGCAGGGCGGTCTGTGGGCGGAGCTTGGGTAGAGCGTGGCAGGAGCCAGGATCTAACCAGTTAGTGGCCATATTCAGACCGCTAACTGATTAAGTAAGCAACTTACACTAGGATAGTGCAGAACCTTCAAATTTCAAAAGAGCCCTAAATATTAGCTGTGTTAAATCTGGGCTTGGCATGCGGGAAAGTCTTGTGTTAAAACATGTTAAGCCCAGATTTTACTGCACTTTCACAGAAGGGCTCTTTGGTTAGCAAATAGGTTTCTTCGACAATAATGGGGTTCACATTAGAGTGCATTAAATTGAATTATCAAGTTATTATGCAATTAAGCTCATTAATATGTGAATATACATAAATGTAACCTTCAGTTTGTACCTGAGTCAACGGAGAGACAAGTGACTTGCCCAAGGTCACAAGCAGCAAGGAGGAAGGAGGGTAGAGAAACAGGATTTGAACTTGCGTCTTCCCCTGTACTAAGGGGTGTTATTAAGGCAGATCTTCCAAAACTGTAGGTTATTATCCATTGCCCATCCACTTTATGACCCCATATCTACTGCCCTTCACACTGCGACCAACTACACCTCTCCACTCTCCAACTCAGCAAAAGCACAAACGGGCCCAAGGACAAGTTGTGGCTTCACTTGCTTGCGTTTATAGCTGGTGTAAATTGGGACGTTTTCATTTCCACCCCTGGACGTCACTCTGCTCTCTGTTGTTGCCATTAAACATCCATACCACCCATACTGGGCAAATCTCTCTTATCTGCACCCTTCTCCTCTACCGCTAATTCCAGACTCCGTTCCTTCTATCTTGCTGCACCGTATGCCTGGAATAAACTTCCTGAGCCGGTACGCCAAGCCTCATCTCTGGCCATCTTCAAATCTAGGCTAAAAACCCACCTCTTCGATGCTGCTTTTAACACCTAAACCTTCAACTGTCCCCTATCCCTGATATGTCCTGTCTGTCCTAACCCTTATCCCTTACTTGTCCTGTCTGTCTGTCATAATTAGATTGTAAGCTCTATTGAGCAGGGACTGTCTCTTCATGTTCAAGTGTGAAGCGCTGCGTACGTCCGGTAGCGCTATAGAAATGATAAGTAGTAGTAGTAGTACCACGCCCAGATACGCCCTTCCTCTGAATGTCTTTTTCTGTGCAGCTTACCCGCTTGGACATTTCCTGAGCGTCTGTTTGATTATGGTGTTTTGGGAGGATTCGAAAGGAAAATTTCTATCTGGCCTTTTTTTAGACGCCTAATGTGCATTGAAAATGAGCGGCATGTGGACTAGACAATAAAGAAATATATGAAATACATGCATAAAGTGGAGGAGTGGCCTAGTGGTTAGGGTGGTGGACTTTGGTCCTGGGGAACCTAGGAACTGAGTCCAATTCCCACTTCAGGCACAGGCAGCTCCTTGTGACTCTGGGCAAGTCACTTAACCCTCCATTGCCCCATGTAAGCCGCATTGAGCCTGCCATGAGTGGGAAAGCGCGGGGTACAAATGTAACAAAAAAAAAAAAGGTCTTTGTGCAACAGTCACATAAAAGTGGATTTGCAGTTACTGTGCGTTATAGGAGGGCTGCCATGAAGTTACCACAAAGAAAAGTTACAACTGTTAACTGCATGGCAGAGAACACCCGATACAGTGAGCTGCATCTCTTGAGGTGGCATTAATGTGACATGATACAGACGTTCAAATATTTGAAAGGTATGAATTCGCATACAAATCTTTTCCGGCGACGGGAAGGTGGAAGAACTAGAGGACATGAATTGAGGTTGCAGGGGGGCAGACTCAGGAGTAATGTCAGGAAGTGTTTTTTCACGGAGAGGGTGGTGGATACGTGGAATGCCCTCCCGCGGAAGGAGGTGGAGATGAAAACGGTAATGGAATTCAAACATGCGTGGGATAAACACAAAGGAATCCTGTTTAGAAGGAATGGTTCCGCGGAATCTTAGCAGAGATTGGGTGGCCATGCTGGTAATTGTTAAACAAAATGGGAGCTGGGCAGACTTCTACGGTCTACGCCCTGATCGTGACTGAATAGATAGGGATGGGCTGGAGTGTAAATTTTAAGGGGCTTTGATGTTAGCTTCAGAACTTAGTACAAGAACAGTACTGGGCAGACTTCTACAGTCTGTGCCCTGTGAAAGGCAAGGACAAATCAAACTCGGGTATACATATAAAGTATCGCATACCATGTAAAATGAGTTTATCTTGTTGGGCAGACTAGATGGACCATACAGGTCTTTATCTGCCGCCATTTACTAGGTTACTATCCAGCTTATAATCGAACGAGAAAAACGCCCAAGTTCCGACCTAAATCGGGAGATGGACGTTTATCTCACAAAACGAATAAAGCGGTATAATCGAAAGCCGATTTTTGGGCGTTTTCAACTGCACTCCGTCGCGGATGCGGACAAAGTTTATGGGGGCGTGTCAGAGGTGTGGCGAAGGCGGAACTGGGGCGTGGTTATCTGCCGAACAGAGATGGGCGCATTTCACAGATAATGGGACAAAAGTATGCGTTTTTAGCTAGAATTTAGGGCACTTTTCCTGGACCCTGTTTTTTTCACGAATAAGGCCCCAAAAAGTGCCCTAAATGACCAGATGACCACTGGAGGGAATCGGGGATGACCTCCCCTGACTCCCCCAGTGGTCATAAACCCCCTCCCACCTCAAAAAATGATGTTTCACAACTTTTTATTTTGACCCTCAAATGTCATACCCACCTCCCTGGCAGCAGTATGTAGGTCCCTGGAGCAGTTGTTAGGGGGTGCAGTGGACTTCAGGCAGGTGGACCCAGGCCCATCCCCCCCTACCTGTTACAATTGTGCTGCTTAATGCTTAGTCGTCCAACCCCCCCCCCCGAACCCACTGTACCCACATGTAGGTGCCCCCCTTCACTCCTTAGGGCTATAGTAATGGTGTAGACTTGTGGGCAGTGGGTTTTGAGGGGGATTTGGGGGGCTCTACACACAAGGGAAGGGTGCTATGCACCTGGGAGCTCTTTTACCTTTTGTTCTGTTTTTGTAAAAGTGCCCCCTAGGGTGCCTGGTTGGTGTCCTGGCATGTTAGGGGGACCAGTGCACTACGACTCCTGGCCCCTCCCACGAACAAATGCCTTGGATTTATTCGTTTTTGAGCTGGGCGATTTCATTGTCCATTATCGCTGAAAAGCAAAAACGCCCAGCTCATAACTTGGCGAATAAAACATGGACGTCTAATTTTTTCGAAAATACGCTTGGGTCCGCCCCTTCACGGACCCGTTCTCGGAGATAAACGCCCATGGAGATAGGCGTTTCTGTTCGATTATGCCCCTCCACGTTACTCTTTGGGGTTCTACATGGAATGTTGCTACTAATTGGGAATCCAGAATCTTGTAACTCTTTAGGATTCCAGAATCTTCAGAACTTTTAGTACAAGAACAGTGCTGGGTAGACTTCTACGGTCTGTGCCCTGAGAAAGGCAAGGACAAATCAAACTCAGGTATACATATAAAGTATCACATACCAAGTACAATGAGTTTATCTTGTTGGGCAGACTGGATGGACCGTTCAGGTCTTTATCTGCCGTCATTTGCTATGTTACTATGTTCTGCATTTTCTACTGTGTTAACAGTTAACACACCGTAACAACCCACATTAACTGTCAAGCACATTCCCCAGGGCCAGCCCAACCCTTCTAAAGGGCAGCAAAGAGCAAATGCAATCAAAGCAAAAGAATATCTTTTTTTTTTCCTTTGGGCCCAGTTTACTAAGCCGTGCTGTAGGCGTGCTAACCTTTTAGTGCTCGCTAACGCTAGAGACACCCATTATATTCCTATAGGTGTCTCTAGTGTTAGCGCTCGCTAAAAGGTTTGCGTGCCTACAGCGTGGCTTAGTAAACAGGGCCCTTTGTTTTATTTTGTTTTGATTTATTTCCTTAATAATGAGTGGAGTGGAACAGGTGGATGTGAAGCGTCTGTTCACGCTTTCCAAAAATACTAGGACTAGGGGGGCATGCGATGAAACTACAGTGTAGTAAATTTAAAACAAATCGGAGAAACGTTTTCATCACCCAACGCGTAATTAAACTCTGGAATTCGTTGCCGGAGAACGTGGTGAAGGCGGTTAGCTTGGCAGAGTTTAAAAAGGGTTTGGACGGTTTCCTAAAGGACAAGTCCATAGACCGCTGCTAAATGGACTTGGGAAAAATCCACAATTTCGGGAATAACATGTATAGAATGTTTGTACGTTTGGGAAGCTGCCAGGTGTCCTTGACCTGGATTGGCTACTGTCGGAGACAGGATGCTGGGCTCGATGGGCCTTTGGTCTTTTCCCAGTGTGGCATCACTTATGTACTAGTGTTAAACAACTAATGTAATTTAGGAAATAGACCCCTTTGCAATCTTTCCATACACATGATTTTTTTTGGGAGCTGGATTTAGTTTATGCCTTTTTCATACAGTGTCTTTAAGTAGCACCCATGGTGTTCATGTACTTTGTAATTATGATAAATTTGACAACATTTTATTTACATATAAATGCGATGCCTGCCAATTTATTCCATTTGCAAACCCTGGCAGTGCAAGTTTGCAATGGAAAGAGAAATATATTCCTAATTACTTATCAAGATCATTAGTCTGCATTGCTATCAGACTGAAATTGATTTTTAATGTTTGTATTTAAATATGATAGGGGAGAAACAGTTTCTCCCGCATCATATTACGGTCTAGAAATGTCCTATAAGAAGTTGATGGACTGCAGGCACTGTTACCATTACCATTGTCACTTGGATGCAAATCCTTTGTCCCAAATGACAAGTAAAAGTAGACTGAAAAGATGACTCCAATTGATTCCACAATGTGGTTTGGGGTTTTTACTGCTGCATCTGTGTTTTTTCAGACAAGTGATATTTGTAGCATGGCTATATGAGAATGGGCAAATTATTGTTAATTTTTCCTCCTTTAAAAATACAATTTAAATCCAAACCATGAGTCCTTGGGGCAGTGGCGTAGCTAGGGTAGTTGACACCCGGGGCTGTTCATTTTTTAACACCCCCCTCCAAAATCCAGTACTAGGCATGCCGAGAATACAAAACACTCAGGACCTATAAAACAATTCTACCATACCATAAGCAGTCATTTCTACGAGTCACACAAGGAAAAGGAAAGCATCTTAAACACTACAGTGAGCACTATTATAAACATTTATTAACACAGCTACAATACGACTTTATCCTAAAGCAAAAAAATAAAAATATATATTTTATTTACAGTTTGTTGTCTCTGGTTTCTGCTTTCCTCATCTTCTTTTCACTGTCTTCCTTCCATCCAGCATCTGTCTTTGTTCTCTCTCTGCCATCCAGTGTCTGCCCTCTGCTGTTCCCTCCATCCAATGTCTGCCCTCTCTCCCTGCACCTTCCATCCACATCTGCCCTCTATCTCTGCCCCTTCCATCCACCCTCTGCCCCTGTCTGCCCTCTCTCTCCCCCTTCCATTCACTGTCTGCCCTTTCTATCCCTTCCATCCACTGTCTGCCCTTTCAATCCACCATTTGCCCTCCCTCTCCCATCCATTCAGGGTCTGCCCTCCCTCTCGCTCCCCCTTCCATCCAGGATCTGTCCCCTCTCTCTGCCCCTTTTTTTCAGCCCCCAGTTCCAGCCCCCTTATCCCACCTAACCCCTAGTTCTAGCCCCAGCCCACATCTCCCATCTGACCCCCCTTTTCAGCCCCCAGTTTCAGCCCCAGCCCTTTTCTCCCACCATTCCTGAGCTTCAGCCCCCAGCCACTTCTCCCTGTCCCCTTTTCAGCCCCCAGTTTCAAACCCAGCCCCTTTCTCTCACCAGTCCCGAGCTTCAGCCCCCAGCCACTTCTCCCTGTCCCCTTTTCAGCCCCCAGTTTCAACCCCAGCCCTTTCTCTCACGAGTCCCGAGCTTCAGCCCCAGCCACCTTTCCCTGTCTCCTTTTCAGCCCCCAGTCCCCACAGTTTCAGCACCTGCCCCTTTTCAGCCTCCAGTCCCAGTACTAGCCTCCTTATCCCACCTACCCTCCTTTTCAGCCCCTAGTTCTAGCCCCTTTCATCCACATGCTTTGCATTAGGGCCCCCCTTTTCAGCCCCAGGCCCATTCTCCCACCAGCCCCAGGCATGGCCCCCATTTTCCCTCATGGCTCCTTAGACCCCAGTTCCAGCCCCCTTCTCCCACCTGAGAACCCCCTACCCACCCCAGTCCCCTTCTCCCATCTGAGAACCCTCCCCCTTCTCCCATCTGAGCCCCCCGACCCGACCTGCCTACCAGCTCCGTCGACAGATGACAGCCCTCTTCTCCTGCCACCACCCTGCCTTAAAAAAAAATTTGTGAAGCGGCATCACAGGCCGCGTCTCTCGTCTGCCCTGCTTGTAAAAGAAGCAAATCTCCTCATCGTTGGGCCTTCCCTCACTGTGTCCCGCCCTCGCGGAAATAGGAAGTTACCTCAGAGGAGGGCGGGACACAGTGAGGGAAGGCCGTATGCTGTAGTGGCGATCGCCATTTCCGGAATGAGAAATACAAAGTGGTATTGCATTAAGTTCATAAATGGTAGACTAAATTATAGAATAAATTAGATAATCAGTTCATTTCCGGCATGAGAAATAAGGTGGTAGTGCGCTAATGTTCGTTAGTGACAGAGTGACTGAAGCAGTCAGGTATAGAGAGTTCGGTTTTGTCTAGTTCTGTAAGAATTTCGTTGTCTGGTATTTAGGATGGATCATTGTGGTATGCCTTTTCGAACAAGTTGGTTTTTAGTCATTTTCGGAAGATTGTTATGTCGTGCGTTGTTTTATGGCATTTGGTAATGCATTCCATAGTTGCGTGCTAATGTAGGAAAAGCTGGATGCATATGTTGATTTAAATTTAAGTCCTTTGCAACTGGGGTAGTGGAGATTCAGGAATGTGCGTGTTGACCTTTCTGTGTTCCTGGTTGGTAAGTCTATGAGCTCTGACATATATACCGGGGACTCACCGTGAATGATTTTTTTAGAAGTGCAAAAGTCATTACAAGCTGAAGTGTGCAGGGAGAGCCTGATGCAGCAGAAGGAAAATGGATACACTCTTGGAACTATCAGCACAGATACACAGCCGATAGACTTTTCCTTCCGATTGCCTTTAGACTTTACTGTAGTGCAGAGTTAATTATTAATTTATTTAATTTCCCACATGTCACTCATCTCTTTTCATTCAAGTACAGGAGTTATTTCCTGTCTCAGAGAAAGCGTACATTCTATTGTGGACTTGTGACAGATGCTGGGGTCAATGGACCATGGTCTGACGTAGCATGGCTTATCTGATGTTCATATGTTCCTGTGCCCTGAATGATGACATTGCTGAGATAACTATCCCCCCCCCCCCCCAAAAAAAAAAAAAAAAGAACAGCATAACATGTCTACATCCTAAGGTGGTATAACTCTGCTTCTGATTTTGCCACACAGAAATATAAGTATTCAGGGCAGTCGAGTGACCTAAAAGTAATCTATACTCAGGAACAGATCACTGTCTGGGAGACGTATTCCACAGTCATCCAAACTCCTGCTGATAAAGCAGACTGAGAGCTCCCTGCCTGGTGCAAACAGTAGTTAAACTGTTGCTTGATTATGAATGCGGATCTGGTAGTCTATGCAAACACCCAGAGCTGATTACTTAAGAAAACGAATTTTACTGAGTGCGACATGAATGTCAAGCTTTGGCTCAAGGACCTTTCTGAATCTGCAGTGGGCCCTGGCAACCAACAGAGGGCTTTGAAATAATGTGGAAGATAACATTTATTTCCCCTGACCATGCTGCTGAGGTGTACACATTGGCATACGCTGGCTGGGAGCTTTAATTAAGTCTGCATACTGCTCTGTAAATATTTTTGCAGGTCATGGTGACAGCATGTGTATATCAGAAATATAAACTTATAAAGTTTGCTGAGATACCGTTTCAATAGAAGGTGTTTTGTAAATGAGTTATTATCACACAATGTAGGCTTCAAATGACGAGTCTGGAACACAATGAGGGATCACCGATTTGGTGAAGAGGATAACTCTTGAAATTTTGTCAAAGCTATATTAGGTTAGTCCAATAAGAAAGTCTCATCTACTCCTTGTTTGCGGACCTTTATTTCTGCCTGAATGTAATATTTTGATTCTCACTAGGTATTTTTTTCTTTCCATTGAATTCCTGCTATTTTTTTTTGTCTTTCTCTTGCTCCCCTACTTTAGATAAGGGTACAGTAATACTCATATGTACTGTCCCCTCTAAGCTGAGTGGGAGTCCTTCACCTACAGTCCTGCCAGTGGGTGGTGCTGTTCCAATAGTGAAGGACAGGCAAGCTCTGCAGATTTTGGTGTTTAACTTTTAGAGACCCATACAGAATTTATCACTTAACATGCAAATTAGCTTGTTAACAGCTCTCACGCAAGTGTGTCAAATATTACCATAGTGGATTTGCAGTTGGTGTGCACTAATTTGTGCATATACTCTTGGATTCTATATATGCCACTCAAAATTGTGCAAGCAGATTTGGGTGGTTGCCCAATGTACACGTGCAGTTTGAGTAATGAGCTAATTTGTGCCAACAATTGGGTGAATAAACACCCTGATAACTCAAGGACTGAATATTCTGGAATCCTAGACCATAGCATTCAAACTCAAACTCAAACTCAACAGGGAGAAGATTCACGTCCAGTTACTGCATGGAGGTCTTCTTCAGTATCAACGTCAATGGGACCACCTACCGGATAGCAGACAAGCCTGTCCTTGGAAGCACAAGCAAAGAATACTATGACCAAAATAGTCCACACATTGTGGAAATTGAGGCGCATCAGAAGCTACCTTCCAAGAGAAGTCTTCCGAATGCTTGTATAAACCCTAACCCTTGCACACATTGACTACTTAATGGTGTCTATGCTGGCTGCAAAGATCCTATTGTAAAAAAAAAAAAACTTCAAATGGCACAAAACACCGCCACTCACTTGATCTTTGCAAAATCGCACTTTGAAAGAGCCAGCCATCCAGAAAATGTGGGGTAGAAATGCTGAAATAAATAAAAGTATATAAATACATTTAATTAGATTTGCTCACACCTTTTTCAGTAGTAGCTCAAGGTGACTTACATTCAGGTACACTGGATATTTCTCTGTCCCAGGAGGGCTCACAATCTAAGTTTGTACCTGAGGCAATGGAGGGTTAAGTGACTTGCCCAAGATCACAAGGAGCAACAGGGGGATTTGAACTGACCACTTCTGGATTGCAAGACTGGTGCTCTAACCACTAGGCCGCTCCTTGGTCAATCATCTTGATCTGCATGTTTAAGCCAGTGGCGTGCCAAGGGGGGGGGGGGGCGGTGGGGGCGGTCCGCCCCGGGTGCATGCCGGTGTGGGGGGGGGGGGTGCCGTGGCGTGCGCCTGTTGCCCTGTTTTAGTCCGATTTTGCAATTCGCATGTGTTCACTGCTCCCTCTGAGTCTGCCCCAGAACACGTTACTTCCTGCACCCGGGGGGGGGGGGGGCATCGGCGATCCGCCCCGGGTGTCAGCTAGGGTCGGAACGCCACTGGTTTAAGCCCCTTATTTTAGAAGCTTCCTCACATGTAAATAGCAGCATTACACATGCAGAGTGGCATGATGCACATGTAAATACTCTTGTTCAGAATGGGGGCTATTTATACAGGGTGAGGCTTACTACTTTGGGGTGGATTCCTCATCCAAATGACCCATCCTAACTCTCAAACCTAATTCCACACCACTAGTATTACCCATACTCCAATTCTTTCCCCATATCTCTTACTAATGTCCTACCCTATGTAATTATGTCATCTCTGTTATACTTTGTTCCATATTTTGTATTATCTCTGTGATACTTTGTATCATACTTTGTAAGCCGCACTGAACCTGCTATTGAGCAGGAAAGAGCGGGGTATAAATGCCACAAATAAATAAATAAAAAAAATCTTACAAAGGGACTCCTTGAGGGGCATAATTGAAAGGGGCGCCCAAGTTTTCCTGAGGATGTCCTCGCAGGACGTCCCGGCGAAAGGGCGGGGAAACCCGTATTATCGAAACAGGATGGGCGTCCATCTTTCGTTTCGATAATACGGTCGGGGATGCCCAAATCTTAACATTTAAGTCATCCCTAGAGATGGTCGTCCTTAGACTTGGTCGTTTCTGATTTTCAGCGATAATGGAAACTGAGGACGCCCATCTCAGAAACGACCAAATCCAAGCCCTTTGGTCATGGGAGGAGCCAGCATTTGTAGTGCACTGGTCCCTCTGACATGCCAGGACACCAACCGGGCACCCTAGTGGGCACTGTAGTGGACTTCAGAAATTGCTCCCAGGTGAACAGCTCCCTTACCGTGTGTGCTGAGCCCCCCACCCCCCCAAACCCACTACCCACAACTGTACACCACTACCATAGCCCTTATGAGTGAAGGGGGGCACCTACATGTGGGTACAGTGGGTTTGTGGTGGGTTTTGGAGGGCTCACATTTACCACCACAAGTGTAACAGGTAGGGGGGGATGGGCCTGGGTCCGCCTGTATGAAATACACTGCACCCACTAAAACTGCTCCAGGGACCTGCATACTGCTGTCACGGAGCTGGGTATGACATTTGAGGCTGGCATAGAGGCTGGCAAAAAATATTTAAAAAAAGTTTTTGAGGGTGGTAGGGGGTTAGTGACCATTGGGGGAGTAAGGGGATGTCATCCCTGATTCCCTCCGGTGGTCATCTGGCCAGTTCGGGCACCTTTTCGTGGCTTGGTCGTAAGAAAGAAGGGACCAAGTAAAGTCGTCCAAGTGCTCATCAGGGATGCCCGTTTTTTTTTCGATTATGGGTTGAGGACGCCCATGTGTTAGGCACGCCCAAGACCTGCCTTCGCTACGCCTCCGACACGCCCCCGGGAACTTTGGTCGTCCCCGTGATGGAAAGAAGTTGGGGACGCCCAAAATCGGCTTTCGATTATGACAATTCGGGTGACCCTTGGAGAAGGACGCCCATCTCCCGATTTGTGTCGAAAGATGGGCGACCTTCTCTTTCGAAAATAAGCCTGCTTGTGTACGTAAAAACAAGAAAATGCACGCCTGCATGTACAGCATGAATCCATGCCTGCTGAAAGTGGGCAGGTAAATACTGAGACCTGTTCTTCACCCCCCCCCCCCTATAGATCACCTCCTTGATAATGTTCCCCTAGGCCCCAAAGGCATCAGACCCCCATAGTGTCCCCATGGCAGTACTCAACGTATCATCTTCCTCACAGCATCACAAGACTCTGGCAGCATTAGCCTTAAGTGGCAACCCCACCCCTCCAGACTGATCCCCCCCCCCCCATGGCATTACTCTCCTGTGGCGTCCCTGGTATCTTCCCCACCTTTTACTGCCATCCCAGGCCTTACTGAAGGTCCCTGGTGTGTAGCAGGAGTAGGAGCAATTGCCATTTGTTCCTGCTCATTGTGGTTCAGGGTTCAAAATAATGCTGATGAGCTATAGCTGAAATCCTTAGCATCATGGGGTGGGGAATGGGGGGGGGGGGTGTACTGGGAGGATTTAGAGGAAGGTGATACCACTGGGGAGTTTATCTTAATAGGATAATGCTGCAGTGAATGCTGCAGTGAAGCATGATGCCTTGGGAGGGGGGGGGGGAATGCCTTGTTATGGGGGATTCCTGGGGGGATGTGGTGCTTTGAGGGGGGAATGCTATGGAAGGATGATGCTACAAGTGAGGGTTGTCACAGGAGGATGATACTACAGGGACTGATGCCTCAGGAAGTTGCCTCTAGAGGATGTTTGGATGCTTTGGTGCAGGGGCGTATCTGCGTGGGGCCACAGGGGCCTGGGCCCCAGCAGATTTCGCCCTGGACCCCCCTACCATCGACCCTCTCCACCTCCCCCTCCCTCCCGCAGTCCCGCCACCAACCCGTCGCCGATCTTTGCTGGCGGGGGACCCCAAGCCCCCGCCAGCCGAAGTCCTCTCTTCCGTGCAGGATGCAAGTTGCAACGCTTCCTGTTCTTCTGAGTCTGACATCCTGCGCGTTGTACGTCAGACTCAGAAGAACAGGAAGCATTGCAACTTGCAGCCTGCATGGAAGAGAGGACCTCGGCTGGCAGGGGGAGGGTTAGCGGCGGCGGGAGGGGGTGGAGTGTGTCGGTGGTGAGGGGGGTCTGGCAGTGGCGAGGGGGTCCGGAAATGGCGGAGGAGGAGATCGGTGGCGCTGGGGGGGGGGCTAAAATGTGCCCCCTACCTCTGGCTCTGGCCCCCCCTACCGCCAGAGTCCAGATATGCCCCTGCTTTGGTGGGGGTGGGGGTGGGGGTGGTGGGGGGGGCATCTATGCAGGTACTGGAGCCCTCTATAGCAGGAACAGTGAGCTGCTGCCACATATATGTAGGGAGATTTCAAAGTCTGTTTTCCTTATGTACAGGTTTCTAAAATTGTTGTGCTCTCTGTTCACGGAGGGACTTTCACATACAGTCCTGCTCCTATTTTACAAGAGGCTCTACATTTGGCAGAACGTCTTGTAAAATACTACGGGAATCCTCCACGTCCTCACTTGGATGTGTGAATTCCCCTCTCTACGTACTATCTGAAATCTGCCTTTTAGGCTGAGTGGAGGCCACACAAAGATTATGGATGTAAAGTGCTGCTGTTCTTCTGCTTGCTGGTCCGCAAAATGACTTCCTCCTTGTATCCTTCCTGCCTTCTCTCCCTCTTTCCCCCTCCCCTCCTCTTCCTTAACTCTTTCCTCGCCTGCTTCCCTGTAGCTGTTCCTTTGTTTCTACTCTCACCTAACCCCCCTCCCCCCTCTCCCTAGCCTTCGCTGTCCTTTGGCCCGTTTGTGTGCGTCCTCCCCTTTTGGGGTCGGCCTCTTTCTTTCCACTCATAGGCATAGTTTGGTGTAGACACGGGGAGTTGTTGCACCCCAAATGTTGCACATGCTAATGCTAAACTGGTCCCCCTCTCCCACTGCAAATAAGAGTTCCTTATCCTGTGTTTCCCCCCCCCCCAACCCCCCACACAGTGCGAAGGCAATCTACACCAATGATTCCACTGAACACTGAACATTATTATCAGACTATTCTTATAAAGAAAGTTCTCATAAATCGACTGACCATACCTGGAGGGTGATGATGATAAGCAAGTTCACTTTAACTTGGTTTGGGAATCATTTTGATTGGTTAGATCGCAACCAGTTAGACTAATTGATCTTCATTGTAGATCATTGAGCACATATCCCCTAATTCTATAAAGTTACATGGACAAATTGGCGACTAGAGCATAAATTTGTGCATGCAATTTATAGAATAAGGTCAGTTGTGTGCATATATTAATTTAATAATTAGATTCTAATCTATATAAATAATTCTCACCTCCAATTCTCATCTCCAATTCTGAAGCTCACTGTGTGGCAGGGAAACACTGAAGCCCTGTACTGTTGTAGCCTGTCAGCACCACTCACTCTCACTCTCACTCATACACCCGCCCTCAGCCACGCCCCATCCGGACATAATTCGCAATCCCAATGTTCTAATGAAGCCCAAGCTCCACCCACTTCCGTGAAGGGTTCGTTAGTTCGTGGTGGTGAAGCCTCTAAACTGACCATGTCTCTCTGTCACGCCCTCACGTCAAACGTGATGACGTTGAGGGCGGAACAATTTCGGTGAACAAAATGAACGCAACGGAAAGGGAGGAGTACAGAAACACGCTCCCCTAACAACGAGTTACACACTCCCCCCTCCCTCCGATTGCAACACACCCCCTACGCGTTACTGCCCCCTGGACCCCCCTGCCATGACCCTCTAGACACCACCCTTTCCTCCGAAAAACCTCCCCCGAAGCCTTCGCCTACCTCTGCTGACGGAGACGAACTTCTCGCTAGCGGGGCGTGGCTTGATGAAGGAGTATCTGTCCAAGTCTCTGTGCGTGTGTCTGACATCAGACGCACAAACAGAAACTTCAACAGATGCTCATTCAACAAGGAACGCCCCGCAGCCAAGAAGAGAAGTTCGCCTCCGTCAGCAGAGGTACGCAGAGGCTTCAGGGGAGGTTTTCCGGAGAAAAGGGTGGTGTCCAGAGGGTCGCGCCACGGGGGGGGCAGGCAGTAACGCCAAGGGGGGGTTCAACTCCGTGAGAGGGGCGTGAAGGGGGCCTTGAACTGGGAGGGAGGGGGTCTGCAACTCGGGAGGGAGGGAGAAACGGAGAGACAGAGGGGGGGTTGGGAGGGAGGGTGGGGGGGCATGGAACTCGGCAGGGAGGGAGGATGGGTGGGAATTTCCCTTGCTAGCGCCCGTTTCATTGTGTTTCGAAATGGGCCTTTTTTACTAGTTTCAAATAATACACTGAAACCTTCTGCTCAGTGTGCTGCTGCAGTTAGGAAAGCGAATAGAATGTTGGGTATTATTAGGAAAGGTATGGAAAACAGGTGTGAGGATGTTATAATGCCGTTATATCGCTCCATGGTGCGACCACACCTTGTGTTCAATTCTGGTTGCCGCATCTCAAGAAAGATATAGTAGAATTGGAAAAGGTGCAGCGAAGGGCACCTAAAATGATAGCGGGGATGGGACGACTTCCCTATGAAGAAAGACTAAGGAGGCTAGGGCTTTTCAGCTTGGAGAAGAGACGGCTGAGGGGAGACATGATAGAGGTATATAAAATAATGAGTGGAGTGGAACAGGTGGATGTGAAGTGTCTGTTCACGCTTTCCAAAAATACTAGGACTAGGGGGCATGCGATGAAACTACAGTGTAGTAAATTTAAAATAAATCGGAGAAAATCTTTCTTCACCCAACGCATAATTAAACTCTGGAATTTGTTGCCGGAGAACGTGGTGAAGGCGGTTAGCTTGACAGAGTTTAAAAAGGGGTTAGACAGTTTCCTAAAGGACAAGTCCATAAACCACTAAAATCCACAATTCCAGGAATAACATGTATAGAATGTTTGTACGTTTGGGAAGCTCGCCAGGTGCCCTTGGCCTGGATTGGCCGCTGTCGTGGACAGGATACTGGGCTCAATGGACCCTTGGTTTTTTCCCAGTGTGGCATTACTTATGTACTTATTAACAAGTAATTATTGGCTATAATTGGTGTTAGTTTGTGCTAATGTGCACTAATTGCCAGTTATATGTGTAACTGCCCTTGAGATTCTTTAAGTTGTGCACTCAAATTTTTTTTTGTTTTTTTGTTACATTTGTACCCCGCGCTTTCCCACTCATGGCAGGCTCAATGCGGCGGGCAATGGAGGGTTAAGTTCCAGAGCATACAACTGTAGGCAGGGATGGCCCAAGGCAATCTGCCATCCGAGGCAGAGATGAGATGCTGCCGCTGCTGCCCCTGCTCCCACCCCCACCACCGCTGCCCCCGCCGGGTCTAGCTTCTACCCCCCTTCCCTCCTCAACCCTCTTCCTCGCGTTTACCTTATTTTTTTTTCTAAAAGGCGGCTGCGTCCTGCCTCTGAGGAAACAGGAAGTTACATCAAGAGGTGGGCTACAGTAGGGAGAAGAGGCCGGTACTGGCGTCAGGGCAGCCTATGGAAATCATTGCCACTGCCACCTTTTGGAAAAGAAAAAAATAATAAGATAAACATGGGAAGCGGGTTGAGGAAGGAAGGGGAGGGTGTCGTTCCCTGGAGAGTGCCGCCTGAGGCCCCTGCTTCAGTTGGCCTAATGGTAGGACCGCCACTGACTGTAGAAGGGGCTTGGATGTTACACACTGTATTTTCTCAGAGTTTGAAGCAGAGAAAGTATTTATACCAGGGGCGTAGCTAGACAGCAGATTTTGGGTGGGCCTAGGCAAGAAGTGGGTGGGCACCAAGTGTTCTCCCCACCCCCACCAAAAAAATATCTGAGCTGGTGGGCAAATGCTTCGCTACACCTTGGCAATCTACAGCAGGCACGTGCTGAAAACTGAGCATTCGCAGGTACTAGTATCGTGGAGAGCAGCATTTTTGTTACCATCAGGGGGATGTGTTCAGCTGGCAGAGCTTGGGATCTCCACCAGCTACCGCTAAACGTGTGCTACTGTTGGGTGGGCCTGAGCACTAAGTGGATGGGCCCTGGCCCACCCAGGCCCACCTGTGGCTACGCCAATTATTTCCCTTTAAATATTACCTAACTTCCAATCACAGTCACTTGTGTTTTAAATCATTCAGATCACTGTTGACTCCTGATGCAGGCACTTTGCACAGAAACCCGGAACTGTGTTGAGTCCAAGTCTATGTTCTGAATTTCCACCGTGTTTGGGGGGGGGGGTTGTTTTATATAGACTTATAGTCTTTTTTTATCATAATAAACTTTACGTTTTATTGAGGTTCCACGATTCATTTTTATTGGTCCACTCCTACTTCCTTTGGCATTCCTTCTGTAGGGGACCTTTCTTCCTTCTTCGTTTTCTTGTGTAAAAGTAGAGTTTCACAGCCTTATTTTACAAAGTCATACATGTACACACACACACACACACACACACACACACACACACAAGCAAGCCCACATGCCTCTCATCATCATCCCAGAAAGGTTCTTAATATTCATTGAGCATGGGATTGTCATGTTGACTTTCATTATCCAGTGACCTTTTTTTTAAAAACCAAATCCAGTTCCATTAGTGCTGCTTGACTGGTGCAACATGATGCGATGAAAGGAAACGTTATCAGACAGCGCAATGACTGGGTCTGTTTGCTGTGCTGCTGCTAGTGTTATCATAGTCAAATATCCGTACTTTGGTTAAAACACTAATTAGCCCCTGCTCTGTCAGCATCATCTTTCTGTGCTGGTGCTGGCTAATGCATTTATTTTATGTTTGTGCAGAAATGGTTACATTTCCAACACGCAATAGGCGAGGGAGAGATGCGAGTCCATGTTTATTTATGTTCAGTCAGACATCAGCTGTTTTCATTTTTAACCTTTGTAGGCAGCAGATGGAGCAAGCAGATTTGTTTTGCAGAAGACACAGATTTTGGCATCTGGAAGTCATGCCTGTATAAGAAAGCGTTCTTGTTTAAAATCATCAACTCAGGGATATATAGGGCTCAAGATTCAAAAAACGCTGCGCTCCTAAATTTGTGCCCTACTTTCAGCTAATCTTAGGAGCATCGTTTTTCAGCTGAGAGCTTAAAAGTTATACTTACGGGGCTGGATTCAGGAAACGGCGCTCAAAATTCGGTGGTGAATAAAATTGGTGCGAAGCGCAACTCTGTAAAGGACGCAGACCCTTTATAGAATCACGCCTAGCGCCGATTCCCACACCTAACTTTAGGCACACCTGCTGAAACCTAGTAAGGCATGCCGAGGTGGTATTCTATAATTCCACATGCAGTTTCTCGGAATTTCCTCGAAACATCCATGGCCACACCCCTTTTGAGTCATGTGCTAGTAGAGTTAAGCACCATCCCTTATAGAATATCACGCAGCCAGATGCGCATGCAAATTTTAATAAGTGCCAATTAACGTTGATAATTGGCTGTTAGCACCCAATTATTGATGTTAATTGGCTTGTTAATTAATTTTCGTGTTCATCTGGGGCACGCATACAAATTTGGGCAAGCAATTCTAGGGGCCATATATAGATTAGAATCCGGGGATGATGTCCAATTTTGGCTGTCACAGGATTGTTCTGGGAGAGGTCAGGGCTGGGGTTGGGGAGGTATAGACAGGGAAAATGCCCTGGGCCCCAGGCTACAGGAGACCCCAGTCCATACAGCCTGCTGGTAGGCTTTGGTGTCACGTCTTATATTTCTTCCCTAGGCCCTAGTAAGTTCAATTCTGGCCCTGGGAGAGGTGATTCATGGGTGATCATGATTGTTGAGTTTAATGATCAAAATCATAAAGGGGTGGAACTACAGACTTGAAAGTTAATTTATTTATTTGTTACATTTGTATCCCACATTTTCCCACCTATTTGCAGGCTCAATGTGGCTTACATAGTACCGTAAAGGCGTTCACCAATTCCGGTATGAACAAATACAGAGTGATGTTGGGTAGAGTAAGGATCATGTGTGATAGACGTGTTAGTGTTAGGGATCATAGAGAGGAGGAGTTAGTTTATGTCCATTGCGATCTTTGGTTTTGTTGTGTTGCTTGGTTCAGGCATTTAAGTTGGTTCGAAGTTTGTTTAAGAAGCCTAATACCCCTGTACTTGTCCTCAGAGCTGGTGCGAGATTACTGGGCACCTTAGGCAAACCTTGTGCCCACCTAAAATTACTTGGCAGATCCACCAGCCGAAGCCTTCTTCAGCGCCGGTCTCCGGCGCAGCCATGTTCGCTGCCCACCCCTGCTCTTCTTGTTTCTCCTTTGCACACTGATGCTCCAGGAGGAACAAGAAGAAAGAAGAGCAGGGGGCAGGGAGCGAACGCAGCTGTGCCAGAGACCAGCGCTGAAGAAGGCTTCGGCTGGCAAGGGTTGGGGACCCCCACCAGCAAGGCCATTTATTTGTGAGGTGAGGTGCGGCGAGGCGGTGGGGGAGGGGCGAGGAGGTGAGGTGAGGCGATGGGGAGGCAAGGCAGTGGGGGGGGGGCAAGGACGCGAGGTGGTGGGGGGGGGGGACGGCAGGGCAGCACTCAAAATGTGCCCCCAACCTCGGGCTCTGGCCCCCTCCCACCGTGAGGTCTGGCTACGCCCCTGAGAAGGAGGAACCATAGTAGAAGCGTAGACCTATCAGTCTGCAGAGGAGCCAAAGGTTTCAGTGAAGAGAAACATTTTGAGTATTTTCTTGAAGAGGGAGGGTTGCAATATTAGGGCTTATGTATCCTGTATATTTATGGATCTTTGTTTTCAGTTTAAACCAGTCTTCACCCTCATTTCATTACCTACAGTAGCTGCCTATAAAACACTATGAGCGGAGCCCCATGCCCAGCATAGAGACTTACTGGTTTGGCAGAGGAAAAGCAACATTTACAGGTGGGGCAGAGGCTGCTGACTCTTAGCACCTCACAGTTCTTAAGCTCTTCGAACCACATGGCACCCAGGCGAGGCAGCCAGGGGATGGCAGGAGTGCCAAACGGGAATTGAAGAAAACAGTGGGGAAGGTGAGTGGTAGGAATACAGGTGTTCAGAAAAGGGAGATGTAAGAGTGTACGTGCAGGACGTCAGACTCACAGAAACAGAAGCCTGCGCGGCCGCGTTGGAAGAGCAGGCCTCTACATGGAATGTTACTAGTGGAACATCAACATTCCATGTAGAATCTTCAATAGTAGCAACATTCCATACATTTATTTAGATTTTGCTCACATCTTTTTCAATAGTAGCTCAAGGTGAGTAACATTCGGGTACTCTGGATATTTCTCTGTCCCAGGAGGGCTCACAATCTAAGTTTGTACCTGAGGCAATGGAGGGTTAAGTGACTTGCCCAAGATCACAAGGAGCAGCAATGGAATTTGAACTGGCCATCTCTGGATATCAAGACTGGTGCTTTAACCACTAGGCCACTCCTCCACTCTGTTATATGGGCCAGTTTACTAGCAATGGTGCCAAACAGCCATCCCTATGGCTTGTTTTTGTGCTTTTGTCTCTAGGATATTTTTTTTAATGGTATTTAAAAAAATATGCACTGCACTCAAAAAATCTGGAAAATAGCAATTTTCAAAACAAATTCTATGTTCAGCTTGGAGAAAAGGCGGCTGAGGGGTGATATGATAGAGGTCTATAAAATAATGAGTAGTGTGCATAAATTCTAATTAGTTCCAATTAGTGTCGATAATTCCTTAACAGCCAATTATCAATCAAATCAGAATACGCCCAGGGCGACGAAAATGATAAAGGGAATGGAACGACTTCCCTATGAGGAAAGGCTGAGAAGGTTAGGGCTCTTCAGCTTAGAGAAAATGCGGCTGAGGGGTGATATGATAGAAGTCTACAAGATAATGAGCGGAGTAGAGCGGACAGATGTGAAGCATTTGTTTACACTTTCAAACAACAATAGAACCAGGGGACACAAGATGAAGCTAGAATATGGTAGATTTAAAACAAACAGGAGAAAGTTTTTCTTTACTCAGTGTGTAGTTAGACTCTGGAACTCATTGCCGGAAAATGTAGTGACAGCAGCTGGCATTACGGAATTTAAAGGGGATTTGGACAGATTCCTGAGGGGAAACGTCCATTGAACATTATTATTTTTTTGGGGGGGGGGGGGGGGGTTGCCGGGTTCTTGAAGCCTGGATTGGCCGCTGTCGGAGACAGGATGCTGGGCTTGAAGGACCCTTGGTCTTTTCCCAGTATGGCGGTACTTATGTACTTATTCAGGATGAGAATTATAGACGTTTTCAGCAAGACGTCTACAACTGAACTTGGACATGATGTTGAAAATGCCCCTGCACGTGTACATGGATTTAGTATAAGGTATACCAAAGTAAAAAATTAATTTGATGGAAAATGTATCATCTATCCATGAAAAGAACTTGGACATTTGCATAGAAAACTATATTTTTCCATTGATTTTCTATTGCTTTTGTTCTTCATATAACCACTGATTAATTCCTGGGAAAAAAAATAAACGACCATAAAATACTATACAACTTCTTTTGGCTGCACATAAAGATAATTTATTTTTATTTATTTATTTATTTGCTGCATTTGTATCCCACATTTTCCCATCTCTTTGCAGGCTCAATCTGGCTTACATTATGCCGTAGTGGCGATCGCCATTTCCGGAATGAGTACAGAATATTATTGCAATTAAAGTACAAGAAATATAAAGTAAATTAGAAGTAAATAGATATACAATTCATTTCAGGTATTTGAGATCGAGGGTAATGTATAACGTTCAGTAATGACAATGTGATTAAAGTAACCAACTAAAAGAATTCAATGTTAACTTGTTCTGATAGTTATAATATCGGGTCATTTATGATGGATCCTTTTGATAAGTCTCTTTGAACAGGTTAGTCTTTAGTAATTTCCAGAAGGCTGTCAGATCATGGGTTGTTTTTATGGCATTCAGCAGTGCATTCCATAGTTTTATTTTTAGTTACATTTGTACCCCACACTTTCCCCACTCATGGCAGGCTCAATGCGGCAGGCAATGGAGGGTTAAGTGTCTTGCCCAGAGTCACAAGGAGCTGCCTGTGCCGGGAATCAAACTCAGTTCCTCAGGACCAAAGTCCACCACCCTAACCACTAGGCCACTCCTCCACGTGCAGATAGAGGAGAAGCTAGATGCATATATTGATCTATATTTAAGTCCTTTGCAATTGGGGACATTCAGGGCCCCTTTTGCTAAGCTGCGGCAAAAGGGGGCTGGCGCTGGTGTCAGCACGTATTTTACACACACGCCGAGGCCCCCTTTTACTGCAGCTGGTAAAAGGAAAGTCTCGTCTTCCTGCATGAAATGGCCATGTGGCAAGTAAAGCACTTGCCGCACGGCCATTTCGGGGAGGAGGGAGAGCCCTTACTGCCACCCATTGAGGTGGCGGTAAGGGCTCCTGTGTTAACCCGGCAGTAACCATACCACTGGGTACACTCCGGTGCTACAAAAATAAATGACAGTGAGCTATGAGTGGGAAGTACTGCTGGGTTGCTACGGAAGCCCGGCGGTACTTTCTGTATAGCGACTTAGTAAAAGTAGTCCTCAGCGGGCTTGTTCTAGAATATCTGATGGAAAAATTAAAGAGGTTTGTGTTGGGATGCCATCTTAGATCAAGGAAGGACTTCCTGTTGCTTATCCCCACAGTGAAAACATGTTATTTAGCTAAGACTAGGTGTTTGCTCTAATTCTCTGGCATTTGTTGCTCAAATTTCTTCTTCTACAGGACCATAAGTACATAAGTATTGCCATACTGGGAAAGACCAAAGGTCCATCAAGCCCAGCATCCTGTTTCCAACAGTGGCCAATCCAGGTCACAAATACCTGGCAAGATCCCCAAATAGTACAAAACATTTTATACTGCTTATCCCAGAAATAGTGGATTTTCTCCAAGTCCATTAATAACGTTCTATGGACTTTTCCTTTAGGAAGCCGTCCAAACCTTTTTTTAAACTCCGCTAAGCTAACCGCCTTTACCGCATTCTCTGGCAACGAATTCCAGAGTTTAATTACACATTGAATTAAGAACTATTTTCTCAGATTTAGAGCTCAAAGTCCCACCTTTTGAGGGTGAGCTCTTGCTGTTGTACTTCTGGGGAGATTTAGTTGGCAGTTATAGTATGTAACACCTAAGGGAGGGTGGAAATGTGTTTATTTTAATTGTACATTGTATGCTGTTTTATTGATTTTGACTTATGATAGATATTATTTTTATATTTATTGGCAATGTTTTGTTTTACTATTTGTGTACAAATAGATAAAAGTATAACGTGATTCATTTCCATTCCCTTCTAATCAGCAGTTTGTTTTTGGAACACGGAAAAATAGCAGTAGGTGTTACTTATGCAAATCTTTCTTTTCCTAACCTCTTTTTAGAAACATGTTGTGAGATGATGTTGCTTCAAGTAGGACATATATTATTCAGTGAGAGCTGACAGGTCATATAAGGCTTTGTTTCAGCTTTCTAGTCAATTTGTTCTTGGTTAAAGATGTTAGGCTGACCTGAGTGAACAGCAAGAATAGATCCAAATGAGTGAATTAAATTCGAAAGCGTTTGCACCGCTGCTGTAAATCAATCCAGAAAGCTTGCTCATGTTGATTTCTTTTATTTTGAAGAAATGTGCAAGAGTTAACCCTTTACTCCCTCTTCATCTCAAACCCACAATGAGGTGCCGTTTTAGTAAAGTGAATCTTTATTTACAGCCGCAGTTTAGACAGATCCTAGAAGTCAGAATTGAGATGTGCAGGTTAGTGTGTCTCAACTTTCACTAGTATTTTAAAACAGAATCCGCCGATGTAGAGCCTGTTCTGAAACAAAACAGTAGATAAAAAAAAACAACAAAGCAGTGGAATCAAATGCATTTATTGGAACAATACCCGACGTGGCCATGTTTCGCCCTCAGGCTGCGTCAGGGGTACAAACTATAAAAAAAACACAAGTATAAAAACATATATAGCCATACATAATAACAATATCATAAGCATGATTCAACAAATAAAAAGCAATTATTTTAAAAATTGATTCAACATATATAAAGCAATCATTTAAAAATTCTAAAAAAACATATATAGACATACATGATATATTTATATACACTTTTGATAGGTATGTATAAAGAAATGTCTTCCCCTCTCCATTGAATTGCTTTGATTCTAACTGTATTATCTTAACATTTCTTTATTGAGAGCTATAAATGTGATGTGAGTAATTGTAGATGTGCTGATGAAATTTTACATGTGATATTTTATGATTTTAATGAAGATTATAAATATTTGTCTTACAGATGATATCATGTATGTCTATACATGTTTTTTAGAATTTTTAAATGATTGCTTTATATATGTTGAATCAATTTTTAAAATAATTGCTTTTTATTTGTTAAATCATGCTTATGATACTGTTATTATGTATGGCTATATATGTTTTTATACTTGTGTTTTTTATAGTTTGTACCCCTGATGCAGCTTGAGGGCGAAACGTGGCCACGTTGAGCCTGTTCTGAAATACAGGAGAAATGCACTGGATGAGTGCAGAATAAACATCCATTGTAGAAAAATAAACATAGAAAAAAATCGATGGGTTCAAAGCCAGCACATAACTGGTTATGTTTTGTAATAGCAAAATAACCAGATATGTGGAGGGATCGAGGCACAATTTCGGTTGCCCTATACAGAACATACAAATCTGTGGTGCATATTAATTTAGCAAAAAGGTCCCAAAGTTATGATGGGGTCCTTTTACTAAGGTGCACTGAAAAATGGCCTGCAGTAGTGTAGGCGCAGGTTTTGGGCGTGTGCAGAATCATTTTTCAGCGTGCCTGTAAAAAAAAAAGACTTTTTAAAATTTTGTGCCAAAAAGAATGGACGTGTGGCAAAATGAAAAATTGTTGCGCATCCATTTTGGGTCTGAGACCTTACTGCCAGCAACTGATCTAGCGGTAAAGTCTCACGCGGTACCGGGCAGTAATGACCTACGTGCACCAAAAGCCAAAAGCGTCTGATACGCGCGGCAGAAAATTATTTTCGGGCGCGCGCCAAAACTGAAATTACCACAAGAGCCACACGGTAGCTGGACAGTAACTCCATTTTGACATGCATTGGGCGCGCGTAGACGCTTATGCGGCTTAGTAAAAGGGCCTGCTAAGTGACTTATGTCTTAGAGGGACACAAAAATGACAGCCTATTAATTTATTTCCTCTAATTTCTAAACCTACTCTATTCAGAGACCCGACGTGACAAGCACACACATAAACATACAACACACTTATTCCATAAAATCACAATTAATTATTATTATTATTTGTTACATTTGTATCCCACATTTTCCCACCTTTTGCAGGCTCAATGTGGCTTACATATAACTGCTAACGGCGTTACCGATCACGGTCTGAACAAATACATGGTATGAATGAATACAAAGTGATATTGTAGTAGCATGAGGTACATGTATGGTAGGTACAGTTGGGGGGAACTTAGAGAGGGAAAGGGGGAAGAAGAGTCAGGTAATGTTCGTTACGGTCTTTGGTTGCATTGTGTCGTAGGTGAACAGTCAGTGTTATCATTCTCCCACTTTAATTTGTTGTAGACAACAAAAAATGGATTTTGTCTGCTACATGTATAATACTTCTAGATCTTACATATGACAAAGGAGTCTTGAATTGTTGACATGACCTTCGGATGTACTTCTGTGGTACGGATAATGTGGAGGAGTGGCCTAGTGGTTAGGGTGGTGGACTTTGGTCCTGAGGAACTGAGTTCGATTCCCGGCACAGGCAGCTCCTTGTGACTCTGGGCAAGTCACTTAACCCTCCATTGCCCCATGTAAGCTGCATTGAGCCTGCCATGAGTGGGAAAGTGCGGGGTACAAATGTAACAAAAATAAAATAGATACTATTGGAGATTCTACATGGAATGTTGCTATTCCACTAGCAACATTCCATGTAGAAGGCTGCGCAGGCTTCTGTTTCTGTGAGTCTGACGTCCTGCACATACGTGCAGGACATCAGACTCGCAGAAGCCTGCGCAGCCACCTTGGTGATCTGCAAGGGCCGACTTCTATATGGAATGTTGCTAGTGGAATAGCAACATTCCATGTAGAATCTCAAACATTCCATGTAGAATCTCAAATAGTAGTAACAGTGGAGGAGTGGCCTAGTGGTTAGGGTGGTGGACGTGATCCTGGGGAACTGAGTTCGATTTCCACTTCAGGCACAGGCAGCTCCTTGTGACTCTGGGCAAGTCACTTAACCCTCCATTGCCCCATGTAAGCTGCATTGAGCCTGCCATGAGTGGGAAAGCGCGGGGTACAAATGTAACAAAAATAAATAATGCTGTTTGCAAATGGAAGACTTAAGACATTCACGAAATAAGAACTAAAAGGGAAAGTGTTCCACCAAAATCTAGGACACCTAATATGCCTGGACTGTGCCATGCTAGTTGGCAGAAGCAAAGATTCTGTTTCACGGTAGTTCTATTATTAGGTTTCAATTTACTGTTTTCAAGTTTGCCTCATTTATTATATCTATGTTTATTCTTGATTATTTTACTATTGTTAGAGTGTCGACAAAATTGTAAGTTTTATGTTAAACTGTACCTGCTGTACACCGCCTTGGGTGAATCCCTTCATAAATCCCAATCAATCAATCAATAAATGAAGGTGACTGGCAGGGCCGCCAAGAGACTGGGCCAGGCCCGGGACAAGGCCGCCTCCGGGGCCCCCCCCACCCGAGGTCGCCGGGCCCCCCTCCACCCCCGGGCCCTCTGTACTGACCTTAAGCGCCTCACCTTCGAAAGCGCAGCAAGCAGTGGCAGACCACTCCTTCCTTCCGTGTCCCGCCCTCGCGGAAGTTACATCAGGCGAGGGCGGGACACGGAAGGAAGGAGTGGTCTGCCGCTGCTTGCTGCGCTTTCGAAGGTGAGGCACTTAAGTTCAATGCCAGGGAGCGACAGAGGGCAGGCGGGCCTTATACTAGTAGGCTGTAGGATATTAAGCTGGGCTTTATTCTTGGCATCTTCACCAATCCTGGAGTCGGCTCCTCACTCACTCTCTCCTCTCAAAAGGATACTCAGCACACTGAAAGATTGTCTTTTTTATGCAAACATTTACCGACTTCTGCAACCACAGTTAATCCACACTTCAAACTCTTTATGTGCAGTCAGCATTTGGTTTAAGAGGTTTCTTTGGTTTTAATCCAGACAAGATTTCTTGGTAAAATCTAATTCGCTATTTAATGTTTCTACTTCAATCTGGAATTATGTACAGTTAAACAACTCCTCCTGTCCATCACACATCCCTTAGGGCTTCATAATCCAAGGCTACTCCTGATATCGCTGATCACAATCCACCTCCCTCAGGATTAAACTTCCCAGTCTGTCCTCTTTCCAGCAATGTACCTCTCAGGGCTACACCCTGGCCTTGTACAGGCTTCCTCTGCTCCAACTCCTGCTCCCAGGCTGCGTTCCCCTTACCCACCTGGAGCTCCTCTCACCCTCTTACCTTTCTGCTTTTAGGTGCAGGAATTCCTCTTTAAGTCCAACCCTAGTTTATTCTGCCTTTCTAGGATATCCCCTCTCCTCCAAGGGTCTTGGTGGGGGTGAACGCAACCAAGACCATGTGCTTCAAGGAACAGGAACATTTATTACCTTCAAACTCCACCCTAACTGTCAATCATAAACTAGAATTATTTCTCTCTGCAACTTATCACATGACCAAGGAGGTTTGATTGAGAACAGGATTGGCATGACGGCAAAAAATTGAAGCCACTTAGGTTAGTCTGTGTTTCTTCTTCTCCGCACAGCCGCCATTTTGCGTACACTCAAAACAAAGCAAACAGACCTATGAGCTGCTGCATCCACGTTGCCGTTCTTTATTGTTGGTAGCATTTTTATTTAATCTCACTTATATTTTCAAACATACCATCTTGTGCAGCATACGGATGTACACAGAGGAAGTATAATAATGGAATAATGTTTCATATGTAGAGTAGTAATCAAATAAATGGCAAGTGACCGTACTCACCCGCAAATGCGCAGTAGAGACTTCCCTCTCTGTCCTGCCCCCGCATCAATACGTGATGACGGGGGCGGGACAGAGAGAGAAAATGCGCGAAGGGGGGGGAGGGAACCACCGACGTTGCTACCGCTCCCCCCCGAGGTCGCCGCTACCGCTCCCCCACCCGGAGTCGCCACCGCTGCCGCCCCCCCTCCACCCGGCCCGAGCACTCTCTTCTTCGGTATTGAACTTACATCGCCGACACGCAGCAGGCAGATCAGCTGAGCTCCCGTCGGCCTTCCTTCCCTGCCTGTGTCCCGCCCTCGCCGACGTTACGTCACACAAAGGGCAGGACACAGGCAGAGAAGGAAGGCCGATGGCAGCTCAGCTGATCTGCCCTGCTGCGTTTTCAGAGATGTACATTCGATAGTGAAGAGAGGGCCGGGGCTGGGTGGAGGGGTGGCGGCGGCGACTCCGGGGGGGGGGGGGGGGACCGATAGCGGCGACCTTGGGGGGGGGGGGCTTGGAAAAACCCCATACTAGCCCGTTTTAACGGGCTCAATGGCTAGTTTGTTATAAATTGTAATCAGTGTGTCATTTGGAGGGGCTGGTTATAGGGACACCCTAGCATATGTTATATTTGTGCAAAGATTTTTTTCTTCTGGTAAAGGGCCACTGAAATAGACATCATGTTAGAATCAGGTGCTCAACATTCAGAGTATCTATCTATCTATCTATCTATCTATCTATCTATCTATCTATCTATCTATCTATCTATCTATTTACTTGTTTATGACATTTATATCCCACATTAAACATGAATTAGGTTGAAACCTGGGAGCATTTAAAATCTTTTTTTTTCCTGTGCATATCTCAAAAGAGAAAGATGGTTTGTGGGAACTTGCTCCTTTTGTTTAGTGGAATGCAGTGGTATATTATAAAAATGCACTTAATATTGTTTATTACCACTATTTAAAAGAGAGATATTCAATAATGAGGGCAGAGCTACCTTCATGCAGAAGTCCAGAGTCTGTCAAAGTGTGCCAACATTTTCCAGTTCTGTGATATATATTTATTTCTTCTTCAAGTCATTTTTCAACAGCATTTTATGAGCTATTACCCAAATGCGAACACAATTATAATGCTAATTAATAAGTTTTGGATGTTACTGAATTCTATTATTCTGTCTCACTGTATTTCCAGTTTTGGCACAGTATAACTACTACTACTACTACTACTATTTAGCATTTCTATAGCGCTACAAGGCGTACGCAGCGCTGCACAAACATAGAAGAAAGACAGTTCCTGCTCAAAGAGCTTACAATCTAATAGACAAAAAATAAATAAAGTAAGCAAATCAAATCAATTAATGTGAATGGGAAGGAAGAGAGGAGGGTAGGTGGAGGCGAGTGGTTACAAGTGGTTACGAGTCAAAAGCAATGTTAAAGAGGTGGGCTTTCAGTCTAGATTTAAAGGTGGCCAAGGATGGGGCAAGACGTAGGGGCTCAGAAAGTTTATTCCAGGCGTAGGGTGCAGCGAGACAGAAGGCGCGAAGTCTGGAGTTGGCAGTAGTGGAGAAGGGAACAGATAAGAAGGATTTATCCATGGAGCGGAGTGCACGGGAAGGGGTGTAGGGAAGGACGAGTGTGGAGAGATACTGGGGAGCAGCAGAGTGAGTACATTTATAGGTTAGTAGAAGAAGTTTGAACAGGATGCGAAAACGGATAGGGAGCCAGTGAAGGGTCTTGAGGAGAGGGGTAGTATGAGTAAAGCGACCCTGGCGGAAGATGAGACGGGCAGCAGAGTTTTGAGTATAAGTCATCATAAGGACAAAAAATAAGAAAATCAATGGACTGCATTAGGGGCTCATAGCCCATTTAGTTATGTTTAAACAAATGAGAGATCTGCATGAAAGAAAATATTTATTTTTATTATTTTGACTTATGAAAACCACTTGACCCTGAAACATGCTCAAAACAGAATAATCTATTTGTACAAAAGAGATGAGGTGAAGATGTGATTCCATGTGCCCCAATGAAAGGAGAGTTTAATTTTACTTCCAATCTTTATAACACCAGGCTTCCAAAGTCACATTACAACAACAGTTAAAATGAACCCATCAGTAAACAGGATATCCTCACTGAAATATGACCGTATATTACTGTAGTGTATAGAACAGTGTAGAAAAATGAGCATAAAATACAGCCTTTATTAGTGCTGTTTCCACCAGCTACGATAACCTTTGAAGCTGTTTCAGTGATATTCCATTTTGATTTCATGATATCTATATCTACATATGGGACGCTTTCAAATAAAAAGTTGTCAAATAAGTTTAAAAAATATTTTGTCCTCCACCTTTTAAGGCACTGCCTATCCAAGTGGAACAGTTTTTGATTTTTTACAGATGGACCATGCATGGGCAGTCCGTTATTCTAATAATCTTTTTCTATTCCTTTCAATAGCATTTGCTATTGTTTTGGGTGTACTTGTGACTCCGCCTATTGGCTTCAACCCATATATAAAGGGCTGGATAGCCTCATACTTTCTTGCAGATAGCACACTCCTCTTGGGCTGGGCCCTCCTCTCACCCAGGAACATCCCACATGCTCCCCCCCCCCCCCCCCCCCCAATGACTCTAGGGAATACACACTTCACTCTGTAATCCCCATATAATGTCAAGTAAAGTTGTTTTCATATAAAAGCATTTATGAGAATCCTTGAGAATGTCTTGCTATGCTCATGCAGTTTTTGAATGTTGAATGTCACAGATTTATATGCATGACTGGAAATGTCATGCTGAGGTTGGTTTCTCTCCTTTGCATTTATCTATTCAAACACCAGCGTCAGCAGCTAGGTTTGTTTTCTGATGCTGCGACACCGGCAAGGCAACATTTTACTTTGGTAAATTCACAACCATATGACTAAGGGAGATAGGCAAGTGGTGAAAAATATTTGAAGGAACAAATTATCATTCACACTTTCAGAATTCTGAGAAATATATATATATTTTTCTAAGTGCCACATTTGCTGAAATCTGGTTTTTCTATCTTGTAATTTTACCATGGGTTCTTTCCAGGTCGGCTGTGAAAACCAAACATGCAGTGATCTAGATATAACTGAAACACCGAGATCAAGAAAATGGTTTCCATAGTGACCACTCCCACTTGAGTTCTCTTGGACATTGTTTTGCACCCATAAAACCTTCTAGCAATCAAAGAAATATTTACATCTGGATAAACAGGCACAGGGAGGTGAAGTGATTTGCCGGATTTTTAGCTATGCTGTCTCAATAGTGGCTAGTGCTGATTTTCTTGGAATATTTTAAAATGCAGAGGCTGCTACTGAAATGAAACACTGACCAAAAATCAGGCAAGTCACTTCACCTCCACTGTGCCTGTTTATCCAGTACCTCATGAAAGACTCCAGAGGAAATTGGAGAGCCCTGGGATAGGAGGTAGTGTTCTATTGTGGATTAAAAACTGGTTACAAGATAGAAAACAGAGAGAGAAGGGTTAAATGCAGTGGTGTGCTGGAGCAGGCTCTCACAGGATCGCAAGAGCCGGTTGTTAAGTTTTTAAGAATTTTGGGAGTCGGTTGTTAAAGTAGGGCCCTCCATGGCTACTTTAACAACTGGCTCCCAAAATGTGGGCTTGGGCCTCCTGCTGAATTCTCTTTTACTTTGCTGGTGGGGATGTTGAGCACTGCCAGCCAAGTAAATAGACTGCTGCTGCTCCCCGCTCCTTGTTTCCAGCTCTGGGCAGCAGGCTGGGAGTTCTCGAGCATGTGAGAGAAGTTCCAGCATGCTGCTCAGAGCAAGACGTTTGGAGTGGTGGCAGTCCATTTATTGGCTGCCAGCAAAGGTAGGCCTAGTGTGCCCGCATGAAGGGAGGGAGGAGAGAGAGGCAAGTGTTGCTCCCCCCCCCCCCGGCCACCCCTGGCCCTTCCAACTGCAGAGCTGGCTACGTCCGGAGAAAGAGCCTGTTGTTAAAAATTTACCAGCACACCCCTGGTTAAATGGTCAGTATTGTCAATGGAGTAGGGTAGTTAGTGGGGTTCCCCAGGGCTCTGTGCTGGGACCGCTGCTATTTAACATATTTCTAAATGACCTAGAGATGGGAGTAACTAGTGAGGTAATTACATTTGCCGATGACACAAAGTTATTCAAAGTCTTTAAATCTCGGGAGGATTGTGAAAAATTACAAGAGGATCTTACGAGACTGGTAGACTGGGCATCTAAATGGCAGATGACGTTTAATGTGAGCAAGTGCAAAGTAATGCATGTGGGAAAGATTAACCCGAATTATAGCTACGTAATGCAAGGTTCCACGTTAGGGGTCACGGACCAAGAAAGGGATCTAGGTGTTGTTGTTGATGATATGTTGAAACCTTCTGCTCAGTGTGCTGCTGTGGCTAAGAAAGCAAATAGAATGTTACCGTGTCTCCCCGAAAATAAGACACTGTCTTATATTAAATTTTGCTCCCCAAGACCTGCTAGGTCTTATTTTCAGGGGAGGCCTTATTTTTCGGGGAAACATCGGGGTCACTCCCCACCCCCGAGATCGCCGGCTCCCCTCCTCGATCGGTGGCTCCCCCTGACCTCAGTCGCTCCCGGAAGTAACTAACCTCTTAAATGCTTCCTTTCACCATTCATCTTCGCACTCGCCGCAAGCAGCAGGGCAGGCCACTCCTTCCTTCCGTGTCCCGCCCTCGCCTGACGTAACGTAACGTCAGACGAGGGCGGGACATGGAAGGAAGGAGTGGCCAGCCCTGCTGCTTGCGGCGAGTGCGAAGGTGAAAGGAAGCGGTTAAGAGGTTGGTTCCGGGAGTGACTGAGGGCGGGGGGAGCCGCTGATCGAGGGGGGGAGCCGGCGATCTCGGGTGGGGGGGTGACCCCGATGTTTCCCCGAAAAATAAGGCCTCCCCTGCTAGGTCTTATTTTCGGGGGATGCCTTATATTTTCAAATTTAAGCAAGACCTCTACTAGGTCTTACTTTCGGAGGATGTCCTATTTTCGGGGAAACACGGTAGGTATTATTAGGAAAGGAATGGAAAACAAAAATGAGGATGTTATAATGCCTTTGTATCGCTCCATGGTGCGGCCGCACCTCGAATATTGTGTTCAATTCTGGTCACCGCATCTCAAAAAAGATATAGTGGAATTAGAAAAGGTGCAGAGAAAGGCGACGAAAATGATAAAGGGGATGGGACGACTTCCCTATGAGGAAAGGATAAAGCGGCTAGGGCTCTTCAGCTTGGAGAAAAGGCGGCTGAGGGGAGATATGATAGAGGTCTATAAAATAATGAGTGGAGTTGAACGGGTAGATGTGAAGCGCCTGTTCATGCTTTCCAAAAATACTAGGACTAGGGGGCATGCGATGAAGCTACAATGTAGTAAATTTAAAACGAATAGAAGAAAATGTTTCGTCACTCAACGTGTAATTAAACTCTGGAATTCATTGCCAGAGAATGTGGTAAAGGCGGTCAGCTTAGCGGAGTTTAAAAAATGTTTGGCCGGCTCCTTCATTCTTGTGTGGGTACATTTTCCAATCAAATCACCACATGTACCGTATTTTTCGGACTATAAGACGCATCGGACCATAAGACGCACCTAGGTTTTAGAGGAGGGAAATAGGAAAAAATTTTTTTTTCCTTTTTCCCTCCTCTAAAACCTAGGTGCTTTGGTGCGTCTTGTCCGAATTCGGGATTGCCCTCCCCTACTCACGTCACGCGATGTTCCCTGGTGGTCTAGTGACGTCGGGGCAGGAAAGAGCCCCCTCTTTCCTGCCCAGCGTGCTGCTCTCCGTCCTCCTGTATGCTGCCTGACGGTCTCAGCGAGATTCAAAATGGTGCCGAGACTTCACTTCTCGGCAGCCATTTTGAATCTCGCCGAGACCGTCAGGCAGCATACAGGAGGACGGAGAGCAGCGCGCTGGGCAGGAAAGAGGGGGCTCTTTCCTGCCCCGACGTCACTAGACCACCAGGGAACATCGCGTGACGTGAGTAGGGGAGGGCGATCCCGAACTCGGGGGGAGGGCGATCCCGAACTCGGAACTCGCTACCTTCGGACTATAAGACGCACCCCCCATTTTCCTCCCAAATTTGGGGGGAAAAAAAGTGTGTCTTATAGTCCGAAAAATACGGTACTTTTATATACAGTAAGTACATAAGTATTGCCATACTGGGACAGACCAAAGGTCCATCAAGCCCAGCATCCTGTTTCCAACAGTGGCCAATCCAGGTCACAAATACCTGGCCAGATCCCAAAAAAGTACTAAAATTTTATACTGCTTATCCCAGAAATAGTGGATTTTTCCCAAGTCCAATTTAATAATGGTCTATGGACTTTTCCTTTAGGAAGCCGGCCAAACCTTTTTTAAACTCTGCTAAGCTAACCGCCTCTACCACATTCTCTGGCAACGAATTCCAGAATTTAATTACACGTTGAGTGAAGAAAAATTTCCTCCGATTCGTTTTCATAGCAGTGTGGTGCATTGCTGCAGTCCCTCTCCTAACCCCCAACCAATGTTTCCTTTAAGCGGAGTGCATGAGCGATTGCTCAAACACTTTATGAGCATTGTTCACAGATTTTACATGGTTGCTCACAAAAATGTTTTTTTGTGTGCTATATACCGAAATGCGTTGCTAATGCTGGTGCTCAGAAATTGTTGGTTTTTGAAACTTGTTGCTAAATTTGCACACACCAGGCCACGCCTTAGAGGAAACATTGCCCCCAACCTCCCTTTCCAGGAATGCTTCCACTGAAAGTGGTAAAATAAGGTACATTGTTCCACACCTGGATATAGGTGGGTAAAAGCTGGGCACCCAAAATTGGGTGCTCAGGGCAGATATGCTCGCAAATTAATTAGGGGCTGTTTTACTAAGACACGTTGAAAAGTGGCCTGTGCTGGTGGTGCATGTTTTGGATGCGCACAGGTCCATTTTTCAGCACGCCTGGGAAAAAAAGCTTTTTTTTTTGCAGTTGAAAATAGGCGTGCGGCAAAATTAAAACCAGCGTGTCCATTTTAGGCCTGAGACCTTACCGTCACCCGTTGACTTAGCAGTAAGGTCTCACGTGCTAACCAGGTGGTAAGCATCAGCACATGTAAACTGCCGATTACCGCCGGGTAAGCGCCACGTGGTAGAAAGCATGTCAAACATGTATATGCTGGAAGAGAGGAGGGAGAGAGGAGACATGATAGAAATGTTTAAATATCTCAAGGGCATTTATGTACAGGAAGAGAGCCTTTTTCAAATGAAAGAGAGCTCTGGAATGACGGAGCTATATGACAAAGGGAATAGGCTTAGGAGCAGGGCTTTTTTTGAGGGAGTACTCAGGGGTACTGAGTACCGGCACCTTTTCCAGTGTCTCCTAAAATTGACCCATGAACCACAAGTTTTAATGAAAGAGCTCAGGCTCAAGACACCAATTCTGTCTTTGTCATAGATTCTGTGACTGGTTGCAGGGGGCCTGGCTATTGTGGGGTGGGTCCCTCGGTGATCACCCCACCCCTGAAGGGTGGCCTGGGCATTTGAGTACCGGCACCTTTTTTGCTAGAAAAATTGCACTGCTTAGGAGTAACCTAAGGAAGTATTATTTCACAGAAAGGGTGGTGGAGGCGTTGAATGGCCTCCTGGTGGAGGTGGTGGAGTCGAGGACTGTTCCAGAATTTAAAAAGACATGGGATAAGCATGTGGGATTGCTTAGGAACAGGAAGAATTAGGGGTTACAGAGGATGGGCAGACTGGATGGGCCATATGGCCTTTATCTGCCGTCATGTTTCTAAAAATGGAATTACCGCCCGGGGCATGCGGTAGCCAGGCAGTAGTTCCAATTTGATGCAGGCTGGACGCATATAGGCACCTTATGTGCCTTAGCAAAAGGGTCCCTTAGTTATCAAGATGTTAACAATGAACAACTGGAATTAATTGGCAACAATTTGCAACTGCTTGATGTTCCGAAAACAACTTAAAGCAGCGTTCTTCTTCAAAAAGTTCTTCTACGAAGACTCAGGGCTACTCCAAACTAGACATGTTAATCAGCTAGGCCCCGATATTCAGAGCACGGGAGATAGCCGAGCTGTCTCCCGTGGTCGATGCTAAACCAGAATATTCAATGCTGGTCTGTTTCTGGTGACTGGCATTGAATATCCGGTTTAACTTTGGACGGTCTGATTTTAACCGGCCACGCTGATATTCAGCACTGGCCGCCTAAAGTGAGACCGACCAAAGTTATTCTAGCTACTGTGGTGGCCAAATATGGCCACCAAACTTGGCTGATTGGGTTTTAAAAATCGGGGAATAGCCGGTTATATCACGCGATATAACCGGCTATCTTTAAGCTGCTACCCATCGAAATTCAGCGTCAAATAGCTAGCTATCCGGCACTGAATAACGCCGGATAGACGCTTAAGTTACGTTTTAGCGGCCTTTTTGTTTTAAATATCCGAGCGGATAGTTCCTTGTTAACTTGATTTTCGCCATTAATCTGCATTCCATCTCTCTTTCCTGTCACCGACACAGATCATTTCATCAAATGTAGTTACTGTATTTTGTTTGTAAGCCACATTGAAACAAGATCAATTGGAAAACGTGGGATATAAATGATGAAATAAATAAATAAATTTGCAAGTGCATCTGCCCTAGTCGCTATTCTGTAACATTGGTGCATAAAGTTTCTAGAGCGCAACTCGACAGGAGCGTGGCCATGCGAGGGGCTTAAGCCTAGAAGTTAGGCACGATGTTATGGAATATATTTTATTTTTATTTTTTTTTATTTGTTACATTTGTATCCCACATTTTCCCACCTATTTGCAGGCTCAATGTGGCTTACATAATACCGTAAAGGCGTTCGCCAATTCCAGTGTGAACAAATACAGTAATGTTGTGGTAGAATAAGGTTCGTGTGTACAGACACGTTAGGGAATTGTAGAGAGGAAGAGAATCGTAGAGAGGAAGAGTTATTATATGTCCATTACGAGCTTTGGTTTCGTTGTGTTGCAGGGTACAGGCATTTAAGTTGGGTCGGTAGGGTATGCCTTTTTGAACAGGTTAGTTTTTAATGATTTCCGGAAGTTTAGGTGATCATAAGTTGTTTTCACGGCTTTTGGTAATGCGTTCCATAGTTGTGTGCTTATGTAGGAAAAGCTGGATGCATAGGTTGATTTGTACTTGAGTCCTTTGCAGTTTGGGTAGTGGAGATTTAGGTATGTTCGTGTTGATCCTGTTGTGTTTCTGGTTGGTAGGTCTATGAGGTCTGTCATGTATCCCGGGGCTTCGCCGTAGATAATTTTATGAACCAGGGTGCAGATTTTGAAAGCAATACGTTCTTTGATTGGGAGCCAGTGCAGTTTTTCTCGGAGGGGTTTGGCGCTTTCAAATCGTGTTTTTCCAAATATAAGCCTGGCTGCCGTGTTTTGAGCGGTCTGAAGTTTCTTTATAATTTGTTCTTTGCATCCCGCATAAATTCCATTGCAGTAGTCTACATGACTTAATACCATTGATTGTATCAAGTTGCGAAATGTTTCCCTCGTTTGAGTTTCACGTGTTTGAGTTTCCACAGTGAGTGGAACATTTTCTTTGTTGTAGATTTCACTTGGTTCTCTAGTGTGAGGTTATGGTCGATTGTAACACCGAGAATTTTCAGGCTGTCTGAGATAGGGAGGGTATAATCTGGGGTGTTTATGTTTGTGGGTTTGTTCGTATTGTATTGGGATGAGAGGATGAGACAGTGTGTTTTTTCTGTGTTGAATTTTAGTTGAGTTGAGTTTAAGTTGAAATCCGCACGCAACTCCTGAAAATTAGGTGGAAGCATTTATACTGGATTTCAACAGGTGTAAATTCGGGTGCCTAAGGCTGGGAATGGGAATTGGCATTAAGCGCCATTTTATAAGGGCGTTTGGCACATATCGCCCTTTATATAATATGAGTTTATCACCGATCTTTCCGGTGCCTAACTGGGTGTCATTTACTGAATCCAGCCCAGGGTGGGTAATTTTCAACTAGTCATTTTCTGGAGGCAAAAACATTGTTTTACCCATGCACATGGCTTTAAAAATACATTAAAAGGTAAATGGAAATGTAAAAAGGTATTAAAAAGTGAACAAGCTGAGCATTCTTCAAATCAATAAGCACAGTTCAGTTAATCTGATGACTGATTAAGCATGGCGTACTCAATTAGAGAGTGGGAGTGAAAACGAAGTCCAGTTGGTGAATTTACTTGATTTTTCTATGATCTGTATCTGTGCCAGAATAATGTCAACCTGATTTTCCAGCCACAATATACTTATTGTCTTCAGATTAGACCAGTAATTCATGTTAGATTTGCTTTTAAGTGGGGCCACTTAGGATCCTACACAGTAGCAAAGATTTATATTGCCCTGCAATAGCAGAAGGAAATAAGTCCATTCTGGCTGATTTGTGGAAAAATGAAAAAAAAAAAGGTGTTTTATTTGATTCCTCTCCAGCGAACTTACTGCCTTTTGCCTATGAAATATTGGGGATCCTGAAGGGGCTATGCAGAAGTGCAATACAGTGATACCTCGGTTTTCATCAATAATCCATCCAAAAACAATTGGCGAAATCTGAAACTGACAAAAACCGAGGCAATTATTTCCATATAGAATTGTTTGGCTAGACGCGCGGGGTGATGCTCACACAACGAGAAACAACACCACACTGAGCAGGAGAATGCGTGGGTTGCCCTTTCCGGTTTTCGCAAAATTAGCAGCGAGGTCACGTGGGCACGCCGACGAAATCCGAGACAAATTTTTTTGCGGAAAAAATCGACGAAAACCGAAACCGACGATAACTGAAGTCGACAAAAACCGAGGTATTACTGTATACATTATGATGGACATAATTCCTAGATTACAGATAGGCACTTAACTTATTTTTCGAGCATACGTGAACTTCCTTACAGACCTCATAGCCTGATCCAGTCATAGATATATGAAGACAGGTCCGTTTGGCTTTACTAAGAGAATGCCCTTTACAGAATATTAATTTAGGGCCCTTTTTACCAAGCTGTGGCAAAAGGCGACCTATGTAGGCATCAGCACATGTTTTTGACGTACGCCGAGGTGGCGGTAAGGGCTCCCAAGCTAACCCAACAGTAACCAGGCAACGCCAGATGTGACGGCGCACTGGGGGTGGGAAGGGCTGCTGGGCTGCTGGCGGTAAGGTCTCAGACCCAAAAAGGCTGCGCGTCAATTTTAATTTTGCCGTACGTCCATTTTCGGCAAAAATCAAAAAAGGCCTTTTTTTACAGGCGCGCTGAGAAATGGATCTGCGCGCGCCCAAAACCCGCGCCTACACTACCGCGGGCCGTTTTTCAGCACACCTTAGTAAAAGGACCCCTTATTGCGGTATTGTGTTTTCATCTCTTCCGGTAAAACAGCTCCTGCTGCGATACCCTTCCTCTGATGAAAAATCTTGCCACTGATCCCAGCCCTGCTTTGTAAGAGGATTCCTCCTATCACAATTTAATAGTGTTCTGATATTACTCATGATAATAAAGTCACCATTGAAAATACTACTACTGCTAATGGATATTTATTATTAAAATAATATACATACCAATGATTCATTAGGATAACATGAGGGGAGGGTAGTTATTAATGTGCATTAAGGAAGCAACACATTATATTGGCCTGTTAATCTGGATTAAGTGGCAAAAATCATGTGTCATTTTACTGTAACATATGTTAGTTAAAGGGAACATAATAATGAAATTCAAAGCGTGGAAATGCATGCAAAATATCTCATTAATAGGAAAACTGACTAACGCAGTTTGTGTTAAACTTGCAAACTGTGTTATTCCAGGAGCATCATGCCACTAATATGTGGGCCAATACTCATGGAGAGCCTTTCTAAAGAAGGAAGTGCTTGAAAAACGTACCCCCCCCAGTTAAGACCCCCAACCCTAGTAGAAGACGTGCCCACAGACCTCCAATGCCACCCCATTGACCTTTCCCCCCAACCCTCCGAAGAGGATATCCTCTGAAGAAGACTCTCCCCCCACCCTCATAGTCCCCCTGGGCCTACCCCAAGAATTCCCTGGTGGTTTAGAGTAATGGATCAGGAGTGATTCCTAAACATTTCTGCTCTCTCTGGCACAGGGTTTAAGGAGTGGAGGAGTGGCCTAGTGGTTAGGGTGGTGGACTTTGGTCCTGAGCAACTGAGTTCAATTCCCAGCACAGGCAGCTCCTTGTGACTCTGGGCAAGTCACTTAACCCTCCATTGCCACATTGAGCCTGCCATGAGTGGGAAAGCACAGGGTGCAAATGTAACAAAATAAAGATGGCACTGCTTGAATTCTAAAGGAAGACAAGGTCAAGCTGTCACACAAGGGGATCTTTTTTAGGCGGTTGGGGGAGGGGGAAAGGTTCCACGGGGTGACTTTGGGGAAGTAATTTGGGAGAAGTCTTCCGGCAGGCCTTGTGTATCTAGATTGAGGGGGATGGAAGCCTACGCATCTTTTACAGGCACTGGTCCTCTTAAGAAAGACTCCCTGAGAGCAGCTTGCGAGGTGGATGGCATGTTGCATTATTCATTTACTATTGGAATTACTAACCGGCAAAACCAAGTTACTGCAGCTTAGTAACTCCTGTGGTAAACTAAGCTGTGGCAAAATGTGAAATTTGACCACAGTTTAGTAACTTTCCCTCTACATATTGAAACCATACATGCTGCAAAACAATGATTGCCGGCCACAGCTTTTAAACTATCCATGTAAATTCAGTGCCGCTCTTTTCTGAAGCAGTAATGCTGAATATAGGTATTTGGTGGTGACCGGCACTAGCTTTACAGATAGCAGCCATATTCAGCCACTGTCTGTGTTCTTATGAACATGTATACCTTGGAGGAAAGGAGAAACAGGGGTGATATGATACAGACGTTCAAATATTAATCCGCAAATGAACCTTTTCCGGAGATGGGAAGGAGGTAGAACTAGAGGGCATGAAATGAGATTGAAGGGGGGCAGACTCAAGAAAAATGTCAGGAAATATTTTTTCACGGAGAGAGTGGTGGGTGCTTGGAATGCCCTCCCACGGGAGGTGGTGGAGAGGAAAACGGTAACGGAATTCAAACATGCGTGGGATAAACATAAAGGAATCCTGTTCAGAAGGAATGGATCCTAAGGAGCTTAGCCGAGATTGGGTGCTAGAGCCGGTGGTGGGAGGCGGGGATAGTGCTGGGCAGACTTATAAGGTCTGTGCCCTGAAAATGACAGATACAAATCAAGGTAAGGTATACACAAAAAGTATCACATATGAGTTTATCTTGTTGGGCAGACTGGATGGACCATGCAGGTCTTTTTCTGCCGTCATCTACTATGTTACTATGTTATGTGGTTCAGGTTAGACAACCTTTTTGCTGTGGGTATCAGGCGAGTTCACACACCCAGACAGTTCCCATCCACCAATTCCCCCGGGACAATTCCCATCTAGGACAATCCTCCCCGGGACAATTCCCACTTGAGGGGACAATTCCCACCAAGGACACCCCCCTCCCGGACATTTCTCACCCTCCCTAGCCTGTAGCTTCTTTCTTGTATCGGGTCCCATAAGTCCTGGTGGTGCATTTTGTTTTGTTTTTTTACGGCGTCTGAAACGAGGTTAGAGCAGCATACGGATGTGCACGGACATACATGGGAAGCAACTGCTTGCCCTGGGATTTGTAGTATTGAGTGTTGCCACGATTTGGGTTTCTGCCAGGTACTTGTGACTCTTTGGGATTCCGGAATCTTGCTATTCTTTGGGGGTTCTACATGCAATATCACTACTAATTGGAGTGGAGGAGTGGCCTAGTGGTTAGAGTACCGGTCGTGCAATGCAGAGGTGGTCAATTCAAATCCCACTACTGCTCCTTCTGATCTTGGGCAAGTCACTTAACCCTCCATTGCCTTAGGTACAAACCTGTCCTGGGACAGAGAAATACCCAATGTACCTGAATGTAACTCACCTTGAGCTACTACTGAAAAAGGTGTGAGCAAAATTGAAATAAATAAATAATTGGGTTTCTGCCAGGTACTTGTGACCTGGTTTGGCCACTGCTTGGAAAACAGGATACTGGGCTAGGTGGACCATTGGTCTGACCCAGTATGGCTACTCTCATGTTCTATAATAACGGAATAATTTCTCATAAGTAGAGTAGTAATTTGTTATAAATCGTAACCAGTGTGTCATTTTGAGGGGCTGAATTAGGTTGAAATCTAGTTTTGGGGTTGTGGGTGGCATGAACTGCATGTCTGGAAGGGGAAAGGGATGTGTAAAAGATAATGTTGTGGGGGGGGGGGGGGGGGTGAGGGTGTACTGGCTACCAAAATGATGTGGAAGAGAAAAGGGGTGGAGTTTATTTGTCCTAGTGTGTTTTTTGGGTCATAGGTGGGAATTGTCCTCCCTGGTGTGGTGGGAGTTGGTTCAGTGGGAATTGTCCAGGTGGGAATTGGTGGGTGGGGAGTCTCCAGGTGGGAACTGACCTAGAACCTTGCTGTGATATCTTTATCCACATAGGTATACAGATGATGGCTAAATATTAATGACCATCTGTAGAGTTAGGCGCAAGGCCCATGTTCTGTCATCACTCCACCCAGTTACTATTTAAGGAGTGCCGAGGTGGTCAGCAAGAAGTTTTAGGTGCACTATCCATGACATAGCACTACTGAAAATTACCCGGCCAATATTCAAAGTGATTTAAACTCTTGCCCGGTTAAATCGCTTACCTCCACTTAAGTGTCGATATTTCACGGCACTTAACTGGACAGTGCCACTGAATATCACCACAGACTGCCCAACAAAAAAGTGGGCAGGTAGGGGGTGGCACTGGGGGTAATGCAGGTACTGTATTATTTAGTGCTGGCACCTGTATAGTTAAGAAGGTGAATTTAGGGCAGCTCAAAAACTGCCCTTAATTCACCCCCCTAGTTCTGTGGGCTCTGGCACTGAATATCGGCAACAAGGCTGCTGCAAGAGGTTGTGGCAGCCATTCTTAGGAAGCTGCCTTTAGGGACAGAAGCAAGGGGGGGTTTGCTCATGCTTCATCGCCCCACTGGGTCACCAGGATGGTCAGGTAGGTGTAGGGGGACCTATCCTTACTGGGTGGTGGGGGGTGAGGATAGGAGGGGGTGTTGACCTGTTGGCGGGGGGGGGGGGGGTGTGAGGGGGCTATGCATGACATCTGGGGAGTTGGGAAGGGGCCTATGGACCTCATCAGGGAGGGTGGGAGAGAGGATTGGGGGGAAATTCTACTTTTTATGCTGGTCTCAGCCGATACTCTGCCAGGGCCTGCATAACTATCTTATCCAGTCCCTGACTGAATATTGACTGGGACCCACAAAAGCTCCGGTGGCCAGATTTAGCCCCCTATGTTCAGTGCCAGTGCTCAGACATGGTTCTGCACTGAATATTTGGAGATAATCTAACTGGTGATGGTCAGCATTTAAAAAAACTGAATACCGGCCAGTAGAAATTCATGTACAGGGCCCAGTTAGGGCACCTATCCGGGTAGTGGCTAGTGGCTCCAACTGATCACTGTTCAGTTAAGTGTTTTGTTACTTTTTCAGCCCTATATATATATACCTATATATCCTATATATAGATTTCTATATAATAAAGTATACCTGATGCAAAATCTAATATAATAATTTGCACCTCCAACGTTCTGAAGCTGACTCCATGGCAGTGATGCCGTGTAGTGTTTGTAGGGTTCATAATTGCCCTGCCCTCGAGGGAACTCTGTATAGTTGCCAGGGAAACGCGACATCAGAAGGAGAAGGGACCAACCACAGGCCTTGCACTCTCTCTCAGTGCCCCGCCCTCGGAGGGAAGGGAAGGCTGCATATAATATTCACCCACCGGAAGTTCGTTCCCTCCCTCTGAGTTCCAGGGTCATCTTCCGTCCCCCCTCCCTCCCAGTTCGAGCATCCCCCCTCCCTCCCTCCCAATTCCAGTGTCCCCTCTCCCTCCCAGTTCCAGGGTCGTCGTCCCTCCCTCCCAGTTCCAGGCCCCCTCCCTCCGAATTTTAAAAGTCATCCTGACTTACCTCGCGTGGTAAAAAGTGTGCAGGCTCAGCACTTACTTCAGTTTTCCCTTCTCTGTCTCTCAGCTCTGGTCCTGCCCTTGCGGAAACAGGAAATGAGGACGGGACCAGAGCTGAGAGACAGAAAAAGGAAAACTGAAGTAAGTGCCAAGCCTGCATGCTTTTTACCGCTGCTGTCAGCCGCCGTAACCCCGTCGAGGTAAGTCATGATGACTTTTAAAATTCGGAAGGAGGGGGCCTGGAACTGGAAGGGAGGGACGACAACCCTGGAACTCGGAGGGAGGAATGACGACCCTGGAATTGGGAAGAAGGGAGGGGGAAACCTGGAACTGGGAGGGAGGGACCCTGGAACTGGGAGGGAGGGAGGGAGAGAGAGAAGGGGGGACCCTGGAATTGGGAGGGGGGATGCTGGAACGTCCCTTAAAAACATTAATGGCAGAAGGTGATTACCTTGCTAGCGCCCGTTTCATTTCAATGAGAAACGGGCTTTTTTTACTAGTATATATATATAATTTGCTATGGCATATATGTGTTTAATTATAGTTATTTTTATTCCTTTATTATATTACACATGTAAATATAGATATTTATTAGTAATGTGAATTCATTAGGTGCATTTAGGGAGAAAGTTATCAACATGAACTACCATTAAGCTTGGTTATTTTACCAGTAACTCATGCTGTTTTAGCACAGGTCCCATTTTATGCAATGTGTCCTAGAGGGGCATAATCGAAAGGCACGCCCAAGTTTTGCTGAGGATGTCCTTGCAAAATGTCCCAATGGAGGGGCGGAGAAACCCATATTATCGAAACAAGATGGATGTCCATCTTTTGTTTCGATAATACGGTCGGGGACGCCCAAATCCTGAAATTTAGGTCGTCCTTAGAGATGGTCGTTCCTAGACTTGGTCATTTCTAATTTTCAGTGATAATGGAAACCAAGGACGCCCATCTCAGAAACGACCAAATGCAAGCCCTTTGGTTGTGGGAGGAGTCAGCATTCATAGTGCACTGGTCCCCCTGACATGCCAGGACACCAACCGGGCACCCTAGGGGGCACTGCAGTGGACTTCATAAATTGCTCCCGGGTACATAGCTCCCTTACCTTGTGTGCTGAGCCCCACAAATCCCCCCCAAAACCCACTACCCACAACTGTACACTACTACCATAGCCCTTACGGGTGAAGGGGAACACCTAGATGTGGGTACAGTGGGTTTCTGGTGGGTTTTGGAGGGCTCACATTTACCATCATAAGTGTAACAGGTAGGGGGGGGATGGGCCTGGGTCCGCCTGCCTGAAGTGGACTGCACCCACTAAAACTGCTCCAGGTACCTGCATACTGCTGTGATGGACCTGAGTATGACATTTAAGGCTGGCATAGAGGCTGGCACAAAATATTTTTAAAGATTTTTTTTGAGGGTGGGAAGGGGTTAGTAACCACTGGTGGAGTAAGGGGAGGTCATCCCCAATTCTCTCCGGTGGTCATCTGGTCAGTTTGGGCACCTTTTTGTGCCTTGGCTGTAAAAAAAACAGAACCAGGTAAAGTTGTCGAAGTGCTTGTCAGGGACGCCCTTTTCTTTTCCATTATGGGTCGAGGACGTCCCTGTATTAGGCACGCCCAAGTTCCGCCTTAGCTACGCCTCTGACACACCCCCATGATCTTTGGTCATTCCCGCGACGGAAAGCAGTTGGGGACGCCCAAAATCGGCTTTTGATTATACCGATTTGGGCGACCCTGTGAGACGACACCCATCTTCCGATTTGTGTTGAAAGATGGGCGTCCTTCTCTTTAGAAAATGAGCCTGCTAGTAAGTAATAACTCAAGTCAACAGTAAAATAACACGTCCTAACTAATGATAACCCATATTGAGAACTTCTCCCTATAATTGAGCAGATCAGGGCAAACCCAGACTGGGATATAGCTATACTGGGCTATAACCGGATAGTTCTATTAAATGTCTAGAGCCAGGAGTTACTCAGTAGCAATATTCAGTCTGCTAACCAAGGAGGCTTAATAAGACAGAAGACGGCATGACATCAAAAAGTTGAAGCTGTTTTTCCCCAGCAGCTGCCATATTGGTGTACCCAAAACAACCCCCTTGAAAAATCCCCAACCCCTCAAACTCCTCTCCTAACAGAAAGAATGCAAAACCAATGAGGTTTTGTAAAAGAATATAAACATTACAAGTTTGGCTACTGTTTTTCAATAGCATCTGCAAATGTTTTGGGTCACTCAGTATGGCGGCAGGCTTGTGGGTCAGATAGGCTCATGCCATCTCCTGTCTTATTAAATCTCCTTGCTGCTAACAGGTAAGTATCTGGATAAAGTTAGGACAATAAAAAGGCCATCTTAATTTTATTCAGGTAGTTATCAGGGTACCATGCTGAATATTGCCAGTACCAGGATAAATACCAGAGGCCACAATACACCTGAAAATTCAGTGCCGATATCTGGATATGACTCAGCACTGAATATCCGAATATTGAAAAGCCTGTGTTGGCCAGTTTATTAAAAAACGCTGACTGTCATGGGCTGAATATTTCTCCCATTTTATTCTTGGGATGTGTTACAGTATATTATGACATTTGTTTTTGATACAGAAATATAAAATATTGCAGAACCTACCAACAGCCATGATTGCAACCTTTGAACATACCCTCTTATGGAATAAGAAACTCACAAATGTATTTTTTCATACTACGACAGGCTTCATCCACCCATTTGCCTTGAGATGACTGGGAAAACAGGGCACAGTTTTCACGTTTGCCTCCATTGGGCTGGGATCGGTCCCAGTTGAAGAAGTTTATGGCAACCCCATTGACATCAACAAATTTCCCTTCATTAACCATATCATTGATACCTAACCAGAATTCTGCTGCCCCTGGGACACTCTTCTTGCCATAGTCACGAAGAGCCTGATTTTCATCACTGTCTCTGGGAATAGCCAGTGTCCCTCCCTTGGTGATGCAGTCTTCGTTTGCTTCATGGAAGTGCTTGGACTCATCGAATGCCAGGTAGCACTTCTTGTGGAATTTAGTGCCCCGGAGGCAGACTGTGGATAGATGACAACTGGTTACCCAAATAAAGAAGCAAAGGTATATAAATGTACAACAGAACTATTATCCAAAATAATATTTTTAAAATGTTGAATAGTTTTAATTTTTGTATTGCTTTTAGCTCAGGGCGCTCTTATAGAGAAATGCACAAAGGTCCCAGGAAAGAACCGCCCAGTATTTCCACCTCGGTAAAAATTACCAATTTGGAAATACAGAGCAAGTCCCAAAGCAAGTTGCATGCAAATGAGCTCCTCCCAAATTCAACAAGCAGCTCGATAGGAGGGAAGCCAGTCAGCCAGCTGAGAATGAGCAGAACAGCCAATCGATAAGCGTGGCTGTTCTGCATATTCTCAGGGCAGCGCTTGTATATGACTTTCATTCATGCATAGAAGCTTTGGGTATGAAAGCTAGTGTAGCTTTTTTTTTTTTATTCTCAAAACTACTGTGGGGTATGCTTCCAGGGCTGGAGCAGCGGCTGGCGAGCAGACTGCCATGTTGGGGCTCCGGCGTCTTCCCTGCATCCCCACCACCGAGAGAGAGGGCGTGAGGAAAAAGTGTTCCCTCCTCCATTCCCACACTTCACTGCTGTGGTCAGCGATCTCTCTGCTCCAGCGTGTCTTATCTCTCTGCGGGTTCTTCTCCTCCTGCGGGAGTGGCAGAAGACCCTGGAGCGGCTGTAGAGTACTTGCAACAATGAAGAACTGTCAGGACCGACAGCTCCAGGCCTCCCGTTAAAGTTTCCATGGTAAAGGTAGGAGTTGCTTCGTGCATCGCTTGGATAATGGCTGTGCAACGCTTTGAATACATGTTTGAATGCTTAATAGCTTATTTAAATAGATTAGCATAGGATTCCCATTGTTTGCTCCCCTACATGGTAAAAAGCCCTCAGAACCCCATTGTGCATCTCTCGTTGAATAACATGTTTGCTAAACCATCTGGAAATGGAATAACATGTTCGCTAAACCATCTGGAAATGGTTTTAAAAACATGTTGCTGGCCTGGTAGGCTCTATGCATCGATTCCTTACAGTCAGGACAATTTTACTTGTGCAAATAAGCCATTGAGGTACTACACTATTGACTCTTCAGCTGCATTTTCATAAAAAACAAACAAACAAACAAATAAATAAACGTTGGGGTCCTTTTACTAAAGCTTAATGTGTGCTAATGGAATTAGCATGCACTAAGGGGCCTATTTACTAAGCTCTGGTAAAAGGGGGCCTGCCCTAGCATCAGCGTGTGTTTTTGATGCAGGCAAAAGGCTGTCTTTTTCGGAGGACAAGAAATGGCTGTGCGGTAAGTGAATCACTTGTTGCATGGCCATTTCAGGGGGGAGAACTTACTGCCACTCATTGAGGTGGCAGTAAGGGCTCCCGCTTTAACTCGGCGGTAGCCAGGCAGCACACGTTGCTGCCTGATTGCCGCCAAGTATGCATCAGTGCTACAAAAAAAATCAAAACTATTTTTGTAGCACTGGAAATGGCACACGCTGGGGTTGGTAGCTACCGTCAGGCGCCTTTGTAAACACAGGCCATAAAGAATACAATGAAATTCAAGCTTTGAAATAAACAATCAATACTGTGAGGAATATGAGGGTGAGAGGGAGAATGAAGGCACATGGAGGAACGAGGAGGCTCGAGAGGGAGGGAGACTGGGTAGAGAAAGGAAGGAGTCTTTTCCCCTGGGGGATTGGAGAAAAGGAAAAGACTACAATTCCCAGCAGCCCCTGAGAAGGCCCCATGGTAGAAACAGAGACTACAATCCCCAACAGCCCCCAGAGGAGGTCAGAAGAAGGGCAAGAGAAGGGAGTTGGAAAAACCTGTCCCAGAGAGCCAGGATGAGGGAAGGAGTTCTGAACCTGCCCAATCAAGCAAATGGAGAGCAGCTGAGCAATGGGTGTGGGGAGGAACCTATGGACTGGCAAGGGGAAGAAAAGGAGGAAGAACTAGAGCAAGAGGAGCCGATGGAGATTGCTGCTCTGACTAAACTGGAAGGAAAGGAGGTGAAACAGGAGAGGGCTGCTCGGGAGGAGAGCCTGGTAGAAGAAGGGAAAAGGCGGCTATCCTACGAGGGGAGCTGAGAGAAAAGGTTTACCACGGAAGGGTCATGCGGGTGGTGGTCAGGGTATAATGCTGGCCTGGTTGGGGAGGGACCCTTGCCACTCTCCCTAGGTTGATTTCTTTTGAAAGGGAGAGAGGAGGAGTGGTGGTTTTGGGCATAACTGCTTACATGAACTGCTGGGAAGTTTTAACCCTTTTTGATCTACCGTGTTTGGAGAATTACTTTGCATAACTGCTATACATGGACTGCTGGGAGTTTGAACCCTTTCTGAACTGCAGTGTTTGGGGAATGGTTTTGCCTAACTGCTGACATGAACTGCTGGGGAGGGGTTGAACCCTTTCTGGAGCTACTATGTTTGGAGAATTACTTCGCATACATGCTATACATGAACTGCTGGGAGTTTAAACCCTTTTTGATCTACCGTGTTTGGAGAATTACTTTGCATAACTGCTACACATGAACTGCTGGGAGTTTGAACCCTTTCTGAACTGCAGTGTTTGGGGAATGGTTTTGCCTTACTGCTGACATGAACTGCTGGGGAGGGGTTGAACCCTTTCTGGAGCTACCATGTTTGGAGAATTACTTCACATACCTGCTATACATGAACTGCTGGGAGTTTGAGCCCTTTTTGAGCTGCTTTGTTTGAAAAATTGCTTTACATAACTGCTTTATATGAACTGCTGAGATTTTGGAACCTTTTGGGGTTTTTTGTTTTGTTTTGTTTTGTTTTGTTTTGAATGCTATGCTGTTGAACTGCAATGCTTCTTGAGAATGACCTTTGGAGGAGCAGTTGACACAAAGGGATTACAATAAAGTATAATGATCTGACCTTGTGGATTGCCGTGTGCTCTTTAGCAGTGGATTACAGCACACAACTCAGCTAAAGGGCCGAGGGATTCAAGAGTCTCCCGGTGCAGGAGACTTTTCCAAGAGTCTCCCAGTGGTGGAGACCTTACAATACATATAATGATGTGAAAATAATAAAAAAAACACTAAAAATATTAAACAAGGCAACTAGAAAATAATAACTAACGTGGTGACCCTTTTACAACGACGCAGTAACGCTAACACAGCATTGGTGCACGCTAATCTGGCAATACTGCTGGCCCACCGTGGGAGCTGGCGGTACTGTCGCTCCCACCGCACACCCTTTCCAGTGCGACCGTAAATATTTTAATTTTTCCCACTGGGCGTTTACTCGGCAGTAATCGGACAGTGGCATATGCTTCCTGGTTGCCGCCTGGTTAGTGCAGGAGCCTGTACCGCCTCCTAAATAGGAAGAGGTAAGGGCTCCCCTACGAAATGGCTGTATGGCAAGTTTGCATTTATCGCATAGCTATTTCCTTAAAAAAAAAAACCTGTTGCAGTAAAAGGGGTCTCAGCATGTGGCAAATCCATGCACTGATGCCATCGCAGAGCTTCTTTTACCACAGCTTTACAACATTCGTAAAATCCGTCCCTTTCTTTCCGAGCACTCTACCAAAACCCTCACCACACCCTTACCTCTCGTTTAGACTACTGCAATCTGCTTCTTGCTGGCCTCCCACTTAGTCACCTCTCCCCTCTCCAGTCGGTTCAAAACTCTGCTGCCCGTCTCGTCTTCCGCCAGGGTTGCTTTACTCATACTACCCCTCTCCTCAAGACCCTTCACTGGCTCCCTATCCGTTTTCGCATCCTGTTCAAACTTCTTCTACTAACCTATAAATGTACTCACTCTGCTGCTCCCCAGTATCTCTCCACACTCGTCCTTCCCGTGCACTCCGCTCCATGGATAAATCCTTCTTATCTTTTCCCTTCTCCACTACTGCCAACTCCAGACTTCGCTCCTTCTGTCTCGCTGCACCCTGCGCCTGGAATAGACTTCCTGAGCCCCTACGTCTTGCCCCATCCTTGACCATCTTTAAATCTAGATTGAAAGCCCACCTCTTTAACATTGCTTTTGACTTGTAACCACTCGCCTCCACCTACCCTCCTCTCCTCTTTCCTTTACACATTAATTGATTTGCTTGCTTTATTTTTGTCTATTAGATTGTAAGCTCTTTCTTCTATGTTTGTGCAGCGCTGCGTACGCTTTGTAGCGCTATAAAAATGCTAAATAGTAGTAGTAGTAGCTTGTTAAAAGGGCCCTATAATTATTACTTCTCAAACAAAAAAGGTTTAATTTTTTAATGAAACTTAACATTGTTTTTTCCATCTTAATTTTTTTTTTTGCTCACACCTTTTTCAGTAGTAGCTCAAGGTGAGTCACATTCAGGTACTCTGGATATTTCTTGGTCCCAGAAGGGCTCACAATCTGAGTTGGCACCTGAGACAATGGAGGGTTAAGTGATTTGCACTAGATCACAAGGAGCAGCAGTGGGATTTGAACCTGCCACTTCTGGAATGCGAGACTGGTGCTCTAACCACTAGGCCACTCCTCCACTCTTAATGTAAGGAGGGAAAGAAATACAGAGTGATATACCTAATGCTGAAATTCCCCCCCTGCCTCCCCAGATGATTGAATCAAGAAAATAAGGTGCCGTCTGTAACTAAGCTAACGTTTCTTTCATGACAGAACTCTTAGCATCACATCTTCCACCAGCAAGCGTTTCTCTTTTAGTGGCAGTCAACATACTACTCTCTAGAGTTCGAGCCCTTTGCTTTGCAAAGTCTTCGTTTGTTCCAGCGGGCAGCAGACTCAACCTTAACTTCTCTGTCTGTAACACTATTGCTCCAAAGGACCTCATATGCTGTCTTTGACATATTTTAATATCTTACATAGAAGTTTTTATTAATACATTTAGGACTGCTTCAGTAAACAGGATATTTGCATACCGAGGCAATACTGTCTGAGGGATCAGGAAATAGGTGTAGACTTGGCCCAACTCCAGATGCAGAGATCTAAAGGTCTTTTCATACGCAGGGCATGTAAGAGCTAAAGCAAAATGAATTATCTATCAGTTCACTTAACCTTTAGCAAGCAAGTGCAAGGTTGCAAAACAGGAAATTTCTGTATTCACCAGTTATGTGGCAAGCTCTCCAAGTGGTCATAAATTATTTTTTTCTTTACATAGTTAACAAAACTTTGTCTCTAGACATAAGATGGTTGTTTATTTGGCACTCTATTTTCAGATATTATTTACGATTTATGCTGCTGCTGTGTGAGCTTCGCACTACATTTTACTCGGAGGAATATATCACACAGAATTTTGGAAAGCATCAGCCTTTTGAAATTGGTCTATTGAATCCCGCTTTGTCATTGGTGTGACCCCTGACGCAGGTGGCACCGAAACACGGCCCGTGTCGGGTCTTTCTTCAATCAAAGTTCACTATTAAAGGATTTTTTTAATGAAAAAAAATTGTGTTCCCTTTTGTTTTTAAAAGCCCTTTGTGCTGTTTTTTTGTGCTTGGTCTTTTTTTTGTACTACTACTACTACTATTTAGCATTTCTATAGCGCTACAAGGCATACGCAGCGCTGCACAAACATAGAAGAAAGACAGTCCCTGCTCAAAGAGCTTACAATCTAATAGACAAAAAAAAAAAGTTAAAGTTCTCCAAGTGGTCATAAGTAATTTTTTTCTTTACTTAGTGAACAAAACTTTGTCTCTAGACATAAGATGGTTGTTTATTTGGTACTTTATTTTCAGATACATTTCCTTTTACCCTGAATAATGTTCTTTTACAATTTTTTAAAGAAAGTACAGTGAGACAAAGAGCACATATCTTGAAGAACACAAGCCATTTATCGGTCCTGAAGATAAAATCCTGAAAGACATCCCATATGCTGCTTGCAATTAATAGAAGTTCATTTGTAATACATATAGAGACACACACTATATGTATAGATAGATGGTTATATCTAATTTCTTTAATTGATAGTATTAGGTCAATTTTCAAAAAGCTCCTTGATAGATTAGACAACTGGTTAATTTTAAGATTTGTCTCTAGGAAAATGTCAACAAAATTAACTATTTTTTAAAATTATTTTATTTATTTCCTCATGATTATATATTTCTTACACTTTTGATGTTGTACCATCTGAATTGGTAAGCTCATACACCCTCTGCTCTTTTTTTTATTAAGTTGTTTATCGCAGTAGGGCATACCTCTCTTTTTGTATATATATATATATATATATATATATATATATATATATATATATATATATATACTAGCCATTGAGCCTGTAAAAACAGGCTGGTATTGGGGTTTTCGGAGGTCGACGCTGGCTCCCCCCCACCGCGAGGTCGCCGCTACTGTTCACCCCACCCCCGGAGTCGCCACCGCCATCCCTCCACCCGGCCTGGGCCCTCTCTTCGCTACTGAACTTACATCCATTTGCCGGAACGCAGTATGCACATCAGCTGAGCTGCCGTCGGCCTTCCTTCTCTGCCTGTGTCCCGCCCTCGTGTGACGTAATGTCAGCGAGGGCGGGACACGGGCAGGGAAGGAAGGCCGATGGCAGCTCAGCTGATGTGCGTGCTGCGTTCCGGCGAATGGATGTAAGTTCAGTAGCGAAGAGAGGGCCCGGGCCGGGTGGAGGGGTGGCGGCAGCGACTCCGGGTGGGGGGAGCGGTAGCGGCGACCTCGGGGGGGGGGGGGGAAGCGGTAGCGACCTTGGCGGCTTCGCACAGTTTCCCTCTCTGTCCCGCCCCCGTCATCACTCATTAACGCGGGGGCGGGACAGAGAGGGAAGTCTCTACTGCGCATTTGCGAGTGAGTATGGTCACTCGCCGTTTATATGTTTGATATACACACACACACTGGTGCATAAACTACGGCCATTACTTTAGAAGCTGTATTCTTATTCTAGACATCCAAAAACTGGTATTTAAAAATCACATTGAATGGACATATAAATCCCGATTTTATAAAGCTGGGATAGACATGTCTAAAACTGCAGCACATCCATATGGGAAGGGGGTATGGTCTGGCTGTATTTTGGGTGGGACTAGAGAGGGGACAAAAGAAGTGTCCCACAAGTGATTTGGTCTCTCCCTCTCTTGCCTGCATGCCGTATGGTCTCTCAAACATCCCCCCTCCCCCACATACCTTTTAAGCAGCACATTTTCACTTGCAGCGAGCAGCAACTAATACACGCTGCTCATGTTGGCCCCACAACCTTCCCTCTGATGTAACTTCCTGTTTCCGCATAGGCGGGAATACATCAGAGGGAAGGCTGTGGGGCCGGTGCGAACAGTATGTATCAGTCGCTGCTCGCTGCAGGTGAAGATCTGCTATTTACAAGGTAAGCAGGAGGGACAGTTTTGAGGCGTTTTCGGCTAGTGAGGTTTGGAGATCCCTGCCAGCCACATCATAAGTGTGCTCACCTGGGCCCACCCTTGACTACTACTCCACTGCTTTACTGTGGCCCACCTCTCTGATGTAACTTCCACTTTCCTCAGAGGTGGGCCAAAGTAGAGAAGAGGCCAGTGCCGGCTGCAGGGCGCCTTTTAGAAAATGGGAAAAGAAGGTAAACCGGGGGAAGGGAGTCCAGTGTGCCAAGGGCAAGAACGATTCCCAGTGACTTAAAACATACTGGATTCAGTTAAAGGTTTCAATGTGGTTACAGGATGTGATGTTTCCCAAACTACTTAAAAAAAGTGAATTTTCTGCATGTTCCAAAGCAGTGGCGTAGCCAAGGGTGGGCCTGGCAGGGATCCTTAAGCCTCACCAGCCAAAAACTCCCAACAACTGTCCCTCCTGCATACCTTGTAAATAGCATATCTTCGCCTGCAGCGAGCAGCGACTGGTACATACTATTCGCACCAGCCCCACAGCCTTCCCTCTGATGTATTCCCACCTATGCGGAAACAGGAAGTTGCATCAGAGGGAAGGCTGTGGGGCCAACATGAGCAGTGTATATTAGCTGCTGCATGCGAGGGAGAGAGGATGTTTGAGAGACCAAATGGCATGCAGGCGAGAGAGAGAGAGAGACCAAATTACTTGTGGGGCAGGACAAAGTTATTCTGCCCACCCATCCTGGGCCCAGGCCCACCCTAAATTGGGTGTCTGGCTACGCCCCTGTTCCAAAGTACAAGGGATTTACAGGTAAAACCTAATCGGGTATGCTTACCTGTCTGCAAAGCTTGTATTTCCTTCAGGGAGTTGACTTCTCTCCAGAGTTTGTCAATCTGAGTCTTCAAATCACCATCCTTTTCTTAAAAGAAAAACGACAAGAGAGTTAGTACCACCTGTTTTTCTTTTTAAACAGGGTCCAATTTTTCAAAAATTTGCTTATAAAATGAATTTTAGGGGCCATTTTACTAAGCTGCACTAAAAAGTTGCCTTTGCTATTACTAGAGCGTGGGTTTCTCACATGTTGAGGCCACTTTTAGCGTGGCTATAAATGTACGCATTTTCCAATAACCTTCTTAATGGTTTTGGATCCCTTTACTTTAGGCAAGATGGGAGTAAAAGATGATGTTGATGACTTTTTAGCGACTTTTGAAAGGGTGACAGGAACAGCTGTCTGGCCACCTGAGTAGTGGGCTATATACCTGGCCATCACCTTAACTGGAGAAACGTTAGCAGCTTATAGGGCTTTGCCTTCAGCCCAAGCTTCGGACTATTCAACACTTAAGGCTGCCATCAAGGACCATTTAAGCCTTACTAAACATTCCTACAGGAGAACGTTTAGAGACATGGTTCTAGGCAAGCAGGAGTGCCCTCGAGCTATTGCCCAGAGGCTGAAAGATTTGGCCAACAAGTGGCTGGACCCAAGTAGTGGAAGAAGCAGTCACTGAACAGTTCCTTTTTGCTATCTCTGGGGAAGTGAGAACTTGGTTAATTAAGGAAGGGATTAGCTCAGTAGAGGCCTCTATCATGTGTATTGAGTTGTATTTCAAGGCCCAGATTGCCCAATTCAACCCCTTTGTTCCAAAAGAAGCTTGTTCCCAGGTGGGACAGCTGATGAACCCCCTGCGCAGGAGAAAGGCTAAGGTGGGGGGGGGGGGGGGGGGGTGAAGTGCTATAAATGTGGAAAAGGGATTCATTTGATGAAAGGTTGTTATGTGAAAATGGGTTTCCTGGGGGATAAGGAGGGAACAGAGGCAGCTGTTTACTCCCAAGAGGTGAAAATTGAAGGAGTTCTTGTCAATGCTTTATTAGACTCTGGCGCTAACCATTGCTCGATGTCCTAGAAATTATGGGAGATGTTGAGGAGTTGCATAAAAGATGGGGAGAATAGTTACCAGGGTACCGTTAGAATTAAGTACATATATTGGGGCTTCCATAGCAGGGAAATGTGCAGGTGACAGACCTTCCTAGGCTTCCATACAATTTAGTTCTGGGGAGGGACTGGGTTTATTTTAAGAAGCACTTAACAGGGCTGGAAGGCCTAGTGTCCACTCATGCCCAGTGTAAGAAGGAGGAAGAGAATCAGGGGCAAAATGAGAAGTCCTTGGTTGAAAATTTTCCCTTCCAGGCAGGGCTGGTCTTAGCAATTGCGGGGCCCTGTGCAGACCAGTTTGATGGGGCCCCCTGCTCCCACCTAGCCCCGCTCAACCTAGCCCCACTGTTGTTCTCACTTCTAAGGAGTTTTACTGCTGCAGTCACTCACTGCAAAGATATATGAGCAATGCATTGTGCGTAACGTAGTCCCACATGTAATGCAGTCACCTCTGCTTGTTTGTATAAAGCTTGCTATTAGTGGTCTATTCTCCTACAAAGACCTCCCTTTCTCAGCCAAGCTTGGCTCCTTTGTCTACCTACAGTCATTTCCTGATTATTCTTACTATCTCTGTCCTGATAGGTCAGCTAGGTTATGACTTTTCTCTCCAATCAAGGCTGCCCTCTGTGACCACCTCTGCTACCTGATCTCAGGCTCTGTCCTTATTGGGTCTTCTTTCTCTCCAGTGTTGCCAGGTGGGCGGTTTTACCGCCCAATTGGGCGGTTTTCCGCGACCCGCCGCGGGAAATTTTTGCCCGCGGCGGGTTGCGGTTTTTTGGGCTCCTTTTTGGCTTCGGGGCGGTTTTTTCGCCGGCTTTTGCGGTTTTTTCGCCGGCTTTTTTCGGCCGTGGTGGGCGGGGTTAATGACGTTTCTGGGCGGGGCTAGTGACGTGGGAGGCGGGGTTAGTGACGGGGGAGGCGGGGTTAGTGACGGGGAGGCGGGGCCGATGACGGGGGAGGCGGGGCCGATGACGGCGGGGGCGGGGTTGATGACGGCGGGGGGCGGGGGTGATGACGCGGGGGCGGGGGTGTCAGGGGCGGGGTTTGAGTTTGGGCGGGTTTTGGGCTGGATTTTGGGCTCCTTTAGGCTGGAAAAAATTTTTCCACCTGGCAACCCTGTTTCTCTCTCTCCCCTGGATGTGTGGGTGTTCTTCGCGGCCTCTCTGGCCCATGAGGTTCAGACAGCACTTGTCCTGCTATCCCCCTGCAGTGAACTCACCTTTCTACCTTGCCCATTCTTTCTCTCAAGATATTGCACAAATCCCATCTCTGAACTGCCTTCATTTATCTAATCACTCTCCCACCTCTGCAAAAAAAGCTTCCTTTCTTCAAATTTCTATCTCCATCCACTGATACAGCTGTCAGAACTACGAGATCTCTTGCCTTGGGGCAATAACTTCTAAGGAACTACCAACTGTGATCAAACTAGCTACATTTATTCAATAGAGTACATTTCAGAAAATAAAGAGGTTTCAGGTGTGTGCTGAGGTTATACTTCAAAGATATTACGCTTTAAGAGGCCTTGACACATGCAACAACTGAAACCTGGTGCAAATCCTGGCATGCAACTTGGGCACGCAGTCCCCAGGTTCTGTAACGTGGTAACATAGTAGATGACAGCAGAAAAGGACCTGCAAGGTCCATCCAGTCTGCCCAACAAGATAAACTCATATGTGCTACTTTTTGTGTATACCCTACCTTGATTTGTAAGTGTCCTCTTCAGGGCACACGGAAAACAAACTAGCAGATCAGTATAATAAAAAACCAGCATGAGCAGCTCAAACTAGCATATCCTGCATGATGCCAGATAGTCAATAAATAGTCTGCTGTCTGACTATTGACTATCTGGCGTCACGCAGGATATGCTAGTTTGAGCTGCTCATGCTGGTTTTTTATGAAGAAAATTTCTTATATCCTTGTCCTGATAGATTATTTGATACCGCTCTAATTCAAGAAAGATACAGACTAGCCCCTGACGCAGCCCTGTCGTTTGGCGAAACACGGCCTGTGTCGGGCATTTGTCTCATACACGGTATCTTCAATAAAGTTTTTTTTGATATTATACTGATCTGCTAGTTTGCTTTGCACATTGGGTTTTGCAGATCGGTTGCCTTGTTGTTTTCTGGGGCTCTTCAGGGCACAGACAGACCGTATAAGTCTGCCCAGTACTATCCCCACCTCCCAACCACCAGCCCCGCCTCCCAACACCGGCTCTGGTAAAGACCGTATAAGTCTGCCCAGCATTATCCCTGCCTCCCAACCACCAGTCCCGCCTCCCACCACCGGCTCTGGCACAGACCGTATAAGTCTGCCCAGCACTATCCCCGCCTCCCAACCACCAGCCCCGCCTCCCAACCACCTCCCAACCACCAGCCCCGCCTCCTACCACCGGCTCTGTCTCACTGCATGCAATTCTTTGGAACGCCCCTGACCCACCCATGCCCCTCCCGTGGCCACACCCCTCTTGGGTTGCACATGAGAAGATTTGGGTGCAGCTCTGTATAGAATTGTGTGCAGCCAGATCCATGCGCAAATCCAAATAAGAGCCAATTAACATCAATATTTGATTGTCAACAGTCAATTACTGATTTTAATTGTTCACTGACAAATATATTTCTGTGCGAATTTCAGGATGGCATGCAATTTTGGGTGCCCAAATTTGGGCACCATTTATAGAATCCAGGCGTAAGTGCCCAGATTACCATGTGGTAAATGCAATACCTATGCACTTACTGTTGTGGGCATTCCTAGCATGTCCCCGGTGTTACTAAACAGAAAAATGCATTACTGTTCAATAAGTGTATTGTAGATAGTGCAAATGTACTTACTGTCTTCTATTTCGGAGGGGTTAGGTGCATATACACTATCTGCACCGATGACAGTGCTCATTACGGTATCGTGCGTTCTCTACATTGTGAAGTTTATACCCATTCTTTGCCCATAGTCTCATCTGCCCGCAACCTCGGAGTCATCTTCGACTCCTCCCTCTCCTTCTCTGCACATATCCAGCAGATAGCCAAGACCTGTCGCTTCTTTCTCTTTAACATCAGCAAAATTCGCCCTTTCCTCTCTGAGCACACCACCCGAACTCTCATCCACTCTCTCGTTACCTCTCGCCTTGACTACTGCAACCTACTCCTCACTGGCCTCCCACTTAGCCATCTATCCCCCCTTCAATCTGTTCAGAACTCTGCTGCGTGTCTTATCTTCCGCCTTGACCGATATGCTCATATCACCCTTCTCCTCAAGTCACTTCACTGGCTCCCGATCAGGTACCACATACAGTCCAAGCTTCTCCTACTAACCTACAAATGCACTCGATCTGCAGCCCCTCATTACCTCTCTACCCTCATCTCCCCTTACACTCCTACCCATAACCTCCGCTCACAGGACAAATCCCCCCTCTCAGTGCCCTTCTCCACCACCGCCAACTCCAGGCCTCACCCTATGCTTGGAATAAACTCCCTGAGCCTATACGCCCCTCCTTGCTCAAAGCCCACTTCTTCAATGTCGCCTTCGGCACCTAACCATGATACCTCCATTCAGGAAATCTAGACTGCCCCAATTTGACTGACTGTATTTTTGTGTCCTTTAAACTGTAAGCTCTTTTCAGCAGGGACTGTCCTTCTTTGTTTAATTGTACAGCGCTGCGTAACCCTAGTAGCTCTTTAGAAATGTTAAGTAGTAGTAGTAGTAGTCTGACCATTATCAGGTGAATTTTCAAAAGAGAAGGGCACCCATCTTCCGACACAAATCGGGAGATGGGCGTCCTTTTCGCAAGGTCACCCAAATCGGCATAAGCGAAAGCCGATTTCGGCTGCCCTCGACTGCTTTCCGTCGTGGGGATGACCAAAGTTCACGGGGGCGTGCCAGCAGTGTAGCGAAGGCAGGACTGGGGCGTGCTTAGGAGATGGGCGTCTTCGGCCGATAATGGAAAAAAGAAGGGCGTCCACTTGGGCGACTTTACTTGGTCCATTTTTTTTCACGACCAAGCATCAAAAAGGTGCCCCAACTGACCAGATGACCACCGGAGGGAATCAAGGATGACCTCTCCTTACTCCCTCAGTGGTCACTAACTCCCTCCCACCCTCAAAAAAAATCTTTAAAAATACTTTTTTGCCAGCCTCTATGCCAGCCTCAAATGCCATACTGAGGTCCATCGCAGCAGTATGCAGGTACCTGGAGCAGTTGTAGTGGGTGCAGTGTACTTCAGGCAGGCAGACCCAGGCCCATCCCCCCTACCTGTTACACTTGTTGTGGTAAATGTGAGCCCTCCAAAACCCACCACAAACCCACTGTACCCACATGTAGGTGCCCTCCTTCATCCCTAAGGGCCATGGTAGTGGTGTACATTTGTAGGGAGTGGGGTTGGGGGGGGTTGGGGGGGCTCAGCACCCAAGGTAAGGGAGCTATGCACCTGGGACCTTTTTCTGAAGTCCACTGCAGTGCCCCATAGGTGACCCGGTTGGTGTCCTGGCATGTCAGGGGGACCAGTGCACTACAAATGCTGGCTCCTCCCACGACCAAATGGCTTGGATTTGGTCGTTTTTGAGATGGGCATCCTCGCTTTCCATTATCGCCGAAAACCGGGGACGACCATCTCAAAAACGACCTAAGGACGACCATCTCTAAGGTCGACCTAAATTTCATGATTCGGGCGTCCCCGACCGTATTATCGAAACGAAAGATGGACGCCCATCTTGTTTTGATAATACGGGTTGCCCCGCCCCTTTACGGGGCCGTCTTGCGAGGACGCCCTCATGAAAACTTGCGTGCCCCGTTTGATTATGCCCCTCCACGTATCATATATCACAGCATTGAGTTAACAGGCGAATTAGCACTCTTTCATAAAAGGACCCTATCTATATATATAAAAGGCACTTTGAAGCCTCAAGCCGGAAACTTGAGGCGCCTGAGATATCCGGTTTGGCCTGCAGGCTCCAGTCACTGTAGCTCCGCCCTCGCGTCAAAACGCGATGACGTTGAGGGCGGGGCGGCCCTCGCAACCACGTCACTGAGGGACGAAGGGACGAAGAGGAGAGGTGTGCAACTCGGAACGGAGGCATGGAGGGGGTGTCTGCAACTCGGGAGGGAGGGAGGACGGGGGGGGGGGGGGATTACCCTGCTAGCGCCCGTTTCATTTTTGACAGAAACGGGCATTTCTTACTAGTAGTCTATATAAGCTGACCTGGTCTGTGGAGGTGGGGGGGGGGGGGGGGGGGGGTGGAAATCACAGTCATTGTTAATGTTAAGGGTGACACTGGATGCACGGTCCATAAATATGAACCAGTGACAGCTGTAGAAAGTATCAGAAAATTGAAGCTACTCAAGATTTGGCAACCAGTTCTTGAGCAAACCTAACAAATCTACATGCTTATTTTTTTCAAATTTCGACTCAAGATGGATTGCTTCATTTCTTTTAGAAATGATAATGATAAGTAGTAGTAGTAGTAGTTTTACATTGGGTCCTTCCTCCCTGGTATTTGCGTATTGTATTAATTTGTTATTTGCCTTGTTCTTTTTCAAAACCTTTAGTAAAGAAGAATGAAAAAAGGGTGACACCTAGTGGGCATATTTTGGACCAGTACTACAGGGATGTGGAAGGCATCCTGGTACACAGCTCTCGGCTTTGGGACTTGTTACTACAATGACCAGACTAGGAACAGTGGGAGGGAGGGAGGGTCTATTACATATGGAAAATTCCCCACGGAGATATGAATGAGGACTGACGGTGCCGTATCCCAGTTCGGATTGAGCAAGAAAGAGTTATTTTATGAAATAGGTTAAAATTGATGTTTCCATAGGTAAAATCTATAATGAGGAAGAATAATAAAAGCATTACACAAAATATTTTAAAACTTGAATATCACTACTTTCTTGTCCAAAATTAGGATAAGAAAGAGTAAGATTTGCAGTATTGGATAAAGTCAGGTTTAGTTATTTGGTAAAATTTTTAGCTTTTGTACCTGTGAAAAATAGGGTTAACAACCAAGTTGTGGGTGATATTTATTAGCTAACAATCACTGGCGTACCAAGGGGGGGCGGTGGGGGCGGTCTGCCCCGGGTGCACGCCACTGGGGGGGGGGGGTGCCACGGTGCGCGCCTGTTGCCCTGTCTCAGTCCGAGAAAGTTTGCAATTTGCATGTGTTCACTGCTCCCTCCGAGTCTGCCCCGGAACAGGTTACTTCCTGTTCCGGGGCAGACTCAGAGGGAGCAGTGAACACATGCGAATTGCGAACGTTCTTGGAGACAGGGCAACAGGCGCGCACCGCGGCACCCCCCCCCAGTGGCGTGCACCCGGGGGGGGGGAAAGGTGTCATTTCGCCGGGGGGGGGGGCGCATTGGCGATCCGCCCCGGGTGTCAGATAGGGTCGGAACGCCACTGCTAATAATGTATTTTTGATAAACTTTCAAGGGTTATCTTGTTCTATAGCTAGTGAGGTCTGCATGGGTCACTATTGCAGTAGCTGGACTATATAAGTACATAAGTATTGCCATATTGGGATGGACCGAAGGTCCATCAAGCCCAGCATCCTGTTTCCAACAGTGGCCAGTTCAGGTCACAAATACCTGGCAAGATCCCAAAACAGTACAATACATTTTATGCTGCTTATCCTAGAAATAAGCACTGGATTTTCCCCAAGTCCATTTTAATAATGGTCTATTGACTTTTCCTTTAGGAAGTCATCTAAACCTTTTTTTAAACCCCGCTAAGCTAACTGATTTTACTACATTCTCCTGTGGATATTGGTTATAAAATAAGTAAACCCCACAGGTAGCTGTGAACAGAGGCACATGACACTGTTGCCTAGTAGAGATTGTTTTCAATTGAGCCAGAAACCCAAAGCAGCAGGAAGAGCTGCAGGATGAAAAATGCAGTAAAAGAAAAAAAATGATTGATACGGTTCTATAGTAGAAAGTACATCATTCTCGAGGCAGCACAGGAGCACCAAATACATTTTTCATTTTGATAAGAAGGGACAGTTCCCTATTATTTCATCTAATATTCGGTGGTTTTGGAACATCATAAAAGCAATCTGAAAAAAAAGCACTAGTTCAAAAGAATTTTAGAAAGATTTACTTAATATACAGATTCTGTCTTCCTTTATGAAGAGTTCAGCATTGCTCATAAGAAGTAATTTGTAATGACTAATGTCCTGAATTATCTTTCGGTGAGAAATAAAAATACAAATTTTCAAAACCAGTTTGAATATAGAAAATAAAATCATAATAAAGCCCACTAAGCATTTCTTACTATTCAGTCAAATAATGAAAAATATTATTCAGCTGAATACAAATGCCGAATATGAATAATGCAAAAAAGAATCAATCCCTAGAAACGAGATGTACAGGGAAATCCAGAAAGGAATCACATACTTTTAAATCACCCAATAAGACATTTTGAATAAAAAAAAGGGAAACACGAGGAGACTTCGGTATAGGCTGTCACCACAGCCGAGCTTCATTTTACAGTGAGTCTAGCTGTAACAACGGCTCACTATCTAGCTCTATACATCACCGAGACTCCTCGTTACATGACCCTTTCAAAAATTTGTTATTAATATTTTACTTTCTTTACCAATAAATTCAAAAATGAAGTGTGAAAAGACCTTAATGAAAATCCATATACATCTAACCCTAAGGAACACTACACACTAAAGAAAATGCAAAACAAACAGAACAAAATAATACAAAATATATCAAAAAGGACCAGCACTAGAAAATGAAAAGGACAGGAAGGAGCGAAACTTAGCTTCAACTTGTATTTCCTCACTCTTTCTCTGTCTGTTCTCCGTGCGCGCCGAGCCAGTTTTTACCGCATCTACAAAAAAATGTTTTTTTAAAAAATGGGATGGGAAAAGGGCCAGTGGTAAAAATGAAACCAGTGCACGCCTAAAACCGGCCTGAGCCCTTAATGCCACCCATTGATCTAGCGGTAAAAGCTACATGCGTGGTGAGCGGTCGGCGCACGCCAAGTGCCGGTTACCACCGGAACTGGTGCGCGTAGGAAGAATGTAATAAATAATTCATCCACACGTTATGGGTGCGCACCAAATCTGAAATTACCACCAGGAGGGTGCGCTGGCCTGGCGGCAGTCTCATTTGGGTGCACGCTGCATTTGTGCAGAGCCGATCGCAGCTTAGTAAAAGGGCCCCTTAATGTGTTTAAACACAGGAGTTTCCTATATGCTAAGTAGCCTTTTAAAATATATTTGTTTTGCAAGTTCCATGCAATTTTTTCCATCAGCATATAGAACTTGCAAACAATTAACACAGGAACACTTGCTGCCTCCTATATAGGAGGTGCTAAGTACTCATGCGTTAACCCTGCATTATCCAGTTAGGGTATGCTACTCATAATGCGCTAGTTATATAATGCTTCCACGCCCTTTCCTTGGCCATGCCACGCCCCTTCCAAAAATATTTTAAAAACTAATGCATGATTAGTGTGTGCAAACTGTCAAATTACTGCACAACTCTTTATCACATTTTGTGGTAGGCCTTTTTTTTTTAACACACTATTTATTTAGATTTTGCTCACACCTTTTTCACTAGCAGCTCAAGGTGAATTACATTCAGGTACTCTGGATATTTCTCTGTCCCAGGAGGGCTCACAATCTAAGTTTGTACCTGAGGCAATGAAGGGTCAAGTGACTTGCCCAAGATCACAAGGAGCAATGGTGGGACTTGAATCAGCCACCTCTAGATTGCAAGACCAGTGCTCTAACCACTAGGCCACTCCTCCGGACTAAAATCTGTAAATGGCATCCCAAAAACGTGCACTAAACACTATTATATAAACAGTGCTCAGAGTTGGGTGTCTTTTATCGAATAGCACGCAGTACCAGGATCATCGCCTAACTTTTAGGCACAAGGATTTGCACCAGCTGAACCTTGGAGTAAATTCCCATGCCTAAATTAGGTGTAGCTCCTCTGAATTCTATAATAGTGAATGCATATTTAGTGAATGCCCCTGACCCAGCCATGCCACTCCCATGGCCATGCCCCTTTTTATAAGAACATAAGAGTAGCCATACTGGGTCAGACCAATGGTCCATCTAGCCCACTATCCTGTTTTCCAAACAGTAGCCAAGCCAGGTCACAAGTCAAATCGTGGCAATACTCCATACTACAAATCCCAGGGCAAGCAGTTGCTTCCCATGTGTGTCTCAATAGCAGATTATGGACTTTTCCTCCAGGAATTTGTCCAAACCTTTTTTAAACCCAGATACGCTAACCGCTGTTACCTCCACAGCTTAATTATTCATTGAGTGAAACAATATTTCCTCCTATTTGTTTTAAAAGTATTTCCATGTAACTTCCTCAAGTGTCCCCTAGTCTTTGTACTTCTACTTGCTTTACATCACTCAGGATTTTGTAGACCTCAATCATATCTCCCCTCATGTGTCTCTTTTCTAAGCTGAAGAACCCTAACCTCTTTAGCCATTCCTCATATGAGAGGAGTTCCATCCCCTTTATCATTTTAGTTTCTCTTCTTTGAACCTTTTCTAATTCCACTATCTTGGGGAAAATTCACTGCTTATTTCTAGGATAAGCGGCATAAATTGTACTATTTTGGGATTGTGCCAGGTACTTGTAACCTGGATTGGTCACTATTGGAAACAGGATGCTGGGCTTGATGGACCTCCAGTCTGTCTCAGTATGGCAGTACTTATGTACTAAGACAAATCAACAAATTAAAGAGTAGTAAATCACCTGTACCAGATGGTATACACCTCAGAGTATTCAAAGAAATATATAAAACTGCAGATCTGCTGTTACTGATCTGTAACCTGTTATTAAAATCATCCATAGTACCTGAAGATTGGAGGGTGGCCAATGTAACACCTATTTTTAAAAAGGGATTCTGGGGTTGTCTGCGAATTTACAGACAGGTGAGCCTGATGTTAGTGCTGGGCAAAATAGTGGAAACTATTATAAAGAGTAAAATCACTGAACACATAAACAAACATGGTTTAATGGGACAGAGTCAACATGGATTCAGTCAAGGGAAGTCTTGCCTTGCCAACCAATTTGCTTCATTTCTTTGAATGCGTGAATAAACACGTGGATAAAGATAAGCCAGTTAATGTAATGTATCTAGATTTTCAGAAAGTGTTTGACAAAGTCCCTCATGAGATACTCCTGAGAAAATTAAAAAACCCATGAGACAGAAGGCAGTGTTCTGTTGTGGATTATGAATTGGTTGATGAATAGAAAACAGAGAGTAGAGTTAAATGACCAACTCTCTCAGTGGAGGAAAGTGAATAGTCATTTAAAGTGAAAGCGGTAAATGCTCCCATGTTAGGTTGTGTTAAACAGTTAGGGCTTCTTTCCACACCAGACATCACCGCGGAGACCCAGGCAAAGGTATCGGCCTGCTTATCCGACATTGCTGCCTGGATGTCCAACCGCCACCTGAAACTGAACATGGCCAAAACTGAACTTATTGTTTTCCCACCCAAACCCACTTCTCCTCTCCCTTCACTCTCCATCTCAGTTGATAACACCCTCATCATCCCCGTCTCATCTGCCCGCAACCTCAGCGTCATCTTTGACTCCTCCCTCTCCTTCTCTGCGCATATCCAGCAGATAGCCAAGACCTGTTGCTTCTTCCTCTACAACATTAGCAAAATTCGCCCCTTCCTCTCTGAGCACACCACCCGAACTCTCATCCACTCTCTCATTACCTCTCGCCTTGACTACTGCAACCTACTCCTCACCGGCCTCCCACTTAGCCACCTATCCCCCCTTCAGTCCATCCAGAACTCTGCCGCACGTCTCATCTTCCGCCTTGACCGATATACTCATATCACCCCTCTCTTCAAGTCACTTCACTGGCTTCCGATCAGATACCGCATACAGTTCAAGCTTCTCCTACTAACCTACAAATGCACTCGATCTGCAGCCCCTCCTTACCTCTCTACCCTCATCTCCCCTTACACTCCTACCCGTAACCTCCGCTCTCAAGACAAATCCCTCCTTTCAGTACCCTTCTCCACCACCGCCAACTCTAGGCTCCGCCCTTTCTGCCTCGCCTCACCCCATGCTTGGAACAAACTCCCTGAGCCCATACGCCAGGCCCCCTCCCTACCCATCTTCAAATCATTGCTCAAAACCCACCTCTTCAATGTCGCCTTCGGCACCTAATCACAACACCTCTACTCAGGAAATCTAGACTACCCAACTTGACATTTCGCCCTTTAGATTGTAAGCTCTTCCGAGCAGGGACCGTCCTTAGTTATTAATTTGTACAGCGCTGCGTAACCCTAGTAGCGCTCTAGAAATGTTAAGTAGTAGTAGTAGTATCATAATTATTTGATGCTAAGTTCAACCCTAGGAGGCAGCAACGATACGTTGAAATCTTCAGCCTAGTGTGTGGCGTCGGCCAAAAAATCAATCAGAATGCTAGGAATTAATAGGAACGGGATAGAAATAAAGACAAAGAATATTATAATGCCTCTGTATCACTCCATGGTGTGACCACACCTTGAGTGTTGTGTGCAATTCTGGTCACCATATCTTATAAACGATATAGCAGAATTAGAAAACTTTCAAAGAAGGGCAACCAAAATAATTAAGGGGGTGGAACTCCTCTCATATGAGGAAAGACATAAGAGGTTAGGACTCTTCCGCTTCGAAAAGAGATGGCTGAGGGGAGATGTGATAGTGATCTACAAAATACTGAATGGTGTAGAATGGGTAAACGTAAATTGATTTTTTTACTCTTTCAAAAAGTACAAAGACTAGGGGATACTCAAGGAAGTTGCAAGGTACTACTTTTAAAATGAACAGGAGGAAATATTTTTTTTCACTCAATGAATAGTTAAGCTCTGGAACTCATTGCCAGAGGATGTGGTATCAGCAGTTAGTGTATCTGGTTTAAAAAAAAAAAGGTTTGGACAAGTTCCTGGAGGAAAAGTCCATAGTCTGCTATTAAAATAAACATGAGGAAAGCTACTGCTTATCCCTGGGATCAGTAGCATGAATCTTACTACTATTAGGGATTCTGTCAGGTACTTGTGACCTGAATTTTCCACTTTTGGAAGCAGGATACTAGGCTGGATGGACTGTTTGTCTTACACAGTGCATTTTGTCTAGCAAAAAAGGTGCCAGTACTCAAATGCCAGGGCACCCTTCAGGGACAGAGTGATCATTGAGGGACCCACCCCACAATAGCCAGGCCCCCTGCAACCAGACACAGAATCTATGACAAGGCAGAATTTGTATGTAGAACCTGAGCTCTTCCATTAAAATATGAGAAACATGGGTCAATTTTAGCAGACAGTGGAAAAAGGTGCCGGTACTCAGTACCCCCAAGTACCCCCTCAAAAAAAAGCCCTGGTCTTACACAGTATGGCTGTTTTTATGTTCTTATGATGCCTGATTGATTTAGAAGTGACATGCACTAGATACTGGGAAAAGAGGGCTGGAGCAAGATGGCGGCAGCACCAGCAGTTCGCGTCAGCAACTAGTCCAACACTGCTGGAACGCTACGATTTTTCTTAGTGATTTCTTCTTGGAAAACTTACCTCAAACCTTTTGGAAATGCCACATACTAAGAGAAAAGGGACCGTTAGGGTGCGTGCCCAGTCGTCCCTAACTTCAACGCCCGACCAGCAGACGATGGAACGGTTTCTCACGCGACAGTCCACTATGCAAGCTTCGGGAGGTCCCGCTGATCTATCGGCACTGGGAGACGCCGATAGCCAGGGAATTGACACGTCGTTGTCTCCCCCGATACTCTTCCCGCCTTTGCAGCCAGCAGTACTTGATTTTGAGGGTGGAATGCTGACCCCGGAAGTCGGGGAAACAGATCAACCACTGGGCCAGCAAATCGGAGCTTCTGCTGGAGCTCCCCGGACAACGGAGTTGAAGGGCATTGTAGCCCAGCAAGAGAGGCCTATGATATCTAAGGCCCCAATTGCGAAGGTGACACTGGAGGCGATATGGGAAGCACTCCAGCGTTTGGACAACACTGTGAAAACTTCATCAGGCAAGATTGACACACTTTCAGAAAATGTTCAGAACTTAAATGTTGCATTTACTACTATGTGTACTGAGACAAATGAAAAAATAAATCTTCTAAATGATGATTCTAGGAAAATGAAAGAAATAACTACAAAATTGATTCAGGATAATCTTCAGATTCATAATAGACTTGAATATTTTGAAAATTACAATCGAAGACTAAACCTTCGATTGTTAAATTTTCCTCGTACTCCAGTATACTCTCCTTTGGATATATTTAAAAGGTATTTGACGGAAAATTTAAAATTTACCTCTGACAATATTCCACCTCTGAATAAAGTCTATTATTTACCTGTAAAAAAAGTAAGTGAAGATTTACCGCTTGCTCAACAACTTCAAAGAGATATGAATGTTTCAGAACTCTTAGAAACTTCTTTATCTTCAACAATGGATAGACAAACACTTCTGGTCTCATTCGTATTTCAGCAAGATCTGGATTTGGTCAGAAAATTGGCTCTGAGAAACTGACAAGTCCCTTTTTATGGAGAGAAAATCCGGGTATTCCCAGATGTTACTAAATCCACACAGACCAGAAGAAAGGACTTTTTAGCATTAAGATCAGCTACTTTGGTGCTGGGAGCCACATTTAATTTAAACTATCCATACAAATGCAACATAAAATATTTGGATGTTAAATATGTTTTCCTTAATCCTGTTCACTTGAAACAATTTATAGATCAGAAGAAATTGTCATGATGTAGATTGAATTCTAACAGTGTTGTTTTTAGGACGAGGATTTATTAATAATACAGTGGATAATCTGCTAAGTCTTTCTTTAATGCTTTCCTATTTTTCTTTCTCCTGAGTATATATCGGCTCCTGCCCCTCCTAAATGGTGGACTAAATAAGATATATTATTTTTGCTTCATGTTTATGCTTATGTTTATGAAGTAACTTTTTTTTCTTTTTCTCTTATATCTGAATTTCCTATTCAAGTATGAAAATGGCTTGTAAATTTATTTAAAATAATAAAGGAATAATTAAAAAAAAAGAAGTGACATGCACTAAATCTCCTCATTCACTTTGTTCACTATTGTATCACAAGAAAGCACACTGGTGAGACAGGATGATGATAAGTGCTGTGATAGTACACTTAAATAAAAACAGAACCTCGCTGCAGGTGGCAGAGAAGAAAAGTATGCGCCATCTCATTAATGTTTCATACCTGTATATTTGGCCATCAGCTGGAAACTGCAGATAATCACAAATTCCACAGCTGCAGAAATTTAATTGTTCACTACAATTTCCCGAAGCACCCTTTCTAGAAAACTAGGTGATAGCTTTTCAAGCAGGCCAGTAATTACTTGCCTAATTCTGAGCTGAGATCTCTGTACGCCCTCTCGTTATCTGTAAGCAAAAATCAAAATGATTACCTCGGTCCTTGGATCTGCGATCTTTTTTGGGTTTGAGTCTGGAAGCCTGAGGCCTGGTCTGATCCACCAGGAGCATCAGTACGCAGAGGAACATTAGAAGCCCAGTTTGTGCCATGATTCTTCTGAAGCTCTAGGAAGAAGTGACACAGGACTCTCTCTCTCTCTCTCTCTCACACCCCAGTCCGGTAAATCACACAGTCTCATCTCAGCATAGGACTGACTAAAGCCAGCTTTATACAAAAAGCCAATCCTGCTGGCACCTTCCCCAGCGCATGAAATGTGTTAAATATTTCAGCTGGCTTTAGTATAAGGTAACCCCTTGTTCTGACTCTTCAGCCCATGCTCTTGTTTGTTCTGACTCTTTCATAAGTTTCTTTTTCTGCTTCTTATATGGTTTTATAATTTATGTTTTATTTTTGTGTGTGTATATAAATATGACGTGAGATTTCCTGATCCAAATAATTTTTCCCACAAGTGTATCAAAACATGAAAATGACACGTGAAAATATGACGCTTGATATATACATATATATCCTGACAACGTAAATAGACTGAGACTGACATGTATTTAGAGTTCCTTTTTTTGAAGTGTTTTTAATTTTTATATTGGTGGGTTTTTTTTTTTGTTATTTTAGCATTTTAAATAAATACAAAGAAAAAGGTGTGCTCAGGTAGAGGTAATTTTATAACAGGATACCTATTTGAGAAGTCCAAAAAAGGCACCCAATTTAATCATATTTTATATAGGCAACGTGCGAGGGGCATAATCGAATGGGGCCGGCCATCTCTAAGGGCAGCCATCTCCGGGGGCGGCCCCGCAAAGTGGAGTACCCGACCGTATTATCGAAAAAGATGGCCAGCCATTTTTCGTTTTGATAATACGATCGGGGACGGCCAAATCTCAACATTTGGGCCGGGCTTAGAGATCGCCGGCATTAGAGATGGCCGCCATTGGTTTTCCCCAATAATGGAAACTAATGGCGGCCATCTCAAACCTGGCCAAATCCAAGCCATTTGGTTGTGGGAGGAGCCAGCTTTTGTAGTGCACTGGTCCCTCTCACATGCCAGGACACCAACCGGGCACCCTAGGGGGCACTGCAGTGGACTTCACAAATTGATCCCAGGTGCATAGCTCCCTTACCTTGGGTGCTGAGCCCCCCAATCTCCCCCAACACCTACTCCCCACGACTGTACACCACTACCATAGCCCTTAGGGATGAAGGGGGGCACCTAGATGTGGGTAGAGTGGGTTTTGGGGGGGTTTTGGAGGGCTCACATTTACCACCAAAAGTGTAACAGGTAGGCGGGAATGGGCCTGGGTCCACCTGCCTGAAGTGCACTGCACCCACTAAAAACTGCTCCAGGGACCTGCATACTACTACTACTACTTAACATTTCTAGAGCGCTACTAGGGTTATGCCCCTGCTGTCATGGAGCTGGGTATGACATTTGAGGCTGGCATAGAGGCTGGCAAAAAAATGGATTAATTTTTTTTTTGGGTGGGAGGGGGTTGGTGACCACTGGGGGAGTAAGGGGAGGTGATCCCCAATTCCCTCCGGTGGTCATCTGGTCAGTTCGGGCACCTTTTCGAGGCTTGGTCGTGAACAAAAAGGGACCAAGTAAAGTCGGCCAAATGCTCGTCAGGGCCGGCCTTTTTTCCATTATCGGCCGAGGCCAGCCATCTGTTAACCACGCCCCCGTCCTACGCCCCCTTGAACTTTGGACGGCCCTGCGACGGAAAGCAGTTGAAGGCGGCCAAAATCGCCTTTCGATTATACCGATTTGGCCGGCTTTAGGAGAAGGCCGGCCATCTCCCGATTTGTGTCGGAAGATGGCCGCCCTTCTCCTTCGAAAATAAGCAGGATAGGCGCCTATATGGCGTTATAAAATAGGCTCCTAGAACTAGATCCACTGGCATGCAAATGCGTAGGCAGAAATTTATACCTACCACAGCTTAATAAAAGGGCCCCTTAATGAATATTCTGTAATAGAATCTGGATGCCCAGCTGCCACTATGGAAGAGGCCTTCACTGTACGGCATCAGGACGCCAACATGGAAGCACCCTATTTCTAGAGTTTCTTTGCACACTGAGAAGATGTTGTTCAAATAGGGAATATGTCACAAGCTTTTGCAAGTTTTCTATGTTCTAGTGTCAAGCTCACACTGAAAGCTCTTTCATGCTGCCAGGTTTTAAAGACCAACAGTGGAGCCCTTGTTCTTCATTAATGCATCACCCATCCCATCGGTGCCAAAGTTTACTTTTGACCAGTTAACTAGCGATTTTCGACACTTGTTTTTTTTTAATCTCTGTGGTTGTCATGGATCTTTAATTCTGCATAATGTACCTGGGATAGTTCTGAGATGCAGTAAATAATACTTTGTGCCGCTAAATATAGGTGTTTTGCATACGTTCTCGATCTCCTTTCCTTTTACCTCGCCTCCTTGTTTACCTCTCCATGTTCAATCTACTTATCCTTAAATTCCCATTATTACTATGTTTGTTACAACTTGTATATTTCCTTCAAAACACTGTAATTCTAGTTACTAGAAAAAAAGAAAAAAAAAGATCTGAAGAAGCTAGAAGAATGGTCTAACGTTTGGCAATTAAAATTCAATGCGAAGAAATGCAAAGTGATGCACATAGGGAGTAGAAATCCAAGGGAGACGTATGTGTTAGGTGGGGAGAGTCTGATTGGCACGGACGGGGAGAGGGATCTTGGGGTGATAGTATCCGAGGACCTGAAGGCGACGAAACAGTGTGACAAGGCGGTGGCTGTAGCGAGAAGATTGCTAGGCTGTATAGGGAGAGGTGTGACCAGCAGAAGAAGGGAGGTTTTAATGCCCCTGTATAAGACGTTGGTGAGGCCCCACCTGGAGTACTGTGTTCAGTTTTGGAGGCCGTACCTTGCGAAGGATGTCAAAAAAATGGAAGCGGTGCAAAGAAAAGTTTCGAGGATGGTATGGGATTTGCGTTCCAAAACGTATGAAGAGAGACTTGCTGACCTGAACATGTACACCCTGGAGGAAAGGAGGAACAGGGGTGATATGATACAGACGTTCAAATATTTGAAAGGTATTAATCCGCAAACAAATCATTTCCGGAGATGGGAAGGTGGTAGAACGAGAGGACATGAAATGAGATTGAAGGGGGGCAGACTCAGGAAAGATGTCAGGAAGTATTTCTTCACGGAGAGGGTGGTGAACGCTTGGAATGCCCTCCCGCGAGAGGTGGTGGACATGAAAACGGTAACGGAATTCAAACATGCGTGGGATAGGCATAAAGGAATCCTGTGCAGAAGGAATGGATCCTCAGAAGCTTAGCTACAATTGGGTGGCAGAGCAGGTGGGGGGGAAGAGGGGTTGGTGGTTGGGAGGCGAGGATAGGGGAGGGCAGACTTTTATACGGTCTGTGCCAGAGCCGGTGATGGAAGGCGGGACAGGTGGTTGGGAGGCGGGAAAAACTGCTGGGCAGACTTATACGGTCTGTGCCCTGAGAAAGACAGGTACAAATCAAGGTAAGGTATACACATGAGTTTATCTTGGGCAGACTGGATGGACCGTGCAGGTCTTTTTCTGCCGTCATCTACTATGTTACTATGTTACTATGTATGTAAGCCGCATTGAACCTGCTATATGTGGGAAAGCGCGGGGTACAAATGTAATAAATAAATAAATAAATAAGTTTCCTTATGTTGGGAAAATGTGAAGCCCAGTTTCGTTTCATTTTATTACTAGCCGTTGAGCCCGTAAAAACGGGCTCGTATAGGAAAGGGGGGGGGGGTTGAAAGCCCCTTCCCGTCGCCGCTGCAAGGCCCCCCCGCCACCGAGCTCCCCCCCCCCGAGTCGCCGCCACCTACCTCTACCCGGCTGGGCCCTCGCTCCGCTATTGAAACAGCGAGGGAACGCAGCACACAGCTCTGCTCTGCTGAGCTGCCTTCGGCCTTCCTTCTTCTTCTCTGCCTGTGTCCCGCCCTCGTGTGATGTAACGTCGTCGAGGGCGGGACACAGGCAGAGAAGAAGAAGGAAGGACGGCAGCTCAGCAGAGCTGTGTGCTGCGTTCCCTCGCTGTTTCAATAGCGGAGCGAGGGCCCAGCCGGGTGGAGGGTGGGTGGCGGCGGCGGCGACTCCGGGTGGGGGGAGCGTTAGCGACGGCGATTTCGTCCCTCGCAAATGCGCAGTAGAGACCCTCTCTGTTCCGCCCCCGTCATCACGTATTGAAGCGGGGGCGGGGCAGAGAGGGTCTCTACTGCGCATTTGCGAGTGAGTACGACACTAGCCATTTATATGTTTGACTAGTAAGAAAGGCCCGTTTCTGAAACAAGTGAAACGGGCGCTAGCAAGGTTTTCCTGCTCTCACCTGTCATGTCGGTGCGGTCCTCCGGGGTTGTACTGCAGGGGCAGTGAGGTGAGAGGAGTAGAGGATGCAGAGCGGAGAGGCGATGGCTGCCTGCGGTGCCCCGCTTCCTTTTTAACACAGCTGATGTCGGACGGAGGGAGGGGGGGAGCGGCGGCGATCTGTGGTGGAGGCTTGAGTACTGGGTGCGGCGACGTTGGGGGGGTGGTGGAGGGTGGTAGCGGTGGCAACGTGGGGGGGTGTAGGGCTGGGCGATGCGATTCGCTGAGTGTCATAGCCACGCCCTTGACGTCATCACGTTGTGACGCGAGGGCGGGGCAGACACTCATGGGGAAAAATTCCGATCTGTGCCACCTCGGAAGTTGCAGCTTCATTAGAACGTTGGGGTTGCGAATTATGTGCGGAAGGGGCGTGGCTGAGGGCGGGTCTGTGAGTGACAGTGAGTGGTGCTGACAGCCTAGCCTACCAACAGTGCAGGGCTTCAGTGTTTCCCTGCCACAGAGTGAGCTTCAGAATGTTTGAGGTGAGAATTATTTATATAGATGAGGGGAATTTTATAACACGGTACTTAAAAATCAGATTTTAGAACTGTGTCTATTTTGTGCTTATTTTAAAAAGGCCTACATCTCTTTGCAGACAAGTTCCACACAAGTAGAAGCGAGAGGATTTACGAAGCACTGTTCCCTAAGCTGAGCCGGAGTCCTCCACCTACAGTCCTGCCAGCGAGAGGTGCTGTTTTACTATTGCTTTTTTGATAGTGAGGGACTCCAGGGAACCCGCCTGTCCCTAGCAATTGAACGCACAGTATTGAAACACCACCCCCTACTGGCAGCCATGCAGTTGGAGGAATCCCACTCAGCTTAGAGGAAACAGTGCTATGCAGTAGTCCCATGAAGCAGAGCACGGGCAGCTCAGCAGGTGGTGGTTCACGTTTTCACATCATGAGAGTATGGTTAATATTTAAGAAAAGGGAGGGTAAAACAGGCAAAATAATACAGAAACAAAAAAACAACATTGGGCCTTCAGGATTGAGATGATCAAAGTCTCTTGTTTATTAATTGACAGATAGACCCGACACGGGCCGTGTTTCGGCGCACTGGCGCCTGCCTCAGGGGTCAGCTAATCCTGATCGTTTTTTTTAGACTGACAGCGTTGTCCATGCTGATTAGGCTCTGGGAGCAATTGAGACTCCATTCCACATCAAAGGTGCTACACTGTGACAGTACCACCTACAATTTTTTGATCAGGATTAGCTGACCCCTGAGGTAGGCGCCAGTGCGCCGAAACACGGCCCGTGTCGGGTCTATCCGTCAATTAATAAACAAGAGACTTTGATCATCTTAATCCTGAAGGCCCAGTGTTGCTTTTTTGTTTCTTTAATATTTAAGAAAAGACATCCAGCTGAGCCAGTTAAAGACCTATGGATTGCTATTTGTGCAAATTAGTTTTATGTCTATAGGATTTGATATTTTCACAAAAAAAACTTTTTTTTACAAGGCTAAAAAGAATATTGAGAAATTTGGACTGATCATGATACTTGGTGGAAGCGTATTTGGCGTTTTGAATTTGATGGTCCATCTCTCCATCATAAATATTTTTGATAGGATTAAGTTTTGCTATTGGATATAGTTGTTGCATTTTATCTGGACATATCTCCCAGCGACTGCATTTGACCTTTTGAGACTGGTTACAATATTTCAGAAAGGCAACATGGAGGGGCATAATCGAACAGGGGCGGCCATCTATAAGGGCGGCCATCTCTAATGACGGCCCCGTCAAGCGGCGTACCCGACCGTATTATCGAAACAAGATGGCCAGCCATCTTTTGTTTCGATAATACGGTCGGGGACGGCCCAAATGTTGAGAACCTGGCCAAATCCAAGCCATTTGGTCATGGGAGGAGCCAGCATTTGTAGTGCACTGGTCCCCCTCACATGCCAGGACACCAACCGGGCACCCTAGGGGGCACTGCAGTAGACTTCACAAATTGATCCCAGATGCATAGCTGCCTTACCTTGGGTGCTGAGCCCCCTTAACCCTCCTAAAACCCACTACCCACAACTGTACAACACTACCATAGCCCTTAAAGGGTAACGATGGACACCTACATGTGGGTACAGTGGGTTTCGGGTAGGTTTTGGAGGGCTCCCATTTACCACCATAAGTATAACAGGTGGGTAGGGGGGATGGGCCTGGGTCCGCCTGCCTGAAGTGCACTGCAGTATACACTAAAAACTGCTCCATGGACCTGCATAGTGCTGTGATGGAGCTGGGTATGACATTTCAGGTTGGCATAGAAAAAAATGTGTTTTAATTTTTTTTTTGAGTGGGAGCGGGTTGGTGACCACTGGAGGAGTAAGGGGAGGTGATCCCTGATTCCCTCCGGTGGTCATCTGGTCAGTTCGGGCACCTTTTTGAGGCTTGGTCGTGAACAAAAAGGGACCAAGTAAAGTCGGCCAAATGCTCGTCAGGGCTGGCCTTCTTTTTTCCATTATCAGCCGAGGACGGCCATCTCTTAACCACGCCCCGCCTTTGGTACACTGCCGACACACCCCCTCGAACTTTGGCCGGCCCTGCGATGGAAAGCAGTTGAAGCCGGCCAAAATCGGCTTTCGATTATACCGATTTGGCTGGCGTTAGGAGAAGGACGGCCATCTCCCGATTTGTGTCGGAAGATGGCCGCCCTTCTCCTTCGAAACTAAGCAGGATAGGCACCTATGTGCCAATATAAGATAAGCACTAATACCCAGGGGTAAATGTGTGCATAACTCTATGCGTGAATTCATGCATTCTATTAAAGATGCGTGTGCATTGCAACATCACCCCAGGGAATGCCTGTGTGCAGTGCACGTATTAGAATGTATGCTATTGTTGGTGTGTGTATGATATGAGGAAAGGCTTAAGAGGTAAGGGTTCTTCAGCTTTGAAAAGAGTTGGCTGAGGCAGGGGCGTAACCAGATAGCCAATTTTGGGTGGGCATGAAATTCCCCCCCCCCCCCCGATACTCCTCCAGATTGCTCTTCTCTCCACCCCTCCCTGCCCACAAACCCCAAATATTAAATACTTGAGCTGGTGGGATCCCTAAACTCTGCCAGCTGAAGATTTCCTCCTCCTTCTCGAGCAGCCAGCACTCTTCCAACTGGCAGCCGGCAGCACTTGCCTCAAACTGATGCTTCTGCCGGCAGGCCATGCATGCTCAGTGCTTTTGCATGTGTGAAAACTGAGCATGTGCAGAAGGGCTGGTCTCGGCATCAGCTCAAGGCAAGTGCTGTTGGCTGACATTTGGAAGAGTGCTGGCTGCCCAAGGACAGAAAATCTTCAGCTGGCAAGGTTTGGGAATACCCACCAGCCATAGCAAGAGTGCCACAATTTTGGGTGGGCCTGAGTCCAAAGTGGGTGGGCCCTGGCCCACCCAGGCCCACCTGTGGCTACGCCACTGGGCTGAAGGGGGATATAATAGAGGTCTACAAAATCCTGAGTGCTGTGGAATGGGGAAAAAGTTAATCCATTCCATTGCTTATATACCGCTTAAATCAAGCAAGGAATCAAAGTGGTTTACAAAAAATTGTACCTTTCAAACAAATAGGACTTCAAAGCCTTCCTAAACTTTAAGGGCCCCTTTTACCAAGCTGCGGCAAAGGGGGGCCAGCACTGACGTCGGCATGTGTTTTACCTGCGCGCCGAGGCCACCTTTTACCACAGCCATTCCTGCAGGAAATGGCTGTGTGGCTAGTAAAGCACTTGCCACATGACCATTTCGGGGGGGGGGGGGGGGGGGAGCCCTTACCACCACCCCATTGAGGTGGTAATAAGGGTTCCCGCCTTAACCTGCTGGTAACCAGGCAGTGATTACCACCAGGTACACTCCGGCGCTACAAAAATAAATAAATGTTTGTAGCTCCAGAAATGATGGCGCACTAGGGGTGGGAGGTATCACCAGGCCGCTGTGGTAGCCCAGCGGTACTTCCTGTAAGCCCGCATTGGACTTACTGCCACTTAGTAAAAGGAGCCCTAAATAATTTGGTATTAGGTATTCCAAATCTTACAAGATTGATAAGCAAAAGAGCTATCGGATATACTTTTATATCAAACATTTTTAACAGAAGGAAAAACAAGTCTTAGAAAAGAGGTAGAATAAACTGACTGTGAGAAAGTGGACAACTGCCTGTGAAAATCTGATAGACTTATTTATTTATTTGCTGCATTTGCATCCCACATTTTCCCACTTCTTTGCAGGCTCAATGTGGCTTACATTATGCCGCAATGACAATCGTCATTAACGGTATGAGAAGAACAAGAGTATTGTTACAATTAAGGTACATAGGATATCAAGAAAATAAGAGTAGAAAAATAATTAATACATATCAGATATGCAAAATGTAGGATAAAGTATAACGTTAGATAATAACAGTATAATTAAAGTAATCAAATTGAGGAGTACAGTGTTGATTGGTTCTCATTCAGATATCATAGTGAGTCTTTTATGAAGGATTCTTATTATAAGTCTCGTTGAATAATTTGGTTTTCAGTGACCTCCGGAAGGCTGTCAGATCGTGAGTTGTTTTTAAGGCATTCGGTAGTGGATTCCAACGTTGCACGCAGATGTAGGAGAAGCTGGGTGCATATAATGATTTATACTTAAGTCTCTTACAGTTAGGGTAGTGGAGGTTTAAGAAAGTACGTGAATAACTTTTTGTGTTTCTTGCTGGTAGGTCTATAAGGTCTGACATATAAGACGGGGCCTCTCCGTGGATGATTTTATGAGCCAGGGTGCAGATTTTGAATGTAATTTTGAGTGTAACAAGACACTTTAAAATCCACCTGCGCTTTCACTGGCAGCCAATGAAGTTCTCTCAAGATGGGTGATGCGTGATCATATTTCTTACATCCAAATATCAATCTAACTGCAGTGTTCTGCAATAATTGTTTATTATTTCAAAAAAATACTAAGACTAGGGGACAATCCATGAAGTTACATTGTAATACTTTTAAAACAACTAGGAGGAAATATATTTTCAACTCAATGAATAAATATTTTGTCACTCAATTTATTTATTTATTTGTGACATTTATATCCCACATTATCCCAAACAAGTTTGAGTTCAATGTGGCTTACGATAAACAGTATTGGATACATAACAAAGAATAATGCATAAGAAAGTAATTTGTTGTAGGAATCCAATTTTACAATACAGTATTTATTTATTTATTTATTTATTTATTTATTGCATCCCACATTTTCCCACCTCTTTGTAGGCTCATAAACATACTGGGATACATAAGTACATAAGTATTGCCATACTGGGAAAGACCAAAGGTCCATCAAGCCCAGCATCCTGTTTCCAACAGTGGCCAATCCAGGTCACAAATACCTGGCAGAAACCTAAACAATAGCAACATTCCATGTAGAACCCCAAAGAGGAGCAACATTCCATTCAGATTCTCAAATAGTAGCAACATTCCATGTAGAACCCCAAAGAGTAGCAAGATTCCATTCTGAATCTCAAATAGTAGCATAAGTACATAAGTATTGCCATACTGGGAAAGACCAAAGGTCCATGGAGCCCAGCATCCTGTTTCCAACAGTGGCCAATCCAGGTCACAAATACCTGGCAGAAACCTAAACAATAGCAACATTCCATGTAGAACCCCAAAGAGGAGCAACATTCCATTCAGAATCTCAAATAGTAGCATAAGTACATAAGTATTGCCATACTGGGAAAGACCAAAGGTCCATCGAGCCCAGCATCCTGTTTCCAACAGTGGCCAGTCCAGGTCACAAACACCCGGCAAGATCCCAAAAATGTACAAAACATTTTATACTGCTTATCCCAGGAACAGTGGATTTTCCCCCAAGTCCATTTAATAACGGTCTATGGATTTTTCCTTTAGGAAGCCGTCCAAACCTTTTTTAAACTCCGCTAAGCTAACCGCCTTTACCACATTCTCTGGCAACGAATTCCAGATAGCTATGGATGTTTAACGTTTAGAAAATCTATTATGACTGAGAAACTGTACATGAAGCAAGGTCCCGCTGCTGCTCCTTGTGATCTTGGGCAAATCACTTAACCCTCCATTGCCTCAGGTACAAACTTAGATTGTGAGCCCTCCTGGGACAGAGAAATATCCAGAGTACCTGAATGTAACTCACCTTGAGCTACTACTGAAAAAGGTGTGAGCAAAAATCTAAATAAATAAATAAATAAATAAACTATTCAATGAATAGTTAAGCACTGGAACTCATTGCTGGAGGATGTGATAAGAGCGATTAGCGTATCTGGGTTTAAAAAAGGTTTGGATAAGTTTCTGGATGAAAAATCCATAGTCTGCTATTGAGATAGACATGGGGGAAGCCATTGCTCTCCCTGGGATCAGTAGCATGGAATGTTGTTACGCTTTGAGAGTCCAGAATCTTGCTACTCTTTGGGATTCTGCCAGGTACTTCTGTGACCTGGATTGGCCACTGCTGGAAGCAGGATACTGAGCTAAGTGGATCAATGATCTGATCCAGTATGGCTTTTCTTATGTTCTTATGTAGATATATGCACATATATGGCCGCACAATTTCAGATTCTTGGGTCACAGTAAAGAACGAGCATATGGGGTATACCTAAATCTTCTCTTTTCCAGCTTTGAATACATGTAGTTATCTGAGGCAAGTGTGAATTAACCATATCTGTACCATCTTCTTGCATCATCTGTTCATCTCCAGCATAGGTCTTAAGAATGTTAATAAAGTCATGATGTCTTGTACTGTCAGAATTGTGATTTTGCTGTTGTTCTTAGCTGCATATGTAGGATCGCCAGAGTGCTGCAGTGAGATTTTGAGTGCGTACTTACCAGCATGGATAATGCGTCTAATTAAATTTGTATCAACTGCAACCAGTGGGCTCCTGTTTGGATCCTTTAAAATCCCCACGTCAGCTCTGTTTTCTGACTTCTTATTCCTGCTTTGTATAGAACAGGTCAAAATTACAACAGAATAAGAAGTAAAATTATCTCCTTGATTTTTCTGGAATGCATTTTCAATTTTTAGTGGTTTTGAAAGGTGCGAGTACACGGCACTGGAAAGTGAAATCCTCAGAACAGTGTACAGCAGGGGGCAGCAGTAGTGCAAAATTTCCTCACACTCCTCTGTCCTGTGTCTCAGACCTCCTTTGAAGGGATCAAGGCAGCCGCACCTCCGGGGGCGAGAAGGTATTTCAGATTTACAGCTTTGCAATCTTTGGTTTCTCTGTTGACACTGCCAATAGCATTGTAATGGCAGATCTTTGTTAGAGGGACATACGTCTTCTGGAAACTGGACTGAAACTGTGAACTCATTTTACACAGGCATCTAAACATTACAGACCTAGAGCCAGACTTGTATCAGTGACTGAAATGACAAAGGGCTCTCTAATCTTGTCCAAATCATCTGGGTCAACCAGTTCCCCTAAAGGTAGGATAGCAGGATACTAAGGGGTCCGTTTACTAAAGTACGCTGAAAAAAATGGCCTGCGTTAGTGTAGGTGCGTGTTTTGGGCACACGCAGATCCATTTTTCAGCATGCCTGCCAGTGGCGCAGCTACGTGGGTAGATTTGGCCCTGGACCCCCCTGCCGATGACCCTCTCGACCCCCCTCCCTCAGCCAACCCGCTGTCGCTGTCGCCTGCCTTTGCTGGCGGGGGACCCCAACCCCCGCCAGCTGAGGTCCTCTTCTTTTCGCAAAAGGCTTCCTTCTGTTTCCGACGTCCTGCACGGGACGTCAGACTCACAGAACGAAGCCTTGCAGATCAGCTGTGAGTCTGACGTCCTGCACATACAATGTGCAGGACGTCAGAAACAGAAGGAAGCCTTTTGCAAGAAGAAGAGGACCTCGGCTGGCGGGGGTTGGGGTCCCCCGCCAGCAAAGGTAGGTGACAGTGGGTTGGCGGTGGGAGGGGGGTCGAGAGGGTCATCGGCAGGGGGTAGCAAAGTTGGGGTGGTGGCGCCGGGGGCGCCGCCGGGGGGGGCTAAAATATGCCCCCTCACCTCGGGCTCTGGACCCCCCTCCCGCCGAAGTCTGGCTACGCCCCTGATGCCTGCAAAACATGCCTTTTTAAAAAATGTTTTGCTGAAAATGGATGTGCGGCAAAATCAAAATTGGTGTGCATCCATTTTGGGTCTGAGACCTTACCACCAGCCATTGACCTAGCAGCAGTAACACAGGCAAAGGTCAAGTAACTGTGGGCACCCAGTTATAGAATAACCCTCTACGTGAAACAGATTTTTTGTAGGTATAAACAGCACATCACTTTGGGGTCCTTTTACTAAGCTGCAGTAGGCACCAATGCATGCTTACCGCATCAAAAAAGGTCTTACCGCAGGGCGTGCTCAGGCATCTTGAGGTCAGTTTTGCATGTACATGCAGTACCCATGTGCTAAAAAATAAAGGGCCCTATTTACTAAGGTGCGCTAGTGTTTTTAGCGCACGCTAAAATTAGTGTCTCCGGCGTTAGCACACACTTATTTTTAGCATGCGCTAAAAACACTAGCGAGTCTATAGCACGGCTTAGTAAACAGGGCCCAACATGTTTTTTTAGCACTGGGGCGAGGGGGGGGGGAGGGAAGTAGAGTAGGCATGTTCTGCGCTACTTAACGCAGCTACATTGCCACGTGTTGATTAGTGCCAGGGCTGCCGAGAGACTAGGTCGGGCCCGGGGCAAGGCCCCCCCTGCCGCCGCCGCAGTCCGTGGTCTCACCTGCCTGCCTCCATGGCTCCGGGCCCCCTTCATTCAAAGCGGCAGTCGCAGATTGCGTCTCTTCTGGCCTTCCCTCCCTATGTCCTGCCCTCGTCTGATGTAACTTCCGGTTTTCGCGAGGGCGGGACACAGGGAGGGAAGGCCAGGAGAGAGGCGATCTGCGACTGCCGCTTTGAATGCAGGGGGCTCGGAGCCGAGGAGGCAGGCAGGTGAGACCGGGGACTACAGTGCCAGCGGCCTGACCCCAGCGCTGGGCCCCCCATGACATGGTTAGTGCATGAGCCCTTACCCACAAATTCCATATATGTCGCATTTCTGCAATGGGGTAATAAAGATAGGAACAGTTTTCCACTCCTTCTGGCAGTTTTCTTGTGTTCTAGGTTAACAGAAATATAGCCAAAGGTGGCTACATGTTTCTTACAATTCTTGCAATATCTTGCAACATAATTGAAAATGAACAATAAGTCATTCTGTGCAGCATTTTTTCCAAGTGCTGCAACAGTAGACAATGAATGATTGCATCTCAACATTCCAATGTGAAGTTGCCTTAGATACATATTATTTTTACTCCCAGTCATAATAACCTGATACCAGGATGTTAAGTTATTTCAGTGGAAACAATACAACTAAATTAATTCCTCTCGCCCTTCCTTGCAAGCAGGTGTGCAAATAGTGAAGCATTCAACGCAGTCTTATCACATATAGATCATGATGACGCCAGCAATGAATTAAATCAGAGAGATATAGGAGCTAAAATCCCAACTGACTCCTCTGCTTTCTAACTACTCCTACTAATTCTCTTAAACACAAATGACTTGAGATCAAAGTGTGTTGCCCTCACCGGAATGCACAGAGGAGCAGGCACCATTACACAAAATTTCAAGCTTTACTAGGTATAGTTAGAACTCTCCAGAGTCGCAGCTTTTTCATACTGTATTCCACCACATATCATAAGATAACTTCGTAAAGTCCTTCCAGTTTTGACATATCAGTTTTAAAGCAACTTGAATCAATATACGAAGTAATTTGGCTATGTGTGGTTGTAGTATCGTGTCTAAACCAAATTCTCCCGTGATTATGATTTTGTATGTTAATGAGATCTTAAAATCTAGAATTTGGGAAATAGTTTCCTCTAACGAGACCAATACTCATCCAGTATATTCAGGGATTCTAGAGATGATGTAAACACTATCCATAATTTTTCTATAAGTCAGTGTACATGTTCTAACTTGTTAAACTGTTATTAAGTCAATGGTACTTAATTTCCTTTTTTATTGTTATATCAAAATTAATAAAAATGATTGGACAAAAAAAAAAAGAACTCTCCAGAGTCACTGGGGGGAGGGTTAAAGGTGCAAGAGGAGTGAGGATCTAGCCCAAGGGGGGGGGGGGGGGGGGGGTTCTGGGCTAACTCGCAGAGGAAAAGTGCTATTGAGTAATCATTGATAGTTGGGGAGGAGTCAGTATTGATAAAAGTTATTACAGAGGGGAACACAGGGTCTTTGGTTGCCTGTACCCCCCCCCCCCCCCCCGCCGGGACCCTTGGAGGAGAGGGGGATCCTGGAGTGGGCTGAATTAACCCAATAGTGCACGATATTCCCATATGGCTTATTATGGGAACATTGGGCACTAATGGGTTAAGGAGAGTTGCTGCCCCTAACAGTGGCCACTGAGAAGGAGTGAGGAGGTCCGGGTGGGTAAGGGGAACCCAGCCCAAGAGCAGGAACCAGAGCAGGGGCCAGGGTGCAGCTCTGAGAAGTACATTGCTGGAAGGAGGAGAGCCAAAAGGGTCTGTGCCTGAAAGAGAAACTGGATTGTGATCAGGAGTATCAGGAGCAGCCTTGGAGTATTACTAGCCCGAAGGGATGGGTAAAGAACAGGTGGGGCTGTAAATATGTAAATAATTTGGGCTTACTAAGTAAAACAAGTTGGAAGGTGATTGAGGTTGTAATCACACAATCTTGAATGGATGGGAGGACTGTTGAGACCAACGGGCTCATTTTCGAAAGAGAAGGACGCTCATCTTTCAACACAAATCGGAAGATGGACGTCCTTCTCACAGGGTTTGTCCAAATCGGTATAATTGAAAGCCAATTTTGGACGTCCCCAACTGCTTTCTGTCGCAGGGATGGCCAAAGTTCAAGGGGGCATGTCGGAGGCGTAGCGAAGGCGGGACTTGGGCATGCCTAACACTTGGATGTCCTCGGCCCATAATCAACAGAAACAAGGATGTCCCTGACGAACACATGGACAACTTTACCTGGTTGTGTTTTTCTCACGACCAAGGCACAAAAAGGTGCCCAAAATGACCAGATGACCACCGGAGAGAATTGATCTCCCCTTACTCCCCCAGTGGCCACTAACCCCCTCCCACCCTTAAAAAATATCTTTCAAAATATTTTTTGCCAGTCTCTATGCCAGTCTCAGATGTCATACTCAGGTCTATGACAGCAGTATGCAGGTCCCTGGAGCAGTTTTAGTGGGTACTGCAGTGCACTTCAGGCAGGCGGACCCAGGCCCATCCCCTCCTACCTGTTACATTTGTGGAGGAAACAGCGAGCACTCCAAAACCCACCAGAAACCCACTGTACCCACATCTAGGTGCCTCCTTCACCCGTAAGGGCTATGGTAGTGGTGTACAGTTGGGGTAGTGGTTTTTTGGGGGGGGGCTCAGCACACAAAGTAAGGGAGCTATGTACCTGGGAGTAATTTATGAAGTCCACTGCAGTGCCCCCTAGGGTGCCCGGTTGGTGTCCTGGCATGTCAGGGGGACCAGTGCACTACAAATGCTGGCTCCTCCCATGACCAAAGGGCTTGCATTTGGTCGTTTCTGAGATGGACGTCCTTGGTTTCCATTATCACCAAAAATCAGAAACGACCAAGTCTAGGGATGACCAAATCTAGGGATGACCAAATTTAAGGATTTGGATGTCCCCAACCGTATTATCGAAACGAAAGATGGACGTCCATCTTGTTTCAAAAATACGGGTTTCCCCGCCCCTGGATTGGGACGTTCTGCGAGGATGTCCTCATGAAAACTTGGACGTCCCTTTCGATTATGCCCCTCCAAATGTTAGTTGTACAGAAGACGTCATAAAATGGTTTAGCTGCCAATTGCAGAAAATTCAGTAAAGCTGAATTTGCATAAAGACATAATCCTTGGAGTGATGTGTGGTTCTTTGGAGCGGGAGTGAGGATGCTTGCTCCCAGGACTGGCAGAGAACCCTTTCTGAAGCCTGACTTCATTCACCATTGCCACCGGATCTCTATTCCGGCCTTTGATCTCAACTGGAAAGGACTGTATAGTATGGGAAATGTGGATTGAGTGAGTGCAGTGGTGTGAGAGAAGTAGAAAAAGATCTTTTGGTGGTCCAGGTTGGATCTAGGAAGTAAGCAAGCTACTAGTGCGAGGAGCGAGACCCAGGTTACATAAACAAATAAATAAATGTGAATACAGCAATCTTTTAAAGGGAAAGAGACATGAGACAGAACACTTCAAGTGCATATGTCAAGTAGCCTTTTTGTTCAGGAGCTATATTTCCAAAGTGCCTTCCAGTAAGCTTCAAATAATAGAAGATCTTAAAATGACAGCTATCTAGGAGCTAAAGGAAACAATTTGAAATATGTCACAATTATAGTGTGACACAATAGTATGATTCTCTATTCCTATACTCAGTGAGAGATTGAGTTTAAACAGCCATGGTGAAGTGTGGGTCAGTAGGATAGCAGAGGATGTGTGACCGAGTGTCTGGATGGGTGGGGATAATGTGTGTACTGACTGATGGAGAATGCAAGGTGCCTATGTGTATATCGTCATCAGTCATATGATGTGCATATCTATGTTCATGGAGAGAGTTTGGCCGTTTATCTGTAGGGTATGCACATAACCCCCTCCCTACCCATCTTCAAATCCTTGCTCAAAGCCCACCTCTTCAATGTCGCTTTCGGCACCTAACCATTGTACCTCTATCCAGGAAATCTAGACTGCCTCAATCTTGATTGACTGCACTTTTTGTCCTTTAGATTGTAAGCTCCTTTGAGCAGGGACTGTCCTTCTTTGTTAATTGTACAGCGCTGCACAACCCTGGTAGCACTTTAGAAATGTTAAATAGTAGTAGTAGTAGAGGGATATGTGTGCATTTCATTTATTATTTTGGATTTAGCTCACACCTTTTTCAGTAGTAGCTCAAGGTGAGTTAAATTCAGGTACAATAGGTATTTCTCTGTCCCTGGAGGGGTTACAGTCTAAGACAATGGAATGTTAAGTGATTTGCTCAAGATCATTAAACCCTGCACGTGCATTATAGGGTGTTCATGTTGGCACTGAGTGTTGGGGAGGCTGTGTGTGCATGGCTGTTAGCAAGTAGTCTTCTCTCTCTCTTACACTTTCTCCTGTCCTCTTGCACTAGGTCCTTGTCTCTCCCAACCCTCTTGCACCATTCCTCTTCCCTCCCCCCTCTTGCACTCTCTTTGTTCCCTTCCAGTCACCCATGTACTCTCTGTTGCCTCTTCCCCTGCTTCGGAATCTTGCACTCTCCCTTCCCTGCCATCCACCTTTCACTCCCTCCCTTCTCTCATCTTTTTTGCTCTCTTCCAATTTCCTCTATCCCTATCCCTCTTTCTCTCTAACCCCCTTCTCTTCCTTAATGTTTCATTTCTTATTTCTTTCCTCTGCTGCAGCCCCATCCCTTCCCCTATGATCTGCCACCAAGGAGGTTTGATAACAGGAGATGGCATGAGCCTATCTGGCCTATTATGTGGGCTGAAGCCAGTAGGTGGAGCTTGTTGCCCTATCAATTTCATTGTTTTGGGTGTACTAAGATGGCAGCAGCTGCACTGAGGAAAATTTAAACCTCTTTGGGTGGAGTGGGTGGAGACTGGCTTTAGCCTTGTGACATCATGCTGCTCCTGCTATCAAACCTCTTTGTCTGCCACCTTCTTCTTTTCTTCTCTCTAACCCCACCCCTTTCTCTTATAATCCACTTCTCTCACCCTTTTTTCCTAATTTTTGCAAGCAGGACCAAAGGACTCCCTCCAGCTCTTTTCTGTCACAGCCTCTCTCTTCTTACCACCAGGCAGGACAGTATTAAGGTATAGGAAATCTAGGCACATGCCTAGGGCCCACATATTTAGAAGGCACCCTTTCAGATGTGTTATTTCAATGGCTCCTAAGGTAGCGTTTTGCCCTGATAGGTGTGCTGCTTCTGGGTGGGCCTGAACCAAAAGTGGGTGGGCCTGGGCCCTCCCGGGCCCACCCTTAGCTGCGCCACTGCTGCTGAAGACCAAGGGTGTGTTCCAGAGGTGTGGGCAGATAATCAGACATGATTATCGAGAAGAGGATTTCTTTTCCAATTTTAACTATGGTTTTTAAGATTTTGAAAAATGAAGCACCACCTATCATGTCCACCACTTTGAAAATATATAAACCTGTTCGGCCACTGAGGTCTGCCAGTATATTGTCATTGGAAATTCCTGGTTTCTGATCTACGAACTTACTTGGTCTTCGATCCTCTACTTTCCAAGTTAACAGGACCCGCTCTGTGGAATGCTTTACCTGTTGATTTACGTAAAATGGATTCTTATCTCATTTGTAGAAAACAGCTTAAGGCTTTTTTTAATTTCATGAGACATTTGTATAAATGGGATCTGATTACGAGACATCTGTATAAGGGAGTATGAAGGCCGGTACTGGTTCTTAGTTGTTACTGTCGTTTATTGCATGTAATATTTTTTGTACTTTGATGTGTTATAATTGGAAATCCTCTAGGAATTGTGGACTACGCAGAATATAAATATTTTAAAATAAGGGACCCTTTACTAAGCCGCGTAATCGTATACGTGTGCCCAACGCACACCAAAATAGAGTTACCGCATGGCTCTTGCGGTAATTTAATTTTTGGCGCACGTCCGATACAGGCAGCCAAAAAATCATTTTTATTTTCTGCTGCGCATATCAGACACGCGCCAAGTGGCATTTGACGCATGTAGGTCATTACCGCATGAGACTTTACCGCTAGGTCAATGGCTGGCGGTAAGGTCTCAGACCCAAAAGGGACGCACGGCAATTTTTATTTTGCTGCACGTCCATTTTTGGCAAAAATTTTAAAAAGCCTTTTTTACAGGCGCACTGAAAAATGCCCAAAACCCGCACCTACACTACCGCAGGCCATTTTTCAGCGCACCTTAGTAAAAGGATCCCTAAAAAAATCTACTGCTTTTTTTGCCCTCTAACTAGTTCTGATGGCACTGCTAATCCCCCCCCCCCCCCCCCCAAAGGAAAACATTTCTACATGGCTTGGTTCCGAGTCACACTGGTTATGCAACTTTGAAATGAGAATTTTAGGGAAACCCTGGACGGGTTTTCTTCCACTCACCGGCAGTAAATAACACACCAGTCTCTTGCAATGCTATGCTGACTAGTTTATTTAGACTTTTTTTTCATGTAAACAATTTTGTTTGTAGGCACAATATAACAGAAGCTAGAAAGCAACAAACACAATTAAACCATGGGCATCAGGGACAGAGTGGTCTTTTGCAGTTCCTTAAAGCAAACAGAGAAGTAATTTATTTTACATGAAATACAAAGAAAGAAAAACACCAATTAAACTCCTTTAAACATAAAATGAAATGAATGCAGGTTATCTGGTTAGATTACTGTCTCCTCACAGTTTAATCCACAGTGGTTCTTTATCTCCTGCTCATAAAGCAACTGAAAGTCAGGTGTCGATTGTGTTGGGATGTCAAAATGTCAAACAAGGTGTCGCACCAACTCCACTTGAGGAAAACAGAAATACTGTCACGTTTTTCTTGGCAATATTTAGTAAATGCAAGGCTAAACAAAAAAAGGGCATCAGCTAGGTCCTTTTCATCCAGACAGACCGATCCAGTTTTGCTTTTACATTTCTGTATCTAGGAACACGTGAAGGGCGACCCCAGAATTCTATATATGGCGACTTAAGTTGTGTGCAACTAATTTGTCTGTATGGCCAAATTGCGCACACAACTTTAATTGATTAACAAGCAAATCAGTGCTGAGAATTGGTACTTAACAACCAATTAGTGACACTAATTGGATTTAATTAGAATTTTTGTGAGCATATTCCATTTCAAGTATTGGCACTAATTGAAATCAATTAACATATATGTGCCTACAGTTTACACGCGCCCTGGAAAAGGAGGCGTGGAAATGGGAGGGTCGTAGGCATTTTTGGGGTGGAGCATGGATTTGGATTCCAGTTACGTGAGCAAATGTAGAATAAAGGGGTTTTGCACGTAAATTTAGGCAGGTGCTTTGGCACCACCTTTTCATTGGTGCAAATGGACGTGCATAAATTTAGATGTGCTCCCTGCAGTTAAGCGCTATTCTATAAACTGCGTCTGCTTATAGAACAGCGTTTAGGCATTTTTTTCTGTGTCAATTTTTTAGGCGTGATTTAAAGAATTCACCCCATAGGGCAGTGGTTCCCAAACGTGGTCCTGGAGGCACCCCAGCCTGTCAAGGGTTTTTGTTTTTGGGATATCCACAATAAATATTCATGAGAGAGATCTGCATGCAGTGGTTCCCCAGGGGTCTGCGCTCGGACCACTGCTTTTTAACATATTTATAAATGACCTAGAGATGGGGGTAACTAGTGAGGTAATTAAATTTGCTGACGACACAAAGTTATTCAAAGTCGTTAAGTTGCGGGAGGATTGTGAAAAATTACAAGAGGACCTTACGAGACTGGGAGACTGGGTGTCTAAATGACAGATGACGTTTAACGTGAGCAAGTGCAAAATGATTCATGTGGGAAAGAGGAACCCGAATTATAGCTATGTTACGCAATGTTCCACGTTAGGAATCACCGACCAAGAAAGGGATCTAAGTGTCGTTGTTGATGATACGTTGAAACCTTCTTCTCATTGTGCTGCCGCAGCTAAGAAAGCAAATAGAATGTTAGGTATTATTAGGAAAGGAATGGAAAACAAAAATGACATTATAATGCCTTTGTATCGCTCCATGGTGCGACTGCACCTCGAATATTGTGTTCAATTTTTTTTTTTTGTTACATTTGTACCCCGCACTTTTCCCACTCATGGCAGGCTCAATGCGGCAGGCAATGGAGGGTTAAGTGACTTGCCCAGAGTCACAAGGAGCTGCCTGTGCCGGGAATCTAACTCAGTTCCTCAGGACCAAAGTCCACCACCCTAACCACTAGGCCACTTCTCCACTTAACCATGATCTTTGGTCACCGCATCTCAAAAAAGATATTGGAATTAGAAAAGGTTAAGAGAAGGGCGATGAAAATGTTAAAGAGGCTGGGACGACTTCCCTTTGAGGAAAGGCTAAAGCGGCTGGGGCTCTTCAGCTTGGAGAAAAGACAGCTGAGGGGAGATATGATAGAGGTCTATAAAATAATGAGTGGAGTTGAATGGGTAGACGCAGTGGCATTCCTAGGGGGGCTGACACCCGGGGTGGATCGCCGATGCGCCCTGCCCCCCGGGTGCAGGTTCCCCACGGAACAGCGCAACGACCCCCCCCCCCAGTGAAAGAACCCCCGATCCCTTGGAGAAAGAACCACCCGGGTGCACGCCGCTGGGGGGGGGGGGGGGGGGGGTGCCGCGTGCCTGTCGGCTCTTCGTTTTCATGCTCCCTCTGCCCCAGAACAGGAAGTAACCTGTTCCGGGGCAAAGGGAGCATGAAAACGAAGAGCCGACAGGCGCACAGCACCCCCCCAGTGGCGTGCACCCGAGGCGGACCGCCCCCACCACCCCTTTGGTACGCCACTGGGTAGACGTGAAGCGTCTGTTTACGCTTTCCAAAAATAGTAGGACTAGGGGGCATGCGATGAAGCTACAAAATAGTAAATTTAAAACGAATCAGAGAAAATTGTTCTTCACAGAAAATGTGGTAAAGGCAGTTAGCTTAGCAGAGTTTTAAAAAGGTTTGGACGGCTTCCTAAAGGAAAAGTCCATAGACCATTATTAAATTTAACTTGGGGAAAATATTTCTGGGATAAGCAGCATAAAATGTTTTGTACTTTTTTGGGGATCTTGCCAGGTATTTGTGACCTGGATTGGCCACTGTTAGAAACAGGATGCTGGGCTTGATGGACCTTTCGTCTGTCCCAGTATGGCAACACTTATGTACTTAAATGTACTTATGCATAGAAAACAGTATGTAAAAAACACAACAGTGCACACAACACAATGCGCCTCAATACACGACCCTGTGCGAGACTCATTCTCTTTGCTCATGTGACGACACAGAGCTCAATGAACAGTATACCTCCCAGTCGTAACTGACAAAGTTCTTGTTCATGGAACAAAATGTACATTTGCAGAATTCATTTCTTTTGAAGGGTTATATTTGAAATCAGCTCCTTTAGGAAGCATGAAAATATACTCTTGGTATAGATAGTAAGAGGATAATTTTAAAGCAGTTTAATAGAGCAAGCAGACGCCTGAGTGCCTTTATAAAATACTTGCACAAATCCTGCAGGAATTGTGGCAAGACTGAAAGAATAGATATATATATATATTTTATAGAGAATGCGTGAGAATTGTGATTCTGCCCACGCTTTGCTCAAACTCTTCCCCTGAGCACGACTACTGGACCAGCAGGCTCAAGATCATTTTACGAGAGCCCATTTACATGTACAAATCAGAATTTTATGTGCAAAACTGGTTTATAAAATTGTCCCCTTAGTGGCTGCTCAGCTTAGATGCCAGCTCGAAGGGTGAAGCAGATGCTTCAGCGCTCTCAATATTGAGGCAACTCATTCACTGTGACCAGGGAGTGTTAAACTAGGTTGACATATTGCAGCCCAATCATTTCAAAAACGTTGGCTCCTAATGGCTGCTATGGCACTGCGTGTAGGAAAAGAAAGAACAAATTCTCTGTGTTTTGAGTAAGAATCCAAAGCTGTTTTACTGTGATTATTTTCCTTAACTAGAAAATGTAGGTGTGGCACAGCAGCACGTTAACTCCCGGCAGGGGCATAGCCAGACATCCAATTTTGGGTGGGCCTGGGCCCAAGATGGGTGGGCAGAACTCCGCCCTTTCCCACAAGTGATTTGGTCTCTTCAGGGGTGTGCTGGTAAATTTTTAACAACAGGCTCTTTCTCCGGACGTAGCCAGCTCTGCAGTTGGAAGGGCTAGGGTTGGCTGGGGTGGTGGGGGGAGCAACACTTGCCTCTCTCTCCTCCCTCCCTTCGTGTGGGCCAATAAATGGACTGCCACCACTCCCAACGTCTTGTTCTGAGCAGCAAGTCAGTGTTGCCAGGTGGGTGGTTTTACTGCCCAATTGGGTGGTTTTCCGCGACCCGCCGCGGGCAATTTTTGCCCGCGGCGGGTTGCGGTTTTTTGGGCTTCTTTTGGGTCTTTTGGGCGGTTTTAAAAGCGTTTTTTTCGGCCGCGGGAGGCAGGGTTAGTGACGTTTTGGGCGGGGTTAGTGACGTTTTGGGCGGGACCGATGACGGGGGAGGCGGGGCCGATGACAGCGGGGGCGGGGTTGATGACGGCGGGGGCGGGGGTGATGACGTGGGGGTGGGGGGTGTCAGGGGCGGGGTTTGACTTTGGGCGGGTTTTGGGCTGGATTTGGGCTCGATTGGGTGGGAAAAAATTTTTCCACCTGGGAACCCCTGAGCAGCATGCTGAAACTTCTCACACATGCTGGAGAAGTCCCAGCCTGCTGCTCAGAGCTGGAAACAAGGAGCGGGGAGCAGCAGCAGTCTATTTACTTGGCTGGCAGGGCTCAGCATCTCCACCAGCAAAGTAAAAGAGAATTCAGCAGGGGGCCCAAGCCCACATTTTGGGAGCCAGTTGTTAAAGTAGCCATGGAGGGCCCCACTTTAAAAACCGGCTCCCAAAATTCTTAAAAACTTAACAACCGGCTCTTGCGAGCCCGTAGGAGCCTGCTCCAGCACACCGCTGGGTCTCTCTCTCTCTCTCTCTTTCTCTCGCCTGCATGCCATGTGGTCTCTCAAACATCTCCCCTCCTCCGCATACCTTTTAAATAGCAGATTTTCACTGGCAGCTAGCAGCAACTAATACACACTGCTCATATTGACCCCACAGCTTTCTCTCTGATTTAAATTCCTGTTTCCGCATAGGCAGGAATACTTCAGAGGGAAGGCTGTGGGGTTGATGCGAACAGTACGTATCAGTCGCTGCTCGCTACTGGTGAAGATCTGCTATTTACAAGGTATGCAGGAAGTTGTTGGGGGTTTTCGGCTGGTGGGGCTTGGTGATCCCTGCCAGCCACATCATATGTGTGCTGCTACTGGGTGGGCCTGAGCCCAAAGTGGGTGGGCCCAGGCCCACCTTTGGCTACGCCACTGACTCCCGGGTTCTGTATAGCACGCCTAAAGATCCGCGCCAAAATCCAAGTGTATTCTATAACCATGCGTGTAACTTAATTGGCTTAACAAGCAAATGAGCATTGATAACAACGCTTAAGTAATAATGAGAACTAATTGGCAATAATTAGAATTTGTGCGCGCAACTTGCAAAGTGTATTCTCTAACTCAGTGCGTTAGATTTCTAATGTCTGCAGGCAAAAAGGGTGCGGTTATGGGTGGAGAAATGAATGTTTTGTGTGCGTTCCAAAATTTACTTGCATAGTTATAGAATATGGCCCAGTGTGCATAAATCTATATGCCAGGATTTACTCCATGTTTTCATTGGTGTAAATGGATGCACATAGCTTTAGGCACTGGGATATCAGCTAAGCGTATTCTATATACCAGTGGCGTAGCTACGTGGGGCCACGGGGGTCTGGGCCCCCGTAGATTTGGCCCTGTATCCCCCCTGCCGACGACCCTCTCGACCCCCCCTCCCGCCGCCAACCCGCCGTCGCCTACCTTTGCTGGTGGGGGACCCAAATCCCCACCAGCCGAGGTCCTCTTCTTCCGGCGCAAGGCTTTGCTCTGTTTCTGAGTCTGATGTTCTGCACGTTGTACGTGCAGGACATCAGACTCACAGAAACAGAACAAAACCTTGCAGATCAGCCTTGCGCCAGAAGAAGAGGACCTCGGCTGGCGGGGGTTGGGGTCCCCTGCCAGCAAAGGTAGGCGACAGTGACGGGTTGGCGGTGGGAGGGGGTTGAGAGGGTCGTCGGCACGGGGAGGTCAAAGTTGGTGGTAGTGGTGGTGGTGGGGGGAGGGGGTTGGCAATGGCGGGGGGTTGGTGGCGCCGGGGGGGCTAAAATGTGCCCCCTCACCTTGGCCTCTGGACCCCCCTCTCGCCGCCAACCCACCAGCTGAGGTCCTCTTCTTCCGGCGCAAGGCTTCGCTCTGTTTCTGAGTCTGACGTCCTGCACGTTGTACGTGCAGGACATCAGAGTCACAGAAACAGAACAAAACCTTGCAGATCAGCCTTGCGCCAGAAGAAGAGGACCTCGGCTGGCGGGGGTTAGGGTCCCCCGCCAGCAAAGGTAGGCGACGGTGACGGCGGGTTGGCGGCGGGAGGGGGGGTCGAGAGGGTCGTCGGCAGGGGGAGGTCAAAGTTGGTGGTAGTGGTGGTGGTGGTGGCGGGGGGAGGGGGTTTGGCAATGGCGGGGGGTCGGCGGCACCAGGGGGGGGGCTAAAATGTGCCCCCTCACCTTGGGCTCTGGACCCCTCTCCCGCCGAAGTCTGGCTACGCCCCTGCTATATACTGCACCTAAATCTAGGTGCTGCTTATAGAATATGCTTAATAAATCTCCTTAATTGGTCTGGAAAGTCAGCAAAGGTATCTCTCTATATAAGCAATCATCAACCCAGCTGTTAGTCACTTCATTGATTTATAACATCACTTGCCTGCAACTTCTTTTGTATTCCAACCGACTTAATGCTTTATTGTTAGGTCACATTCATTTCCATATTCACAGAAAAAGCAGAGTGCCTAACTTCCATAGGGCATATCCCAAAAGAGGGCGTGGCCTTGGGACGGGCGTGTCAGGGGTGTTCCAAAAAGTTACACGCATAGTTATAGATTACCGGGTAAGTGTGGCTCGCTCAGGCACCAGCATTTATACCAGGTTTCATCAGGCATAAGTCTAGCACCCAAATTTAGGAGCGGGAATCGGAGCTATGTGCTATTCTATAAAAGGCACACACTCTCTATAGAATAGCGATTAGAGCCATTTTTTTGGTGTTTATTTGTAAAGCACTATTCTATAAACCAGCTGGTTTACAGCCGATTTGACCACTCCAATTTCCACTCTGAGCCTGTTTGGTACGCCTATACTACCGGTTGTGTCTTTTCATTATCTAGGGATCGTTCTGGACTCCCATTTGACTTTTACTTCTCAAATATCGTACTTATCTAAAACTTATTTCCAGTGGCGTACCAAGGGGGGGGGGGCAGTGGGGGCGGTCCACCCCGGGTGCATGCCGCTGGGGGGGGGGGGGGGGTGCCGCGCGCCGGTCAGCTTTGTTCGTTTCCATGCTCCCTCTGCTCTGGAACAGGAAGTAACCTGTTCCGGGGCAGAGGGAGCATGGAAACGAACGAAGCTGACCAGCGCGCGGCACCCCCCCAGCAGCGTGCACCCGGGGGGGTGTCCTTTCGCTGGGGGGGTCACACTGCACCGGGGGGGGGGGGGGGGTGCGCATTGGCGATCTGCCCCGGGTGTCAGCCCGCCTAGGAACGCCACTGCTTGTTTCTTTATACTTCATCAACTCCATTCCATACGCCATTTTTTTTTATTAGAACACTTTTCAGTCTTTAGTTCTATTCCTTCTAGTTTCAAGGGTAGATTGCAATATTATTTACCTTGGTTGCACTCGTGCAAATTTAAAGACACTTCAAACAACAATTCAGAACATTGCTCTGAAGTTGATTTGTCATTCAAAGAAATTTGATCAGGTTACTCCTCTTTTGCAAAACTTCCACTGGCTCCCCTTAGATTAGTGAGTTATCTTCAAGCGTCTAATACTCACTTTCAGAGCTTTTAGATTAGGTCTTCCTGCTTCTCTAGCTTCTTCATCTATTCCCTATTCCTTGATCTGGCTACTGCATTCTATCAATGGTTTTCACCTGGTTCTTTCAGGCTTAATATCTGCCTAGCTTGAGTTAACTCATCGTCATGCTTTTTTCTCTACTGCTTCATGTTTCTGGAGCTCTCTCCCAATTTCCACCACGGCAGAATCATCGTTCAAAAATGTCAAGACTGCAATAAAAACGTGGCTATTCCAGCAGGCTTACAGCACAACTCCCAAAAGGGCTCCTTTTACTAAGTGGTGGTAAGCCCAACGCGAACTTACCACTCGCTAAACCACTCGCTACCGCAGCATCTCGACGGCTACTTCCCAGCCCTAGCACGTCGTCATTTTCGGCACTACAAAAAATTTATTTATTTTTGTAGCTCTGGAGTGTACCCGGCGGTAATCGGGGAATGCTGCCGTTGCCCAGTTACCGCCGGGTTAACGTGGGAGCCCTTATGCCACCTCAATGGTTGGCGGTAAGGCCCCCCCCCCCCAAAATGGCCGCATGGCATGTACTACCCTGTTTCCCCGAAAGTAAGACATCTACCGAAAATAAGACCTAGTAGAGGTTTTCCCGAATTGGTAGATATAAGGCCTTCGCCCGAAAGTAAGACCTAGCAAATTTTTGTTTGAAAGCAGGGCTGCCGAGAGCCGGACAAGGTCGCCCCCCCCCATCCGAGGTCGCCGGGCCCACCCTCCATCGCTCCCGGAACTAACCTTAAACGCCTCCTTTCACCTTCGCAGCAAGCAGCAGCAGGGCAGACCTCTCCTTCCTTCCATGCCCCGCCCTCGCGGACGTTACGTCAGGCGAGTGCGGGACATGGAAGGAAGGAGTGGCCTGCCTTGCTGCTGCTTGCTGCGAAGGTGAAAGGAGGTGTTTAAGGTTAGTTCTGGGAGCGACGGAGGACGGGCGGGCCAACCCCGATCTAACCCCGATGTTTCCCCGAAAAATAAGACAGCCCCTGAAAATAAGACCTAGCGCATTTTTGGGGGCAAAAATTAATATAAGACAGGGTCTTATTTTCGGGGAAACACGGTAGCTGCGGTAAAAGGGAGCCTTGATGCGCATGTAAAACACGCACTGATGCCAGCACCGGCCCCCTTTTGCCGCAGCTTGGTAAAAGGAGCTGTAAGTGTGGGAGCACTCATTGGGTTTTCACTAGCTCTTTGCCCTCCAGGGCCCACCCACTTAGGGCTCAGGCCCACCCAACAGTAGCACACGTTTAGCAGTAGCTGGTGGGGATCCCAAGCTCCACCAGCTGAAGACGGTAACGAAAATGCTACTCTCCACGATACCGGCACCTGCACATGCTCAGTTTTCAACGGATGCCTGCCGCAGACTGTCAAGGTAGAAGGAAGTGTTTTCCCGCCAGCTGGGATATTTTCTTGGTGGTGGTGTGTTGGGGGAAGAACACTTGGTGCCCACCCACTTCTTGCCTAGGCCCACCCAAAATCTGTTGTCTGGCTACGCCCCTGCCTAAATGTTGGAGAAAGGGACTCCTATGAACTGTTAAAAGAGCCAGCGTCAGTTCTTTCTAATGAACTAGCGTACTGGTATAAGAAAGCCACACATTGAAGCTTTTGATGCAGTCCATAGGGGGAACTTATAATGAGGTTTTCACAGTATGCATCACAGATTGGGTGTAGTTCAATTGATAATGCGTATGGCCCCCCTCCAATTACTTTTAGCTGATGCCCTTTTAAATCAATAACATTCTCTTTTGAATTCCAAATACATTATTCTGAAGAAGGCAGAAAATACTAAGGATGAAAGATCACGGGTGTGAAGAATCCAGGGCCAGATATACCAAAGAGATTTTCTTGTTTCCTCCATTTTGAATTTGATCCGCATTCATCGATACAGAATTGGGGGGGGGGGGGGGGGAGGCTTAGCATACCTGGCCCAGCTATGTATATAGGAAGGTGGCTTGGTATATCTGGCCCTTGGTTTCACTTTGTAAACATCGTAATACTGATTGTTTTAAGTGATGGTCTCCATTATGGCAGGCACTTATCAGGTACATATACAACTGAACTGGATACAGGGGTAACTTAGAACAGCCTGCTATTAAAACAAAATGTAACCCCGGGCCCCCCCCCCCCCTCCTCCACAGTTAATGCTCAAGCTTTAAGTTCCAGTAGCTTTGAAACCCTTTTTCTAGTGGATCTTTCTTCTGATTGGCTGATGGAAACATTACATTTTTATGTTCTTCAGTGAAAATCCATATGCATGGGAGAACCTTTCAACCACAGTAACACAGATTAAGATCAACTGGGCCACCCAGTTCTCTTACTTATGGTACACTGGCTAAAGAGCTCTCTGCCATCATTCCTACAACACTGACAAGTACAGAACATGAATCCTTGTCCAAGTCAGTTTCACAGTCCCTCTGGTCCTCTGCCTCTGAGCATTACTATTTACTTGGATTTTGCTCACACCTTTTTCAGTAGTAACTCAAGGTGAGTTATGTTCAGGTACACTGGGGTGTTTCTCTCCCCCTGGAGGGCTCACAATCTAAGTTCGTACATGGAGGGTTAAGTGACTTGCCCAAGATCACAAGGAGCGGCGGTGGGATTTGAACCAGCCACCTCTAGATATCAAGACCGGTGCTCTAACCACTAGGCCACTCCGTACAGGTGCTGGTATGGAAGCATGTAAGCTTCCATACCAACACCTGCTCCCCCTTCCCGTTTTCTTTCCCTCACTCTTCAAAGTTCAAGGAATTTACGGGGTGAAAAGGAAATTAATTTGGTTGCATTGAAAAGTCAGGTTGTGAAATGACCAGGAGAAATACTGCAATCTGAAGTTGCAGACTCTAAGGCTTTAGATAAGCATATCATCAATTGACATACATTTTGTTTTTTTTGGTAGGTGATAAAAGTGTAAGTGCCACACACACACAGAAATATTATAATACTGCACCGAATGGAGAACGGCTCTTGAGTTAAAACAAAAGTTCAACGGCTTACAGTTCAGCTGACTGCAGACGAACACAACATACACACTGTACTACTGCATTTTGTTCACTGATGCGTGGAACAGACTTGCCGCTCTTGTTCCATTCTTCTATACAATTCTTCCAGTTGACCCAAGCGCTTAGCAACCATTACTGGATAAATGGCATTCGCTCCTTGTTCTCATTGTCCCCTTCGTGGTCCTCTTCCTCTTCGCCTGCTTCACTCGTCTCCGTGCTGTCATTAGCCATCTGCAAAGACACAGAGGAAGAAGCTAGACACCGTATTTACTAAAAGTCTTGGCTACATTGATGGCTGAATGACAATTATTTGTATTTATTTTTTATTTTTGTTACATTTGTACCCCGTGCTTTCCCACTCATGGCAGGCTCAATGCGGCTTACATGGGGCAATGGAGGGTTAAGTGACTTGCCCAGAGTCACACCAATGTGGCCGCGCAGGCTTCTGTGAGTCTGACGTCCTGCACATACGTGCAGGACGTCAGACTCACAGAAACAGAAGCCTGCGCAGCCTTCTACATGGAATGTTGCTACTATTGGAGATTCTACATGGAATGTTGCTATTCCACTAGCAACATTCCATGTAGAATCTCCAATAGTATCTATTTTATTTTTTTACATTTGTACCCTGCACTTTCCCACTCATGGCAGGCTCAATGCGGCTTACATGGGGCAATGGAGGGTTAAGTGACTTGCCCAGAGTCACACCAATGTGGCCGCGCAGGCTTCTGCTTCTGTGAGTCTGACGTCCTGCACGTAGGTGCAGGACGTCAGACTCACAGAAACAGAAGCCTGCGCAGCCTTCTACATGGAATGTTAGCTAGTGGAATAGCAACATTCCATGTAGAATCTCCAATAGTAGCAACATTCCATGTAGAATCTCCAATAGTATCTATTTTATTTTTGTTACATTTGTACCCTGCGCTTTCCCACTCATGGCAGGCTCAATGCGGCTTACATGAGGCAATGGAGGGTAATTAGGTTCCCTAGGGAATAAAAGTGCTACGTGCCTCCTTTGGGAGTTTACTAACCCTGAAGTACTATCTAAAAGTTCCTTTAGGTTTGGTTTCTGAGCACATCGCAACTATGCAAACTGAAAAAAAACCCCCCCAGATACTGATGCCCTTTATATTGGTCCTGTATCTAAATAATGGTCAATGTTCAATTCATGAATGTTTAACCTCGATTTGCGCGCTTGTTGGTAAGCAAGTAGGAAATTTACGCAAGCCCTAAATAGGTCTTCAGACCTTTAAGATGATTCTGTGTCTGTTTCTGGACAAGGAATGGAATAAAAAGAGGAGGCGGAATAGCTATAATTTACAAACCCGAATTCACCATCACAATCACGGGTGAATCTACCTCCCCACAACTCGAAATTGCATCGACAAGAATCAACCATCCAAATCTAACAGGCCACCTCAACACAATCCTATTCTACAGACCTCCAGGGAAATGGCAAGACTCCCAAACACAACTCATGGATTTCATCTCGAACTCCTGCGTATCTTCCTCAAACATCCTCATACTAGGAGACATCAACTTACACCTAGAAGATGACACCTCACCAAGCACACGAGAGTTCAAAGAATTCCTAAAACTTTGGGATCTGCAAGCACCTTACATGCAACCGACTCACGAAAAAGGACACACACTAGATATCATAACGAACAAATTCGAATCGGATTCAACTATCATGATCACGGACACAAGTTGGACACCTACACTATGGTCAGACCACTATAAAGCAAATGTCACTCTCTGCTGGCGAAAAACACACTTAAACACGACCAATAAACCCGAGCGAACAACATACACAACGAGAGGAAAAATAGACTCCACAACATTCTGGCAACAGATCTACCAGTACGAATGGACAACAAACGCTGACACCATCCAATTCCTCCAAGAATGGGATGAGCTATGTACAACAACATTAGACAAAATCGCCCCAATCCAAACCAGAACATCACACAGGAAAAAAGCAAACCCATGGTTCACCGAAGAGCTGAAAAAACTTAAAACACAAGTCAGGAAACTAGAATGAGCTTGGAACAAAAAGAAAGACGAACAAACACTAAACGACTGGAAATTACTTCGGAGAAAATACAAATACACCATAAAACAGACAAAAAGACAACACTACAAAACAATAATAGGACCAAATTACAAAGACACCCATAAACTCTTCAGCCTCGTGAACAAACTGCTAGATACCACACCAGTTACAAATAATGGTAAAAACATACCAGACGTCGACAGCCTTGCGAAGTACTTCAAGGAGAAAATTATACTATTACGTCACAAAATACCCGCCAGTCCCATAGAATATGCCACTCTTCTAGACTGTCTGGACCCAGAAGAAGGAGCACACCCAGCAGACAGAACCTGGACCGAGTTCGAACCACTATCAGAAGACCTCATCTCTAAAACTCTCAAAAAATATGCCAAATCCAACTGCAAACTAGACGCATGCCCAAACAGCCTCATGAAATCAGCCCCTCAACAATTCATAATTGACCTAACGAACCATGTAAATTACATGCTACAAAATGGACTCTTCACAAAAGAAAAAGGAAAAATCTTACTCACCCCAATTCCTAAAGATACAAAGAAACACTTGAGCGAAATTACCAACTACAGACCAGTAGCATCCATACCACTAATAACCAAGCTAACCGAAGGGATGGTAACCAAACAACTTACAAACTATCTAAACAAACACTCAATACTACATGATGCCCAATCCGGATTCCGGTCGAACCATAGCACAGAAACAGTACTAGTCACTCTTATGACCAAATTTAAACAAATAATAGCAACCGGGAACAATATACTCCTCCTACAATTTGACATGTCAAGCGCCTTCGACATGGTCGACCACGAAATCCTACTACACATACTTGAATACTTCGGCATTGGAGGAAATGTCCTAAGCTGGTTCAAGGGGTTCCTAACCCTGCGCTCGTATCAAGTCACATCACACTCAACCACATCCACGGCATGGATACCTGAATGTGGAGTTCCACAAGGATCACCTCTCTCACCAACTATTTTCAACCTAATGATGATCCCTCTAGCAAAACTCCTATCAAACCATAACCTCAATCCACATATATACGCTGATGATGTGACAATATATATCCCTTTCAAACAAGACATCAAAGAAATCTCCAACGAAATCAATCAAAGCCTACACATCATGAACACATGGGCAGACACATTCCGTCTGAAATTAAATGCAGAAAAAACTCAATGCCTGGTACTCACCTCCCAATACAACACTAACGAATTCAACTCGATAAATACACCAAACCTAAACCTTCCAATCTCAGAAACGCTAAAAATCCTTGGAGTCACTATCGACCGCCACATAACACTTGAAACCCATGCAAACAACACAACTAAGAAGATGTTCTACTGCATGTGGAAACTGAAAAGGATAAGACCATTGTTCCCAAGATTCGTCTTTCGTAACCTAGTACAATTCCTCGTCCTCAGCCATCTGGATTACTGCAACTCATTATACGCAGGCTGCAAAGAGCAAATACTGAGGAAACTTCAAACAGCCCAGAACACAGCAGCCAGACTCATCTTCGGAAAACCAAAATATGAAAGGGCAACACCACTACGAGAGAAACTACACTGGCTTCCACTGAAGGAACGCATCACCTTTAAGGTATGCACACTAGTCCACAAGATCATTCACGGCGAAGCCCCAGCCTACATGTCTGAGTTGATTGACCTACCACCCAGAAATGCTAGGAGATCTTCCCGAACATACCTCAACCTCCATTTCCCTACTTTCAAGGGCGTGAAATACAAGACGCTACACGCGTCAACCTTTTCTCACACGAGCACGCAGCGTTGGAACACACTGCCATGCAACTTAAGAGCGATCCACGAACAAGCATCCTTCCGCAGATTACTGAAGACCCATCTGTTTGAGACAATTTACGGAAAAAACCAAAACACATAGAGTCCACACTCACTTACATCAATGCATCACACATCCACTTATGATCTCTCATCCCCCTAATTCCACATTACTCATACATATACTTACAGAAATATGTACACCATGTGCCCCTTTGTCTTAACACTGCCCTTAAGCTTCTCATTGTCTCCTCCCAAAGTCTCAATGCTGATGTCCCATTGTGATATTCCTAATGATACTTCGATTATCTCGCATAACTTGTACAATGTAACCCATAACCAATTTGTAACAACTGTATTCTCATTATTCATATCTTATTGTAAGCCACACTGAGCCCGCAAAGAGGTGGGAAAATGTGGGATACAAATGCAAACAATAAATAAATAAATTTAAACCCCCCCACCCCCACCCCAGCCCCGTTAGGTGCCTAATGTAATCCTTCTGGCATAGTTTGCTGCCTTTGAAATTTTTGTCTTTTCTTTCTCTTTGAAAATTACCCCACTAAAAATACCTACACATTTTTACACTGATTGTACACTTCTAACTTTTGAGAAAATTTACACGCAAACTTTTGAACCCCCCCCCCCCCCCCCCCCAAAGTATGTGTGTAAGACCAAATCCCACTCCAATCAAATCCCCATGTAGGATGTATATCCTTTTCCTCCCACACAAAGTGGAAGTTTTCTAGTCCGTTGCTGCAAGTAAAACATTTGTTTCGAAATATGCAAATGGATTTGGAAACGGCCCTCTTACAGACAGCCCAATGTTTACAGACCTCCTAAGAAAGAAGTTTATAGAATATTCACCAGGTACTAAAACTAATTTATCCTAAAATGAATGTCAGCATCCCAGCTGCTGCCGGGGAGTGTTTGCAGGAATTTTATGAGGCAGCTGGTCTAGGAGATGATAAAGCTGAGTTAAATAATTAATTTCCTCCGCTGTCTCATTAGCTGGCAATAGTCAGAGGGCTCCAAAGTTGAGCACGGTGCATCCATCATCTTTGCAGCCTGCTCATTTAGACTATAAATGGCTGAGAGGCTGATAATACACACTCTGCTGAGAATTTGTGTCGGGGCTGGTTTCTTGAGACTTCATCTGTTCACAGGAGCCGCTGTTGAGTGCAGTGGGTGATGAGTACTCCCAAAACTGAGCAATATTGTGTCCAGGGAAGGATCATTTGTATTGTGTTTGGTACTCCCAATCATTTGGAAATGAAAAACTGGCCGCAAAAAAAAAAGGGCCCAGTTTACTAAGGCGCGTTATCGTTTTTAATGCACATACAATTAGCGCGCGCGCTAACTGTGTAGGTGCCTATAGGGATATTGTAGGCACGTACATAGTTAATGCGCGTACATGGTTAACACGCATTAAAAATGTTAACGTGCGTTAAAAATGTTAATGCATCTATAATGTGGTTCAGTGTACAGGGCCCAAAAACCTCACTTTTATGAAGTTAGATGTCCAGTCAGGTTTCCTTCTGAATTAACTGATGTGGCTACCAGGGGCATAGCCAGACCTCGGCGGGAGAGAGGTCCAGAGCCCAAGGTGGAGGGGGCACAATTTAGCCCACCTCCCCCAGCCACCAACCCCTCCACCCGCCACTTTCGACCCCCCCCTGCTGCCGACCCCCCCTGCCACTTTCAACCCCCCTCCTGCCGCTGACCCTCCCCTGTTGCGACCGCCACCAGGTACCTTTGCTGGCGGGGTCCCCCAACCCCCACCAGCCAGTCTTCTTCAGCGCCAGTCTGTGGCGCCTTCACTGATCTGTTTCTGTGAGTCCTGACTTCATGAGATAGATTTGCATGCAGTGGAAGCAGTGAAAACTGAAAACCTGACTAGCTGGAGTGCCTCCAGGACCAGATTTGGGAAGATGGGTAGTCAAAACGTTCCTGAACTGTGTTTAAATAGTTAATTGTCGTCATCGGCATCATCATCATCATAGTAATTCTTATTTTTTTTTTACCAACCAGTGGAGTTGGAGCCTTCTCTACGTCCAGAATTAGCTTTCCAATGTTTCCTCTGTCGTGGATTCTCTGCATAGCCTCTTTCACCTGGAAGAAGAAAGAAAATCCCAATAAATTATACTGTTACACTTACACATACCCTTATACATTTACCACCGGTTTCTATATATGGTGCTGAAATTTAGGCCTGGATCCAAGATGTGCCTGTAACTAAATTGGTTAATGAGTTATCAATAATGAATTATTAGTAGGGCTGCCCACCAATAAAAAGTCCTAATTACACAATTATTCATGATTAAAGCGTGCTTAATCATATAAAGTGCCCCCTTACATTTTCACCTGTATAGTGCAAAATATAGACTGCAGATGTCAATTCTCAAAACTGATATATTGTATTTCAGTTACTAAACTGAAAATAAAATCATTTTTCTTACCTTTGTTGTCCGGTGATTTTATTTTTACTGCTACTACTACTTGACATTTCTAAAGCGCTACTAGGGTTATGCAGCGCTGTACAATTTAACATAGAAGGACAGTCCCTGCTCAAAGAGCTTACAATCTAAAGGACAAGTGTACAGTCAGTCAAGTAGGGGCAGTCAGATTGGGGCAGTCTAGATTTCGTGAAAGGTATAAAGGTTAGGTGCCGAAAGCAACATTGAAGAGCAAAACTTTTCTAATCATCTTATTCCCTGTCTCTGGTTCTGTTCCTCTGTCTGTGCTCTGAACTCTATTTTCAGGGCCTTCTCTCTCCTCGCTATTCTTTTCTCTCCTCCTGTATTCTTCACTTCTTCCCCTATAACATCTTTCACATTCAACTTTCTGCCATTTTTCTTCCTCATATCTGTCTTGTTTCTATCCCTTCCCTTTCCCTTCACCCATGGGCACCATCTCCTGTCTCCTTCTGTCTCTCCTCCCCTCCCCTCCATAGGCACCGTCTCCTCTGGTCTCTCCTCCCACCCCTTGGGCACCATCTCCTCTCTTCTCTCTAGCGTTCGACTCCTGCAGCAGGAAACAGGAAGTTTCATCAGAGAAGGCGGGATGCTAGAGAGGGAGGGCTCTGGTTACAGAGAGGAGTGGAGCAGCGTGTGCTTAATGCTGCTGTGTGTACAAGGCAAGTTTGGAGGGTGGCGGTTGGGCAGGATGAGATGCCAGAGAGTGGGGGTGGCAGGAAAGAAAAGGCTGCTAGCACCAGGGAGGGAGGGGGCAGCAGTAGGAGAGAGCAGCTTGATGCGATCAAGTGAGTTAAAATTATTAACGCAAGTTAAACATTTTAACTCGATCATGTTAAAACTCATTAAATGAACAGCCCTAATTATTAGGCTTTGATATTCAATAATTGCATCTTCTTGCACACTATGCAGTAATATTCCGCACCTAAATTCTCTAGTGCATAATTCAGAAGGGGGAATGACTAGGAGAGGGGCATTGGCGTTCCAAAACGTTGTGTGTGGTTTTATAGACTAGGTTCAGGTTTTAAGCGTCTGATTGCTTACCATCACACCAATCCCCCAAAATACTAAGCTGTCACTCTCTGGTGTGATGAATTATCAGCCAGTTGCATCTATAGCATTATTAACTAAATTGATTGAGAACATTGTAGCAAAACAGTTGTCGGAATATCTAGAGAACTGTAGCGTCAAGCCAGATTCACAGTCAGGATTTAGGAGATTTTTCAGTACCGAGACTGTGGCGACTTCCTTATTAGCTTGTGCTAGGTGGGAAATAAGTCAAGGCGAAAGACTCCTGATAATGCAGTTTGGCATGCCTGCTGCTTTTGATCTAGTGGATCATGAAATCTTGCTGTCATGATTGGAATTGTATGCAGTAGGTGGTACTGTTCTTTGCTGGCTGGAGGGGTTTCTTAAGACTCGATCTTATCAGGTAACAAAGGCGGACATGTTTGCACCATACTGGAGCTCAGAATATGGGGTTCCACAAGGGTTCCCACTGTCCCCTATTTTTTTTAATTAGCGCATGCTAATGCTAGAGACACCCATAGGAATATAATGGGTGTCTCTATTATTTATTTATTTGTAACGCTTATACCCCGCGCTTTCCCACTTATAGCAGGTTCAGTGCGGCTTACGTAGTATTTCATGTTTACAAAGTAACATAGAATGGATACACTTGAGTCTAATACCACAATACTGGTGAACAGCAAAAAATAGACCCAAAGGGTAAAAGTAGTTTAAAGTTCTTAATATATAGGTAAAGCCCTCAGAGACCGAGGATTGACCAAGGTCTGACCTGCAAGACTCCAAGATCTACATGAGATTGTAGTGTCTGCGGTCCTATCTCTTTCATAGGGCTATTTTATTCCCATATTGATTTGCTTATATACAAAAAATAATTTTTAGAATGTGTGCCAAAATGATCATTCTTTGTGCTAAATATTTGCTGAATAATACGATCTAAGTAAACAGCAGTGAAGACTTCAAAACAACACTTAGCTTTCACTGGAGTGGTGCAATGACCCCTCTATTTGAGTGAACTCTAGTTGAATAAACAATGGGGCCCATATTGTTTTGCCTTGTTACAGGCTTCTTCAGGTATTGCCCAATAAGGTTATTAAACCGGGGTGTCACTTAACCGGGCTGAGATGTAAATGTTGGGACCGATTCTTAACAGGCCCGTGCAGGTCTTTTTCTGCCGTCATCTACTATGTTACTATGTTATAATATAGTGAATAAAGAGGTGGTCAACTGGATGTGCGAAGCTGGTTGAACAAGGGAGCGGAGGACGGTAAAGGTAGGGAATAGGAGGAGGGTGTGTATTGGGAATATTGTGATGTTTAGAAGGAAGAGTATATAGTGAGGGGTTGTAAGAGGGATGGACCTATAAAGGATAAAATGGGAAGAATATTCCAGGTTCTGTCTTCATAGTCTGATTCGGGTAACGGAGGTGGATTTCTATTTTAAGTCAGTTAATTTGTGTAGGCTTGCTTGAAGAGGTAAGTTTTTAGCAGCTTCCGGAAGGGTAAATGTTCATTTACTATTCGAATGGATCTTGGTAAGGCGTTCCAGAGTTGGCTGCCTATGATGGAGAAGTTAGATGCGTAGTATGCTTTGTACTCTATCAGCGCGCCCTAATTTTTACCGCGTGTTAAAAAGTTAGCGTGCCTACATTATAGCTTAGTAAACAGGGCCCTAAATAATGATAAAACATTCATAGTTCTGAGAACCCAATATAAGCCTTTTGAAGAATCTTCTCTTAGTGTAAATAATATTACATTTCAACTGGAAAAACAGTTAAAAATTCTTGGAGTAGTTTTTGCTGAATATTTAATGTTAAATCAGATCTAAAAAGAAACATTTTTATAACATGAAAAGACTAAAGGCCCTTTTTAATAAGCCACGCTATAGGCACACTAGCATTTTTAGCGCATGCTAATTGCTAGAGACACCCATAGGAATATATATGGGTGTCTCTAGCATTAGCGCGCACTAATTTTTAACGCTACTAAAAATGCTAGCGTACCTTGGTAAACGGGGCCCTAAGGAGACTAAGATCTAAATTGAATTTCAATGTTTTCAGACTCTTGGCTCAGTCCTTGATTTTGCCGCAGATTGGTTACTGTAATGCAGGGGTGTAGCCAGACAGCAGATTTTGGGTGGGCCTAGGCAAGAAGTGGGTGGGCACCAAATGTTCTCTCCCCCACCCCCACCCCAAAAAAATATCTCAGCTGGTGGGAAAATGCTTCTCTCCAGTCTCCACCTTGGTAGTCTGCAGCAGGCGTGCGCTGAAAACTGAGCATGCAAAGGTGCCAGTATTGTGGAGAGCAGCATTTTCATTACCATGTGCTACTGTTGGATGGGCCTGAGCCCTAAGTGGCAGGCCCACCTGTGGCTATGCCACTGCTGTAATGCTGTATTTGTAGGTCTATCAGAAGGTCTTTTGAGAATGCTTCAGACACTACAGAATACAGCAGCCAGATTAATTTGCGGATCTTCTAGGTATGAATCAGCAGCCCCACTGTTGCAGAAACTGCATTGGTTGCCTGTAAGGGCACGAGTTGTATTTAAAGTACGTACAGTTATTTTCTCTATCATAAAGTGGAGTAGCGCCTGCGTATTTATTAGAACTAGTAACTTTTTCACAACATCATGGCGGTCTTTTATACAGTTGGCATTTTTATTGCAGTATCCTAGTCCTAAGGGTGTTGTTTACAGATCTGTTTTTGATGGGTTATTTTCTTTCCAATTTGCAAAGTGGTAAATTTCTTTACCTTTGAGTATTAGAAGTATAGGCCATTTAAAATGGTTTAAGAAAGCTCTTAAGATTTATCTTTATCAACTGTTTAATAAGTAATGAAATGGATCTTCTTAATTATTGTAGCTCTCAGGGAATGCCACAGGGAGCTCTTTTTGGGATCTTGCAGGGTATAAGTACCTAATGTTAATGTGTTTTGGCACCAAGCCTGGGTGAGGAGTCACCAGTACCAATTCCCAGTTGTAGCCCTGGTGAGCAAATATAAACCTTGATAAATGGACTAGAACAGCAGGGTAATTGCTGGAGGAGATTCTGGGGCTTGTGGGTGTATCTTCTGGGCCTTTCCTGTTACTGATTCCCCGGGCTTCCCTCATTCCCAGGTGGCTCAGAACATAGCAATCATTCCAGACACATGAGCCTACCCTCGGGACACCCACAACAAATGCCTCAGTTAGCAAGCTTCCCAGGACCTGCCTCAAGCCCGGAATCTCCTCCAACAATTACCATGACATTCTAGTCCATTCATCAAGGTTTATACTTGATCACCACTACAACTAGAATTTGGTACTACTGACTCAGGCCTAGTGCTGATAGGCAGCTGTGTCAAGTCTTCTGTGCTGCAGTTTGGCATCACTTGACGCTATGGACTTCTTCATACCATAGATTGCATGCTTTAAATAATAACCCTGAGAAGCATTTCTAGGCACTGCTGCATGTGCTCTGGCTGCTCTGCTGATCTGACAGGAAGAAAAGCTGCAATGAGACAGTATGGCTGTGGTGACGGGAAGGAGGAGAGCATGAGGGACAACGGTAGATAGAGGGAAAGAGGAGGAAGACACTTGGGAAAGGGCCTTCAAAGGAGGAAGGCAGGAAGCAGATCTCTTGGAAAGGGGCCATGAAGTGAGAACAGGAAGGGTAGAATTGAGGAAGGGTTCACAGGGGGGAAGGGCAGGCAGTCAGAAAAATGTCATACGTGAGGGGAAGCAAAGTATGGAATTGGCACTCAAGACAGAACCATGGTAGTCAGCTCTCAGGAAGAGACCTTAAAGGAGAGCAGAAGGTTGAAAGTGCAGAAAGGGCCATGAGGTAGAGGAGGGCAGAAGCAAAGGCACCTGGAGAGACATGATCAGGTTGGCAGCATTTAAGAAGAGGTCATAGGGGGAGAACTGGAACCAAAAGAATAGGGAAGAAACAGTTGAAAAACATGTCTGAAAATACCTCCTGCAGTTCTGGGGATACAAAATTGACTGCTGGGGGTGGCTGAAAGTAAGAAAGACTGCTGGAGAGCAACTGGGCAGAAGAAAGAGAAGGACTGGAGCATAGGCGCCCGGTATAAGAGGCTTGGACAGGCTAAGCCTCCCCTGCTGTACTCTGAGAGGTTTAAATTGTTGATTTACCTCCATCCTCACAGCAGAAGCTGCAGTGAAAGCCCTCTAGCCTTGTGTAACCAATTGTAGAAATTGGTTTATGGTTTGTTTATCTTACTGCTGGGAGAGCAGGGGAGGGGGGGGGGGGGTTGGCTGGGTTGCCAGGGAGATATTTAACGATGATGACTTCCTGACCTGCACTGAGAACAGATAGCAGCAGAATCGGACAACCAGACAACAAAGGTAGAAAAGATCATTTTATTTTCATTACTAGCTGTTGAGCCCGTAAAAACGGGCTGGTATTGGGGTTTTCCTCCCCCCCCCCCACGAGGTCACCACCGCTCCCCCCCCTCGGAGTCACCACCGCCGCCACCCCTCCACCCGGCCCGGGCCCTCTCTTCGCTTCTGAACTTACACTCCATTTGCCGAACGCAGCAAGGCACATCAGCTGAGCTGCCGTGGGTCCTTCCTTCTCTGCCTGTGCCCCCGCCCTCCTGTGACGTAATGTCAGCGAGGGCGGGACACAGGCAGAGAAGGAAGGGGCAGCTCAGCTGATGTGCGTTGCTGCGTTCGGCGAATGGATGTGTAAGTTCAGAAGGAAAGAGAGGGCCCAGGCCGGGTGGAGGGGTGGCGGCGGCGACTCCGAGTTGGGGGGAGGGGTAGCAACCTCGTCGGCGCAGTTTCCCTCTCTGTCCCGCCCCCCGTCATCACGTATTGACGCGGGGGCAGGACAGGCGGAAGTCTCTACTGCGCATTGGTCACTCGCCATTTATATGTTTGATAGTGTTTGGAATATGTCCACTTTGAGAATCAGGTGCTCAACATTAAAAGTTTATATTTATTTACTTATTTATGGCATTTTATCCCACATTAAACATGAATTAGGGTGTTTTGTGGCTCTACATGAGAATTGTGATGATATGATCCCTTGTTTCATATTGCTGACGGTCTACATTTTCCGTATGGGTGGTATATTGGTGTATTAGGTTCTGCCCAGTGTAATATTTATGGTACAGTAAGGTTCTGAGTGTGTTTTTGCACAAAGTTGTGCATAGTGTTTTGCAGTTGAGCGATTGTGCTTAGAATATGCTTTGAGCAACCACTTTATTCTTTGACATATGATACATATCTAATACCTAAATTTAATAAAAGGTATTGTGACTTTTATTGTTATTTATTTATTTTTTTCTGTGTGTTATCAGACAATTATGGATTTAAGCTCCACCCCTGGCCCCACCCCCAACCCCGCCCCCTTTAGCCTCCCCAAACAGTTGGGCCACCGACCGCCTATGGACTGGAGAGAGAAACTGTGAGAGGGAGGCTGAAGAGGGGAAACTGGTGGAGTGGCAGCTTGGTGAAAGTACTGTAGATGGGGCTTATGAGAGAAGCAGACTAGTGAGGAGAGCTCTAATAGAGAGAGGCTAAGAGTCTGGGTGGATTGGTGGAGAAAGGCTAAAGGGGTGAGTGGTGGGGAGTCCCTGGAAGAGAGGGACTGAAGGGGAGAGAAATGCTTTGGGGAGAGACTGATAGGCTACTTTCAGAAACTTGTAGAAAACCAGAGGTTGTGCTATGATGGGGCTGCAATGCATCCCAGCGAGCTAGTAACTACTGTAACGTTTCATACCTGTAGGAATTCCTCTGTCTCTAAAGCACAGTATTCAACTAACCCAATGCCCACCTCTCCCCACTTTCTGTCTTTCGTGTAAGCCACGGTTAATAATATATGCCCTCAATATCATTTTCAATTAAGTTGCACATGAAAGATAACATGAAGTAGCATCCTATATAAATATGTCTCATTGTTCAATATGTACTGGTATTTCACATTATACCAGGGGTCAACGTGCAGCTTATTAGTATAAAACAGTAAACTTTGCAAATGTGATCTTACACATAAGGATGATTTTCTGTCAGTAAGGAAAAAAGAATGCTAGCTCTTTAAATGCATTCCCTTTCAGTTGTAACAATAAATCTCTCCTGCACAGAAATGATAAGCAATATGGCTTAGTGACATTATCTTGCAAATCAATAAAACTAACTTTATTATGGAACTAGGCACAAGACATAGGGGATCCAGGAGCAGTACGAGGCTGGTAATGATGGATTTCAAGGTAGTGGAGCACAAGGCAGGATCCTGTAATCAACTCTGCATCTGCAAAGTTATGACTTGGCAAAATGTCTTATATACTAAGGGCATAGCATCAGCTCCGCTGCTCTTGCTGAGATGTTTTTCAAGCAAATGATTTTACAAGGTGCTTCTGGGAATCTCTTCCTACACATCCAAGCATCGGTAGTATTACGGCTTATCTGCTGCACTGATTTCAAGGGCATTTCTGTAGAACACCCATGGATACATGAGCTCAATATGTTCCTCTGTGTTTGCTCCCCCCCACCACCTGCCATACTTTGTGCCCTGAATGGTTCTGGTCATTGAGTCTGTACCAAGCATTCACCACCTGCATTCTTCACTCACGGCCTATGGCTCTTTCTCTTTTGTCACTCAGGGGTTTTTTTTTGGCTAAAGCTTTGGTTATCTGCAGCAGGGCCCATAAGAATAAAATGGACCCTGCTACAGGTAACTCAAGCTAAGATTTAGTAAAAGACCCCCTCAAAGCCTATGGCTCTTTCTTTTATGTTGGAGTGCAGGAGTAGTTTAGTGGTAAGTGCAGTGGACTTTGACGTCCTGACTCACAGAAACAGAAGCCTGCGCGGCCGCGTTGCTGGTCTGCAAGGGCAGGCTTCTACAGGGAATGTTGCTAGTGGAGGAGTAGCCTAGTGGTTAGTGCAGCGGACTCTGATTCTGGGGAACTGGGTTCAATTCCCACTGCAGCTCTTTGCGACTGTGGGCAAGTCACTTAACCCTCCATTACCCCTGGTACAAAATAAGTACCTGAATATATGTAAACCGCTTTGAATGTAGTTGCAAAAACCTCAGAAAGGTGGTATATCAAGTCCCATTTCCCTTTCCCTATTTGAGATTCTACATGGAATGTTGCTATTCCACTAGCAACATTCCATGTAGAAGCCTGCGTTTGCAGATCAGCAACGTGGCTGCGCAGACTTCTTTTTCTGTGAGTCTGACGTCCTGCACGTACGTGCAGGATGTCAGACTCACAGAAACAGAAGCCTGCGCGGCCGCACTGCTGATCTGCAAGGGCAGGCTTCTACATGGAGTGTTGCTAGTGGAGGAGTAGCCTAGTGGTTAGTGCAGTGGACTTTGATCCTGGGGAACTGAGTTGGTCTCCCACTGCAGCTCCTTGTGACTCTGGGCAAGTCACTTAACTCTCCATTGCCCCAGGTACAAAATAAGTACCTGAATATATGTAAACCACTTTGAATGTAGTTGCAAAAATCTCTAGCGGCATATCAAGTCCCATTTCCCTTCCCTTATTGCAGAATAGTTGGAGGGCCAGGCTCAGAACCTTTGATTTCTTGCATCCAGAGCTAAAAGGGGGTCTGCTCTTTGCTATGACCTTTCTCTCTCCCTCTTTTTGGCTACAGCGGATGGCACACTCCTTGCATGAGCCTCTGGGAATTAGATGTGTTCTGAGTTCTTTGGTTTCCTCTCTCTTAACCCAATTTTCTTTCTGTTTTTACATGGTGGAATATGAAAAGACAGTGTCTTGAAATCTTTGAATCTGTGTTCATGAAATTGCCACATATTTTTCATAAATTTTAGAAGGTAGAGCACTGCATCTTAAATACCTTTATATAACCACCATTGGTCTTATGATGACACATGCAACCACAGAAAAGCAATGCTCATATATTGCACATCACAGCATAATATGAGAGTAGAAATATTTAAAAAAATAATAATTCAGAACCTTAATATAACTTTTTAAATATATTAAAAGTTACTCAACTGTATCTCATGGCATTCGTTTTATGATGGGAGCAAGTAATTTGAATTACCTAATCCCTCTGTTTGATTATCATGCTTCACTATAAGTCCAATCACTCTTTCACCTGAATTTTACATCCCTGGAGTCAAAAGTTTGCATTTCTGGGCTACTTCCAATTTCAGCCCAAAGCCTTTTATAGCATTATTTCAGGTACAAACACAAAAATGCAATTTCTACAAAAATCTTAGCTGTGGTCCAGAACTGAAGATGCGTTTTCCTAATTAGAGAGCTGACAGTTGTGATGAATGATTCTCATTAATAATACACAAAAGATGATATATACAATATACAAGCTCAGTTTTTATTAAATCTGTTGAGAACGGCAGGAGCACTCGGAGGTCAAACCTACGATCAGGTTTCTTTTCCAAAAGTATTAAAGGGTCTCACTTCTGAGGCTGGTTAGATCAGCATTCCAGGGCCTGGGTATCAAAATTTGTAAGCATCGCCATTCTCCGCTAACCGACTGAGCAAATCTACAGTGAGAAGGAATATTTTCTGATCTGTTTTCTCCTCTCTCTTCCATAACATTTCTCCTCCTGGTAGGCTATCCAGCTTATTTTCAAAAGTGAAAGACGCCCATATTTCGACCCAAATTGGGAGATGGGCGTCTTTCTCCCATGGGCGCCCAAATCGGTATAATCGAGAGCCGATTTTGGGCGTCTCCAACTGCAATCTGTCGCGGAAACGGACAAAGTTGATGGGGGCGTGTCGGAGGCGTGGTATAGGCGGGACTGGGGCGTGTTTATCGGCCAAGGAGAGATGGGCGCGCTCGGCCAATAATGGAAAAAAGAAAGGCATTTTTAGTGCGAATTTAGGTCACTTTTTTGGACCCTTTTTTTTCACGAACAAGTCCCAAAAAAGTGCCCTAAATGACCAGATGACCACCGGAGGGAATCGGGGATTACCTCCCCAGACTCCCCCAATGGTCACTAACCCCCTCCCACAAAAAAAAGAACTTTAAATACTTTTTTTTCCAACCTGTATGCCAGCCTCAAATGTCATACCCAGCTCCATCACAGCAGTATGCAGGTCCCTGGAGCAGTTGTTAGTGGGTGCAGTGGACTTCAGCCAGGTGGACCAAGGCCCATCCCCTCCCCTACCTGTTACACTTGTGCTGGTAAATGGGAGCGCTCCAAACCGCCCCCAAAACTCACTGTACCCACATCTAGGTGCCCTCCTTCAGCCATAAGTTCTATGGTAATGGTGTAGAGTTGTGGGCAGTGGGTTTGGGGGGGGGGATTTGGGGGGGCTCCTCCACTCCTTTTATCAAGCATCGGTAAAGGGGGTCCTGTGGTGGCATTGGTGCATAGGTTTGCTGTGCGTTGAGGGTCCCCTTTTACCACCACCAGTAAAAAGCTTTTTTTAAGGAAGGAAATGGCCGTGCGCTAAGTTAAACACTTGCCACACAGCTATTTCCTGGGGGAGCAGGAGGTGGTAAGGACTCCTACAGTAGCACAGTGGTAATTGGGCAGTGTGTGGCGCTGCCTCTACACTAAAAAGTACAAAAATATTTTCTAATGCCAGGAATGTCACATGGTGGTGGTCAGAACTACCAATAGGCTCCTCTGGGATCCTAACGGTAGAGTCGAATTGCCGCATGGCAAGCCCATGGTAGGCTTGCAGTGCTTTGGTAAAAGGGCCCCTTAATTACCTCACTAGTTATTACCATCTCTAGATCGTTTATAAATATTTTAAAAAGCAGTGGTCCCAGCACAGACCCCTGGGGAACCCCACTATCTACCCTTCTCCATTGAGAATACTGATGATTTAACCCTACTCTCTGTTTTCTATCTTTTAACCAGTTCTCAATCCACAATGGGGCATTACCTACCATCCCATGACTTTCTAATTTCCTCAGGAGTCTTTCATGAGGTTCTTTGTCAAATGCCTTTTGAAAATCCAGATACACAATATCGACTGGTTCACATTTATCCATATGCTTATTCACCCCTTCAAATAAATGTAGTAGATTGGTGAGGCAAGATTTCACTTCACTAAATCCATGCTAGTTTTGTTTCATTAATCCTTGCTTATGTACATCTGTAATTTTGTTCTTTATAATAGTCTCTACCATTTTACCCAGCATCGATGTCAGTACCTCTGGAATCCTTTTAAAAAACTGGTGTTTTGGCCACCCTTCAATCTTGCCATGCTGGATTTTAAAGATAGATTACAATAGTTCTGGAAATTCATTTTTCAATTGTATCAGTGCTCTGGGATGTACACCATCTGGTCCAGGAGATTTGCTACTCTTCAGTTTGTTAAATTGCCCCATTACATCTTCCAGGTTTACAGAGATTTGTTTCAGTTTCTCTGACTCATCATTTAACCTGCCAGGACTGGTACCTGGCTGGTGAAATGTCTCACAACCGGCTATCCTGCGATATTCAGCGGGGGAAAGCCGGCTATCTCCAGCTGAATATCACTGGTTAGCAGCTAGCGGATAGTCGGTTATATCCAGTGATATAACCAGCTATCTGCCAATTTTCAACCCCTCTTTAGCGGCTATATTGGCTACATGAATACATGGAATATTTTTGGCCAGTTTGAACATAACCAGCTTTGTCTGAATATTGACTTACCTGGCTATGTTCAAACTGGCCAAAAATAAACCGGATTTATTTATTGGGATTTATTAACCGCCTTTACAAAGAGATTCACCCAAGGTGGTGATATTCATTGCCAGCACAACAAACAGGAAGAACCTCTATGAGCACAAGCAGAAGACAGTAGAGGCTGGCCAAAGGACGATCCAACACATACTTAGATATTTTTTTATGTATGACACACACACACACACATATATATATATATATATATATATATATATATATATATATATATATATATATATATATATATATACTAGTAAAAAAGGCCCGTTTCTGACACAAATGAAACAGGCGCTAGCAAGGTTTTCCTCGGAGTGTGTATGTTTGAGAGAGTGTGTGTGAGACTGACTGTGTGAGAAAGAGAGAGAGAGTGAATGTGCGAGTGTGTGTGTGTGACAGAAAGAGAGTGAGACTGTCTATGAGAGAGAGAGAGTGTGTGTGTGAGAATGAGAGTATAGGGGCCCTCCTCCCCCCCTCCCAGTTCCAGGGTTGCTCCATCCCTCCCTCCAACTTTCAGGGTCCTCCCTCTCCCTCCCTCCCTCCGACTTTCAGGGTCGTCCCCCACTCCCTCCCTCCCACTTTCAGGGTCCCCTCCCTCCCGAGGAGTCGTGGACGCTCCCACTCACCCCTTATTTCTTAATAAAATTCATGGTTTCATATGTTTTTTTAGAACTTTATTATGACCCCTGAAGCAGGTGGTTTGTACCGCTGAAACACGGACTATGTCAGGTCCTCCCTTTCAAGCAGCGGATAAAGCAGTTTTAAGCACCATTTCCTGTGTTGGATCATCCTTTGGCCAGCGTCTACTCTCTTCTGCTTGTGATATTCAATGCCGGTCACCGGAAACAGCCCGGCATTGAATATCTGGGTTCAGTGCTGACTACGGGAGTTAGCTGGGCTAACTCCCACGGTCTGAATATCGGCCCCTAAAAAACTGCTATTACAAACTAGGGGCCCTGTTTACTAAGCTGCGATATAGGCGTGCTAGCATTTTTAGTGTGCGCTAAAAACACTAGCTCACCTTAGTAAACAGGGCCCTAGGATATTTAAAGAAAATGACATTAATGTACATAAGGTTTGAGTTAGTTTCATCATATTATGTATGCACAGATTTTCCTCACTAACTGCTTTGCTTAAAATTACAGAGGGCCTTTTCTATTATTCTGTGAGGTTTCATGATGCTGTGCAATCAATCCTCTGTTTCAGAAGGTAAAAACTCTTTTTAATTACTGAAAAACATTTCATGTTATCTGTAATTAAAAAAACGAAAGGAGCTGACCTTTTCTTCTCTCCTGTCAGACCTGCCAGTGAATACCCTTTTCCTCTGAGCACTTTGAATGGGGGAAGTATTAGTTTTGGTGTAGCGTTACCATGACAGCAAGGCCGAACATGGGGCTCAGGATGAGACAAACATGTCACAGGGCTTGCAATATCTTTTACATACAGGTTTCTGATTTACCAAATCACCTCAGTCACAATCAGTCGGTTAGTATGAAAAAAATAAGGCAATTGTTCAAAGTTCTGGATACCGACTGAAAATTTACATAGGGGCCCTTTTACTAAGGCGCGCCTAAAAGTGGCCTGCGCTGGTGTAGGTGTGTGTTTTGGGCATGTACCATCAATCATTCAGCGTGCCTGGATGGACGTGCGGCAAAATTAAAACCAACGCACGGCCATTTTTGGGCTGAGACCTCACCACTACCCATTGACTTAGTGGTAAGATCTCATGCACCAAACAGGAGGTAAGTGGCCAGTGCACATAAACTGCTGATTACCGTCGGGTAAGCGCCATGCGGTAGAAAATAGAAAATATTTTCTACCTAGTGTTGTGGGCGCACTTCAAAAATGGAATTACCGCCCGGGGCACACGGTAGCTGGGCAGTAGTTCCAATTTGGTACACATTGGCCGCCCATAGGTACCTACGCGCCTTAGTAAAAGGGTCCCTCAGTAACATGGAGGGGCATTTTCGAAAGCAACGTCTACGTTGGAATTTGGACGTCTTTGTAAAACTTTCAAATTTGGAGGCGGGGAAAAGGTCATTTTCGAAAAAGATGGAGTTGCCATGGGAGCCACTGTTGCTCCCACCATAGCGTGTCTGTACATGGCAGAATATGAGAGAAAGTATGTGGACCAATCTATATACAGAAAATGGAATTCAGTTTGGTGTCGATATATCGACGATATGCTCTTAATCTGGAAAGGCAGTACGGACATTCTTGAAGATTTTTTTGAAATATTTGAATGACTGTGATTCTAACATACAGCTTGTACATCATATTGGACACCGCAGTGTAAATTTTCTAGATGTTCGTATTACACTACAGCAAAGGCAGTTTAGTACTTCTTTATTTAAAAAACCTACTGGTAGAAATACTCTACTTCATTACACCAGCTGTCATCCCCGCTCCTTAAAAAATGGCATACCTTGTGGTCAATTTCTGCGAGTCAAGCGATTATGCATTGATCATAAAATGTTTGAACAACAAGCTCAGCAAATGTAAAAAAACTTCAGACAACGTGGATATCCTCCTCGGATTATCAAAAAAGAGCGCAAAATGCACACAGAGAGTGGTTGTTAGCTCCTCATTTAAAAGATGAGCATCAACGAAATATTACATATTAACTGTGTTCTCCCACACTCCAATCAAGGACATGAAGTGACCAGGATCATCCATAAACATTGGCCCATATTACAATTACATCCTCAATTAAGAAATAGACCTCAAATTTCATTTAAAAGGGCTAAAAATATGAGAGAAATGTTATCCATTTTTCGACATAGTAATCCTGACATCAGGACTGACAATGACGGCCACACACGGTGTACAAATTGCATTTTTTGCCCATATGGTTTGGAGACACGAACAGTTATCAACCCTAAAACTGGCACCATATATATACTTTACGAGGGCGCACAGATTGTAACACAGCTCAAGTAGTGTATGGGATTAAATGTCCATGCAGGAAACGGTACATCGGCCAAACTAGACGCAAAGTCAAACAGCATATACAGTAGGTGAGCATATTAGCAACCTTTGGGTCAACAAGAGGGAAGCTCCATTGGTTGATCATTGGTTACAACAGCAACATCTGATATCAGATTTAAAATACGTGGTCTTGGCTCAAGTACACATGCGCTGGGGGGGGGGGGGGGGGCGATGTTTCCGCAGTACTCACTCACATTGAACTGAGGTTTATATTTCAATGGTACGGTCCACCCTAATGGCCTTAATAAAGAAATTGAATGGTTGCTTTAAGAAAGGGGCAGTTCTGATTTCAGTCAGCTGGTGATCAGTATAAAACCTTGACGTTCAGGCAGTACGCGCTGTTGATTACAGGGCTTAGCTTGCGGAGAACCCACCTGTAGCAAGCCGATACTTAAATCTGAAGACAAAAGTTTTTAAGGTAACCATTATTCACTAACATGAGATTGATAATTACTTAAAGTTGAGTTGAATTCAGTATGTGTCGTTTTAACCTTATCATAAAAAACTTTCCAGAGCATGGAACATTCACTCCCCAGAAGACGCTGGTAACGGTGAAACGGTGAACGGTGGTCTCACATTGGGAAAGACACTCGCTCTTCAGAGCTGTTTTTAAATCACTGAGCACAGACACGAGGATTGAGAGTCACGACTAGCAACAGCACAACACTGCGAAGGCTCTACCTTTCATCTCCATTACATCAAAAGACTTATGTATCTGAGATAAGTGGACAATACTATCAGTACCTGTATTTTAGAATTTACAGCATTTAATTAGGGTGGAGAAGGGAGGTAGGCAAGTGCTGTGATGTTTTCTAGTTGAAGTGCTGATTTGTTAACCATGACAAGTGAGATTAGCACAACAACACATACTGAGCACTGCAAAATAAAAATGTAAAAAAATTATACAACATATATATTTAAGCTGATATAATGTGTAATTAATTCTGGTAATACTTGAATATCTTATTCAAATTTTTCATACCAGTTAGTAGTAACATAGGCACCCAAATTGGTAACATTGCATACATTAAATTTTAACTGCCAGATCCTCGATCATTCTTCTAACATTCAGAGATCCCTTCTCATCGTTTCTACTCCTTCCAGGGTAGCCAACCTATTGGCTATTTTCGTGTCATCCGCAAAAAGGCACACCTTTCCTTCCAATCCTTCAGCAATATCTCCCACAAATATATTAAACAGAATAGGCCCCAACACCGACCCCTGAGGAACTCCACTGCTCACCTTCCTTTCCTCTGAGTGGATTCCATTTACTACCACCTGTTGGTCAACCAGTTTACCACTTGGTCCTAAGTTCAACCCTTTCAGCTTATTCACAAGTCTTCTGTGGGGGACTGCACCAAAGGCTTTGCAGAAGTCTAAGTAGATTTATGTATTTACAGTGGTGGAAATAAGTAATTGATCCCTTGCTGATTTTGTAAGTTTGCCCACTGACAAAGACATGAGCAGCCCATAATTGAAGGGTAGGTTATTGGTAACAGTGAGAGATAGCACATCACAAATTAAATCCGGAAAATCACATTGTGGAAAGTATATGAATTTATTTGCATTCTGCAGAGGGAAATAAGTATTTGATCCCCCACCAACCAGTAAGAGATCTGGCCCCTACAGACCAGGTAGATGCTCCAAATCAACTCGTTACCTGCATGACAGACAGCTGTCGGCAATGGTCACCTGTATGAAAGACACCTGTCTACAGACTCAGTGAATCAGTCAGACTCTAACCTCTACAAAATGGCCAAGAGCAAGGAGCTGTCTAAGGATGTCAGGGACAAGATCATACACCTGCACAAGGCTGGAATGGGCTACAAAACCATCAGTAAGACGCTGGGCGAGAAGGAGACAACTGTTGATGCCATAGTAAGAAAATGGAAGAAGTACAAAATGACTGTCAATCGACAAAGATCTGGGGCTCCACGCAAAATCTCACCTCGTGGGGTATCCTTGATCATGAGGAAGGTTAGAAATCAGCCTACAACTACAAGGGGGGAACTTGTCAATGATCTCAAGGCAGCTGGGACCACTGTCACCACGAAAACCATTGGTAACACATTACGACATAACGGATTGCAATCCTGCAGTGCCCGCAAGGTCCCCCTGCTCCGGAAGGCACATGTGACGGCCCGTCTGAAGTTTGCCAGTGAACACCTGGATGATGCCGAGAGTGATTGGGAGAAGGTGCTGTGGTCAGATGAGACAAAAATTGAGCTCTTGGCATGAACTCAACTCGCCGTGTTTGGAGGAAGAGAAATGCTGCCTATGACCCAAAGAACACCGTCCCCACTGTCAAGCATGGAGGTGGAAATGTTATGTTTTGGGGGTGTTTCTCTGCTAAGGGCACAGGACTACTTCACCGCATCAATGGGAGAATGGATGGGGCCATGTACCGTACAATTCTGAGTGACAACCTCCTTCCCTCCGCCAGGGCCTTAAAAATGGGGCGTGGCTGGGTCTTCCAGCACGACAATGACCCAAAACATACAGCCAAGGCAACAAAGGAGTGGCTCAGGAAGAAGCACATTAGGGTCATGGAGTGGCCTAGCCAGTCACCAGACCTTAATCCCATTGAAAACTTATGGAGGGAGCTGAAGCTGCGAGTTGCCAAGCGACAGCCCAGAACTCTTAATGATTTAGAGATGATCTGCAAAGAGGAGTGGACCAAAATTCCTCCTGACATGTGTGCAAACCTCATCATCAACTACAGAAGACGTCTGACCGCTGTGCTTGCCAACAAGGGTTTTGCCACCAAGTATTAGGTCTTGTTTGCCAGAGGGATTAAATACTTATTTCCCTCTGCAGAATGCAAATAAATTCATATACTTTCCACAATGTGATTTTCCGGATTTAATTTGTGATGTGCTATCTCTCACTGTTACCAATAACCTACCCTTCAATTATGGGCTGCTCATGTCTTTGTCAGTGGGCAAACTTACAAAATCAGCAAGGGATCAAATACTTATTTCCACCACTGTATGTATTTAGATTTTGCTTACACCTTTTTCAGTAGTAGCTCAAGGTGAGTTACATTCAGGTACTCTGGATATTTCTGTGTCCCAGGAGAGCTCACAATCTAAGTTTGTACCCGAGGCAATGGAGGGTTAATTGACTTGCCCAAGATCACAAGGAGCAGCAGTGGGATTTGAACCAGCCACCACTGGATTGCAAGACTAGTGCTCTAACCACTAGGCCACTCCTCCACTCCTACATCTAGTGCACGTCCCTCATCCAGTTCTTTGGTCACCCAGTCAAAGAAGTCAATAAGATTCATTTGGCAGGATTTTCCTTTGGTAAAGCCATGTTGCCTTGGGTCCTGTAACCCATCGGCTTCTAGAAAGTTAACTATCCTTTCTTTCAGCAGTGACTCCATTATTTGTCCTACCACCGACGTGAGACTTACCGGTCTGTAGTTTCCCACTTCTTCCTTGTCTCCACTTTTGTGAAGAGGGACCACATCTGCTCGTCTCCAATCTCGCGGAACCTCTCCCATCTCTAAAGATCTATTAAATAAATCTTTAAGAGGTCCCGCCAGGACCTCTCTGAGCTCCTTCAGTATCCTGGGATATATCCCATCTGGCCCCATAGCTTTATCCACCTTCAGATTCTCCAGCTGTTTATAAACTCTTTCTTCCATAAACGGCGCAGTAGCCACTCCATTCCCAGACGTTCCCTCGGCAGCCAACCGCGATCCTTTTTCAGGATTTTCCTCTGTGAACACCGAAGAGAAATAATTGTTTAGCACGTTCGCTTTATCTTCATCACTCTCCACTTAGCCATTCTCATTATCTTTCAGTCTCGCAATTCCATTCGTATCTCTTCTCCTTTCTGCAATATATCGGAAAAAGTTCTTGCCACCTCTCTTTACATCTTTAGCCATTTTATCTTCACCTCGCGCTTTCGCTAGCTGTATTTCCCACTTTGCTTCTTTGAGTTTAATCCGATAATCTTTTCCGTGATCCTCTCGTTGCGTTCTTTTGTATTTCTTGAACAAAGCCTCTTTTGCTCTTATTTTTTCAGCTACTTGTTTGGAGAACCATATAGGCTTCCTGCTTCTCTTGTTTTTGTTTACTTTTCCTCACAAAAAGATCAGTCACCATATTTATAGCAGCCTTTAGCTTGAACCACTGTTTTTCCACTTTTCCTACGCCTTCCCACGCCAATAACTCCTTCTTCAGGTAGTCCCCCATTTTATCAAAATCAGTACATCTGAAATCCAGTACTTTGAGTTTTGTACGTCCGTACTCTGCCTTCTTCCTTATATCAAACCATATGGTGTGATGATCACTATTACATAGGTGGGCACCCACCTGGATATCAGAAACACTACCTCCATTAGTGAGCACTAGATCCAGCATCGACCCTTCCCTCGTGGGTTCTGTCACCATTTGTCTAAGCAAGGCACTTTGACAGGCATCCACAATCTCCCTACTTCTTTCCGATTCTGCAGATGGGACGTTCCAATCCACGTCAGACAAATTGAAATCTTCCAACAGTAGCACCTCCCCTTTCATACCAATCTTTTGAATATCTTCTATCAGATCCTTGTCTAACTTCTCCATTTGTGGAGGAGGTCTGTAAACCCCCGTGTGGATACAGGTTCCGTCTTCTCTTTCCGGGATGATCCATAAAGCTTCTTCCTTTCTCCAGGTTCCTCACATTTTAGCCACTCTGATATTGTGTCTCACATACAAAGCCACTCCTCCACCTCTTCGGCTCTCTCTATCCTTCCTAAAAAGATTATAGCCCGGTACATTCACATCGCATTCATAGGAATCGTTGAACCACGTCTCGGTAATAGCAACAATATCCAAGTTTTCTTCAAACATCAGGGCTTGCAAGTCTCGAAGCTTTTTACTTAGACTACGAGCATTTGTGCACATTGCTTTCCATGCGCTTAGTGAGTTTGGGTGCTTTTCTATATTTGCATGACATATTTTTTCTATATTTACATTTACATATTTATAGCCCTCAAAGTTTTTGTTTTGTTCCATTACTGTAGTGTATAGTGTAGCTAGCTCTGCCTATAGGCACTGTTTATAGAACAGCACTTAGCACCGGGATCTGCACCCAAATTTGGGTACGAGGATTTACATTAACTGAAAGCTGGTGTAAATTCTATAACAGTGCGCAAATTCTAGTAACGCCCCTGATCCACCCATACCCCTCCCATGCCCTCGCCCCCTTTCGGATCTGCTTGTAAAACTGTATGCATGCATCTTTATAGAATACCAACTAGGAAGATGTGCAAATAACTTCAAATTGTCGCCAATTAGCACTAATAATTGATTGTTAGGGCCCAACTGTTGATGCTAATTGGCTCGTTATTCAATTAAATTGCATGCACAAATTGGGCACACACCCAAATTTGCACGCACAATTTTAAGTGCTATATATAGAATCTGGGGGGATGCTGTGATGTACAGAAACGTGTAAGAGAGAGCCCCTGCTTAACAGAGTTTACAATTTATCCAAGATGGAGAAAAAGGTCTATAAAGTAATGAGTGGAGTTGAACGGGTAGATGTGAAGCGTCTGTTCACGCTTTTCAAAAATACTAGGACTAGGGGGCATGTGATGAAGCTACAATGTGGTAAATTTTAAAACGAATCGGAGAAAATATTTCTTCACTCAACGTGTAATTAAACTCTGGAATTCGTTGCCAGAGAATGTGGTAAAGGCGGTTAGCTTAGCGGAGTTTTAAAAAGGTTTGGACAGCTTCCTAAAGGAAAAGTCCATAGACCGTTATTAAATGGACTTGGGGAAAATCCACTATTTCTGGGATAAGCCGTATAAAATGTTTTGAACATTTTTGTGATCTTGCCAGGTATTTGTGACCTGGATTGGCCACTGTTGGAAACAGGATGCTGGGTCGATGGACCTTTGGTCTTTCCCAGTATGGCAATACTTATGTACTTATGTAAAGGACAATTAAGAAATCAGGGAGTTTCATTTATTGTGGGAATGATTAAAATAAGACGGGTACCTGGAACTTAAATCTAGACAGTTCCTTATAGAATTACCCATGGAATGTGGAGGGTTATGTGCCTGGTGGGACAGGGAGGAACATAGGGAAGGGTGTTTAAGTAACGGATCTTATTCTGGCTATGGTAGGGCAACGTGTTTTCTTCACTATGTATGATAATCAACAGAAATAGAATAAAATAAAACATAGAAAAGAAAATAAGATGATACCTTTTTTATTGGACTAACTTAATACATATTTTGATTAGCTTTCAAAGGTAGCCCTTCTTCGTCAGAACAGAAATAAGCACATTTTGATAAGTAGCAGCATATATAAGTGAAACATTGAAGTATTTCAGTGACAGTCTGAAAGGATGAGGGAGGGGTGGGTTAGGTGAGAAACAAGGAGGGCTGAGAGGATGAGGGACAGGGAGATATGAATGGTGATCAGAGGGTGACAAAGCAGTGGAATTTCATGGTTTATAATGGGCTAGAAAACCCAGATCTTTGTTAAGTCCTGTCTGGTGAGTGTCAAAATATTTAATCATTTTGACTTCAAAGGTCTTACGTTCCTGTATTGTTTTAAAGTTTCCTTTCAGTATTCTCAGCATAAAATCATTGGTAATCAAAAAAATGTATTAAGTTAGTCCAATAAAAAAGGTATCATCTTATTTTCTTTTCTGTGTTTTATTTTATTCTGTTTCTATTGATTACCTTTGAAAGTGGACTAACACGAACCGCTACTACATCTCTCTTCACTATGTATGAGAAAGTGACTGTCACCATGTGGTGTGATTGCTCCTACATCAGTGTTTTTTAAGCTTCCCGGTATCAGAGCTAGAGACAGCACTGGGAGAGCATCGGGAAGCCCTGCTTCACTGCCTGGACGTCACCTCCTATACTTTCCAGTTTTTCAGAGAACACTGCAGGCATGTAGTGGGCACAGATCTGATATCTAGGTGCATCCCGCTTCTCTCACTTAGCCGAGTTAGGCTCTCTGGTTTTCTTCAAGCACTTACCATTGGGGTTTGGGAGACTGTGTGCACACAACTCACTTCAGGTTCCCTCCGATTCCAACCCAGGATGTCAATAGAAATCAAACAAAATAAAACATGGAAAAGAAAATAAGATGATACCTTTTTTATTGGACATAACTTAATATATTTCTTGATTAGCTTTCAAAGGTTGCCCTTCTTCATCAGATCGGAAATAAGCAAATTGGTAGCAGATAGTATATATAAGAGAAACATCAAAGCATTACTTTGACAGTCTGACAGAGTGGGAGGGGAGGGCTCCCAGGTCAACCAGGGTCCCAAAGCCCCTGACTCGAAAAGCGATCCGAGCGACGGGTGGAAGAGGGCAGCGAAGGTGAGCTGGAGTTGCATTTTGCAGCTTCGGGCGGCCACCCCAGCTGCCAGGGCGACATACCAGGCCTGGTCTTACATTCAGTGTGGCCAGAGGTGAGCCTGACCACGCGAAGAGTGAAGGGCAAAGAGGGCTCGAGCAGCTGCGGGCGATCCGGATGAACAGTGGCCCGAGAACAATAGAGGCAGTCCGTGGTCGCGTTTCGCAGATCCTGACGATCACCCTGCTGCCATGGCCGACCTGCCTGTCCTGATCGGGGGACGGTGAGCCTGGCCACGCGGCCGACTGGTGAACCACCGGAACACCGAAAGGACCTCGCTGAGCCCCAGCGCGAGCGCGAGCTCTAGCACTGAACCCCAGCGCGAGCCAGCGAGCGACCCGGATAGGCCGCGGCCATCGGCTTACCGAGTGGCCATGATGAGTCCAGACTGGACGAGCAACTCCCCTGGTGAGAGAGTTTTTTTTTTTTCTTTTCCCCCTTGTTATTCAACGAGTTGTCGCTGAGCCAGTTAACTGAGCGAGACACTGAGGGCCAAAGAGTGGAGACAAAGTTTTCCTCCCGACTCATCATACCTGAACAGCTGATCGGCACAGGAGCGCGGCACTGAGAGGGACCAAACTGTGATCCAACCTACCTCGCGATCGAAACGCGGCCCAGGTGAGACTTAGCCCCCACCCACTCAACTGGGGAACTCACTGGCAGTACAGAGGGAGAGACCGTGGGAGACAGGGAGGCCCTGATCAACGAGCGAGAGGTGCTGCGAAACAGCCTGGCAGGCGGCTGCCGCTGGAACCGGTCCCAGCCCTGCAGATCTCCCTCGTGGTCTTTTCCCGATACACGAAAAGACCCAGAGGCACTCAGCCCCCGATTGAGGCTAAGAGAGAGGGACTGCTGGTATTTGAGCGGTCTCCCTGGAAAGGTGCACGCGAGGGAGCGGCTGATCCCGGCGAGGTGAATGCGAGGAGAGCGGCTGATCCTGGCGAGGTGCACGCGAGGAGAGCGGCTGATCCGCACGAAGGACGGCCGGTGCTGTCGCTGCCTACCGGAGTGAAGCCACACTGGAATGGAGACCGAGGGATGTCGGCGAACCCGACTGAAGAGCAAGCCAACCGGAACACGCGCAAAAAAAAAAAAAACCCGGAGTCCAGATCAACATAGCAACAGGGGACAGCCGACACACACAAACCTGACTGGCGGACGCTCTGACCAGAACATCAGCCTCTATCTATGGAAGACACGTGAGCAATACCTAACTTAAATAAACCGATTGCTTTATCCCGAATTTCTGCTTGCTGCATGCTGTAAGACTCTTCTCAAATGTTATAAATGCTCTAAAAGCTTCATCTAAAGCTTTAATTGCTTAATATGCTTTATAGCATGTCTGAAAGACTCCCTTTAAATGACTAAATGTGCTATATACTTTAAATGCTAGCTGCATGCTGAAAGACTCTCTACAAATGCTCTAAATGTTATAAATGCTTCATCCAAATGCTTTAACTGCTTTATAGGCTCCATAACGTGTTTGAAAGACTCCCGGTAAATGCTTTAGATATCACCAACACTGTCCAACACTTCCACGAACACTGCCCACAAACACTACTGAAACCACCAACACTACCCACACTCCCACGAACACTGCCCACAAACACCACTGAAACCACCAACACTACCCACACTCCCACGAGCACCGTCCACATATATCCAACATGAACACCAATAAGCTACTGATAATAATTTATCTCATTCCCATAATCCACCACGCATGGACCACCCCCAACACCAACAGCAACCCAACCACAATACACCAACTATATGTACAACCTATTAACAACTCACCAGACCAAAAATACAATAACCAACCAAAAGACAAAGTCTCCGCACACGAACACCACCAACAGAAAGAGAAGAAAACCAACAACAACAAATTCAACCACCGAGGAAACAGACAACTAATAAAAATAAACACACCTAACCTCCCCACAGAACCATACCGCTCAATCCGAATAGGATACATCAACGCTAGATCAGCAGTAAGCAACTCAGTAGACATACTAGACTGGATTACCACAGAGAACCTAGACCTTCTATTCATCACGGAAACATGGTTTCACAGCCTCACAGACACCGCCATCAAAGAGACATGTCCACCAGAATACAAAATCACCCATTGGACAAGAAATGGAAAAAGAGGTGGCGGAATAGCCATAATATACAAATCCGAGTTCACCATCACAACCACTGGTGAATCCACCACTCGAAATCGCCTCGACAAGAATCAATCATCCGAACCTACAAGGACACCTCAATACAATCCTATTCTACAGACCACCAGGAAAATGGAAAGACTCCCAAACACAACTCATGGACTTCATCGCAAACACATGTGTCTCTGCCTCAAACATCCTCATAATAGGAGACATCAACCTACACCTCGAAGACGACACCTCAACAGGCACACAAGAATGCAAAGAATTCCTAAAACTCTGGGACTTACACGCACCTAATACTCAACAAACACACGAAAAAGGACACACACTAGACATCATTACACACAAATTCGACCCAGACTCAACTCTCCTACTTACAGACACAAGATGGACACCCACACCATGGACAGACCACCATAAAGCATATGTCTCCCTCCACTGGCGAAAAATACACAGAAACGCAGTCAACAAACACGAACGAACAACATACACCACAAGAGGAAAAATAGACCCCACAATATTCTGGCAACAGATCTACCAAAATGAATGGTCAACAAATGCAGACACCATTCAATTCCTCCAAGAATGGGACGATATATGTAAGACAACACTAGACACAATTGCCCCAATCCAAACCAGAAAAAAATCTAATCCATGGTTCACCGAAGAGCTGAAAGAACTCAAAACACAAGTCAGAAGACTAGAACGCGCATGGAACAAAAAGAAAGATCAACACACATTGAATGCCTGGAAATTACTTCGGAGGAAATACAAATACACCATAAAATAGACTAAAAGACTACACTACAAAACGATGATTGGACCAAATTACAAAGACACACACAAACTCTTCTTCCTAGTAAATAAATTGTTAGACACCACACAAGTTACAAACAACAGCAAAGATACACCAGGGGTCAACGACCTCGCGAAATACTTCAAGGAGAAAATTATACAACTACGACTTAAAACACCTGCCAGCCCTATTGAATACGCCACAGTCCTAAACTGTCTAGACCCAGAAGATGGAATATACCCAGCAGACAGGATCTGGACCGAATTCGAATTAATATCAGAAAACCTCATCTCTAAAACACTCAAAAGATTCGCCAAATCCCAATGCAAACTAGATATCTGCCCAAACAACCTCATGAAATCAGCTCCTCAGCAATTCATAATAGACCTAACAAACCACGTGAACTTCATGCTACAAAACGGACTTTTTCCAAAAGAAAAAGGAAAAATTTTACTCACCCCAATACCCAAAGACACTAAGAAAAACGCAAGCGAAATAACTAACTACAGACCAGTAGCATCTATACCTCTAATAACCAAAATAACCGAAGGAATGGTAACCAAACAACTCACAAACTATCTCGACAAGTTCTTAATACTGCATGATGCCCAATCAGGATTTCGAACAAACCACAGCACGGAAACAATATTAATTACCCTAATGACCAAATTTAAACAAATGATTGCAACCGGCACCAATATACTCCTCCTACAATTTGACATGTCAAGTGCCTTTGATATGGTTGACCATGAAACCCTATTACACATACTTGAATATTTTGGCTTCGGAGGCAATGTCCTAAACTGGTTCAAGGGATTCCTAACCTTGCGCTCATACCAGGTCACATCAAATTCAACTACGTCCGACGCATGGACCCCTGATAGTGGAGTACCACAAGGATCCCCCCTCTCACCAACTATTTTCAATCTAATGATGATCCCCTTGGCAAAACTTCTATCAAACCATAACCTTAACCCATACATATACGCTGATGATGTAACAATATATATTCCTTTCAAGCAAGACATTAAAGAAATCTCCAACGAAATCAACCAAAGTCTACACATCATGAACACCTGGGCAGATGCATTTCGACTGAAATTAAACACAGAAAAAACTCAATGCCTCATACTTACCTCCTAATACAACACGAAAAAATTTAGCGCCATCAACACACCTAAACTAAATCTGCCAATCTCAGAAACTTTAAAAATCCTTGGAGTCACTATCGACCGACACCTAACACTTGAGACTCACGCGAACAACACAACCAAAAAGATGTTCTACTCCATGTTGATCCAAAAAAGTCCTCTCACAATGAGTGTCTTCCTGAACAAGGTCTTTATTAACAGTAGCAGAAATGACCCGACACGTGACGTGTTTCGGCCGTGAGGCCTGCGTCAGGGGTCTATAAAATAATATAATATACAAAGACATGCATAAAAATACAATTATAATTAAAACCATGAATAAAAACTTGAGCATACATATACAATTTCTTGTACAAATTTAGACAAATAAAACATCAGAATGAAAGATGCAAAATATATATAATAAAAAATATGATAAAAATATAAGAGTATATGACTTTAAAAGAATAGAGAATATTGAATTATATAAAAATATGAAATTATACCACATAGAGATAATGAGGACAAGGCATGAAATAAAATACACAACATGATGAAGTATAAATATAGAGGACATACCTAGTATTATCTGTAGAAAAAAGTACCTTGTAGATCAGATGAACAAAATAGCACTAAAGCTGCTAACAACGATATCTATAATAAATATGTAAACGAAGGCATAAATCACTACATCCTCTCCATACATACATATACAACAAAATGAAATGATACTGAAAAAAGTGAAACATAGAATATATGGACAGGGATCCCAAAAAAAGGTGTGTATTGATGATGGAGAATAATGAAGAAGACCACATGGGTATGAAAATAAAAATAAAAAAATGAAAATGAAAACAAGGCACGGCTGCCAAATGAATCAGCAAATGTCAAAAGTGGTGAACCATAAAATGATAAGGATAGGAGAAACAGAAAAAAGAAATAACTGATATTACTGTGAAAAATAGCATATATTAAAAATAGCATATATTAAAAAAGAAGACCATAAACTACTAAGAAAAATGAACCATAACATAGGGGAACCACCTAACTGAAAGATAATATTACCTTTGCAAAAGTGCAAAAGGAACCACATCAAAAAGGAGGCAAAATTACAAATAAGAGGTAAATGCCAATCAAAATGAGAAAAAATAAATAAGAAAAAATAATGGGTGTGGGGCATACTATAAGCTATTACAGCAGCCAGCATAGCTATCAGCAAATAAAAAAGGGGGGGATTATTGCAGATAAAATATAACAATGAAAATGAATGGAATAGTCGGTGTGGGGCATGCTATAAACTACTAAAACAGACTGCATAGCTGTCGGCATTGCACAAGAACAAACCTTAAAAGCGCCTAAATGACTGCTGAGTACTGTGAAGCAAATTCGTTTGTGTGAGGCACAATGCAAACCGCTATAACTGCATTGAATTAGCACTGGTTAAATAAAAGCTAACATGACTAATGAAAAAACCAATTAAAATGCTTACCGTACACAAGAAAACGCTGTGCTGCTTTGTAAAACGAAATGTATGGCAAAACATGAAACCACCTTCAAGGGAAGGAATTATACCGGAAGTAAAGATGACATCACTTCCCCTGTGATTGGAACGAACCATTACTAGGGAAATATAGCACATGCGAGTGGTGGGGTCGAAACTTAATGGTATGATCGATATAAAAGACTCCACTGCTAAAAGGGTTAGTGAAAACAATGGGGCACACATAAAGCTATAGGTGGAATCTGACAACAATAAAACAAAAGATTGGACTATATAAACCATGTGATCCCATATGTAGTTCCAGCTAACTGCAGAATACAAATGAAAAATAAAAAGAAAAAAACCAAAATAGCGATTCAATTGTTCGACATGGACAAATAATTTTGTAAAAAAATTTTTGACATATATATAGGTCCTCGTATACAATGTATATGCTATAAAAATAAAACTAAAAATGGTAGTAATCCTGAATGATGACACTACACCAAAACAATAAAACAAAATAATAATAATGGAAATGGGAAAAATGAATATGAAAAACCAAAACATATGTAATAGAAAAAAGACAGGCGACTGGGAACACTGAACAAAATAAAAATAAAAACAAAAATGAAAATAACAAGGATGATCATAAAAAAGGACTGAAATCCATGTCCATATTGAGTCCATGCGGTGTGGCTGTACCTAATGTATATATAGTTCTCTGTTCTTCCCTTAGCAGTTTCTCATCCATATTACCACCTCTCCAGGACATAGATATTTTTTTGAATACAAAAAATCTTAAATGTTCAATTGTATGATTTTTTTCAACCCAATGAGTCACCAGGGGGGCGCTATGTATCTGCCTTGTGAGGCAACTCCTATGTTCTATAATTCTTGTTTTTATGGCTCTCTTAGTTTTGCCTACATAGAGTAAGTCACAAGGACATATTATGATGTAAATAACTCCAGTAGTATTACAATCAGAAAAATGTCTGAGAATGTAGTTTTTGTTATTATGTTTACTGTGAAATGAAGTGATAGTAAGTGAGTGTTTGCACACTGAGCATCTCCCACATGGTATATGGCCAAAGGAATCTCCTCTTGTGGAATGGGGCTCTGAAAGGGTAGAGGGAACCAAAAACTCTCTAATGTTGCGGTTGCGGGCGTGTGCAATGACTGGAACTTGTTTTGTAAAGCAGGTATGTGTCTCCAAAATATGCCAATGCTTTTTAATGATGTTTCTAATGCCTCCTGATAAATGTGAATATTTTAATGTGCAAACCAAATCTGGGCTTAGTTTGTCTGGCTTGGCAATCAGGAGATCATTCCTGTTTTTGTCAATAGCCCTCTTTAGACTATTATTAACACATGCACGGGGATATCCTCTGGAGCTGAACCTGTTGGCCATATCAACAGATTTAGTTTGAAAATCATAAAAATGTGTACAAAGCCTACGCAACCTCAAGAACTGTGAATAAGGTAAGTTTTCTTTTAATGATCTGTTGTGAAAACTAGTGAAATGTAAATAGTTATTCTTATCTGTAGGTTTCCTATATATAGTAGTTTTGAACCCATATGTAGTTTTTTGTATCAAAATGTCCAAAAAAGGAATCTCACTATGGTGATGGTGCATCTGAAAACGTAAGTTGGGGTCCCTGGTGTTCAACCAAGACATGAACGAGGATAAACTATCTATGTTGCCCTTCCATAGCAGGAAGATATCATCTATATAGCGTTTGTACATTCTGATCTCTTTCTTATATGGGTGTATTCTGAGAAATCTCTCTTCAAACTGGGCAACATATAGATTAGCAATGTCAGGGGCCATGGCTGACCCCATAGCTGTGCCTTTAATTTGTTGGAAAAAACTGCCATCAAAACCAAAATAGTTCTTAGTAAGGGCAATAGTGGCCAAGGCAAGAATGAAATGATTAGGAATGCGTCGCTCATGGGTCCTTCTCTTAAGTGTATTCTCTATTACTATCAGGGCTTCCAACTGAGGAATATTGGTATAGAGAGCTTCTATGTCCAGGGTCACCATAGTAACATCTTCAAGATCTCCATCAAACATTTCTAAAATGTTGATCATATGGGATGAGTCTCTAACGTATGAGTCAATCTCTGGGACAAAGGGTCGTAAAAAATAGTCTACAAACTGAGAGAGAGGCTCTAAAACTGAACCGTTTCCTGAGATGATAGGACGACCAGGTGGGTTATCTAACCTTTTATGTATCTTAGGAAGAGTATATATGGTGGGGATAGAAGGACACTTAACTGTAAGGTAATTTTTTTCTTTAAGAGTGATATACCCAGCATCGAAAGCAAAAGACACTAATTCTAATATGTCTTTCTGAAGTTGGTCAGTAGGATCTTTTTCCAGTTGGATATAATATTCTAAATCAAAAATCTGTCGGTGTATTTCCATGATATATTCTTGTCTGTTTTGTATAACAATAGCTCCACCCTTATCTGCTGGTTTTATGACAATATCTCGATTCTGAGAAAGTGTTAATAAAGCATTGTGCTCATCTTTTGTAAGGTTGTGATGAGCCTTACGATTCTTCCTTTCAAGGCGTTCTATGTCTGAAAGAACACACTTGTAAAAAGTGAAAACCACAGGATCTGGAGGTCCAGGCGGTATCCATTTGGATTTGCCTTTGATCACTGAGGAATCTTGATAACCTTCTGTATTATTAGAAAAAAAGTTTTTAATCAGTAATTTCCTATAAAACCTAAACATGTCGACCCTTGTCTGAAAGGAATCATATCTTGCCGTAGGTACAAATGAAAGGCCTTTCTTTAAAATGTTAAATTGATGCTCTGAAAGAATGGAATTTGAAAGATTGACTATGGGAGTATCATCATTTTCCTCCCTCATATTCAATATTGTTGGTTGTATCGGTTGTGATAAGGATGGCTGCTGCCTCTGGGTCTTCCTCTTGCCCTTCCTCGATTGTAGCCCCGGCCTCTTAGTGGTGGCCCTCTGTATTGTCGTGATTGTTCTAGAAATGGGGTCCTCGTGGGCCAAATTTTCAAACTAAATCTGTTGATATGGCCAACAGGTTCAGCTCCAGAGGATATCCCCGTGCATGTGTTAATAATAGTCTAAAGAGGGCTATTGACAAAAACAGGAATGATCTCCTGATTGCCAAGCCAGACAAACTAAGCCCAGATTTGGTTTGCACATTAAAATATTCACATTTATCAGGAGGCATTAGAAACATCATTAAAAAGCATTGGCATATTTTGGAGACACATACCTGCTTTACAAAACAAGTTCCAGTCATTGCACACGCCCGCAACCGCAACATTAGAGAGTTTTTGGTTCCCTCTACCCTTTCAGAGCCCCATTCCACAAGAGGAGATTCCTTTGGCCATATACCATGTGGGAGATGCTCAGTGTGCAAACACTCACTTACTATCACTTCATTTCACAGTAAACATAATAACAAAAACTACATTCTCAGACATTTTTCTGATTGTAATACTACTGGAGTTATTTACATCATAATATGTCCTTGTGACTTACTCTATGTAGGCAAAACTAAGAGAGCCATAAAAACAAGAATTATAGAACATAGGAGTTGCCTCACAAGGCAGATACATAGCGCCCCCCTGGTGACTCATTGGGTTGAAAAAAATCATACAATTGAACATTTAAGATTTTTTGTATTCAAAAAAATATCTATGTCCTGGAGAGGTGGTAATATGGATGAGAAACTGCTAAGGGAAGAACAGAGAACTATATATACATTAGGTACAGCCACACCGCATGGACTCAATATGGACATGGATTTCAGTCCTTTTTTATGATCATCCTTGTTATTTTCATTTTTGTTTTTATTTTTATTTTTGTTCAGTGTTCCCAGTCGCCTGTCTTTTTTCTATTACATATGTTTTGGTTTTTCATATTCATTTTTCCCATTTCCATTATTATTATTTTGTTTTATTGTTTTGGTGTAGTGTCATCATTCAGGATTACTACCATTTTTAGTTTTATTTTTATAGCATATACATTGTATACGAGGACCTATATATATGTCAAAAATTTTTTTACAAAATTATTTGTCCATGTCGAACAATTGAATCGCTATTTTGGTTTTTTTCTTTTTATTTTTCATTTGTATTCTGCAGTTAGCTGGAACTACATATGGGATCACATGGTTTATATAGTCCAATCTTTTGTTTTATTGTTGTCAGATTCCACCTATAGCTTTATGTGTGCCCCATTGTTTTCACTAACCCTTTTAGCAGTGGAGTCTTTTATATTGATCATACCATTAAGTTTCGACCCCACCACTCGCATGTGCTATATTTCCCTAGTAATGGTTCGTTCCAATCACAGGGGAAGTGATGTCATCTTTACTTCCGGTATAATTCCTTCCCTTGAAGGTGGTTTCATGTTTTGCCATACATTTCATTTTACAAAGCAGCACAGCGTTTTCTTGTGTACGGTAAGCATTTTAATTGGTTTTTTCATTAGTCATGTTAGCTTTTATTTAACCAGTGCTAATTCAATGCAGTTATAGCGGTTTGCATTGTGCCTCACACAAACGAATTTGCTTCACAGTACTCAGCAGTCATTTAGGCGCTTTTAAGGTTTGTTCTTGTGCAATGCCGACAGCTATGCAGTCTGTTTTAGTAGTTTATAGCATGCCCCACACCGACTATTCCATTCATTTTCATTGTTATATTTTATCTGCAATAATCCCCCCCTTTTTTATTTGCTGATAGCTATGCTGGCTGCTGTAATAGCTTATAGTATGCCCCACACCCATTATTTTTTCTTATTTATTTTTTCTCATTTTGATTGGCATTTACCTCTTATTTGTAATTTTGCCTCCTTTTTGATGTGGTTCCTTTTGCACTTTTGCAAAGGTAATATTATCTTTCAGTTAGGTGGTTCCCCTATGTTATGGTTCATTTTTCTTAGTAGTTTATGGTCTTCTTTTTTAATATATGCTATTTTTAATATATGCTATTTTTCACAGTAATATCAGTTATTTCTTTTTTCTGTTTCTCCTATCCTTATCATTTTATGGTTCACCACTTTTGACATTTGCTGATTCATTTGGCAGCCGTGCCTTGTTTTCATTTTCATTTTTTTATTTTTATTTTCATACCCATGTGGTCTTCTTCATTATTCTCCATCATCAATACACACCTTTTTTGGGATCCCTGTCCATATATTCTATGTTTCACTTTTTTCAGTATCATTTCATTTTGTTGTATATGTATGTATGGAGAGGATGTAGTGATTTATGCCTTCGTTTACATATTTATTATAGATATCGTTGTTAGCAGCTTTAGTGCTATTTTGTTCATCTGATCTACAAGGTACTTTTTTCTACAGATAATACTAGGTATGTCCTCTATATTTATACTTCATCATGTTGTGTATTTTATTTCATGCCTTGTCCTCATTATCTCTATGTGGTATAATTTCATATTTTTATATAATTCAATATTCTCTATTCTTTTAAAGTCATATACTCTTATATTTTTATCATATTTTTTATTATATATATTTTGCATCTTTCATTCTGATGTTTTATTTGTCTAAATTTGTACAAGAAATTGTATATGTATGCTCAAGTTTTTATTCATGGTTTTAATTATAATTGTATTTTTATGCATGTCTTTGTATATTATATTATTTTATAGACCCCTGACGCAGGCCTCACGGCCGAAACACGTCACGTGTCGGGTCATTTCTGCTACTGTTAATAAAGACCTTGTTCAGGAAGACACTCATTGTGAGAGGACTTTTTTGGATCCACTGTGTGTTTTGCCTTTCATTGGTTTTCCTGTGGAGAGTTCACCTTCTGTGGGGGTTCTACTCCATGTTGAAACTGAAAAGAATAAGACCGTTCTTTCCAAGATCTGTCTTCCGCAGCCTAGTGCAATCACTCGTACTCAGCCATCTGGACTACTGCAACTCACTATACGCAGGCTGCAAAGAGCAAATACTGAGGAAACTTCAAACAGCCCAGAATACAGCTGCCAGACTCATCTTCGGAAAGCCAAAATACGAAAGTGCACAACCATTATGTGAGAAACTACACTGGCTCCCACTCAAGGAACATATAACTTTTAAAGTATGCACCTTAGTTCACAAAATCATTCACGGTGAAGCCCCTGCATACATGTCTGATCTAATAGACCTACCACCCAGAAATGCTAAAAGATCATCCCGAACACCCCTCAACCTCCACTTCCCTAAGTGCAAAGGCATAAAATACAAAGTATTGCACGCATCAACCTTCTCTTATATGAGCACGCGATTCTGGAATACACTACCACGCAACCTGAAAACGATCTACGAATTAACCGACTTCCACAAACTATTGAAGACTCATCTCTTTGATAAAACTTATCGCAAGGATCAAAACGCATGAAGTCCATACAAACTAACAGAAGTGCATCAACACACTCTCTTCTGAATTCTCTTCCCCCATATCCTCACCGCACTTAGAACTCTACCTATAGTTAAATCGCTATACCCAAATGTTTCTTATTATTGTCCTATCGCCCTATCATTTTCCCATTGTTACACTCCACTGTTCTCTTTTCCTAATGATACTTTGATTTTGCCTCCCATAACCCTTCATGATGTAACCCATAATTGAATTGTAACAAAATGTATCTCCATTATTCACTATCCAGCTTATAATTGAAAAAGAAAAACACCTATATTGCGACCCAAATCGGGAGATAGACGTTTATCTCACAAAAACGAATAAAGCGGTATAATCGAAAGCCGAATTTGGACGTTTTCAACTGCACTCCGTCGCGGATGCGGACAAAGTTGATTGGGGCGTGTTGAAGGCGTGGTGAAGGCGGAACTGGGGCGTGGTTATTGGGCGATCAGAGATGGGCGCCTTTCGCCGATAATGGAAGAAAAATATGCGTTTTTAGCGAGAATTTAGGGCACTTTTCCTGGACCCTGTTTTTCCACGAATAAGGCCCCAAAAAGTGCCCTAAATGACCAGATGACCACTGGAGGGAATCGGGGATGACCTCCCCTGACTCCCCCAGTGGTCACAAACCCCCTCCCACCACAAAATATGCCGTTTCACAACTTTTTATTTTCACCCTCAAATGTCATACCCACCTCCCTGGCAGCAGTATGCAGGTCACTGGAGCAGTTATTAGGGGGTGCAGTGGACTTCAGGCAGGTGGACCCAGGCCCATCCCCCCTCCACCTGTTACACTTGTGCTGGTAAATGGGAGCCCTCCAAACCCCCCCCCCCAAACCCACTGTACCCACATCTAGGTGCCCCCCTTCACCCCTTAGGGCTATAGTAATGGTGTAGACTTGTGGGCGGTGGGTTTTGAGGGGGATTTGGGGGGCTCAACACCCAAGGGAAGGGTGCTATGCACCTGGAAGCTCTTTTACCTTTTTTTTTGTTTTTGTAAAAGTGCCCCCTAGGGTGCCCGGTTGGTGTCCTGGCATGTGAGGGGGACCAGTGCACTACGACTCCTGGCCCCTCCCACGAACAAATGCCTTGGATTTATTCGTTTTTGAGCTGGGCGCTTTCATTTTCCATTATCACTGAAAAACAAAAAAGGCCAGCTCACAAATTGTCGAATAAAACATGGACGTCTATTTTTTTCGAAAATACGGTTCGGTCCGCCCCTTCACGGACCCGTTCTCGGAGATAAACGCCCATGGAGATAGACGTTTTTGTTCAATTATGCCCCTCCATGTATTGTAAGCCACACTGAGCCCGCAAATAGGTGGGAAAATGTGGGATACAAATGCTATAAATAAATAAATAAATAATAAGGGTGGGGGTGTGCATGGGGACATGTCAAGCCCCCTCCCTGCCCATCTTCAAGTCTCTGCTTAAAGCCCACCTCTTCAATGCTGCCTTCGGCACCTAACTCTTACCTTCAGGATATCCAGAGTGCCCCAATTTGACTGCCCCTATCGAATTGACTACTCACTTGTCCTTTAGATTGTAAGCTCTTTCAGCAGGGCCTGTCCTTTTATGTTAAATTGTACAGCGCTGCGTAACCCTAGTAGCGCTTTAGAAATGTTAAGTAGTAGTAGACATCAAAGCATTTCATTGATATTCTAACAGGATGGGTGTTGGTAGGTGAGAGGAGGGTGATAAACAGAGAAATACAGCTTTATGGTTATAATGGGTTAGAAAACCCAGATCCTTATTAAGTCCTGTTTGTTGGGTGTCAAAATATTCTATCATTCTTATTTCAAAGGTCTTACGTTCCTGTCAGACTGTCAAAGTAATGCTTTGACATTTCTCTTATATATACTATCTGCTACAACATTTGCTTATTTCGGATCTGACGAAGAAGGGCAACCTTCGAAAGTTAATCAAGAAATGTATTAAGTTATGTCCAATAAAAAAGGTGGTATCTTATTTTCTTTTCCATGTTTTATTTTGTTTGATTTCTATTGATAACCTTTAAGAGTGGACTAACACGGCTACCACACAACCCAGGATGGTAATTTCATTTTTTACACATGCCCACTACTTGCGCCGGAAAATTTCTGGCATACGGCACTAACCAGGCAGTAATCGGTTTTGTACGTGCTCTGACAATTACCGCCCGTTTAACCTGTGAGACCTTACCGCTAAGTCAGCGCACCTTAGTAAAAGGACCCCTATTGTCCTATATAATAAAACGCACCTCCAACATTCTGAAGCTGACTGCATGGCTGAGGCATTCCTGCTCTCTGTATCCATCTCCTGAATTGAGATCACATACTTCCGGGTTCATCACAAGCAGAAGTGACCAATTACACGAGGTTTCTCGGCTTCAGAATGTTGGAGGTGCATTCTATTAAATAGGATTGGTCAGTTCCTTGAAGCACAGCCAGAGCTCAGCGACCTGCACAGTAACGCTCAGAAACCAGAGAGAGAGGGGGGGGGGGCTGACACCAGAGAAGGGGGGGAGGTATCTCTGTCACACACATTCTCTCTCTCTCACAGTCAATGTCTTTCTCTCTCTCACTCTCTGTCTCTCACGCACTCTGTGTCTCACACTGTATCACATTCACTCTCTATGTGTCACATAGTCACTCACACACTCTCTTGGTCTCATACACTCAGTCTCACAGAGAGTCTGTGTCTCACACACACACTCTCTCTCGCACACACTGTATCTGTGTGAAACACACTCTCTCTCTCTCACACTGTGTCTCACAAACGCACTTGCACACACTCTCATTCTCACACACACACACTCTCTCTCTCACAGACACACTCGCACCCAGACGCACTCTCTCTCTCACACACACACACTCGCACATTCACTCTCTCTCTCTCACAGACACACTCGCACCCAGACTCACTCTCTCTCTCACACACACACACTCGCACATTCACTCTCTCTCTCACACACAGTCACTCTCACATACACTCTCTCAAACATACACACTCCGAGGAAAACCTTGCTAGCGCCCGTTTCATTTGTGTCAGAAACGGGCCTTTTTTTACTAGTTGTTATATAATAAACAGAGTATAGCCTGTGAGCAGTCTTCAGCTATTGCACTGAGAAAGTGGACCTGTTTACTCTCCTTTTGAACAAGCTGCTTTATTGTGTACGTTATAGATTACAAAGAAAACGGCTACTATACATGATCACAGAACTAACTGCAGATGATTTAGTAAGGCCCCTTAGTTGAATCTCCCAAGACGAATCCAGTATGCATGCAAATGGGAATGGAACAGACTAGTATAATATGATCTGCAGAACATGATAATAAGTGTAACTCTAGAGAACACTGGCAATTGTCATTCTTTCCCCTGTGAAGCCTTTTCCTGATTAAACATGAAGAAGAATTTAACAGCTCTGCACAAAATGAAGCCGAGACAATGAAATCAAGTGTTAGATTCACTGTTCTTCATCTCAGTTGATTTATCTAACAAAAACTTAGATTGTGAGGTCACTGAGGACAGATAAAGTACTTGCATAGAATAAATGTGAGCTTCTCTGGAAAAGAGTGACTAAAATCACCAGAAATAAACGGAAATCCTCCCCCCCCAAACAAAAAAAAGAGGTTTTAATGAATTTAGTTAGGGTAAACAATTTGTGATAAAACGGTCCAACCCCATCCTTTTATGTGAAGAAAAAGTTACAGTAATTCAAACATGTAACTTTTGCAGACTGCTTATGCATCCATGATTGATTGATTGATTGATTTGCTGCATTTATATCCCACATTTTCCCACCTATTTGCAGGCTCAATGTGGCTTCCAATATAATGCAACAACAATCACATTGATGGAATAAGAAAATCAGAATATAGATAACAGATAAGGTGCAGAAAATATAGCATGGCAACCATGATATGAAAATAAGTCATTCTCAACATTTTGGATCTGATAACATAGTAACATAGTAGATGACGGCAGAAAAAGACCTGCACGGTCCATCCAGTCTGCCCAACAAGATAAACTCATATGTGCTACTTTCTGTGTATACCCTACCTTGATTTGTACCTGTCCTCTTCAGGGCACAGACCATATAAGTCTGCCCAGCACTATCCCCGCCTCCCAACTACCAGCCCCGCCTCCCACCACCGGCTCTGGCACAGACCGTATAAGTCTGCCCAGCACTATCCCCGCCTCCCAACCACCAGTCCCGCCTCCCACCACCGGCTCTGGCACAGACCGTATAAGTCTGCCCAGAACTATCCCCGCCTCCCAACCACCAGCCCCGCCTCCCACCACCGGCTCTGGCACAGACCGTATAAGTCTGCCCAGAACTATCCTCGCCTCCCAACCACCAGCCCCGCCTCCCAACACCGGCTCTGGCACAGACCGAATAAGTCTGCCCAGCACTATCTTCGCCTCCCAACCACCAGCCCTTAAGTCTCCTTTCAACCCAACTTGTAATATTCTCTACTTCTACCACGTCCCCTTCCCTGGACATGATCTGTTTGTATATCAATATTTTCAAATATGTCTGTATCATATCACCCCTATCCCTCTTTTCCTCTAGGGTATACATATTCAGCTTCTCAAGCTCATTTTACTACATCTTTTGGCACAAACTTACTTTATTCACTTTTTCCCAGAGATGGTCACAAGTGTAAACCACTGTGGTTGTACCACTACAGAAAGGCAGAATATCAAATTCCATTACCTTTACCCTTTATGACCCTTGATTTCAAAACATGATAATTTTATAGCCAACCTTCAAAATCTACTACTACTACTTGAACATGAAGAGACAGTCCCTGCTCGACAGAGCTTACAATCTAATTAGGACAAACAGGACAAATAAGACAGAAAGGAATATTAAAGCGAGGATGATAAAATAAGGGTTCTGAACAAGTGAATAAGGGTTAGGAGTTAAAAGCAGCATCAAAAAGGTGGACTTTTAGCTTAGATTTGAGGACGGCCAGAGATGGAGCTTGACGTACGTACAGGCTCAGGAAGTCTATTCCAGGCAGGAAGATAAAAGGAACGGCGTCTGGAGTTAGAGTTGGAGGAGAAGGGTGCAGATAAGAGAGATACATATTACATATGCAATTGATAGCAGCAATATGCTTCATGAAGATTTGTTTCAACTTTCACCTTCCTCTTCTAGGCATAATCCAGGATAAGAAGATGCTTCACTGGAATCACAGCAAATCCCAGTATTAACGTCTATATCAGTGGTTCCCAAACCTGTCCTAGGGGCCTCCCTACGAATTGATTTTGCAAGACTTCTGTGACTAATATGCATGTGCTAGACTTGTATGCTGTGAAGACAGTACGTGGAAATCTCTCTCATGAATGCTGTCGATATCTTGAAACTTAGACTGGCTGGGCATCTTCCAGGACAGGATTGGGAACCTGGTGTAGCTTTAAAACTTTTCTCCATCCTGGAGTTTGCCAGCAGTGAGCAGTGATTCAGAAGTGCTACTAGTGCTGATCTCAGCACCTTCCCTCTGATGTAACTTCCTGTTTCTGCAAAGGCCTAACCATGGCTGAGGGAAGGTGCTGAGGTGAACGCAAGCAGTGCGTTTGAATTGTGGCTGGCAACCTCCAGGGTCGGAGAAAATTTTTTAAACGTACACCAGGGAGGGAATGGGAAGAGATGCTGATTTGCAAGTGGGAGGGGTGGAAGTGGAAGAGAGTGGAGAGATGCCAGTTTGTGGGTGGGAGGGATAGATGGTGGACCTGGGGGTGGTGGGGAGGAAGAGACATGCTCAATAATGGGAGACAGGGAGAGAAATGTTGAACCCCAGGGGGACGTGAAGGACAACAGGGAAAGGAGAGGGATAGATTTTGGATCTGGGGGGTAGGGATGAAGAACAGCAGGGGATTGGGAAGAGATGTTTTATGGAAGGGGTGAAGTGCAAGAGAGAGGGAGAGATGCTGGACCATAGAGGGGTGGGGGAAGAAGGGAGATGCTGCGCCCCCCCCCCCCCCATAAAAAGGTATTCTGCTGCCCTGTCTCAAGAGGAAGAAGAAAAAAAAAAAGAAAATCACCTCATGTCTTTTCTTGATGACTCACACAGACAAGTTATCTTGGTGTATAAAATTATTTCCTGGCAGTGCTGCCTGAGTATCCAAAGACTTTCTTCTAACCTAATTAACTAATTAGCATAAAAGAACCTTAGTGAAATTTATTGAACTGCATTTTCCAGTCTTCTCTCTAAAGATTCTGCCATATAATTATTATAAATAAAAATGGGTCCAATATTCAGCCGGCAGCGATGCTGCTAGGTCTTATTCCTAGAAATTCAATACTGGGCCATGTCGGGCCTGATATTGAACTTCTGGGAATAATGAGCCAGTGAAAACATAGCTGGTTTAGTGCAATATTTAGCATAAGGATAGGACGTACTTTTATGTGGCTCTATTTATGTGGTTACCTTGACTGGTTAAGTGCTGAAAATTGGCACTTAACCGGCCAAGTGCTGGCTCCGCCTCCAAACGCCACCAAAATAGCGAGTTCCGTGTTGGGTGCTAATCGGACATGTTCAGCAACACTATCTGGTTAAGTGACGCTGAATATAACTGGTTAGCCCAAAACAAGTGATTTAACTGGCCAAGAGCCATTTCTGGCTGGTTAAAGTCACTTTGAATATCGATCACAGTATGTATATCTTGGTTATTTCTGCTGACTGTAGAGCCTTTTGTAAAATATGTAAATGGACACTGACAAATACATATGGGATTATTTTATCATCCCAAGAGCATTGGGCCACAAAACCATGGCCTGATGCTCCTGGGCCACATTTTAAAGGGGTGTCATATATCAACTACTACTACTATTACTAATAATCATTTCTACAGTGCTACTAGACGTACACGGCACTGCACACATTAGATGCAGCTACTTTCTCTGTCCCTAGAGGGCTCACAATCTAAGTTTTGGTACATGGGGCAATGGGGGGTTAAGTGACTTGCCCAAGGTCGCAAGGAGCTGCAGTGGGAATCAAACCCAGGTTGCCAGGATCAAAGGCTGCTTCACTGACCATTAGGCCACTCCTCCCTCAACTGTGAGATGATCTTGTTCCCCCCCCCCAAAGTAGAAACTATCTCCTGAGGCCCCCTCCCAAATAACCCCCCCCCAATATAAGCCCTCCAAAATGAAACTCCCTCCCATCCTGAATGAACCACTAAGTCAAGTTCACCCCCTGGTAGACCCCACCTCACCACAAGACCTCCCAAACTTGAAACCTCCACTTATTAGGCCCCCCCCCCTCTCCTGAAGCCACCTCCCCCCGGCCTACCTTAAAAAAAATCCTTGGCACTAGTGGGCTCAGGCAGAAGTGATCCGCAGTCACTCCTGCACTTTGCAGGTGCCAGGTTCAAACTGGAGCCAGCAACTCCTAGTGGTAGCCTTGCAGTACTACTGCTAGAGGTCAGGTTTTATGGTGCCATAATGCTGCTTTTGAGATTGTATAGTATATGCAGAATGCTCTTTGTGTGCAATCAGTAACCTGTGGTACTGAGATACTACAGATTGGTAAGTACCATGGTATATTCAAGATGTGGTAAAAGACCGACTTTTAATTGCATTTCTACGTGGAAGCTGCGATACTTTATGCAGCCACATACATACATTGTCACAGCATGAGAATTACATTTTGCTAGTCCTGCTTGCTTATGGAGCAGGAGTTTAGGAGGAGCTCATTGGATTTGGATTTTAGATTTGCATATTTTGATTTGGATGTAAGATAATTGGCTTAAACTCCTGCACACAAGGCCACCGAGAAGCTGAGCTGGGCCCGGGTCAGGGCCACTGCTGGGCCCAGGGCAGGGCCGCCTCCCCACCCAGGATCACCACCTCTGCCGCCCCCCCCCCTGCCTAGGGTTACCATATGTCCGGATTTACCCGGACATGTCCTCTTTTTGAGGACATGTCCAGGCAGCCGGGCGGGTTTTGCCAATCTGCCCGTTTGTCTGGATTTCTGGACAAACGGGCAGATTGCCAGCCTCCTCTCCCCTTACTTACTACTGCCCTGGTGGTCTAGTGACCTCTTCCGCCTTCGGGGCAGGAAAGAGCCCCCTCTTTCCTGCCCAGATCGCTGCCCTGCATGCATCCTTCCTGTTGTTTATCTCGGCGCCGATTCAAAATGGCCGCCAAGAGTTGACGTGACCTCGCGAGACTTCAACTCTAGGTGGCCATTTTGAATTGGTGCCAAGATCAGCAACAGGAAAGATGCATGCAGGGCAGCGCTCCAGGCAGGAAAGAGGGGGCTCTTTCCTGCCCCGAAGAGGTCACTAGACCACCAAGGCAGTAGTAAGTAAGGGGAAGGGAGGCTAGCAATCTGCCCGTTTGTCCGGAAATCCAGACAAACGGGCAGATTGGCAAAACCCGCCTGGTTGCCCGGACATGTCCGGGTAAATCCGGACATATGGTAACCCTAAGCGGGGGGTGATAGGGGGGGGTGACGGGGTGCGTGACAGGGGTGAGGGGAAAATGTGACAGGGGGTGGAGCAAGGGCGTGAAAGGGGGCGGGGTGGGGTGTGAAAGGGGGCGGGGCATGTGTCCTCCTTTTTGGGGGACAAAATATGGTAACCCTACCCCTGCCCGACCGAACTACAAATATCCTGAGGCCCCGCCAGCAGAAGAGGTCTTCCTCCAGCACTGCTCTTTCCTCTGCCGCATTGCCTGCCCTTGCGGCTGCTTTTTCTCTCATGTTGCTCATACTCAGTTTCAAAATCTAGCATGTGTGGCCTGAAGGGAAAAGCAGCTGCTTGGCAGGCAATGCGGCAGATGACAGAGCAGTGCTGGATGAAGACCTCTTCTTCTGGCAGGGCTTGGGGGGGGCACCCCCACTAGCCAAACCAGGCGTTGCTGTGTCTTCTTCTCCGGGTCCTCCCCAGCCTCCAAGGGGTGCCCGGTGCCGGAGTTTTCTCTCTCTCCTGCTCCTGTCGGGACACGATCACCCGGGTCCCGTCAGGAGCAGGAGAAAGAGAGAGACCCTGGCGCCGGGCCCCCCTTGGAGGCCCAGGCCCGAGGAACACTGCCTGCACATAACTGCAACATCCTACCAAAAGATTTTGAACATCCTTACTCATGATATGAACGGCTGATTTTGGGTGGGAAGGTGATGCTTTCTAATCCTGATTTTTTAACATGTCAGGGTGGCTCAGAACAAGTACCATCCTGTACCTTTAGGGGTAACTAGATAATAGTCCTTATCACTTCTCCTGTGGCACAAATGAGAAATGGCCATTGAGATTTATTCACATCTATCTTGAGTTCATTTGCAGATATACTTTCTAAAGCACTGATTATAAAGTGTACTGTCATCCTGTAGAGAGTTCAGATAAACTACACTTTATTAAATATGGCTGAGTGGACTTCAATTTAATTTAAACAGCTTTCCTGTGCCAAAAAGCCTAGTTGCTTGATTCTGAAATGGAAAGGACCTGCTGAACAATTAGCTAAGATCTTTCTCCACTATAACCATAAATATTGTAGTATACACCCAATGGAATGGCGCCCGACACTCTAATGTAATGGTATCTGCCTTTGCAATAAGTCGTAAAACCACAAGCACTGTTCCCTCTAAGCTAGGGTTACCATATTTGCTCCCCCCAAAAAGAGGACACACGCCATGCCCCACCTACCCCGCCCCACCATACCCCGCTCTGCTCCTTTCACAACCCCACCCCGTCCCTGTTACACCCCGTAAGGGTGTCCTATCCGCCCCTCCCCTTACCTTACTGTACTACCCTGGTGGTCTAGTGACCTCTTCGGGGCAGGAAAGAGCCCTCTCTTTCCTGCCCGGAACGGCTGCAGACTGTCTTGCTCCCTCCTGTATCGGCGCCGATTCAAAATGGCTACCGAGAGTGACCTTGTAAGACTTCTGCAGAAGTCTAGCGAGGCCGCCGTTTCAACTCTCGGCGGCCATTTTGAATCGGCGCCAGGACCAGAAGCAGCAAGAGACAGTCTGCAGCCGCTCCGGGCAGGAAAGAGGGGGGCTCTTTCCTGTCCTGAAGAGGTCACTAGACCACCAGGGCAGTACAGTTAGGTAAGGGAAGGGGAGGATAGGACACCACTAGGCCTGCCCGCCCGCAAGCATGCCCGTTTGTCCGCAAATCCGGACAAACGGGCAGGCTGGCAAAATTCGCCCGTTTGCCCGGCCATGTCCTCAAAAAGAGGACATGTTCGGGTAAAACCGGACATATGGTAACCCTACTCTAAGCTCAACAGGAGTCCTCCAACTGCATTGCTACCAGTAGGGGGTGATGCTTCAATATTGTGTTTTCAATCACTAGAGTCCTGCAGAGCTTGTCTGTCCCTAGGGTTACCATATGTCCAAATTTACCCGGACATGTCCTCTTTTTGAGGGCATGTCCAGGCAACCGGATGGATTTTGCCCATCTGTCCATTTGTCTGGATTTCTGGACAAACGGGCAGGCTAGTGGGTGGCCAGACAAACGGGCAAATTGCTAGCCTCCCCTCCCCTTATTTACTAGTGCTCTGGTGGTCTAGTGACCTCTTCCGCCTTCGGGACAGGAAACAGCCCACTCTTTCCTGCCCGGAGCGCTGCCCTGCACGCATCCTTCCTGTTGCTAATCCTCGGAGCCGATTTAAAATGGCCGTCGACAGTTGAAGTGACCTCGCGAGACTTCAACTCTCGGCGGCCATTTTGACTCGGCTCTTTCCTGCCCCGAAGAGATCAATAGACCACCAGGGCAGTAGTAAGTTAAGGGGGGTGACGGGAATAGGGGGCGACGGGGTATGTGACAGGGGGGAGTGGAAAATGTGACAGGGGGTGGGGCGGGTATGAAAGGGGGCGGGGTGTGTGGGGGCGGGTCATGTGTCCTCCTTTTTGGGGGACAAAATATGGTAACCCTATCTGTCCCTCACTATTGAAAATGTGATAGTGAAACAGCGTCCCTCACTGGCAGGACTGTAGGTGTGTAGGCGGAGGACTCCCGCTCATTTTAGAGGGAAAAGTGTCCACATGCTAAGGCTTGCAGCATCACTGTAGTGCTTTGCATGTGCATGGAAGATCACAGAAATGAAAGGTTATCACAAGGGCACATTCAGTGCCAGTTGATGGATGAATTACCTTAGCTTTTAAGTTCAAAAGCAATCAATTCTCAGAGACTATTTTTTTTTAGCATAATTGAATTGTAAACAAAATTGAATTGTACCCTCATTAGTAGTCAGTCAAGACAGGAGAGGGGACTGGAAAACTGAAATGATCTTTTCATGTATCGGAAGAAAGGACAGATTAATATGCTCTTGAGCATCTCTTGGCCTCCAAGTACAAAACCTGCTACTTGCGCTGACATTAATATAAAAAGATAAAGTTCAGATAAATAAATATTCATCAAGTTGTGCTTTAAGAATACAAATAAAACCTGAAACAGCAGACGCATTCTTTGTAGACAGTAAGGGGTCCTTTTACTAAGGTGCACTGAAAAATGGCCTGCGCTAGGTTAGGTGCGTGTTTTGGACACACGCAGATCAATTTTTCAGCGCACCTGTAAAAAAAGGCCTTTTAGGGAGGGGGCGAAAATGGACGTGCGGCCAAATGAAAATCGGCGCGCGTCCATTTTGGGTCTGAGACCTTACCATCACCCCATTCACTTAGCGGTAGGATCTCATGCATTAACCGGGTGCTAATCGTCAACGCGCATACAATGTCGATTACCGCCCGGTTAGCGCTGCGTGCGGGAAAATAAAATATATTTTCCGGTGCGTGTGGTGGATGCGCATAAAAAATGAAATTACCACCCGGCCAATGTGGTAGCCATGCACTTTCAAATTGGGGCTTATTGGGCGTGCGTAGGCACCTACGCGGCTTAGTAAAAGGGCCCATAAGGTAGGTATGTATTAAAAGATGGATAATTGCTGTATGTGTTCTTGAGATGATCTGCAAGGCTTCGTTCTGTTTCTGTGGGTCCCCCGCCAGCAAAGGTAGGTGACAGCGGCGGCGGGGGAGGGTTGTCGGTGGGAGGGGGGTCGAGACGGTTGTCGGCGGGGGGGGGGGGTCAAAGTCGGTGGTGGTGGTGGTGGCGGCGGTCGGCAACGGCGGGGGGGGGGGGTCGGCGGTGCTGGGGGGGGGCTAAAATGTGCCCCCTCACCTTGGGCTCTAGACCCCCCTCCCGCCGAAGTCTGGCTATGCCCCTGGAGTGTGCACACCTTAAGTGAATAGATATATTTCAGCCATGTGCATTTATACCTGCTCCTGAGCAGTTCTAAGTGTCTGTAGGTGCATTAGCTACAACTGTGTGGGTTTTGAGAGATAGGTATTTATTAGGGTTGCCAACTAGATCCAGATTCATCCGACAGGGTTGATCGGCTTACCCCAGTGCATGCAGGGACTTGTGGTTCGGATTTCCCTATTGGCTTCCCTAAGAAAAGCAAGGCTACAAGTCCCTGCATACATTGGGGTAAACCCAGGACTGAATTAAACCTGTCAGGCGAATTTGGAGCTAGTTGGCAACCCTAGATTTATGTTGTCTTTATAAAAGATCCCCAAAGTAGGCATTTACTTGGACTTTCAACCTTGGTGACCCGTTATAAAATTACCCCCTAATACTGTTGTAAACGTCCTCCAAAAGCCAAGACTAGGCCCTGTTTATATGCAAGAATAGGACTGTACGTCTACTAAGGTCTGAGCAAAAAATAGAAGGAAGGAATCCTCACAACGTCTTCTGGGAACCAGAATAGAGAGGACATGTCAATTTAATTTAATTTAATTTTATGACATTTGTATCCCACATTATCCCCAACAAGCTCAGGTTCAATGTGGCTTACGTTCAAGAAAAACATCAAAAATATGATAGTCAGATAATCAATTATAACATTACACATTGAGTCTAGAGTTCTGATTTTACATTATTTGTGTAATGTTGATTTTTAAGCACTGATATTATTTTATTGTGTACTGTTTTACACGCATTGAATTTTCTGTAGTGATTTTATGTTCATTTTGTAGCGTTTTTATACACACCAGAGCAATAAATCCTGAGGTTCGTCTCTAGCCCGCCTTCGTTCCCACTTCATCTGTGCATTGCAAAGAAAGATCATGATCATGTATTTTGTGCCACATTCTTTGTTGGTTTAATCATGAACTGATAACTGTTGGGCGGATCGGATGGACTGTTCAGGTCTTTATCTGCCATCATCTATGTTACTATGAAATCACACTTTATATTTCCCTCTGCAGTTTGTGAAATTGCCACTTGTTTTTCATTGCTTGCTGATCCAGTTCTTTAATGGGTTTTTTTCCCCTCAGCTTTTGCAAATCCTTTCGCTTCCAAAATTTGCACGCAATGTTATAGAAAGTAGTGGTTCCCAAACCTGGACCTGGAGGCACCCCAGCCAGTCAGGTTTTCATGATATCCACAATGAATAAGGAAACAACAAGTCAAGCGGAAGATATTCAGAAGGACCAAACTGAAGTCACAGATGTTAACAGTCAAAAATGATGATTTATTAAGACCCTACACGGTCCGTGTTTCGGCCAAGAGGCCTTCTTCAGGGGTCTTCAAATTGGCAAACACAGATAATCCAATCAAAAGTGCTTATGTGATAAACCTATCTGGATGGAACTCAGGATAAGAACTATAAAAAAGCTTCCCCCTCCTTTATGCTAGTGCTGTCTGATAACTACTGCTGTAATATTCTTCTGTGGTCGCCTTCTAAAACGGACTTATCCAAATCTTGTTCACATGGATGGCTGCGCTTTACTTATCTGTGTCAGCTAGCATGCCCTGCTTCCCCGACAGGTGCCTGTTTCACAAGGATGCTTTGTCAAGGGGAGATAATGGCACCGGACCGTTTCACCTCTCTTGCACCGTCTATACGCCATGTATAGGAGGCAGTGCATGCAAATCTCTCTCATGAAGATTCACTGTAGATATCCAAAAAACCTGACTGACTGGGGTGCCTCCAGGACCAGGTTTGGGAACCACTACTTTCTATAACATTGCGTGCAAATTTTGGAACGCCCACGCCCATTTCCCCGCCCATAATCATGTCCATTTTTTTTTGTTACACTCATTAGAATTTAGGCGCTCTGCATTACAGAATACACTTAGCAAGTTGCGAACGTAAATTCTAAAGATTGCCAAATAGTGCTCATTATTGCTTGTTAAATTCTGTTATCAATGCCGATGAGCTTGTTATCCAATTACGTTTTGTGCACTGTTATAGAATATGATTGGATTTTGGCACGGAATACTAGGCACGCTGTTTAGAATCCAGGGGTATATGCATGAAAATATGGTACATGTAGCTGGAAATGCAAACTTACAGCATCATCTATGCCTACTTGCACCTTTAATGTAAGAAGCATGTAGAAGAGACAAGCGTGCATGTGATTCCTTTCAAAAGAAAAGTTTGTCAGACTGAAAATATAAAGGCAGCCACAGTTAATGCAATTCTGAAACCTAATTTATGCAAGTTGGATCTGAAAGTAGAAAACTAGCAGCTTGGAAGAGATTAGTAGTTGAATATCAAGTTGCAATTTAAAATAATGATTCAGTGCAATAACATTCTTTTACAACACAATAATTTGCTAGAATCCATCATCAATCTCCAGTCGAGATGACTAATGTTAAAACACGTCAATCATCATGAATTTGTCCGCTCCTTCTCAGGGAAAGTAATGAATACATTAAAAGAACTGGAAAAATATCAGGGTTGATGTGAAATGACTTTTAATAAGTTAATCCTACAAACAATAAAAATGAGTGAATATAACTATTTTCAAGTAATTCGAGTTAATCAGCAAAGCATCAAATCTTGTTCCCACATTTTTTGAAGAGGAAAGATGGGCGGAAATGTGATTTTAATGTAAAGTGGCTTTTTGGCCTGCCTGCAGCGTTAGCATACAGTTCCTACTTTGCATTTTTCGGGATTCAATTTTGTGGACACTCCCGTTGAGAGGTAAAATTCAATTTCTGCAGCTTCTATTGGAGAAAGAATCTTTATTTATATATATATATATATATTTATTTCTTTAAAATACTTATATACCATAAAAACAACGCAAGACCCAACTATCTTCCGAAGACTACTGAAAACTGATCTGTTCAAAAAGGCATACCACAAACATCCATCTTAAACACTAGATAATAACACTTAACACGTTCTAGACAAAACCGAAATCCCATCACTTGACTGATTAACTTATTTGCGATTATGAACAACCATTAATACTTCAATCCTTATGTCGAATATGATCTCTATAGTCGATGACCTAATGTATGTTACAATCCAATTTATTACTCAGGAACCTTCATGCAATACCATAATGTATTCTTCTTTACCACGTATGTATGCACGTGGTATATATATATACCATGACCTGTTCCATGTGTGTTATGTTCCATGTATGTTACCTTGTATGTATACACCTTAACGCAATACCATTTGTAATTCTGTTACCCGGAAATGGCAACCGCCATTACGGCAAATGTAAGCCACATTGAGCCTGCAAATTGGTGGGAAAATGTGGGATACAAATGCTACAAATAAATAAATAATTATATAATTCTTACTGATGTACAATAGGCTTTGGGGTCACTATGCAAAGCAACTTAAATGGCCAACAAAGGCTCTTGCCCTGTTACATCATGCTGACTGGGCCAAGGGCACATCTGGGACCACTGATAGGCAGACTGACAGTGACCAGGGGCCCTGGGCAATAATGGTCATGGGCCCCTAACCACCTATCAAAACTGATTAAACTAATTGGATGTTTCTGCCCTTCTTGAAATGTCTGATTCAGAACAGATAACACCAACTACAATGTTGGCCACAGTAGCATTACCTTCGGACAAGATCTGGATTTTAAAGAAGTTTTTTCAGAATAAAGAAAAAACCTTTCGTGGTTTGCAAACTCGTGTTTTTCCAGATCTAGCGAGGGAAACGCAAAGGCGACGACAAAAGTTTTTACAGATGAGACAAGAGACACTTCAACTTGGCGCAACTTTTTACCTTAAATATCCTTGTAAATGTTTAATCTCCTATCAAGCCGTGAAATATGTTTATTTTGATCCTGACCAATTGTCATCTTTTTTAACATCTAAGAGAGCTCCTAAGTTAAGTAAAGTCGAATAGAAACTCGTCTGTATCTCAAAATTTGATTTATAAAGTTTATTACCTGTTTTCTCCTATTTAGGAATCTTGGACTCCTGTTGTGGACTTTAAATGAAGCTATAATATTTAATTTGTGTTATGAATAATATCTTTAGATTTAATTGTAATAGTGGATTTTTCTTTACAAGTTTATACTTGTTTACTATGTATAAAAACGATAAATAAAATATAAAAAAAAAAACTAAATGGAGGCTAGGGAAGAGCGGGCATCCTACTGCTGTGAGACCTCAGGCACTGCCCTACTGTCCCACTGGTCAGTCCATCCCTGATACTCAGGTAACTATCCAATTATCTTAGGACAGCAAAGCAATCTCTCTTAATTGGGTAGCTGAATACTGGCAGCACCTGGATATTTATTTATGACATTTGTATCCCATATTATCCCAAACAAGATCGAGTTCAAAGTTGCTTACATACAAGAAAAGTCAATATAGAACACAACCAGAGAAGCTGCATTTCTCTTTGAATGTAAGAATGTTATTATTACTACTACTACTACTTAACATTTCTAGAGCGCTACTAGGGTTACGCAGCGCTGTACAGTTTAACAAAGAAGGACGGTCCCTGCTCAAAGGAGCTTACAATCTAAAAGATGAAATGTCAAGTTGGGGTAGTCTAGATTTCCTGAGTAGAGGTGTAGTGGTTAGGTGCCCAAGGCGACATTGAAGAGGTGGGCTTTGAGCAAGGATTTGAAGAAGGCAGGGAGGGGGCCTGGCGTATGGGCTCAGGGAGTTTGTTCCAGGCGTGGGGTGAGACGAGGCAGAAAGGGCGGAGCCTGGAGTTGGCGGTGGTGGAGAAGGGTACTGAAAGGAGGGATTTGTCTTCAGACCGGAGGTTGCGGGTAGGAACGTAAGGGGAGATGAGGGTAGAGAGGTAAGGAGGGGCTGCATTTGTAGGTTAGTAGGAGAAACTTGAACTGTATGCGGTATCTGATCGGAAGCCAGTGAAGTGACTTGAGGAGAGGGGTGATATGAGTATATCAGTCCAGGCGGAAGATAAGTCGTGCAGCAGAGTTCTGAACGGACTAAAGGGGGGATAGATGGCTAAGTGGGAGGCCAGTGAGGAGTAGGTTGCAGTAGTCAAGGCGAGAGGTAATGAGAGAGTGGATGAGAGTTCGGGTGGTGTGCTCAGAGAGGAAAGGGCGAATTTTGCTAATGTTATAGAAGAAGAAGTGACAGGTCTTGTTTATCTGCTGGATATGCTCAGAGAAGGAGAGGGAGGAGTCGAAGATGACTCCGAGGTTGCGGACAGTTGAGACGGGGAGGATGAGGGTGTTATCAACTGAGATAGAGAGTGGAGGGAGAGGAGAAGTGGGTTTGGGTGGGAAGATAATAAGCTCGGTCTTAGCCATGTTCAGTTTCAGGTGGTGGTTGGACATCCAGGCAGCAATGTGGGATAAGCAGGCCGATTCTTTGGCCTGGGTTTCCGCAGTGATGTCTGGTGTGGAGAGATAAAGCTGGGTGTCGTCAGCATAAAGATGATATTGGAAACCATGAGATGAGATCTGGAGCCCAGGGAAGAGGTGTAGATTGAAAAAAGAAGGGGTCCAAGGACAGATCCCTGAGGAACTCCGAGAGCGGGAATGAAGCAAACGTAGTTACTGAAGAATGAAAACCAGGCCGAGAAAATATAGAAATAAGTCAATTGGTTTCCTTAATAAGAGATGTGTTTAATTGGAAGGCTTTTAATAATTTGCAAAACCTCAAATAATCATTTATATTTCTCAATTGTTTAGGTATTGAATTCCATAACTTTGGACTCTGGTATGTAAAGCCCGCAGCATGGATTGATTTGTAGAGTAGTTTCTTGCAACTAGGGTAATAATGGAGTGTGAGATATTCTCTTGAGGTAATTGATATATTGCAAGATGGCAATTCAATTCCTATCAGACTGCCATGTACCTGGATATTTAAAGAAACATTGACCACCGCTGGTTGAAAGCAATCAATGAAACAACTATCTTTCGAAAATTGCTGAAAACATTCCTCTTCAACAAGGCCTACAATGAGCACCCACAACCTCATTAACTCACCTCACCAACCCTCTCAACTATGAAAGCTTACCTTATACAGCTATCCAATTCACTCCCTCCCTTCTTCCCTCTTCCCATCTTGATCGCTACACACTACTAACTGTATCTGATATCCTGTAATGACAATGTTTCAAATCTATGTAAGCCACATTGAGCCTGCAAATAGGTGGGGGAATGTGGGATACAAATGCAATAAATAAATAAAAATAAAATAAATAAAAATATTGCTTCCTTAGATATCACAAAATAAGCATAGTTAAATAATGACAGAAATCTTAAAGCTTATGTTAATATTTCCCACGCCTTCCAATCTATGCTACATATGCCACTTGAAATAGATAAGTTTTAAGCTTCTTTTGGAAGGTTTTCAGGACCCAAAGGCATATACTGTAGACTTCATTTTTCCGCTTACTACTCCATTATTAATACTGCTCATGTAATTGCTATCTATTATTAAGGAAGTTAAGGTGACTTTGTAATTATCTTCAAAAGGACAATTCAGGCTAGTTGCTCTTCTACTGTCACAAATAGATTACTGAAACATCATTTATTTGAATTGTCCCTAAATATCTTCAAAAGAGGTTACAGACCATACAAAATACCCCAATTCACTTGATATTCTTACTAAAGAAATTTGATAGTGTTTCTTCTTCATATTTTCAGTTACCCTGGTTACCAGCTGAGGTGAGTCGCTTTTTCAAATTATACTGCATAATTTGAAAGATTTTTTGAGGGGCATTTTCAATATGGCTTTTAAATCTGACTTCGGACGATTTGATCAAAACGTCCAAAATTCAAACATGCTGAGATTGTGCTACCACTTAAAAATCTTCACTGAACTCTATTTGCCCTTCCCACTATCATCCCATATTTCTCTACCCTTTATACCGAAGCTACTCAAATGTTCACTACTACTGCTTTGACTTTCTTTCATCTCAAGGCATTCTTGATCCACTGTGATCTGGCTTTCATTGTCTGGCAACTGCTGTATCTGTAGAGTGTAAAGTCTCCAATGACCTGTTCCTGACCAAATCGACCATCTTTACTTGGTCTTCATCCTTCTTGATCTATCTGCTGCTTTTAACACTGTTGATCACCATCTACTTATTGATACAATGTTCTCACTTAGATTTCAGGATTCTTTTCTGTCTTGGTTTTCTTATCCATCCCATTACACTTTTAGCATATGCTCTGGTGAATCTGCCTCTGCTGCTATCACACTATCAATCGATGTATCTCAGGGATTGGTCTGGAGACCCTTCTTTTCCCCTTCTTTCTCTATACTTGCTCTCTTGCTGCCCTGATTGCCTCCCATGGATGTCGATATCATCTTTCAATGGATGAGTCACAGATCTACCTCTCTACACCAGACATTTCACCCAATCTTAGTCCTCTTGCTTGCTATTGCTCCCTAGATAGGGTTACCATATTTTGTCCACCAAAAAGGAGGACACATGCCCCACCCACCACACACCCTACCCCGCCCCCTGTCACACCCTCACTTCACCCCCTGTCACACCCTCACTCTGACCTCTGTCACACCCTCGCTCCACCCCTGTCACATTTTCCCCTGCCCCCTGTCACATACCCCGACACCCCCCTCCCCTTACCTTACTACTGCCCTGGTGGTCTAGTGACCTCTTCGGGGCAGGAAAGAGCCCCCTCTTTCCTGCCCGGAGCGTTGCCCTGCATGCATCCTTCCTGTTGCTGATCCTCGGCGCCGAGTCAAAATGGCCACCAAGAGTTGAAGTCTCGCAAGGTCACGTCAACTCTCGGTGGCCATTTTGAATCGGCTCCGAGGATCAGCAACAGGAAGGATGCATGCAGGGCAGCGCTCCGGGCAGGACAGAGGGGGCTCTTTCCAGCCCCGAAGGCGGAAGAGGTCACTAGACCACCAGGGCACTAGTAAGTAAGGGGAGGGGAGGCTAGCAATCTGCCCGTTTGTCCGGATTTCTGGACAAACGGGCAGATTGGCAAAACCCGTCCGGGTAAATCCGGACATATGGTAACCCTACCCCTAGACATCCCACCACTATCTGAAATTTAATGTTACCAAGACAGAGCTTCTTATCTTTCCCCCTTAACAAACCTCTCCTCTTGTCCTGTTCCCTATTTCTGCTTTCTCATCTTGTAACCATAGCATCATCTGTCTCCTTTCTCTTTGCCTTTCCAACAGACTGCTAGAACCTGTTTCTTTCTCCACATCATTACCAAGATCTTCATTTTTGAACACACCATCAAAATCCTGATTCATATTCTCATCTCCCACTTACACCACTGCAAACTGCTCCTCATAGGTCTCCCACTGACCCCTCCCTCTCTCTCCTTCAATCTAATCAAAATTCTACTGCACAACTTATCTTCTACCAGTGTCATTATACTCATATAACCCCTTTTCTTTCGAGTCACTTCATTGACTCCCTATCTGTTTCTGCATACAGTTTGAACTTCTCTTACTGATCTACAAGGGCATTCATTCATTAATCATTTTGTGTGTGACAATTCATATTTTAACATTTATTTGTACCTGTTTTAACTCTGTGGGGTCCTGTCACTAAGGTGCGCTGAAAAATGGCTTGCAGTAGTGTGGGCGCGGGTTTTCGGCCCGCGCCGATCCATTTTTCAGCTCGCCTGTTAAAAAAAAGGCCTTAAAAATTTTTTTGTCATAAATGGACGTGCGGCAAAATCAAAATTGCCGCGCATCCATTTTGGGTCTGCGACCTTACCACCAGCCATTGACCTAGCGGTAAAGTCTCACGCGGTAACTGGACGGTAATGACCTACGCACGTCAACTGCTACTTTGCGTGTGTCTGAAAATAAAAACTATTTTTCAGCCACGCGTATCGGACGTGCACCAAAAATGAAATTACTGCAAGAGCCGTGTGGTAGTCGTAAGGTAACTCCATTTTGGCGCGTGTTGGGCACGCGTGGACGCTTACGCAGCTTAGTAAAAGGGCCCTTGTGTTTGTTTTTTACACTCAGTTTTATTTTCCTTTTGTATTCGGGCACTCACTTGTTTATTGACAAATATATTGTTACATTACCCCCTTTATGTGTCAATAGTTGCTAAATGATTTGGAAGATGTTGAGTTTATTTCAATTATCTATGCACATTTTGTAGACTGCTTTGATATTGACTTGAGAGGCAGTACAGCAAACGACATGAAATAAATTCTGCAGGTCCTCAATATCTCTCCTCTCTGATCTCATCATACATCCCATCCCTCTTTGGGAACTCTGCTTCCTCATCTGTGCCCTTCTCCTCCTCCACTAACTCCAGACTCCTCCAGCAGTGGTGTTCCTTGGTCGGCTGCCACCTGGGGTGGATCGCTGCTGCGCACCCCCCGGGTGCAGCATTGTCTGTCCGTCCCCCCAGTGCATCACCGTCCCCCCCCCAATGCATCACCTTCAAGCCCCCCCCCGGATGCAGCATCCCCCTTGGTGCATCACCGTCCCCCCCCCCCCAGCGTATCACCTCCAACCCCCCCCCCCCGGTGCATTCCTCTTGCCTGCTGGGGTGCTGGGAGCAGCCGCGTGGCTGTTGGCTCCGCAGGTTGCCTGCTCCCTCTGTCCCGGAACAGGAAGTAACAGCAGAGGGAGCAGGGAACCAGCGGAGCCGACAACCGTGTGGCTGCTCCCTGCAGCGTGCACCCGGGGCAGACTGCCCCCACCGCCCCGCCCTTGATACACCACTGTCCTCCAGATTCTGTTTCTTCTACCTTTCTGAGTTGGCAGGACATGCTCTCTTGCTGCTCTAATCAGATACAGCCTCATAGGCCACCTTTTGAAAGCTATTTTTAAATCTTACCCCCTTATTATCCTGTTTAATACCCATTTTCATTTTAGTTATATTTGTAGCCCGCGCTTTCCCACTCATGGCAGGCTCAATGCGGCTTACATATATACAGGTACTTATTTGTACCTGGGGCAATGGAGGGTTAAGTGACTTGCCCAGAGTCACAAGGAGCTGCCTGTGCCTGAAGTGGGAATGGAACTCAGTTCCTCAGGACCAGAGTCCACCACCCTAACCACTAGGCCACTTCTCCACTGTTGCTACTATTTGAGATTCTACATGGAATGTTGCTATTCCACTAGCAACATTCCATGTAGAAGTCGGCCCTTGCAGATCATCGTTGTGGCCGCGCAGGCTTCTGCTTCTGTGAGCCTGACGTCCTGCACGTATGTGCAGGACGTCAGACTCACAGAAGCAGAAGCCTGCGCAGCCTTCTACATGGAATGTTGCTAGTGGAATAGCAACATTCCACGTAGAATCTCCAATAGTATCTATTTTATTTTTGTTAACATTTGTACCCCGCACTTTCCCACTCATGGCAGGCTCAATGCAGCTTACATGGGGCAATGGAGGGTTAAATGACTTGCCCAGAGTCACAAGGAGCTGCCTGTGCCTGAACTGGGAATCGAACTCAGTTCCCCAGGACCAGAGTCCACCACCCTAACCACTAGGCCACTCCTCCTCTCATGTTGTTTTTACTCTGTTTTTAAATTTTCATGAAGTCTTTATTAATACGTAAAACACATATTCAAGTACATAGCACATCGTATACAGCATGGTACATTTCAATTGTACAGAACCAATCTCTGGTAATGTGGATGACAGGTGATACAGCACATGGTAAGACTCTCACTACATACCCATCAACCCAGACATTTCTTGCTGTACGACTGCGCCCAGGAGATTGTTCAGTATGTCCAGTCCAGTACTTCAAGATTTGTAGTTTTGTATATGTTAATTCCCATCCCCTACCCCCATCCCTGCCCACCCTATCCCACCCCTCTATCAGGCGTTTTTACTCTTTTTTTATCTAATCAATAAATCTCCCTAATTTGTCCTCTTTGTCTGTCTTGAATAGAGTTCTGTGGAGTAGGGACTTAATCTAATTTGTAGCACTAGAATAAGTGTTGAATGGACAAACTTCTTGTAGTGCTCTTTTACTCCTCCCCTGGCCAGTCGTGGATTTTCCACTCTGTTTCTGGGTCTTCCCCATGCTGATAGCTCCCCAGCTGCACAAAGGTCTGTATTTCAGTGGTGTAGCTACGTGGGGCCACGGGGGCCTGGGCCCCCGTAGATTTGGCCCTAGACCCCCCTGCCGACGACCCTCTCGACCCCTCCTCCCGCCGCTGCCGTCGTCGCCGTGGGCTACCTTTGCTGGCCAGTCCCCGTCAGCCGAGGTCCTCTTCTTCCCGCGAAGGCTTCGTTCTGTTTCTGACGTCCTGCAGGACGTCAGACTCACAGAAACAGAACGAAGCCATCTTGAAAGGCTTCGTTCTGTTTCTGTGAGTCTGACGTCCTGCACGTACAAAGTACAGGATGCCAGAAACAGAATGAAGCCTTCGCGGGAAGAAGAGGACCTCGGTTGGCGAGGATTGGGGTCGCCCATGGCGACGACGGCGGCGGGTTGGCTGCAGGAGGGGGGGGTCGAGAGGGTCGTCGGCAGGGGTCGTCAAATTTGGCGGCGGCGGCGCCGGGGGGGGGGGGGCTAAAATGTGCCCCCCCACCTCAGGCTCTGGACCCCTCTCCCGCCGAAGTCTGGCTACGCCCCTGCTGTATTTGATTCCACCAGAAAATGTACCCAAGCAATAGAACTTGTACCATGAAAACAATTAGAAGCACTGATTGTACTCTCAAAGAACTCCTAATTAGCTGGAAAATAAAGTTGTAGCTCAAGGTGAGTTACCTTTAAATACACTAGTGTCCCTCTGTCCCTGGAAGGCTCATAACTTAATCTTGTATTGAGGGGACGTGCCCAAGATCACAAAAATCAGCAGTGGGACTTGAACTAGGTACCCATGAGTGTCATGCCCAGTGCTCTAACCACTAGGCTACTCCTTCACTCCTTACCCTGCCCCCACCCCCTGAATGGTTTAATACATATCTTCATAATACTGTCAGATAAGTCATTAAGGGGCCCTTTAACTAAGCTGCATAGGCGCCTATGCGCACCCAACGGGCGTCAATTTGGAATTACCGTGTGGCCCGGGTGGTAATTAAATTTTTTATGTGCGTCCACTGCGCGCACCATAAAATCATTTTTATATTCGGGATTGCGGTGCTACCAGGTGGTAAAAGGCATTTTACGCGTGTAGACCATTACCGCCTGGTTAATGTGTGAGACCTTACCGCTAAGTGAATGGGTGGCGGTAAAGTCTCAGATCCACAATGGATGCGAGTCAATTTTCATTTTGCTGCACATCCATTTTAGGTCAAAATTTTAAAAAGAGGCATTTTTACAAGTGCGCTGAAAAATGGATCTGCACACATCCAAAACACATGTTTAAACTAGCACAGGCCATTTCTCAGCGCACCTTAGTAAAAGGACCCCTAAAATTTGTACTTTCCAGTCTTGCTACGCTGTTGTTTAATCCCCACTTCATTTACATACAAGAGATCTGTTGCAGTCTGGGCCACTGAGAGGGGGTGACAAAATTCCCCAGGCCCGGGCCTCCGGGGGGGGGGGGGGGGGCTGGTGCCGCCGCCGCAGTCTGGCCCGCTCTCCGTCACTCCCTGGCACTGAACTTAAGCGCCACACCTTCGAAAGCGCAGCAAGCAGCGGCAGACCACTCCTTCCTTCCGTGTTCCGCCCTCGCCTGACGTAACTTCCGTGAGGGCGGGCCACGGAAGGAAGCAGTGGTCTGCCGCTGCTTGCTGCACTTTTGAAGGTGAGGCGCTTAAGGTCAGTGCAGAGGGCCCGGGGGTGGAGAGTGGGCCCGGTGAAGGGGAGCCCGGCGACCTCGGGTGGGGGGGGGGCGACCTTGTCCCGGGCCTGGCCCAGTCTCTCGGCGGCCCTGGCTGCAGTTACCGTGCAATCATCACCAGACTGAGCTCTGCAAATCACATTTGCTTTTTGTACTCTGTGTACAAACAGCATAAAATTTGCAGATGTGGCATTCGAAAGCAAAAAACAAGCTTGGTTAGTATTCTCCACGGATGACCACCTCTTGGTTCTGCATTGTTCAGAAAAGGTCAGGAAATGCTAACGCTTCCAAGTACCTACATCACTTTGATCAAACAAGGCAGTAAAATGGATTCTGGGAAAACAGATCAAGGGATTGAAATTAGCAACATTCATGAAGCCAAAGAACTCAACATGCACTACCTCATCAGCATTCTGATTAAGCTCCCCCCCCCCCCCCCCCACACTCGATTTACCATACTCTACTGCTGTAATTACCATGCACAGTTAGCTGGTTGGTAAACATTATTTCGAGTTTGGTTCATCAGCAATGTATAAGATGCTTAAATACCCCAGTGCTCAAGAAATATAATAGCCTACCTAAGGCAAATCAAATCTGTTCATTCTTCCAGCCCTCCAGTCTGTTCAGTGAACGGTGTAGAAGTCCAATTAAATATCTTTCTTAGCTGCAGGACAGATCCTTTCTCTCTCTCTCTTCAAATCTATTCCTCTCTTCCATCATTTATGGCTACGTCCCTGGGCTTCTGTAGTGTAAAATCTTGATAATGTATACTGCTCAAGGACTTCATTTGAAATGGGATTTTTATTGGATGCAGATTTATAATACAGAATTAGTTGCCAAGATTTGACAGCATCAAGATGAGCAATCCAAGGGAAATTTCAATCTTATTCAATGAAACAAAGCCACACCGAAATGAATGGTATTCAGCAACACGTACAGAAAGGACACACACCAGATATAGTAGATTTTCCTATTTCCTCTGTTAGGAGGGGATCGGGGAGTTTTCCAGGGGGTCTGCACTTTACAAAACCAGAACACTGTACCAGTGACCCCATTTCTAAGGAATTGGACTATTTTTTTTTATGAAGAATGTTATGCATGCTGTTCCCTGAATCCAACTCTGTATAAATGTGCAGTGTGATTCACCTCTTTCCCTTACCTCTCCTGACTCCACTGTCCCTGACACATCACTAACGTTGCCTATTACTCAGAAAGAAGCATTTAGGTGGTGGTGGTGGGGGGGGGGGGGGGGGGGGGGGGGGAACCTATTACTGCACCGGCACTTTGAAAATGGAAAGCAATTTTATGCTGCACTTAGGAAATGAAATGATTGAAAAGTGAATACCTGTGTCTTCTTACAAAAGTAAAATTGACTTAAAAAAATATTCTTTATATGGCTTTGCAAGGGAGAATTCATTTATACATTAGGTGAAACAGAGTCGTTCTGATCCAAATATGAGACAATCCTTCTAAGAAAAATGTGCTTTTAGAGAATTCTCTTTTTTTAGACAGATAGGTATTGCTCATTACTATCGAGCTGGTACCATTAATTATTATTATTTTTAGATTTTCCTCACACCCTTTTCAGTAGTAGCTCAAGGCGAGTTATATTCAGGTACATTGGGTATTTCCTTGTCCCTGGAGGGCTTACAATCTAAGGGCCCTGTTTATTAAGGTGCATTAGTGTTTTTAGCACGCCTACATTTGGGCACATGCTAACCATGTAGGCGCCTATAGGGATATTGTGGGCAGGTACATGGTTAACGTGCCTATAATGCTGCTTAGGAAATGGAGCCCTAAGTTTGTACCTGAGGCAATGGAGGGTTAAGGGCCCCATTTACTAAGCCTTAAAGGCGTGTTAATATTTTTAATGCACACTAACCATGTATGTGCCTACAATATCCTTATAGGCACCTAGGGATTTGAGAGGAGCCTGCTTCAGGGAGGGCTAAGGCAGAGGCCGTTGAAAAGTGTGCTCTTGAGGAAGAGCAAATTTCACTCACAGGTTCCTTATAAACAGAGAATTCGCCCCCTAGTGGCCAAAAGGCCAGTTAGACTACTAACTAAGGGTAAGAACTACCATCCCCAGAACCCACCAGTTCCAATACAGGACTCTCAGGAAATAGAGGGGGAGGGGGATGATTGGGAGATGGTTTCTGATCAAGGAGATGAGGAGCAGCTGAGGGAACCCTGTGGGGAGGAGGCTAAGGAATGGGATAAAATGGAAGCAGATGAGGAGGTAGGAGAGGAGAGCATGGAGGTTTCGGCATTAGCGCCGACTCCAGCTGGTAAGGTGAAAGGATTCATCGCTACAGTGTTGCCTCAACTATTTAAGACTGGGGAAGTGAAGTTGGTGCAGTTTGGGAGGAACCTGTGGAGGAAGCTCGCCAGCAAACTACCTGAAGACAGAAGGTAGTGCCGAGAAAGGCTGAACTGTGATTAAATCTCCCTGGGAAGGGGACTTGAACTATGTTGATGAAATGAATGTAGAAAGCTGAAGCTGTGAACTGTCATGTGGTGATGAAGCTGGAACAAGAATAAGACTGTGTGACTAAGCCTGTGTGAATAAACGCCTTTTTACCTATAAAAGTATTAGAGTTGCTGCACTTTTGTTTGACCACTACCGTTAAGACAGCTTGAGTGGCTGCTACCAGGAAGGAGCTGGAGAAACTGCGCGAGTCGAGTAAGGACAAGACCGTATTGTCGTATTTGATGTGGGCCAAGGTATTCAGACTAAGACCTTTAGTCTGAATACCTTGGCCCACATCAAATACCACAAGCTAAACAGGGTTGACCCTGGCCTGCTGAAGGAAGGGGGACCAGATGACAATGGTTAGCATGTGCGCTAAATGTAGGCATGCTGAAAACCCTAATGCACCTTAGTAAGCAGGGCCCTAAGTGACTTGCCCAAGATCACAAGGAGCAGAGGTGGGATTTGAACCAGACACCTCTGGATGTCAAGATCAGCTGCTCTATCCACTAAGCTACTCCTCCACTCCTGGTAGTCAATCCTAAGGAAGTCACAGAGTTCCATGTCAAAAGTGATATGTTGAATTTGTCTCCACTAACTGAAAACACAGGTCAAATGTACACTGGCTTCCCATCAAAGCGAGAATCACCTTCAAACTATGTACCTTTGTCTTTCAAATACCAAATGGCACAGCTCCAGACTATATGGTACCATTCATAAACTTACCTCAAAGAAACACTAAAAACGAGGCAAGAAACTATCTCAGACTACACCTCCCAAATTGCAAAAAAAGTGATTTCCAAAACTGTCCACTCTGCAGACTTCACTTACCTAGGAACCAAATGGTGGAACTCCTTACCACCCAAAGTAAGAAATATACAGGAATATACTAGATTCCGCAAAATCCTCAAATCGTTCCTATTCAAACAAACCCTCACAAAGAACAACCATATCTCAAACAATTAATTATTACCTGAATTGGTTATTACTCTATTTACCATTAACTTTCTCTTTGCTTCATGTACAATTTCTCATTCATAATAGATTTTCTAAATGTTAAATATCCATAGCTATCTCAGTACGTTTATGATACTGTATTGTAAAATTGGATTCCTACAACAAATTACTTTATCAAGTCCCATTTCCATTATTCTTTGTTATGTATCCTATACTGTTTATTGTAAGACACATTGAACTCAAACTTGTTTGGGATAATGTGGGATATAAATGACACAAATAAATAAATAAAATGTGTCTTCTGTGCCGGAAAAATTAGGCTCCCTTCTCAATGACATGTCTGTGGCCACTGAGGACTATTCCTCCACATGTAGAGGTATATATATGTATGTTTTGTACGTGGAGGGAATGTCCTGCCATTGCTGTGGATGTTTTCTTAATACAGGGACTGATACCGCTGTTGCACATTTTGCATAATGCATTTTCGATCAGCGGAAACATTTATCGCTGAACACCTATGACATTTTGTTATGTTCTTTGGCAAAAAAATGTATGTTAGGTATTTCTGAATGCCGGAAAATCCTTCCCCCCCACCCCCATTTACTAAGCTGCACTAGCGGCTGCTGTGCACTAATGCTGACACAGCCCATTCACTTTGAATGGGCTGTGTCGGCATTGCTGAGCAGCTTAGTAAACGGGGGGGGGGGGGGGGGGGGTTAGTTATTTCTTCCATTATGGGCTTGCGGTTTTAAATGTTTTCTGACAAACATTTTCGCTATTTGAACATAATATCGAAAATGCCCCTACACATCACCTAAATAAAAAAACGTCGATAGAAGGACTGAGATAGGCTTAAAGGTAATAAACCAGGGGCGTATCTGGAATCCGGCGGTAGGGGGGGCCAGAGCCAGAGAGGGGGGGCACATTTTTGCCTCCCTCCCCCCTCCCCCCCCGCCGCCGCCGCCGCCTCTCTCCACCCCCTCCCCGCCGTCAACCCTCCCCCGCTGCTTACTTTTGCTGGCGGGGGGCCCCAACCCCCGCCAGCCGAGGTCCGACCCGCAATCTCCATATTTCGTCTTCCTCCGTGGCCATGTGCTTCAAGGAAGTAACGCTGCAGTGCTGATTGGTTGAATCCAGTTCGGCGTCTGACGTCGCAGCGACGTCAGACGCCGAACTGGATTCAACCAATCAGCACTGCAGCGTTACTTCCTTGAAGCACATGGCCACGGAGGAAGACGAAATATGGAGATTGCGGGTCGGACCTCGGCTGGCGGGGGTTGGGGCCCCCCGCCAGCAAAAGTAAGCAGCGGGGGAGGGTTGACGGCGGGGAGGGGGGCCAGGGCGAAATCTGCGGGGGCCCAGGCCCCTGTGGCCCCACGCAGATACGCCCCTGTAATAAACATAAATAAAAACAAACAAAAAATTAAACAAGTATCATCTTATTTTTCCTTTTTGTTTCTGTGTTTTGTTTCTATTTATTACCTTTAAATTGGACTAACATAATATCTACACAATATCCACAGCAGTTTAGCTGACCTGCCAAGTTACCCAGTTCTAAGGGAGGGGTTTAAGGCCAGTCCTGGTTTTCTGACAAGTCTATCGTGATGCATTATGGGACTTGCAGCATAAATGTCAATGGGTAGAATAAGAGACTATAAATTCCACACTGTTTTGGGGTGAAGTTTCAGAACCAGGATTGACCAAAAGTTTCCCTCCTGGAACTGAGTAGCCTGGCAACTCTGTATTAGAGATGCTACTTATATATGGGCAGATGAATGAAAGCCCTGTGCTGTTCCAAACAGTGCTCTAAAAACAGCGCTAGAACAGCAAGGGTCTTTACCGCCCCATATGATCAGAGATAATAGCACGCAAATTTAAGCACACTATTCACTCTGATCATAGGACGTGCGGGAGGATTGTGCCCAAGCATGCGCTTGAGCACAGTCGGGCACAATCCTCCTGCACTTGTTTGACAGGTCTAGGCTGTCAAAAGCCCAGACCTGTCAAACACAGGGGCTGGAGGTCCATGGGACCACAAGACCCCCAAATGCCCCCACCCCGGGTGAGGCGACACGGGGGGGGGGGGGGCTGGAGGTCCAGGGGACTTCCAGTCCCCATGACCCCCTGACACAAGTTCGGGGGCTGGAAATCTGGTGGGTCTCCAGCCCCCCTAACCCCTCCTGGTATCCCCTCCCATGAATGGAGCCCTGGTGGCCCAGTGGGCTACGAGTCGATCCCCTCCCCACCCCACCCCTGGTGGTCTTAGTGGCCCTTCCCCACCCCCTTAACTTCGGTGGAGGAGGGAGGTGGAGAAACTCCCTTATATGATGTGAAGCCCTGCCCAGCGCATCCCAGGATGCACTGGGTAGGGCCGGACACCGCCATTTTCGAGGCGGCACCGGTGGAAGAGGAGGGAGGCCACCTTCCTCCTCCACTGAAGGTAGGGGGGTAGGGAAGGGCTGCTAAGACCAAAAGGGGTGGGGTGGGGAGGGGTTCGACTTGCAGCCCACTGGGCCACCAGAGCTCCATTCATGGGAGGGGATGCCAGGGGGGCTGGAGACCAACCGGATCTCCAGTCCCCCCTGAACCAATGAAGTGAACAGGAGCAATGAGAGCATCAGTGCAGTGAGGTCTCTTGAAAAAGCACGCAAGCAAAATGGGTCCCCGTCGGGACTGACACTGATTTGCTCCTGTGATTGTGGTTATGCAGCACCAAAATATTGGCAACTTAGGGGGGGGGGGGGTCTTTTACTAAGTCGCACTAGTGTTTATAGCGTGCTTTAAAAATACGCACATGCTAAATGCTAGAGACGCCCATAGGAATACATTGGCGTCTCTAGCACTTAGCACGCGCCTATTTTTAGTGCACACTAAAAACGCTAGCGTGCCTTAGTAAAAGACCCCCTCAAACAGCTACCAGTTATCAATTGGCTTCCTGGGGCTGGCCAAAAAGTTATCCCTGTAAGGGGTGATAGTCAGCTACTAGAAGGATAACTTATCAGTTGAAGCCTGGATGCATCAATAATTTTATTTATTTTATTTATTGTGAACATTTATATCCCACATAATCCCACCAAGGCAGGCTCTATGTGGCTTATAGCGTCTGAGGAAAAGTTTAGCATAACAATACTAGTGCAAATCAGGGTAGAAAAAGTAGATGAGGGGAAGAGAGGGAAACAGCAGGGGAGAGGGATGCGGGGATGCAGAGGATCAAGCAGTACAGGAGTAACATCGATCACACAGGTAGGTCTTTAGGGATTTCTTAAACAGTGTGTGATCAGTTGTCTCTTTTAACGTTGATGGTAGAGCGTTCCAGAAACGGGGACACGTGAAGCAAAAAGAAGAGGCAAAGAGAAGCTTGTATCTTAAGTTCCTGCAATTAGGGAAGTGGAGATTGAAATAGGTGAAGGACAACTTCTCGGAATTCCTTCTCGGATACAACTTTATATGGATAAATTACTCATTTGGAGTATAATTCTTTAAAGACCTGTGAAGACTTCAGGTGGCATGGCAATAGTCCGGCTATGTGCTATCTTCAATGAAGCGTATTTTGGAACTGAGTGTTCACTTGGGTGGAGCCTGGTTGGATGTGGGTAGGGTGCAAACTTAAGCACATGAATTAGAGGGATCTATCATTTAGGTGCATACCTCCCCAGTCTAGGCGTGAGCATTTCTACCAGCTCTTATTAAATCTTTCTTCCTTTGTTATTGCAATAAATTCAAAATCAGTCATTTTCATGTTTAAACTATTTTCATGGCAAGGCAGACAACACCTTCCCCCTAATTCTATAAAAGTCGCCAAAAATTCAGTGTGCAAATTAATTGAATAACCAGCTAATTAGCACCAATAATTGGCTTTTTAACAAGCAATTATTGGCATTAATTAGATTTAATTGGAATTTACATGCCTAAATTTTATTCGTGAGAAAAAAAAGGGGGCGCAGAAATTGGGCGGGTCATGGGCAGAATAGGGGTGTTCCTAGCGTTTACGTGCATTATTATAGAATAAGGGGGGGACATGCGCTCAATTTAAGAACATGCGTTTGCATCACATTTCAGTTGGCGCAAATGGCCACACTTAAAGTTATCGATTAACAGGACAACTTTTAACTTCAATCGTGCAGGGACAATATTACAGCTCGCATAATATATAAACAGTCCTGGGCATTACATATTTCTCCTTAATATATTTTTATCAATAAATATCGAGATGATTAAAGTTTGTTAGGGGTGATCATCAGAATATCCTGCAACAAACACTGCTGAAGAACTTTGATCAAGTAGTGAGGTGCAAATCCTCATCGATCCACAGTTTTTTCTTTTTTTGTTTTTTTTGATCACAGAATCCCTCGTCTACCTGAAATCCCCCAGACAGCTGGCACCTACTCCAAATATTGCCTAAACTGAAAGCTGATCTCAAATGAAGGGAATACAAGGAATCAAGGGTAAAAACAAGGCAGCTACCCAGATCCGCCACAAAACATGCCCAAGAAATGTGAATGTTTTGCATTTTTGGTTTAATTGCCACACTGTCATCGAGTGACACAAAGCAGATACTTGTGCAAAATGATACTCACTGATTCATCTAACTACATCTTTATGGAACAGAATACGTTAATGCTCATAAGTGGCCACTCACGTCACGGGATTACATCATTGTATTTCTCTATGAATTTCATCTTCATTAGATTGTCTCTCCTCTATAGTGAGACCCTGTGTTAGACACAAATTTCTGTGAGCTACTTACTTGAATATTTGGAGATATTCAGTCTGATATATTTTCTCTCAAAGTGCAGAAAAAGATATTTGCTCTGTTTGACAGAATAATTTGGTCTGTCTAAGGAGGGCTTTATCGCTTACATAATTTTGCAAAGGAAATGTCATGGAAGTGAGTGAAGCACGATTATCATCTTTACAGTCACATACCGGAGAACCACCACATACTCCTACCTCTTCCAGGGCCCATAATGAATCAACCAAGGGTTTGATCTTCTTCTCGTTGTATAGTCTTGTAAGTTTGTCCATTACATCTTTAACCAGGCCAGTTCGGCCCTGCTTGAAAAGTAGATTTAAGAGAGAAAATCCAGCCATGACTTTGTTCTCTTCATAGAGTTTGATGGGATTCACCTTCTCAACCTGCCACCACTGAGAGGAAGAAAATATGTTGATAGGGAGAGGACTGAGTAACAACTTCATCCAGATCTCTCTCTCTCTCTTTCTTCTGAAAACATGAAAAAGTAAGGGGCCCTTTTACTAAGCCGCGTAAGCGTCTACGCACGCCAAAATGAAGTTACCACCAGACTACTGCGTGGCTCTTGCAGTAATTTCATTTTTGGCGCGTCTGAAAAATATAAACGCGTCTGAAAAATATTTTTTTATTTTCAGGCGCCCTTAAGAGATGCACGCCAAGTGGCATTTGGCGCGTAGGTCATTACCGCCCAGTTACCACGTGAGTCTTTACTGCCAGGCCGATGGCTGGCGGTAAGGTCTCAGACCCAAAATGGATGCGTGTCAATTTTCATTTTGCCACACGTCCATTTTTTGGCAAAATAAAAAAAGGCCTTTTTTACAGGCGCGCTAAAAAAAAAATGAATCGGTGCACCCAAAAACCACGCCTACATTACCACAAGCCATTTTTCAGCGCGCATTAGTAAAAGGACCCCGAAACATATTGCTTCATGAATAATTTATTAGATTTTGGCATCGATCTGTTTTCTTGCAAATCCTAAAAATATGGTCATGAACAACCTCATGTTCTGGGCAAAGGGAAGCTGTGATTTAGCTGGTGCCCTTTTAAATGGCGGTGCCAGCTGCTTGAAGTGACTGGAATAGAGGGTTCCTTCTGGTAAAGAGGCATTGGGTAGAGGGGAAGGGTTATGGGCCTAGTGGGTGGGGGGAGGAGGGGGGAGGAGGGAGGAGATGGCAAGGCAGGCTTACTGCTCACTAACAAGGAAGTACCACCAGACCACAACAGCAGCCTGGCGGCAGTTCCCACCCCCAGCGCGCCATCATATCTGGCACTACAAAAATATTTTTATTTTTGTAGCGCCGGTGTGTACCCGGTGGTAATTGGGCAGTGCCACATGCTGCCTGATTACTGCCGAGTTAGCACTGGACCCCTTACCGCCACCTCAATGGATGGCGGTAAGGGCTCTGTCCCCGAAATGGCCGTGCGCAAGAGCTTCACTTGCCGGCATGGCCATTTCCTGAAAAAAAAGAAAGATTCTACCTTTTACCCGCTGTGATAAAAGAGGGCCTCGGCGAGCATCAAAAACACACGCCGACGCAGGCCCCCTTTTGCCGCAGCTTGATAAAAGGAGCCCTAAGTGACTTTCCCAGAGTCACAAGGAGCTGCAGAGGGATTTGAACCCAGCTCACCGGGATCAAAGTCCGCTGCACTAACCCCTAGGCTACTCCTCCGCTATAGAATGCTGATAGTTCTACATGCAACTTGTAGTCACCGACGTCTACACCAGCCATTGTCATGGTGCAAGCAGCTGTATCTATATTTTGGCAGAGAAATAGTGACTTGTGCTAGTATTCTATAATGGCAATAATTTGCACTTAAAGCACAGCATCCCAGCACCTAATTTTCTGCAACCTGTACTAAATTACCCCTATGTGGAAAGAGTGCCCAAAAAAAAGAGGCCTTTTTTGCAGGTGCACTGAAAAATGGACATGCGTGTGTCCAATACATGCGTCTATACCAGTGCAGGCCATTTTTTTTCGGTGCACCTTAGTAAAAGGACCCCTATATCAGGTGATATGACTGACTAGCCACTATGGTCGCCGCATCTCAAGAAAGATATAGTAGAATTGGAAAAGGTGCAGCGAAGAGCGACTAAAATGATAGCGGGGATGGGACGACTTCCCTATGAAGAAAGATTAAGGAGGCTAGGGCTTTTAGCTTGGAGAAGAGACGGCTGAGGGGAGACATGATAGAGGCATATAAAATAATGAGTGGAGTGGAACAGGTAACATATAGTAACATATAGTAGATGACGGCAGAAAAAGACCTGCACGGTCCATCCAGTCTGCCCAAGAAATGTGCCACTTTTTTGTGTATACCTTACCTTGATTTGTACCTGTCTTTTTCAGGGCACAGACCGTACAAGTCTGCCCAGCACTATCCCCGCCTCCCACCATCGGCTCTGGCACAGACCATATGTGAAACGTCTGTTCACGCTTTCCAAAAATACTAGGACTAGGGGGCATGCGATGAAACTACAGTGTAGTAAATTTAAAACAAATCGGAGAAAATGTTTCTTCACCCAACGCATAATTAAACTCTGGAATTCGTTGCCGGAGAACGTGATGAAAGCGGTTAGCTTAGCAGAGTTTAAAAAGGGGTTAGACGGTTTCCTAAAGGACAAGTCCATAAACCACTACTAAATGGACTTGGGAAAAATCCACAATTCCAGGAATAACATGTATAGAATGTTTGTAAGTTTGGGAAGCTCACCAGGTGCCCTTGGCCTGGATTGGCCGCTGTCGTGGACAGGATGCTGGGCTCGATGGACCCTTGGTCTTTTCCCAGTGTGGCATTACTTATCTACTTATCTTATATATGGAGCCAAAAAAATGAATTATTCTGTAAGCTGTGCTTAAAGTCTGGTGCGGTTTATAGAACAGCACTTAGGTGCTAGGGTCGTGTGTAAATTTAGGCAGCACCATTTCCATCAATTAAAGTGTGGTGCAAATTTATCTGCAATGCTCCAATTATGCATCTAACTCAAAACCTACGCTCTACCTCGAAATGCCCATTACCCATGTTCACACCCCCTTTTTTCAGGTTGCACGTAAAATTTAGACGTGGATCCTGAATGTACATATGTAAATACCTATTAAATCTAAATAGTGCCAATAATTGCTAATTATTGTCACTAACTACCTCGTTATCCGCTTAAATTACATGTGCAAATTGGGTGAACGCAATTTTTGGCAGCCTTTATAAAAATTAGGGTTTATGTGGAAAGAGGGTGCACTATTTCAGAAAGAGTGCACGGTCTTTCCCCATAACGGAACTACCATGCTTGTGTGAACCACTGTACATAAACAAACTAGTGCTCACGTGCAAACGTGTATGCACGTCTGCACCCTACTGGGAAACGTTTGCACCCTCTTTCCAAATAATGAGCACTCTTTGCAAATTGTGCGCACTATTACCGGAAACTGACAAAATAACACAGAAGCAAGAAAATACACGATTAAAATGAAAATTCCCCAAAACGACATGGGAAATCATACAAAACAAAAATTCTCTGGCTGCCCATCCCTAGAAATCAGTAGAGACTGTTTCATGTACCATGGTGATGATTTTTAATTTAAGACATAAGACATAAGCATCACCACACTGGGACAGACCAAAGGTCCATCTAGCCCAGCACCCTGTCTCCGACAGTGGCCAATCCAGATCACAATCACCCGACAAGATCCACGGAGCAAAGCATTTTGTACTGCTTGTCCCAGGAATAGTGGATTTTTCCCTACGTCCATTTAATAACATTCTATGGTCTTTTTCCTTCAGGAAGCCGTCCAAACCGTTCTTAAACTCTGCTAAGCTAACCGCCTTAACCACATTCTCCGGCAACGAATTCCAGAGTCGAATTACGCACCGTGTAAAGAAAAACTTTCTGTTATTTGTTTTAAACTTACTGCACTCCAGCTTCATCGCATGCCTCCTTGTCCTAGTATTTTGGAAAGCGTAAACAGACGCTCCACATCTATCTTTTTCCACTCCACTCATTATTTTATAGACCTCTATCATATCATCCCTCAGCCGCCTTTTCTCCAAGCTGAAGAGCCCCAGCCGCTTTAGCCTTTCCTCATAGGAAAGTCGTCCCATCCCCTTAATCATCTTTGTCGTCCTTCTCTGCACCTTTTCTAATTTCTACCTGTCAAGGTTCAGAATCATTAAAATGCTAAATGAAAAGAAACAGCAAAGTAGACGTGGTTCGTCTTGGAATTTAAGCTGGAGCTGAATGATAAAGGTAATGGTACTGCAATTAATGCAGCTCAACGAAATCTAGAATACATTTCTCTTGCAAGTGCAGACAAACTTAAGGAAGCTTCTTACTACAGGAACATTACTTAGCCACATCTATGAGCACGCACCGATTTTGCAAAGCTAAAAAAGCTCTTTGTTTCCCCGGTAACCATGTTTGATGAGCCTGAAAGCAAAAGAAAAAAAAAACACACTTGAATGAAGATGCTTTTATTTTATAATAATTAACAGAGATGAAAGACCTGCATCTCCCAGTTAACAATATTACATCAGAAGCTGTTATACTGGAAAGCAACCTTGTTATCCAACTGTGAATTTTAAAGAGATACAATGGGAGTGTATTTGAAACATGAAAATAAATAAATAAATTCACATTGATAGCATCATTGATACGTTTCTAAAGGAAAGCAAATGGCTAATTTGAAATCCGATTTGTTTTTAATGCTCTGAACTGTGCAAACACAACAGACAGTTCATGCACATAGTTTATGAAAGAGATAGAATTAACCAAAGGAACTTACCCCAGGATCGGCACATGGCTGGATAAATTACTGGATAACCGGCTACGCACCGAAATTCAGAGGGATACACGCATCAATTTTGAACTACCACCCGGCTACCGTGTGGCCCAGGTAGTAATTTCATTTTTTTAAATGTGCGTCCACTAAGTGCACCGGAACTTTTCTGGTGTGTGGCGCTAACTGGGTGGTAATCGGCACTGTACGCGCGTAGACCATTACCGCCCGGTTAACGTGTGAGACCTTACCGCTAGGTCAACGGGTGGCGGCAAGGTCTCAGGCCCAAAATGGATGCGTGCCAATTTTTATTTTGCCGCATGTCCATTTTCGGCCAAAAAAAAGGCCTTTTTTGCAGGTGCACTGAAAAATGGACATGCGTGTGTCCAATACATGCGTCTTCACCAGTGCAGGCCATTTTTGTGCAAATGAGAAGGCTCTTTATAATCATCGTTATACATCTTGGGGCAACGAACCTACACAACTTACATATTACAGAACTATACCTTGACCCCTGAGGCAGGCGTTGACTAACGCCGAAACACGGCCCGTGTCGGGTCACTTGTCAATAAAGAACTTCGGTTGTCCCAGTCTTGAAGGCCCAGTGTTGCTTTTTTTTGTTTGTATACTTTCTATGTATGCTGTATTACCCTCTCTATTGGTTCGATATAACTGACTAGCCACTGATTTTTGGTGCATTGCCAGTTAACTTGAGCGGCCATATTTGACCACATGCAGTGGCGTAGCAAGGGGAGCTGCCACCCGGGGCGGTTCGCCATTGCACCCCCCCCCCCGGGTGCAGCACAATGACATCACCCCCCCCGCTCGGCACATCAACACCCCCCCCCGACCCAGTGCCTACCCTCCTCAACTCCGTCCAACCAGCTCCCGCACCCTACCTTTAAAGAAATCTCAGAAGCTGTGGCGAGGCGCAGCGCCTCACGCCTGCATGTAAAAGAAGTGTGGATCGTCTCATCGGGCCTTCCCTCACTCTGTCTGTCCCGCCCTTGCGGCAATAGGAAGTTGCGTCAGCGGAGGGCGGGACAGACAGAGTGAGGGAAGGCCCGATGAGATGATCCACACTTCTTTTACATGCAGGTGCGAGGCGCTGCGCCTCGCTTTGCCACGGCTTCTGAGATTTCTTTAAAGGTAGGATGCGGGAGCTGGTTGGACGGAGCTGAGGAGGGTAGGCACTGGGTCTGGGGGTGTTGATGCGCCGAGGGGGGAGGGTGTCATCGTGCTGCCCCCGGGGGGGGGGGGAGCTGGCAGGGAGCACCCCCCTTGAGCTGACACCCGGAGCGGACCGCCCCACCCCCACCCCCTTGCTACCCCACTGACCACATGCAAAGCAGGGATATCTTTGGCCAGTCTGACTTTAGCTTGCCAGTGCTGAATATCAGCTTAGCTGGTTAAAGTCAGACCGGCCAAAAATAAACCAGATATTCAATGTTTGCATATAAAATAAATGCATATACTGTATGCTATGTCTCTGCCCAGCTCTGCTGAAACTCACTCCCTAAGCATACCTACTCTATAGGTATAAAACACCTTACAGGCACCACATGGTCTTTTCGGCATGGCCAAATCATAAAGTTAAGGGGCAGTGAAGTCCCCCTGCCTACTTTTACCAAGCAGATGAGTACAATCTTATAACTAAAAAAATGATATAAGGATTTTTTTCAATTACATTTTGATTAAATTTTTTATAAACATTAAAAATTAAGAAGGAAGATTATCTTGCAAATTCTAAAGATAACACAGTATAATCTCAGCGCATACCTTACGTCAGATTTATTAATAACGCATTAATATATGTCCATTATACATTTCAATCTAGAAAACAAAATCGGGGGGGGGGGGGGGGGGGGGATCCATCAGCAGTGACAGCTACTTGCTGTGCCTCACCAAACTTCATCAGTAGTCCAATTTTCAATTATGAATATATATATAACTTATTCAATTTCCACATTTCTTTTTCCAATATCATTAGACGATCACTTATCTTTTGTAAAAAAAAACTCTTTCAAGAAGACCAGCCAATGACAAAGTTTGATGAGTGTGAATGTGAGGCATTGCAAGCAGGGGCGTAGCCAGACCTTGGCGGGAGGGGGGTCAGAGCCCGAGGTGGGGGGGCACTGTTTAGCCGTCTCCCCCTGCCACCGATCCCCCCGCCACTTTGGACCCCCCTCCGCCGCTGCAACTGCAACCCCCCCCCCCCCACCGCCGCATCAGGTACCTTGTTTGCTGATGGGGGTCCCCAATCCCCACCAGCCGAAGAGTCTTCTTCAGCGCCAGTCGACTCTGGCGCCTTCGTTGTGTGCATGTAGCCCCATGCAGGATGCCTAACTTCCTGCACGGGGCTACATGCACGGTGCAGTACATAAGGCATCAGAAACAGATGATCACACAACGAAGGCGCCGGAATCAACTGGCGCTGAAGAAGACTCTTCGGCTGGCGGGGGTACCTGATGCAGCGGCGGCGGGGGGGCAAATGTAGAGGGGGCCAGGACGTAATCTGTGGGGGCCCATGCCCCCATGGCCCCACGTAGCTACGCCCCTGATTGCAAGTATCTGCCCCTGCTGATAGTCCCAAATTGTTTTTTCTAGAATGAAATTTATAGCGAACATATAAAAATGTATTTAGCAACAAGTTAACAAGTTTGAAGTAAAGTATGCATTGGGATTATACTGTATTATTTTGAATAGCTCCCCCCACAACTGAAATATTATTGGACTGATTTTTTTTTTGTTACATTTGTACCCCGCGCTTTCCCACTCAATGCGGCTTACATTTAAGAGACTTTAGTCAAATGACATGCAAAAAAGGGTCCTTCCTGTGTGATTAGGAAACATTGATCTGTAGCCCAGTTGCTATTTGACTTTTTCAGGTTTATGCTTTTGGATCAGTGTGACAGGAAGACTCTCTGCTGAACTATTTTGTGCAACATAGGAGAATAATCACATAACATTACATGGCATTGCACTGACAGACTACAATTTGTGTTGCTAATTCAATATCACACCTTGGGATCTCGTTAGCTGTATTCCTCATCTTCTGCACTGGTTGTCTGTAGCACACACACAGGATCCAATTTAAGACTTTGATTTTAAGTTATTTTATAAGATTGTCCAAATGTTATATATCTGAGGGACTGGAATGGTATTAGCTTCATTCTCAGAGGGGGGGGGGGGGGGGGGGGGAGGGGCAGCTCTTTGTTCTCCTTTTTATGTCAGTTCTGAGGTCAGTAAACGCTGGAACTAAGGGCCTTGTGTTTTATCCAAGCTTGATAGAATAAGCTACCATCAATTCTGCGACAAATAAAGGCAGGCCATGAAAACACTGTATCTGCACCTGGTAGCTTGAAGAAGTTTATTTATGCCGAATCTGTATAAATTTAACAGGTTATCTATTTTGACACAGCCATAGGCGGTCGGTGGCCCAACTGTTTGGGGAGGCTAAAGAGGGCGGGGTTAGGGGCGGGGCTTACATCCATAATTGTCTGACAACATAGAAAAAAAATAAGTAAAAAAATAAGTCACAATACCTTTTATTAAATTTAGATATTAAATATGTATCATATGTCAAAGAATAAAGTGGTTGCTCAAAGCATATACTAACCACAATTGCTCAACTGCAAAACACTATGCACAAATTTGTGCAAAAACACACTCATAAACCTTACTGTACCATAACACTGGGCAGACCCTAATAAACCAATATACCACCCATACGGAAAATGCAGACCGTCAACAATATGAAACAAGGGATCATAATATCACAATTCTCATATCACAAAACACCCTTTTAGGGTGGAAAGTGTTCACAATGAGCTCCTTTTATGTAGATCCTTCAAGAGGTAGTGTGTCATGATTTAGGCTCTAAAACCCTTTCTGATGATTTGGTGCCACATCAGTAAGGCCAATACACAATCTCTCCACTGCAAAACACTATACACAAACTTGTGCAAAAACACACTCATAACCTTACCAAACCATAACAGTACTAATTCCAAGGACAGGACAAGCTACAACCTTATGCATGGAAAGGCAGCACTGTAATTACACCGGGCTCTAAAAACACCAGTGCACCACCTAGTGAAACAAAAAAACACCAAAAAGCGCTGAAAATACTACATGCTAGCAGAATACTGCACCTTGATCACATGAAAAACACATGACACAACAGATATGAAGGCAAAATACTGAACTGGAAAGTTACCTCAAGAAGTCAGACTCAGCATGCAGCAATACTAGAAAAATTGAAACTTACATGCAAAACATCACAGATGCAAATTTCCAAAAGCTGACATATTCCAGTTAATAAATTCTGAATAAAATACTTTTTTCTACCTTTGTTGTCTGATCATTTAGTTTTTCTATTCGCTTTGGTCCCAGTGTCTTCTGTTTTATGCAGGGTCTTCTTTCTATTTGATGTTTTTTCTCTCACCATGTCCACCATCCTCCTGTGTCCTTATGCGTCCTGTCTACCATCTGTAGCCTTGTCCCTATCCTTCAGTATCCCGATCCAGCTCTTAAATTCAACAGTTTTCCCTCCATCCATATCCAGCATTTCTCCTCACTCCCCTCCATCCATGTGCATATACTTTCCTTCCCTCCATCCATGTCCAGCACCTTCCTTCTTTCTCTCCTACCCTTCCATCCAGTATCATCCATCTTTCTCTCCCCATCTCTTTCTGGCTCTCCCCTGCTTTTTTCCATGTCCCTGGCTCTCCTCTGCTCTTTTCCATGGCTCCTCTTTCTCTCCCCATCTCTTTCTGGCTCTCCCCTGCTTTTTTCCATGTCCCTGGCTCTCCTCTGCTCTTTTCCATGGCTCCTCTTTCTCTCCCCATCTCTTTCTGGCTCTCCCCTGCTTTTTTCCATGTCCCTGGCTCTCCCCTGCTCTTTTCCATGTCCCCTCTTTCTCTCCCCATCTTTTTCTGGCTCTCCCCTGCTCTTTTTCATGTCCCCTCTTTCTCTCCCCATCTCTTTCTGGCTCTCCCCTGCTCTTTTCCATGTCCCCTCTTTCTCTCCCCATCTTTTTCTGGCTCTCCCCTGCTTTTTTCCATGTCCCTGGCTCTCCTCTGCTCTTTTCCATGGCCCCTCTTTCTCTCCCCATCTCTTTCTGGCTCTCCCCTGCTTTTTTCCATGTCCCTGGCTCTCCCCTGCTCTTTTCCATGGCCCCTCTTTCTCTCCCCATCTCTTTCTGGCTCTCCCCTGCTCTTTTCCATGTCCCCTCTTTCTCTCCCCATCTCTTTCTGGCTCTCCCCTGCTCTTTTCCATGTCCCCTCTTTCTCTCCCCATCTTTTTCTGGCTCTCCCCTGCTTTTTTCCATGTCCCTGGCTCTCCTCTGCTCTTTTCCATGGCCCCTCTTTCTCTCCCCATCTCTTTCTGGCTCTCCCCTGCTTTTTTCCATGTCCCTGGCTCTCCCCTGCTCTTTTCCATGGCCCCTCTTTCTCTCCCCATCTCTTTCTGGCTCTCCCCTGCTCTTTTCCATGTCCCCTCTTTCTCTCCCCATCTCTTTCTGGCTCTCCCCTGCTCTTTTCCACAGCCCCTCTTTCTCTCCCTATCGCTCTTTGGCTCTCCACTGCTCTTGTCCATGCCCCCTGGCTCTCCCTCTCTCTCTTCCTACCGTTTCCAGCCATTAGCCACGTTCTCTCCTCTTCCTCCGGCCCGGGCCTCTTAACAGCAGCGCTGACAGAAGATGAAAAAGAAGCGCGGGGCCGCAGCAGCCTTCAGACATGCGCTGTCGGCTCTGCCGGTCCTCTGACCCCGGAACGGGAAATTGACGTCACGGGGCAGAGACCGACAGAGCCGACAGCGCATGTCTGAAGGCTGCTGCGGCCCCGCGCTTCTTTTTTCTTATGTTATGCTGGTTGTGGGTGGAGAGTAGCGACGGCAGGTCTCGTTCCTGGCTGCCGCTGCGCTCCTCAACAGAAGATTTCGTCGAGTCTTGTCTCAGGCTGCATTTAGAGGTAGGCGTGGCCGCGGGGAAGTTCACAGCTGGGCTGGGGAGGCTTAGCCTCCCCAAGCCTCTTATACGGGGCGCCTATGGACACAGCTATTTTGAAGTGTTTGTCGTAAAATTTATTGGGGTAGATAGTCTGGGTGAGATAAGCAGATAGAAGTGGCTTTTACCTGGTTAAATAAGTACCTGTATATACTATGTAACTGGCTTTGAATGTAGTTGCAAACACCACAGAAAGGTGATATATCAAGTCCCATTCCCTTTCCCCTTAAGTCATACTAACCAGAAAGCACCACTGAGTATCTGCACAGCCTGCCACAGTGGTGCCAGGGTGATCTGGGGGCCAGGGCTGCTGAGAAACACAGCCAGGTCCGGGGCAGGACTGGACCACCGTGCCGCTCCTCTGCTCCCCCACATTTGAGCTTCCACCGCCATCCCCACACCTTTCTGTCTGCTCCCCTGCTCTGTCCTCTCCTGCGCTGCTCCTGTCCATGCCGGAGTCGGGACCCAGATGATTTCATTTAATGTGATATCATGTTAGTACAATCATCTGGGTCCTGGGCAGCATGCAGGAACAGGAGAGGACAGACCCAGAAGCAGGCAGGAAGAAGCTTGCCAGTGCGTGGCCCGAGCCCTCCCTTGGAATTTTGCCACCCCCCCTTCCCCCCTCTCGGCAGCACCTGCTGGGGGCAGGACAAAGGTACAGCCAGAAGTTATCTGGGCACCACTGATAGGCTGTGATGGAAAATATTAAGGATTGCTTTTCAGTCTTGCTTTGATCGATAATACATTTTTAAAATATTCTGTCTTTGACCAAAAGTGACTTTCCTTGTATATCTCAAAGAACAGGCTGGAATGTAAGGCACATCTCAAGAACAATGTATGAGATAAAGCACATCTCAGGAACAGGTTGGAATGTCTCTGAAGACAGTTTGCGCAGGAGGGAGGCGGGGTATGCTTGAGGTTCGGGAGATAAGCCACCTGGCCAGTGGTTTGTTTACCTGAACTGAGAGAATATGACTGAATCCCCATGTAAGTTTTAGCTTAATAAAAATGGGGCTTGTTGCAGCAGAGCTTTGGGGCTCATTCTGTGGATGGACGCATCATGCAGAAAAAGAGTTGTTCCTGGTCATATGGAGACTTCGGGCTTTTGCTGCAACGGGCCTCCCAGCTGATGAGATAATGGCCTGAGATTCCTGACCAGTGATGTTGTATATATACAAATAAAAATATATCTGTTTTATAGATTTCTTTTAGTTAGATGGTTTGATCAGTGTGCATATCTCCTAATCTGACTTAGTTAGTGTGTATATTTCTTAATCATTGTGATGCAGTAACAATAATGACTTATACACTCTCCATTTAAAGTACTAATAAAGAGTTTCATTTACCCAATACGAATCCAAAAGAATCTGTAGTATTTTATTCTGTGAGCAGTCTGCAGTGATCAAGTGAGCAGGCTGCAATACCAAAGCAACAGTGCCTGGATAACTATCTGGGCAAGTTAGCTAGTAATAAACAAAAAAAACCAAAACCTTTTTAATTCTTATGACACGATTTTGGTTGTGCTTGTGCTCTTCCATGCGGGTGTTCTGTTCTGTTTGTAAAGGTATTTCTTTCTTTTTCTTAGTTATTTATTATATTTTTATAAATCACTTAGGGGTATGTTTACTAAGGTGCGTTAGCGTTTCAAAAACACCTTTAAAGTTAAGGCGCGTTAAACGCTAATGTGCCTATACATTTCTATGGACGTGTTAGCGTTTAACCTGCATTAACTATTAACACGCGTTAACAACACTAACGCACCTATAGTGCATCTTAGTAAACATAGGCATTAGATTTGGGTTTTCACGTGATTTATCAATCCATTAAGTCACGAATAAATATAAACATAAATTGGACGGTATAAATAGCAGTCCTAACCTGCCCAGATAGCTATCTAGGAACAGGCATTGAATATCGATAATACTCAAATAAGTTCCAGTGATTGCCAAAGACCCAGATATTCAGTGACCATAGCTGGATATGGACCAGAGCTGAAGATTCAAGTCTAAATCAGCTCACCCTGACCAGTATTTAAAAAAAAATGCTCGCTGCAGCAAGCTGAAAATTGGCTTGATTGCTTATTAATGTTTGTACTACTATCCTGTGATTGTTTTTGGTTATGTGTTTTTTTTTAATATTATATTATGACTGTTGTTACTGAGTGGAGGAGTGACCTAGTGGTTAGGGTGGTGGACTTTGGTCCTGGGGAGCTGAGGAACTGAGTTCAATTCCCACTCCAGGCACAGGCAGCTCCTTGTGACTCTGGGCAAGTCACTTAACCCTCCATTGCCCCATGTAAGCCGCATCGAGCCTGCCATGAGTGGGAAAGCGCGGGGTACAAATGTAACAAAAATAAAATAGATACTATTGGAGATACTGTTGGAGATTCCACTAGCAACATTCTATGTAGAAAGCTGTGCAGGCTTCTGTTTCTGTGAGTCTGACGTCCTGCACGTATGTGCAGGACGTCAAACTCACAGAAGCAGAAGCCTGCGCGGCCACATTTGGTGTTCTGCAAGGGCCGACTTCTACATGGAATGTTGCTAGTGGAATAGCAACATTCCATGTAGAATCTCAAATAGTAGCAACAGTGGAGGAGTGGCCTAGTGGTTAGGGTGGTGGACTTTGGTCCTGAGGAACTGAGCTGGATTCCCACTTCAGGCACAGGCAGCTCCTTGTGACTCTGGGCAAGTCACTTAACCCTCCATTGCCCCATGTAAGCCGCATTGAGCCTTCCATGAGTGGGAAAGCACGGGGTACAAATGTAACAACAATAAAAAAAAAAGCCAGACTGAGGTTGTGGGAAGAATAGGCTAAATGCTGAAATACAGAAACGAACGACTCCTTTACGTTGTTCACGTTCTCTCTTCACATATTGCTTGACATCTTCTAAAATACTTCTTTGCAACAAGTTTAGAATGCTGAGCTCATATGGATTCTGTAAGTAATCCCTAGAACTAGGGGCCAGAATGTGACGTTTCAAGGGGTAGGCTCGAGAACATCATAAAATATGGTGGATGTAGAGAATGTCCTTCCAGAGAGGGCGGTAGAGGCTAAAACAATAACGACGCTGGTGTGAGATGAATGCAAAGGATTGTTAGTTGCAAACAATTGATGAGATTGTATCAGTATCAAACAGTGACACTACAAGTCACAGGGATAGTCTGGTTGATACCGTGTTTCCCCGAAAATAAGACACTGTCTTATATTAATTTTTGCCCCCCAAAATGCGCTAGGTCTTATTTTCAGGGGCTGTCTTATTTTTCGGGGAAACATCGGGGTTGGCCCGCCCGCCCTCTGTCGCTCCCGGAACTAACTTTAAACGCATCCTTTCACCTTCGCAGCAAGCAGCAGCAGGACAGGCCACTCCTTCCTTCCCTGTCCCGCCCTCGCCTGACGTAACGTCCGTGAGGGCGGGGCACGGAAGGAAGGAGAGGTCTGCCCTGCTGCTGCTTGCTGAGAAGGTGAAAGAAGGCATTCAAGGTTAGTTCCAGGAGCGACGGAGGGTGGGTGGAGGGGGGGGGGGCTCGGCGACCTCGGGTGGGAGGGGCGGCCCGGGGGCGGCCTTGTCCGGCTCTCGGCAGCCCTGCTTTCAAACAAAAATTTGCTAGGTCTTATTTTCGGAGGAGGCCTTATATCTACCAATTCAGGAAAACCTCTACTAGGTCTTATTTTCGGGGGATGTCTTACTTTCGGGGAAACAGGGTACCAGTTGGTTGTAAGTCTCTAGAAAATATAAATGTGCAACAGTTTGGTGGTGGCAGGGTACTAATGGTGGTGGTGGGGAGCAGGGGCGTAGCCAGACTTCAATGGTAGGGGGGGTCCAGAGCCGAGGTGAGGGGGCACATTTTAACCCACCCCCCAGCACCGCCGACCCCCCCCCCGGCCGCCAGCCAGCCATTGCCGACACTGACCAGCCCCGCCCGCCCGCCATTGTTGACACATCCAACAACTTTGAACCCCCCCTGCCGATGACCCTCTCGAACCCCCGCCCGCCGTCGCCTACCTTTGCTGGCGGGGGACCCCAACCCCCGCCAGCCGAAGTCTTCTTCCTTCGCTTGGTTTCTGACTGAGCCTGACGTCCTGCACGTACAACGTGCAGGACGTCGGACTCACAGAAACAGAACGAAGCCTTGCGATCTGCAGGGCTTCGTTCTGTTTCTGTGAGTCTGATGTCCTGCACGACGTCAGACTCAGTCAGAAACCAAACAAAGGAAGAAGACCGGCTGGCGGGGGTTGGGGTCCCCCGCCAGCAAAGGTAGCAGGCGGCAGGTTGGTGGCGGGAGGGGGGGTTGAGAGGGTCGCTGGCAGGGGGGTCCAGGGCCAAATCTATGGGGGCCTAGGCCCCTGTGGCCCCATAGCAGCTACACCCCTGGTGGGGAGGAAGGGTGGGGGCGGAGCACAAGACTAAGCCTGCATAGAACACAATGGATCTGCATCTGCAACCACACTTTTGTGATTTGGGTGAAAAAGCGGAGAGATCAAGAGAGAATTTAGGGTTAACATAAAAGGAATGAGACTCAAGTTTATTTTTATTTAGAACTAGATATAGTGCTACAACAGCAGCACTTTGAAGCAGTTGACAAATCAGAATGATGGCAAGATCGGAGAGACAAAGGACAGAAGCTGGCACAGAAGGGTGGATGAATAGCACAACAATAGGTACCTTTAGACTAGGGGATCTCAACTCTGTCCTTGGGGCACATCTAGCCAGTCAAGTTTTCAAGATACCCACAATGAATATGCATGAAATAGATCTGCATGGAACGGAGGTAGTGCACGCACATTTATATCAAAACATCAACCATACACCAGCCACTGTTCGTATGTGAATAATGGATCCTCAGATGGTCGGCTACACTCGCTCTTATGTCTGCCAAGACCCTCAATCGTCATTGATCCATATAATTACTTGACTATACTCTTTAAGTGAGGGATTAGTGCAAATTCTTTCCTCAAAGTGTTTAGAACCAACTCAACTTGAAAATACGGCTTCATTAACACCAAAACGTATCCTAAATGAAGTTTGAAAACAGCCACCTCTCCCGACATGAGTTTGGTGCTGCGTCAGGGTCGAGTACGAAGATAAGGCCCAGATGATCAAAAGCCCCGTGCTGTTCCAAACAGCGCCCTAAAAATAGCGCCGGGACAGCGCAGGGCTTTTTTGCATCGATGATCAAAAATAATGCATGCAAATCTAAGCAGCGCTATTATCCTGGGATGCGCTGGGCGGGGCTGCAGACCATGTAAGGGAATCTTTGGCGTGCTGGACGCTGATCATTGGGGATGAATGCGTTAAGCGCTGATTAGCATGCATTTGGCAAGCTAATTGCGCTAAGAGCCCTGTTTAGCATGCATTTGCATGCCACTTGCGCTAAGAGCCCTCGAGTGCGTTGTTTCAGGCGCTCGAGGGCTCTGATCATGGGTTGGCTGCAAACTCCGGCGCTAGTATGGCGTTAACAGTCTCTAGCGCCGGAGTTTGCTTTTGATCATGAGGGCCTAAATGTCTTGGATAATAAGTAATATCTTATAAACCACCATGCTTCAGTTGGCATCTGGAATATGTCCTGGTCAATGAGGAAAGGGATAACTGATCAAACCAGATGGGCCGACTGGTCTTTTTTTCTTCATCTACTATTTGAAGCACAGTACCAGTTACCGTCAAAACCCACAGCTAGCCTTATTTTATTTATTTATTTGTTGCATTTGTATCCCACATTTTCCCACCTTTTTGCAGGCTCAATGTGGCTTACATTATGCCGTAATGGCGATCGCCGTTTCCGGAATGAGAAATACAGAGTAGTGTTATATGTACAATACCGAGAGTACTGTTTTTCTCAAGTAGCTCGATAAGATTTCTTCTCCTGTTTTACTTTAGAGTCTCATTAAAGAGCTTTGCAGCTGCCCATCATAAGCAAACACTTGATCCTGTTCCAGCAGCTCCAGGTGAACATCCATCTGTTCTAGATGTACAAGATATCCTATGATTCAGACAAGTTTAAAAAAAAACACACCAGATATTTAACAAGTTTACGATGTCAGCATTTATTTTATTTTTGTTACATTTGTACCCCGCACTTTTTCCCACTCATGGCAGGCTCAATGCGGCTTACATGGGGCAATGGAGGGTTAAATGACTTGCCCAGAGTCACAAGGAGCTGCCTGTGCCTGAAGTGGGAATTGAACTCAGTTCCTCAGGACCAAAGTCCACCACCCTAACCACTAGGCTACTCCTCCACTGTTGCTACTATTTGAGATTCTACATGGAATGTTGCTATTCCACTAGCAACATTCCATGTAGAGGTTGGCCCTTGCAGATCACCAATGTGGCCGCGCAGGCTTCTGCTTCTGTGAGTCTGACGTCCTGCACGTACGTGCAGGACGTCAGACTCACAGAAACAGAAGCCTGCGCAGCCTTCTACATGGAATGTTGCTAGTGGAATAGCAACATTCCATGTAGAATCTCCAATAGTAGCAACATTCCATGTAGAATCTCCAATAGTATCTGTTTTATTTTTGTTACATTTGTACCCTGCGCTTTCCCACTCATGGCAGGCTCAATGCGGCTTACATGGAGCAATGGAGGGTTAAGTGACTTGCCCAGAGTCACAAGGAGCTGCCTGTGCTTGAAGTGGGAATCAAACTCAGTTCCTCAGGACCAAAGTCCACCACCCTAACCACTAGGCCACTCCTCCTTTTGCGATAGGGACAGATGTGTTACCAGTTCTTCTGAATGGACTGCTACTATTGCTGATTTTATAACACTACTAGATATATGGAGCAATGTACAGACATACTTTGCGGGACACAGTCCCTACTCTGTGGAGCTCACAATTTAGACAGAAGAGACAAAGGAGAGTTTTCAGGAAATATTAAGGGGCCCTTTTACTAAGACGCACCTAAAAGTGGACTGCGCTGGTGAAGGACGCACGCGAGTCCATATTTCAGCATGCCTGAAAAAGAGGCATTTTTTTTTTTGTGAACGAAAATGGTCGTGTGGCAAAATTAAAACAAGCGTGCGTCCATTTTCGGACTGAGACCTTACTGCCACCCATTGACTTAGCGGTAAGGTCTCACGCGCTAACCGGGCAGTAAGCATCAGCACGCTTAAACTGCCGATTACCACCGGGTAAGCGCCACGTGGTAGAAAATGGAAAATATTTTCTACCGCGTGTTTTGGACATGCGTCACAAATGGAATTACTGCCTGGGGCACACGGTAGCCTGGCGGTAGTTCCAATTTGACGCACGTTGGATGCACGTGGAGGGGCATAATCAAACGGGGATGACCATCTCTAAGGGCGCCCATCTCTAAGGACGTCCTGGCGAAGGGGCGGGGAAGCCCGTATTATCGAAACAAGATGGGCGTCCATCTTTCGCTTCAGTAATACGGTCAGGGACGCCCAAATCTCAACATTTAGGTTAACCTTAGAGATGGTTGACCTTAGAGATGGTCGTTCCTGGTTTTCGGCCATAATGGAAACCGAGGACACCTATCTCAAAAACGACCAAATCCAAGCCATTTGGTCGTGGGAGGAGCCAGCATTTGTAGTGCACTGGTCCCCTTCACATGCCAGGACACCAACCGGGCACCCTAGGGAGCACTGGAGTTGGCTTCACAAATTGCTCCCAGATGCATAGCTCCCTTACCTTGGGTGCTGAGCCCCCCAACCCCCCCAAAACCCACAACTGTACAACACTACCATAGCCCTAAGGGGTGAAGGGGGGCACCTACATGTGGGTACAGTGGGATTCGGGTGGGTTTTGATGGGCTCCCATTTTCCACCACAAGTGTAACAGGTAGGGGGGGGGGGGGTTATGGGCCTGGGTCCGCCTGGCTGAAGTGCACTGCACCCACTAAACTGCTCCACGGACCTGCATACTGCTGTCAGGGAGCTGGATATGACATTTGAGTTTGGCAAAAAAAATTTTAAAGTTTTTTTTAGGGTGGGAGGGGGTTGGTGACCACTGGGGGAGTAAGGGGAGGTCATCCCCGATTCCCTCCGGTGGTCATCTGGTCAGTTCAAGTACCTTTTTGAGGCTTGGTTGTGAAAAAAAATGGACCAAGTAAAGTCGGCCAAGTGCTCATCAGGGTCACCCTTCTTTTTTCCATTATTGGCCAAGGACGCCCATCTGCTAAGCATGCCCCAGTCCCGCCTTCGCTACGTCTCCGACATGCCCCCAGGAACTTTGGTCGTCCCCGCGACGGAAAGTAGTTGAGGGCGCCCAAAATCGGCTTTCGATTATGCCGATTTGGGCGACCCTGAGAGAAGGACGCCCATCTCCTGATTTGTGTTGGAAGATGGGCACCCCTCTCTTTCGAAAATGCCCCTGATAGTCAGGCCTGGTTATGCTAGTTCAGAGGTGGTGCCAAATGCAACGCTAAAGAAATGAGCTTTGAGAAATGCTTTGACTCTAGGGAGAGAAAGTTCAGATCGCAGGGAAGGGGGGAAAATCATTCCAAAATTTGGGGGCCAAAAAGAAGGCAGTAGTGGTCCTAGTCAATTTATAGCGGGCAAAACAGGGGAGAGGGTAAGATCAGACAGCGCCCATCTAAGGAGGGGCCAGGCCGGGATGTAGGAAATGATAACAGAGGAAAGATAAGAGGAACTACCAAAGTGGAGAACTTTGTGGATGAGAACCAAGACCTTGAACCAAGGCCTAAAGAAGGTAGGGAGCTAGTGTAAGTGGAGAAACAAGGGGGTGAAGCGATCATGATTTTTAGCATGTAGTAGAGGACGGACAGCAGAATTTTGAAGACGGCGTTGCTGAGTCTGGGTAATACCAGCAGCTGAATTCTAAACATGCCGGTGTCAATATTCAGCGGCAGCACTGAGCTTAGTTTTTGAGATGCCAGACACAGTGTTAGAATAAAATACCTTTATTAACCAGCAGAGGGGTGTTGATGCCTCTCTACAAGTCATCGGTGAGGCCCCACTTGGAGTACTGTTTTCAATTTTGGAGGCCGTATCTTGCTAAAGATGTAAAAAGACTGGAAGCGGTGCAAAAAAAGTTACAAAAATAGTAAAGGGATTTGCATTGTAGACCGTAGGAGGAGAGACTTGCTGACCTGAACATGTATACCTTGGAGGAAAGGAGAAACAGGGGTGACATGATACAGACATTCAAATATTTGAAAGGTATTAATCCGCAAACAAACCTTTTTTGGAGACGGGAAGACGGTAGAACTAGAGGACATTGAATTGAAGTTGAAGGGGGGCAGACTCAGGAGTAATGTCAGGAAGTATTTTTTCACAGAGAGGGTGGTGGATGCTTGGAATGCCCTCCCGCGGGAGGTGGTGGAGATGTAAACGGTAATGGAATTCAAACATGCGTGGGATAAACACAAAGGAATCCTGTTTAGAAGGAATGGATCCACGGAATCTTAGCAGTGATTAGGTAGTAACGACGGTAAATGGGAACCAAAGCCAGTGCTGGGCAGACCTCTACGCTCTACGCCCTGATCGTGACTGAATAGATAGGGATGGGTTTGAGTGTAAATTTTAAGGGGCTTCGACATTAGCTTCAGAACTTTTAGTACAAGAAGAGTATTGGGCAGACTTTTACAGTCTGTGTCCTGAGAATGGCAAGGACAAATCAAACTCAGGTACACACATAAAGTATCACATACCATGTAAAATGAATTTATATTGTTGGGCAGACTGGATGGACCGTTCAGGTCTTTATCTGACGTCATTTACTATGTTACTATGTTAGGCTGCACTAAATACATGTGTAGCACACTGACTATTGCTGGCTATCCTCCTTCTATATAGAGGCTCATTTACAAAGTTATGTAGGTTAGTATGGGGGTCTTTTACAAAGCTGTGCTAGTGTCTTTAGCTCATGGTAAAAATCAGCTGGTGGTAAACGCTGCATTGACCACTAGGCTACTTTTGCAGCTGTGTTCAGAATGCCCAGAATGCCTGATGCTGTCAGGGAGCCTAGGTTCCCTTTCCACTGTTACTTTCAGGGGTGAGGGAGTGGGACAGTAACGACTGGAGGATTAAGGGAAAGGAAAATGGACTTGATATACCGCCTTTCTGAGGTTTTTGCAACTACATTCAAAGCGGTTTACATATATTCAGATACTTATTTTGTACCAGGGGCAATGGAGGGTTAAGTGACTTGCCCAGAGTCACAAGGAGCGGGAATCAAACCCAGTTCCCCAGGATCAAAGTCCACTGCACTAACTACTAGGCTACTCTTCCACTCGCAACATTCCATGTAGAAGCCTGCCCTGCAGATCAGCAATGCGGCTGCGCAGGCTTCTGTTTCTGTGAGTCTGACGTCAAATAGCAGCAACAGAATCTCAATAGTAGCAACATTCCATGTAGAATCTCAAATAAGGAAAGGGAAATGGACTTGATATACCACCTTTCTGAGGTTTTTGCAACTACATTCAAAGCGGTTTACATATATTCAGGTACTTATTTTGTGCCAGGGGCAATGGAGGGTTAAGTGACTTGCCCAGAGTCATAAGGAGCTGCAGTGGGAATCGAACTCAGTTCCCCAGGATCAAAGTCCACTGCACTAACCACTAGGCTACTCCTGCAGTTGTCAGTTACTTAATCAGGATACCTTTTTATACCCTAGATATGATTAAAACAGGTCTAATTTAGGATATATTGAGTTTTCTGGGATCTTGCCAGGTATCTTTGACCTGGATTGGCCACTGTTGGAAACAGGATGCTGGGCTTGATGGACCTTTGGTCTGTCCCAGTGTGGCAATACTTATGTACTTAAGTAGGTAAAAAAAAATCTTGTGACAACCACTTAATTACATTCAGATGTACGATATCACTGGTCAATGGAGCCATTTGACCAAGGTTACCTAAAGGACCTGTAAGTTCAGCAGGATTTGAACTACTAGCTTCTATTTCATTGCTCCAGTCTACTGCATGTCGTGTCTCTTTATGACCTTCAATGTGGACTACACAGTTACTGTTTCTTACTGTAATTACAGTAAGAATTGATTATCTGAGGATGATTAGAACAGTAGCCTGATTTAGTATTTGGAAGCGTGAAGGAATGCAGGTGCACAATTTTTTACTTTCTATGTACTGTGATCCAGCTTTCTCTGCACCCTGTCTTTCCTTTACTTACACAAAAGGCCTCTGAAAAAGGAAAAAAACATGCTGAATTTTTCACGGAAATTACAAAGACAGTACGAACAACGTTAGCTACCAGCACACAAGGTGAGAACTTACTTACATTCAGTCCATATGTTAAGCTGCCGTGTCTTAACCAGAGGGATATTTGCATCTATTGTTGATTAAACAGTGAGGAAGATTCAGCTTCTGTTTCCAAAATCCTACTTGCAAATGCACAGGCTGATTTTGACAGGAGTCTAAATTCACCCCTTGAAAACTGAACAAGGCTAAGTTCCTAATTTACAGCCTCTTTTCCCAAACCGCGCAAGCGATTCCCAGTACAGCAATATCGACAAAGCCCATTCACTTAGAAACCTAAGTATCTGTTTATTAAAATATGGTCCAGTTTTGCATTTGTGGGCTACCTGTAGAAATGTTTCCAACATGTTCCCATACAGTTTTCACATAGAAAAATACTTTAGCAATCAGAAAATCTACTTTAAGATAGACCGGATACACTTAGAGCCTCCTACTTAAGAAGCAGTAAATGCAGCCATATTGGGGGAGATTCTATATGTGGCACCTAAAAAATCCCCACGTAAAAGCGTATTCTATAAATGGCGCCTTTGTCATCTGAACTATCCCGCCCCTTTAGAAAACAGGAAGTTGCATCAGAAGGGGTGGGACGGTTCAGAGAAAAAGCCCTGGTGCAGGTCACAGGCAGCCTATGAGTCAGGGTCGAAGCCAGACCTCGGCGGGAGGGGGGTCCAGAGCCCGAGGTGGGGGGGGGGCACATTTTAGCCCGCTTCCTCCAGCTGCTGACCCTCCCCCACCACTTTTGACCCCTCCCGCCGCCGCTGTCGCCAGGTACCTTTGCCGGAGGGGGTCTCCAACCCCCACCAGCCGAAGTCTTCTTCAGCACTGGTCTCCGGCACTGATCTGTTTCTGTGAGTCCTGACTCTTGACGTCTTGCATGGGGCTACATACAGGACATGCATGCAGGATGTGAGGAGTCAGTACTCACAGAAATGGATCAGTGAACGCGCCGGAGACCGGCGCTGAAGAAGACTTCGGCTGGTGGGGGTTGGGAACCCCACCAGCAAAGGTACCTGGCGGCGGCGGGAGGTGGGGGTCAAAAGTGGTGGGGGAGGGTCAGCGGCGGGGGGGGGGGGGGGGTCAAAAGTAGAGGGGGCCAGGGCTAAATCTGTGGGGGCCCATGGCCCTGTGGCCCCACCTAGCTATGCCCCTGCTGTGTGCCACTGGCACTGCCTGGGCAAAGACTGGACGTGATTTTAAGGCATGGGGGAGCGTAGGAAGGAGAGGGAATAGTGAGAGCTTTGTGGGGCCAGGAAGGGAAGGCAGAGATGTGGTGGGAGGGAGAAGGGAGGGACTGGCAGGAGGTTTATATGCAACCTAACTTAGGAGCTTAGCCAGGTGCCTAAATTTAGGTGGTCAGACACGTTTTTCTAAATAATACAAAAAATTTATATCTATGTTTTATTGGCCTCATAATCATTTGTTCTGCATTTTAACACATGAATTAAAATGGTTCAGTGACATCTCTTACTTACCATACAAAATATAAGTTCCAAGGGACTTGAGTAGCCCAAGGCCCTTCCCTGTGTTTTCACCACACAAGCAGTCCAGAACGATATCTACGCCATCTGGTGAGATCCTGAAACAGAAAGAAAAGTGGAACCTTTGCATTCATTGTCACAGGGGCTGGCTACGTTTTCCAATCTATTTATTCTAAGAATATATTTATGTTGATAGATACAATACCAAGCATAACACTTCAGCTACTCCCCGCAGGGCTGGATCCACTATGTAATAACATGGTTCCATAAACATCCAATTTAGATTTTATTTGAATTGCTTCCTGAGAAACACATGGTCTGAGGATATGGCTAAAATCAGCTGTGTATATTGCTAAGCAGCATGCCAGAATCCTCAGCTGGAATTAACAATGATTTTATGAAAATTTCGTAGGCTGTGAACAGCTAAAAATAAAAATGTATAACTCCTTGGACTGTATATTTAGGGCCCAATATTCAAAATGATTCATGCGGGCAGGAAGGGATTTATGTGCTGAGCAGAACAGGAGGGGATATTCAGTCACCACTAATGATGGAATGAACTGGGGGGAGGGGGTGCCAAATCTAGGCGGAACTGGAAATTATCTGGGCACTGGTGATATTTCAGTATTGGTTCTCATATTGCATGTAGGATTTCTATTTATTTATTTATTTTCCACATTTCTATTTCACGTTATCCTTGGGATTCTAGGCTGATTACAACCCAACATACACAATTTATGGCATTTGGAACACGATGTACAAACAATAAAATAAAAATTAAATTGCCAAAACAAACCAATAATCACTGTCATCCCAAAGTTCATAAAGTCAATTCATGGAAGTCATGCACTTAAACTGAAGGCCTGGCTAAACAAAAAGGTTTTTAAAGGAGTCCTTCAAGGAGCATGATTTTCAATGGTAAGTCATTTCACATTTTAGGTCCTGCAACAGAAAAAAATAGATGTCCGATTTTTCCTCAAGGTCTATCATGTGAAAAGAAGGCACATCCAACAAATTAGAAGCTGCCAATCGTAGGGATGGCCATGGTTGATGCAAATGCAATGTGGAAGAAACTACCAGAGAAATGTTGTTAATCAAAACCTCAACGGTAAAATCTTACATCGTATCCAATAGTCAATTGGCAGCCAACGTAACGCCATCTAAACAGGACTCATATGTTCTCTTCTCGAATGTCCTGTAAATCAACCTGGCAGTAGCATTCTACGCAATTTCTAAAGATTTCAAAGAACGTTTAGAAACACCTACTAATAAACTGTTACAGTAGTGAAAATGAGGACAAACAACACATTGCATTACCATTCTAAAATTACAATCTGTCAGAAGATGCTGTAAATGCCTCTCCTTGCTCATTTAAGTATATTTATTTATTTAGATATTGCTCACACCTTTTTCAGTAGTAACTCAAGCTGAGTTACAGTCAGGTACACTGGATATTTCTCTGTCCCAGGAGGGCTCACAATCTAAGTTGAGGCAATAGAGGGTTAAGTGACTTGCCCAAGATCACAAGGAGCAGTGGGGGGATTTGAACTGGCCACCATCTGGATTGCAAGACTGGTGCTCTAACCACTAGGCCACTCCTCCACTCAGCAACATTCCATGTAGAATCACCACTAATAGCAACATTCCATGTAGAATCTTCACTATTTATTTAGATTTTGCTCACACCTTTTTCAGTAGTAGCTCAAGGAGACTTACATTCAGATACTCTGGATATTTCTCTGTCCCAGGAGGGCTCACAATCTAAGTTTGCACTTGAGGCAATGGAGGGTTAAGCAACTTGCCCAAGATCACAAAGAGCAGCAGTGGGATTTGAACCGGCCACCTCTGGATTGCAAGACCGGTGCCCTAACCACTAGGCCACTCCTCCACTATAGCATAGAATACTGGCCATAGAGAGTATCTCTGCTGACTCGGACATTCAGTACCAGTATAAGATCTGGCCCTGATTGTCTGGGTCTAAATTAGCTGGAGACAGTCAGCATTCATAGAAAGGATGAATGCCGCTGGCTTAATATTGACCTAGTAAATATATGCTGGGGAAGCTGTGACATACTGTAGTCAAGGTAACTCTGTCTGGTGGGGTTTCTTTACCTACTGATTCTGGAAGGGACAGAGTAACGCTGCACTGATTATATTCACATCGATTAAAGCGGTATGTAGCTGACATTTCAGAAATTTACTGAACTGCATATTCCTAAAACAAAAGGTTTTAATTTGTTGGATTTGAGAAAAAAAAAACCCCACCATTTTGGTGGCTGATGTGTGTTTTTCTCTCTGTTCCTCTGTGAAACTTGAGACGTGCTTATGCTCACATGCCTTTCCATAGGTTTTGGTTATTGCCTTGTGTGCTGCTAGACCTGGGGATTTCTGAGGGGGTCCGTTTACTAAGCTGCTTAAGTGCTTATGCGCGCCCAACGCGCGTCCATTCCGAGCCACCGACCAGCTACCGCGTGGCCTGGGCGGTAATTTCATTTTTGACGTGTGTCCCCTACGTGCGTCAGAAAATATTTTTATTTTCTGGCATGTGGGCGGTAATCGGCATTTGAATGCGCATTGACCATTACCGCCCGGTTAAGGCATGAGACCTTACCACTAAGTCAATGGGTGGCGGTAAGGTCTCAGGCCCAAAATGGATGCGCACCAATTTTTATTTTGCCGCGCGTCCAGAGTCACAAGGAGCTGCCTGTGCCTGAAGTGGGAATCAAACTCAGTTCCTCAGGACCAGAGTTCACCACCCTAACCACTAGGCCACTCCTCCTTTGGCAGGAATATTCGCCCTAGAAGTTTCTCTCAAGGAATAGGAGATACTAAAGCCTGTTCTACTGGTAACCAAATTGGTGCTAAGGTCTCTCTCATTTACTAAGCATTCAACAGCTGTCCTCAATGTTGTCTTGTTCCCTTAAAGAAATTCTAGGGGTTTACTCTTCCACAAAAAATTGTGTGAGCATGCTATTGAGGACAGCTGTTGAATGCTTAGTAAATGAGAGAGACCTTAGCACCAATTTGGTTACCAGTAGAACAGGCTTTAGTATCTCCTATTCCTTGAGAGAAACTTCTAGGGCGAATATTCCTGCCAAAGGAGGAGTGGCCTAGTGGTTAGGGTGGTGAACTCTGGTCCTGAGGAACTGAGTTTGATTCCCACTTCAGGCACAGGCAGCTCCTTGTGACTCTGGGTAAGTCACTTAACCCTCCATTGCCCCATGTAAGCTGCATTGAGCCTGCCATGAGTGGGAAAGCGCGGGGTACAAATGTAACAAAAATAAAATAGATACTATTGGAGATTCTACATGGAATGTTGCTACTATTGGAGATTCTACATGGAATGTTGCTACTATTTGAGGTTCTGTTGCTACTCTTTGAGATTCTACATGGAATGTTGCTACTATTGGAGATTCTACATGGAATGTTGCTATTCCACTAGCAACATTCCATGTAGAAGCCTGCGCAGGCTTCTGTTTCTGTGAGTCTGACGTCCTGCACGTACGTGCAGGACGTCAGACTCATAGAAGCAGAAGCCTGCGCGGCCACATTGGTGATCTGCAAGGGCCGACTTCTACATGGAATGTTGCTAGTGGAGTGGAATAGCAACATTCCATGTAGATCAAATAGTAGCAACAGTGGAGGAGTGGCCTAGTGGTTAGGGTGGTGGACTTTGGTCCTGGGGAACTGGGTTCAATTTCCACTGCAGGCACAGGCAGCTCTTTGTGACTCTGGGCAAGTCACTTAACCCTCTATTGCCCCATGTAAGCCGCATTGAGCCTGCCATGATTGGGAAAGCGCGGGGTACAAATGTAACAAAAATAAAATAGATACTATTGGAGATTCTACATGGAATGTTGCTACTATTGGAGATTCTACATGGAATGTTGCTATTCCACTAGCAACATTCCATGTAGAAGCCTGCGCAGGCTTGTTTCTGTGAGTCTGACGTCCTGCACGTACGTGCAGGATGTCAGACTCACAGAAGCAGAAGCCTGTGCGGCCACATTGGTGATTTGCAAGGGCCGACTTCTACATGGAATGTTGCTAGTGGAGTGGAATAGCAACATTCCATGTAGAATCTCAAATAGTAGCAACAGTGGAGGAGTGGCCTAGTGGTTAGGGTGTAGTGGTTAGGGTGGTGGACTTCGGTCCTGGGGAACTGGGTTCAATTTCCACTGCAGGCACAGGCAGCTCCTTGTGACTCTGGGCAAGTCACTTAACCCTCCATTGCCCCATGTAAGCTGCATTGAGCCTGCCATGAATGGGAAAGCGCGGGGTACAAATGTAACAAAAATAAAATAGATACTATTGGAGATTCTACATGGAATTTTGCTACTATTGGAGATTCTACATGGAATGTTGCTATTCCACTAGCAACATTCCATGTAGAAGGCTGCGCAGGCTTGTTTCTGTGAGTCTGACGTCCTGCACGTACGTGCAGGACGTCAGACTCACAGAAGCAGAAGCCTGCGCGGCCACATTGGTGATCTGCAAGGGCCGACTTCTACATGGAATGTTGCTAGTGGAATAGCAACATTCCATGTAGAATCTCAAATAGTAGCAACAGTGGAGGAGTGGTCTAGTGGTTAGGGTGTAGTGGTTAGGGTGGTGGACTTTGGTCCTGAGGAACTGAGTTCGATTCCCACTTCATGCACAGGCAGCCCCTTGTGACTCTGGGAAAGTCACTTAACCCTCCATTGCCCCATGTAAGCCGCATTGAGCCTGCCATGAGTGGGAAAGCGCAGGGTACAAATGTAACAAAAATAAAATAGATACTATTGGAGATTCTACATGGAATGTTGCTATTCCACTAGCAACATTCCATGTAGAAGGCTGTGCAGGCTTCTGTTTCTGTGAGTCTGATGTCCTGCACGGACGTCACGTCAGACAAGCAGAAGCCTGCGCGGCCACATTGGTGATCTGCAAGGGCCGACTTCTACATGGAATGTTGGAATAGCAACATTCCATGTAGAATCTCCAATAGTAGCAACAGTGGAGGGAGTGGCCTAGTGGTTAGGGTGGTGGACTTTGGTCTTGAGGAACTGAGTTCAATTCCCACTTCAGGCACAGGCAGCTCCTTGTGACTCTGGGCAAGTCACTTAACCCTCCATTGAGCCTGCCATGAGTAGGAAAGCACGGGGTACAAATGTAACTAAAATGAAGGCCCTTTAGCAGTGTCAATGTGTACAGCCTCTTTTTTGGAGTTTCAGCTTAAAATCACAGGGAGACTCTGGGTTCATCCCCACATTAGAACTGGCTCCAAACCAATGTTTCGGAAATAGTGGTAAATCATAACATATTCCAACTGAAAGACATTCTTGATAGAAGTCATTTCCTCTCTTTCTCATGTATCCAAAGTAGATTTGTTTTGCCCGTATCACATATTATAGGTATTTACAGCTGCATGCTATGTTTGCAGACTAAAAACAGCAAAATAGTGTAAGAAATACAGTTGATATTTCTAGGGATGGGTTGTTGTTTGCAACAGCAAATCCTATGCTTTATCATTTCATTAGTAAATAAAAGCAAGCGAAAACCCCAAAACCAACAAAAAAACATGACATTTCATGCTTTCTCACTCACCTATAGTGTGCACTAAGCAGAAAGAAGGCACATTATTTCCGAAAGAGGGCGCACTTTTTCCCCAACAGTGGAACCACCACGTATGCATGTGCTCGCTTTCTGAACTAGTGCACACTATTATCGGAAACTGACAAAACGGGCAGAAAAACCACAATAAAATCAAAAATTCTCATAAACGGCACAGAAAACAACATTAACATTTTCTGGCTATGGGGATGGGACTTGTATACTGCCTGTCTGTGGTTTTTCCAACTACATTCAAAGTGGTTTACATATTATATACAGGTACTTATTTGTACCTAGGACAATGGAAGGTTAAGTGACTTGCCCAGAGTCACAAGGAGCTGCAGTCAGAATTGAACCCAGGTCCCCAAGATCAGAGTTCACTGCACTAACCACTAGGCTAGTCCTCTACTCCATGTCTAGGCTATCTATTCCTAGATGTTTCTTCTCTCTTTCAGCTGAATGCACATCCCTAAGGGAAAACCCATGGAGTTACCCTTGAAAATGAGATTGCATGCTTGCAGGTAGACTTATAATGGAAACTTTCAAAATTTCCTTCAATTGTTATATTTTGTAGAAACAAAACAGGAGACAACCCGCTGCAGTATCCAAGTAGACAGTAAAAACAGCAGCAGTGATCCAAGGAAGAACGAGACGGCAAAGGCTCACTCAAATGTAATTTTTACATTTCAGTGAACCTTTGCCGTCTCATCCTTGCTTGAATCACTGCTGCTGTTTGTACTATCAAATTATATTTTGTGACATTATACTGTACTACTACAGATATCCAACACTGCTTAGCACTGACTATTTACTGAGCAGTGGCGTAACTGTGTGGGGCAACAGGTCCTGAGCCCCACCCCCTCCCAATTTCCTCCGGGCCCCTGGTTTTGCTGGCAGGGGTCCCCAACCCCGGGCAGCTGAAGCCTTGTCCAGCGTCGGTCTTCGGCGCCGCAGCGTTGCCTGTCCTGCTCTTTTCCCCTCACGTCCTGCACGCTCCTTTTAGTGAAATTGAGTTATGGTATTGTGGTGATAGATATGTGTTTTGTATGTTTCTTGATACCCTTGGATCCTGTGTTTCCTGGAATGTAGGGGGGATTTCATCCTTATTAAACGTCAGAAAATACTCCAGGCTCTGAATAAGAGGAGGGCATCTGTAGCCTTCCTCCAGGAGAAATGTTTGGACATCTCTGAGCATGCTAACCTTGAGCGTTGGTGGGTGGCTAGCTATATTAGGTTGGAGGAGTGACCTAGTGGTTAGGGTGGTGGACTTTGGTCCTGAGGAACTGAGTTCGATTCCCACTTCAGGCACAGGCAGCTCCTTGTGACTCTGGGCAAGTCACTTAACCCTCCATTGACCCATGTAAGCTGCATTGAGCCTGCCATGAGTGGGAAAGCGTGGGGTACAAATGTAACAAAAATAAATATTGAGTCTCCTGCGGTTGGTAAAAAAGCCAGGGTTATTACTCCTTTTTGGAAGGGCCTCATGATGGATGTTCAGCAGGTGGTTACTGATTCTGCAGGGCGTTATGCTATTGCTCTGGATGTTATTGGGGGTAGCTCTTTTGTGCTGTGTAATCTATTTGCCCCTAATGAATATAGTAAATCCTTTTTTTTGCAGGTATATTGAGGAAGCTTCATAAATGGGGGGATAACCTTTAATTGTGGGAGGAGACTTTAACAGGGTGGCAGTTTTGAAAATCACAACGTGGACGTTTTCCTGTGAAAAAACATCCATCTGGCGCTCTGTGACGCTTTGGAGATGTTTTTTTTTCTTTTGAAAATGAGCGCCTTAGGGTTCTAAGTCTACTGAAAACCAGGAACAAACCTAACTTAGGTGCCTAAATTTAGGAGCTCTGATTTTTTTTTTTTTGGGGGGGAAGGGGGACTATCAGGCCTTAAGTGTATATACAAAGTGAACACTGTTGCGACATCAAAGAAACTACATAATAGTACAACCAATTTTCATTATTAAAATCGTTTGCAATAAAAATATTAAAACAGAAGTAACCAAATGCCATGAATCATTCCAGATGTATGTTTTTCCCTGGATGGATCCCCCATCTCTACAGCACCCACCCATTCAGATCAAGATATGCTTCAAAGAAAATGACAGACTGCTCAGAATACTGCTGCACGGCTGATCTATGGAACATCGAGGTTCGAAAGTTCGAGGCCACTGCGTGAGAAACTACATTGGCTACCCGTTAAAGACCGGATCACTTTTAAAGTTTGCACCCTGGTGCATAAAATCCTCTACGAAGAACCTCCAGCTTACATGGATAACCTTATCAACTTACCACTTAGGAACTCTGACAGATCATCTCGTTCGTACTTAACTCTCCATTGCCCTACATGTTCTGGCCTCAAGTATAAAGCCACTTAGGCATCCACCTTCCCCTATGTTGGTGCTCATTTGTGGAATGGATTACCTAAATCTGTAAAAACTACTCCCGATCATCTGACCTTCAGGAAAGCTCTCAAGACCACCTTATTTGGAATAGCTTACGCTAACGTCTCGCCGTTGCATCCCTAACTGTTGTACTGTACCTTAATGACATCCTCCACATTCTTACCCCTTCCCCTCCTCTGTAATTACTTACTGATCACTCCTACTTCCATGTACTTGATTGTTTATGCCAAATTAATGTATGCCTGTTCAGCCCTTCACTGTTGTAAGCCACATTGGGCCTCCCCGCAGGTGAGAAAATGTGGGATATAAATGCCATCAATAAATAAATAAATAAATATAAGGACAGCTATTTGTTTCACGGTGCTGAAATTATTTGATTTATTTTAGAGGCTCAGGAAGCAAATGAACAGTGATGAATTCATCTCGACATCTAAATCTCTTTTCAGGTGTTTTCTGAAATTCCTGGGTTTTACAATGGTCTACACAGGCCCATCTCATTACTGTCATACTGCAAAATGCCTGCATCATTTCCTTACCTTTTTACTTCTTGGACATAGTCAGCATTTCTGTCAAAGAGGTGAGTTAAAGATCCTTTGATGGCTTCGTGTTTAAAAGATGAAGCTGTTCCAAAGACAGTAACGTTGGGGATGGTTGAACATAGCTGGGCAACAGCTTGGCCCTGTGAACACAGCAATACATTAGCCTTCCCATTTACAGAATAGCATATATCAATTCTTACAAAGCAAAGCAAGAAATCAAGACATAGGCATTATAATACACAAAAGGGTCAATATTCAGACCATGAGAGGGAGCTTGGCTAACTCCCACGGTCGGCGGTCAGCCTGGATATTCAATTCCGGGCTGTTTCCGGTGACCGGCATTGAATATCTGGCTTATTTTTAACCGGTTTCAAGTTAACCAGCTAAGTCGATATTTGAAGATAGCCGGTTAACTTTAAACCAGTTAAAGATATACCAGCTATTTAAGCGGCCTAGTTAGAATAACCGGATATGGCTTGACTATTTGGGGATAGTCTGCTATATTGCGTGATATAACTGGTTATCGGCACTAACTGGGAATGTTCAGCAGGGGATAACTAGCTATTCATTCCTAGTCAGTTAAATGACGTGGAGGGGCATAATCGAATGGGGACGATCATCTCTAAGGGCGCCCATCTCTAAGGACGTCCCGGCGAAGGGGCGGGGAAACCCGTATTATCGAAACAAGATCGGCATCCATCTTTTGTTTCGATAATACGGTCGGGGACGCCCAAATCTCAACACTTAGGTCGATCTTAGAGATGGTCGACCTAAATGTTGAGATGGTCGACCTTAGAGATGGTCGTCCCTGGTTTTTGGCCATAATGGAAACCAAGGACGCCCATCTTAGAAACGACCAATTCTATGCCATTTGGTCGTGGGAGGAGCCAGCATTCGTAGTGCACTGGTCCCCCTCACATGTCAGGACACCAACCGGGCACCCTAGGGGGCACTGCAGTGGACTTTAGAAAAAGCTCCCGGGTGCATAGCTCCTTTACCTTGTGTGCTGAGCCTCCCAAACCCTCCCAAAACCCACTCCCCACAAATGCACACCACTACCATAGCCCTTAGGGATGAAGGGGACACCTACATGTGGGTACAGTGGGTTTGTGGTGGGTTTTGAAGAGCTCACATTTACCAGCACAAGTGTAACAGGTAGGGGGGGATGGGCCTGGGTCCACCTGCCTGAAGTGCACTGCAGTACCCACTAAAACTGCTCCAGGGTCCTGCATACTGCTGTCAGGGAGCTGGGTATGATATTTGAGGCTGGCATAGAGGCTGGAAAAATATTTTAAAATTTCTTTTTTAGGGTGGGAGGGGGTTAGTGACCACTGGGGGAGTAAGGGGAGGTCATCACCCATTCCCTCCAATGGTCATCTGGTCATTTAGGGCACATTTGTGTGGCTTGGTTGTAAAAAAAAGGACCAAGTAAAGTTGTCCAAGTGTTCGTCAGGGATGCCCTTCTTTTTTCCATTATCGGCCGAGGACACCGATGTGTTAAGCACGCCCCAGTCCCAACTTCACTGTGCTTCCAACACACCCCTGGGAAGATTGGTCGTCCCTGCGATGGAAAGCAGTTGAGGACGTCCAAAATTGGCTTTCGATTATGCCGATTTGCCCTGTGAGAAGGATGCCCATCTTCCAATTTGTGTCGAAAGATGGGCGCCCTTCTCTTTCGAAAATAAGCCTGATCGACTCAGAAATAACTTGAAGAAATACTTCTTCACAGAAAGTTGGTGAATTTGTGGTGGAAATGGTGGAGATGAAAACAGTATCTGAATTTATGAGTGCTTGGAACAAATACATAGGATGTCTAAGGGAGTGATAACTGAATCCTATGTTGTAGGTCTCATTACAATAAATACAGTGCTGATTTTTTTCTGGGTAGGTTCCTTGATGAGTTTTGGAAGTTGGTGTTTTTATGGTATGGCAGATTTGTGGTATATAAGGTGTTAATATATGGCTCCTCTTTTACCAAATGGGACTCTGAAAAATCTGAACCTAACACGGTTCTCACAAGCTAGAGCAGACATATGGTGGTACTGTGGAACCCGCACTATCCGCCATACACTTCCTAACAATTGGACAGGCAGATGTGCCCTAGTAAAATTGGTCATTCCAATCATTATAGCATCCTTGCCTCCTCCTCATAGCAGCTCTTCCTCACGAGTGAAGAGAAATGCAATGCCTGGATCTTTTGATGATCGGGTCTATATAGATGCTATTGGAGTTCCAAGAGGAGTTCCTGATGAGTTTAAAGCCAGAAACCAGGTAGCTGCAGGATTTGAATCAGTTTTCTTTTGGTGGGCGACTATCAATAAGAATCTTGACTGGATCAACTATATATATTACAATCAGCAGAGATTTGTGAATTACACTAGGGATGCAGTTCAAGGAATTGCAACACAATTAGACGCCACTAGCCGGATGACGTTGGAAAATAGATTAGTTCTTGACCAACTTCTAGCAGCGGATGGAGGGGTGTGCCAAAAGATAGGCACCCAGTGTTGCACCTTTATCCCCAACAATACAGCTCCAGATGGATCAATTACCAGAGCTTTAGAAGGCTTAACCTCACTGTCGCAAGAATTGGCAGAGAACTCTGGCGTTGATACATCCTGGACAGGTTGGATGGATAGAGCTTTTGGTAAATGGAAAACATTTATCATTTCAGCAGCCACGACTATAATCATAGTGGTAGCAATTTTTGTTTTAGTAGGATGTTGCATAATCCCTTGTGCTAGAGGCTTAGTAGAACGCTTAATTGAAACCGCAATAATGAAAAGGACCACAGCAGGACAATATGCCCTGTACGAAAATCTCCTTCCCAACACCACAGGAGAAAACACATTGGACTATCTCCCTCCGAGAAGTACCAATCGCTATGCAACTGTTAGAGACACTGGAGAGATGTCTGCAACTGTATAATCAGATAATAACGCACAGGGATAGAATGTAACCATATAAAGCTGTATAAGATGATGTGATCAATTGTGCAAATCTATGCAAATGTATAATTAAGATATAATCAGTATATAACCAATGAATTTGTGATTTATAACAATATAAATATATTGACATACATAAGAATAAGATAGAACCTGCATATTAAAAGGTTGAAGAAAAATTATATTGTAGTAACCATAGGTTTTAGTAGGATTGACATAATTGAAGTACTGCCGAGATGATACTTTCAAACCAAAAACGAAACAAATTGTACCAGCTGATCTTAAGACTCAGATAATTTTATGGCCTCATAGAATACCTTCTGGAATGGATGGTGCCAAGGTACGTTAACCCTGGTGTCACCCTATGGGATAGGGTGAAGAGGGGAATGTTAATATATGGCCTAGCTTTAAGGCTACCACTGGAATAGTGATGGCCAAAGCTATGTAGCCGAAAACAACTGAAAAAGTACTGATTAGGCCAAACAACAAGTAAATGATTTAATATTTGAGAATCTGCAAAAAGCAGGTCTGAACAATGAGTCCTGCCACAAATTGGTACAATTTTTAATTCAAATATAGCACCTGTAATGAAAGATCAGATGAATAAAATGGAGCTTATTAGTTTTGGTATACAATGATACAGAGGTAATACAGAGTTCATGAGATGGTATGAAAAGTATTGCAGCCGGAAGATGTGAAACTGTTATCTCAACGCTTCCCAAAACATGTTGATAATTAGCAGTAGCTGAGAACGGAAGGAGTTGGGTACATCAGATAGCAGATCGCATGGGAAAGTATGATCTCAGAAAGTGAGAAAGATTAGGAGCAAGGTATCTCACCATTCACTTCTATGGAGAAGATAGGGTATAAAAGAGGAGAGATTTTGGCTCAGTTTGAGAGTCCTCTCCAAAGCTTCTGTCAGACGGCGAAGCCCTGTGCGGCTGAAACCAGAATCTGATGTCTGTATTTGTATCAACTTGAAGACTTGTGTTTGGGTAAGAAATAAAATGTACCTATCTATCTAAACCTATCTCTGTCTCTATTTTTATTGATTCTATCTTCTCTTTACCTAACATTTAGCCTACAAGGTAGATCACATACAAGTGACACTCAGTTTTGGACAGAAAGCAGTAGTTATGGGAATTAGTTTTCAATTACGGCTCCTAATGCCACTCCCTTATGATTGGGTGACAATGGAGGTTAGAGAAACTATACAGAACCTAATATATGAAATAAGTACCTTTAGTCCCCTGTGGGAAGGAGTCAGAAAGAGGTCTATAAGAAGAGGTAATTAAAAACAAAGGTGATCACTAGCAAAAGTAACCCCCAGGAAGAGACAAAAACTATATACAGTCAATCCCGTAACATAAATATATATATATATATATATATATATATATATATATATATATATATATACTGTTTGATCATATCAGAATGTCTTATCCAGACAACAACTATTTGTTTTAAAAGGGAACAAAGGAGAATTCAGTATAGGTTGTAACCACAAGCGGCTTGAACAGTTAGTGAATCGTTTGCTCCTATCTGTTTTTGGAAATACCAGTGTTGTTTTTTTTTGTTTTTTTTGTTTAATGTATGGACATATGTTTATATTTTTTGACTTTTTTCAGTCATCGGATATCATGTTATTTTGTTCATACAGATTTCTAGTGAACTTTAGGTGTGTTAAAAATGCTAACGTGCCTAAGTAAACAGGGCCTTTTGGGTTTTTTTGCAGAACATGTATTTATATTTAACACTGGTCCAGTGTCAGGAGCTGGTATATTTAATATTAGAATCCTAGGTTACATAATTAAACTATTAAAAGTTTTACTGAAATAAACAGAATTGCAAATTTTTTTTTTTTTTTTGCAAAGGAAGGAATATGCTGCTTTCTTTTTTTTTGGGGGGGGGGGGAGAACCACCTGAGCAGTGTCCTGGGTGAGGATAGGGTTACCATATTTTGTCCTCTCAAAAAGAGGACACATGTCCGCCCCTGCCCACACCCGCCCCTTTCACATCCTCGCCCCGCTCCCTCTCACATATGCTCCCTCCCCCCCGGGTCACATATTCCCCTCCCCTGCCCCCCCCCGTCACCTCCCCTCCCCCAGGTCACCTCCCCTCCCCTAACTTACTATCTACTGCCCTGGTGGTCTAGTGACCTCTTCGGGGCAGGAAAGAGCCCCCTGTTTCCTGCCCGGACCTCTGTCCTTGCCCTGCATCCTGTTGCTGTGACGGTCTCAGGATTCAAAATGGCCGCCGAGAGTTGAAGTCTCGCGAGGCCGCTTCAACTCTCGGCAGCCATTTTGAATCCTGAGACCATCACAGCAACAGAATGCAGGGCAAGAGCAGGGCTCCGGGCAGGAAACAGCCCTCCTCTTTCCTGCCCCGAAGAGGTCACTAGACCACCAGGGCAGTAGATAGTAAGTAAGGGAAGGGGAGGCTAGGATAGGCCTGCCACCCGCCCGCCCGTTTGTCCAGAAATCCGGACAAACGGGCGGACTGGCAAAACCGATCCGGACGCCCGGACATGTCCTCAAAAAGAGGACATGCCCGGGTAAATCCGGACACATGGTAACCCTAGGTGAGGAAACCCCTCAGTCCCTAACTGGATCATTGATGGGACTTAGAAGCATTTTGTTGTACAGATCCATCCTTTGTTATAACAAATGTTTTAACTTTAAAGTTCAGTTTCTAGCAAGGTTGAAGAACATTTGAAATGCAATAAACCTCAGGTAAAAATAAACCTTTATGGCTGAATGTAGGTGAGATTTTGAAGGAATGCACACTGACTTCTCTTTCTTTAAATTGCATGCTTCAGTGGATAATGTCCTGTTCTGCTCATAAAACCCTCACATCTAACTCATTAATCCCACCATTTTCTTCTGTTCATCGGAGTGCATTACTGCAGCATCCTCCTTAATAGAAGAACCATTAGCACCAGATCATATGTCTGCCATAGATTGCCAGTCTGTGACTTCCTGCTGACCCAGGATAAGCGTCAAGTAATTACTTTAACGATGGAATGAATGCATGTTAAGCTGTTTGCTTTTCCTTTCCTGCCCCACAGCATAGCTGAAAATGGGACTCCAGTCTCAAAATAACTTTGCCAGTAATGAATATATAAATAAGGCAAAGAGAACTGAGCTGGCATATTCACTCGCTGCGTACAGCCGGAATTGAATCAGCAGCCTAAAAACGAGCAAGTGCCCAAGGCACTATAGGATTTGGAATAAAGTATTTTGTTTTATGCTCTTCAAACTGATCAGTTTTCAGTCTTCCTGGGAAAGGCGTCTTCAGCACAGGCTTCCCAGATATTGTACATGTTCACATATGGCCCTGTCTGTGTATTAATATGGAATTCACCATTCCTGTCTGTGTGGAGACAATTTTCAGGTATTTTTACCCAAGTGCTGATTCTCTGACTTCTGCAAAACTACTACAGCATTTACCAGGGGCTGATTATAAGCAAAAAACAAACAAAAAACCACTCACATGCAACTGGGACCCCCCCCCCCCCGCCATTGCCGACCCGCCGCCACTTTTCACGGCCTCCCGCCCTCTCGACCCCCCCTCCCACCGCGAACCCTCCCCCGCCGCCGCCTACCTTCGCTTTTGCTGGCAGGGGACCCCAATCCCCACCAGCCGATGTCCTCTTCGTCCTGCAGTCAAAAAAGTCTTCGTTCTGTTGCATGCTGACGTCCTGCACATTGTACGTGCAGGATGTCAGCATGCAACAGAACAAAGACTTTTTTGACTGCAGGATGAAGAGTCGGCTGGCGGGGATTGGGGTCCCCCACCAGGAAAACCGAAGGTAGGCGACGGCAGGGGAGGGTTCGCGGCGGGAGGGGGGGTCGAGAGGGCGGGAGGCCGTGAAAAGTGGCGGCGGGTCGGCAATGGCGGGAGGGGGGGGCAGTGGTGCCAGGGGGGGGGCTAAATTGTGCCCCCTCACCTCGGGCTCTGGACCCCCCTCCCACCGAAGTCTGGCTACGCCCCTGGTGAAGATCTTGTCCCCACTTCCTCTGTTCCCCTCCTCTCTCTCCCCTTCCTCCACTCACCAAACCTAGATGCTGCAGTCTGTGCTGCTCTAGGTTCTGGCTGCTGTTTGCTACAAGCCACTGCTTCAGTTGATGAAAACAAATTCCAGCAGCAGACAGTTTCAAGTCCTCTCTCTTAAAGGTACAAGAGCTTGCAAGCTGGCAGCTATTCCTACACTGCTAGTCTACAAACCCCTGTGCCTTTTATGTTATCTGGTACCTTAGAGCTTGCCCCATCTGTCTCCAAATATCAGTTCCGAAAGATGAGATCAAGAAACTCAAGAAGGAATTGGTTGCAATTAAGGAAGCATCCAGGGCTACCCAATTCCCAGTCAACTTACTACCAGCACTGCCACAGAGAATAAAGCAAAAAAAGAATAGATGGGTCACAGTAGGCTCAGGTAGAATGTGTCACAGCGACATTCACCCTCCCAACCTTTGCTCCTATATAATTCCTTTGCTGCACTGGAGCCGTTATGAAGCTCAGAAAAGAAGTACTGAAGAGGAGCCAGAGGCAAGCAATGTAACTCAATTGAAAAGACATCCCCAAAACAATGATAGATTGGCACAAAGCATTAATTTAGAGGCATTAATGTAGGAACATAGTTCAAGGGTCCCAATCTAGTGAAATGCCTTCCAGGATCCTCTACTACCAGAAGTAACAACCAAATACTGAATGTGATCAGAGAAGGGAAGTGGTTTACATAACATATACAGGTACTTATTTGTATCTGGAGCAATGGAGAGTTAAGTGACTTGCCCAAAGTCACAAGGAGCTGTAGTGGGAATCGAACCCAGTTCCTCAGGATCAAAGTCCACTGCACTAACCACTAGGCTACAGCTGGAATGCAGAGGACCTGGGGAAAGGGAGAAGCTATATAGATCGTTCTGGAAAGAGAAGATGGAACCTTTATTCACATGGGTGTTTATCTACAGACCTCCGGCAGAAATGGAGGAGCTGGACAAAGATCTGATTAAAGATATCCGTAAGCTTGGAGTGAAAGGGGAGGCGCTGTTGCTGAGAGATTTCAATTTGCCTGATGTGAATTGGATCATCCTGCTGGCAGAATCGGAAAGAAGCAGAAAGATCACGGATGCCTGTCAAAGTGGACAGACAAATGGAGACCGAACTCACGAGGGAAGGGCCGATGCTGAATCTAGTGCTTCCAATGTCCAGGTGTGTGCCCACCTAGGCAATAATCATCAGCCTGTAAATAGGTGGGAAAATGTGGGATACAAATGTAACAAATAAATAAATCACTCAACATGGTTTGGTATAAGAGGGAAAGCCAAGTACAGATGCACAAAATTCAAAGTACTGGATTTCAGACGTGCTGATTTTGGTAAAATGGGGGAATACTCGAAGAAGAAGAAGCTGATGGCAAGGGTAGACATTGGAGAAGTGGAGGCACAGTGCTCCAAGCTGAAAGCTGCTATAAATATGGCAAATGATCTTTATACAAGGACCTCGGCATGTATACCCTGCAAGAAAGGAGAGAGGCAGGGGTGATATGATACAGATGTTCAAATAGTTGAAAGGTATTCATTTACAAACAAACCTTTTCCAAAGACGAGAAAGTGGTAAAACTAGAGGACATGAATTCAGGTTTGGGGGGGGGGGGGGGGGGGGCTACTCAGGAATAATGTCTGGAAGTACTTGTTCACTGAGTGGGTGTGGAACATACCTGGAATGCTCTCCTGGGGGAAGTGGTGGCGATGAAAACGGTAACAGAATTAAAAAATGCGTGGGATAAACACAAAGGAATCCTGTATAGAAGGTGTGGAACCAAACAAGCTTAGCAGTGATTAGATGACACCACCAGTAATTGGGAAGCGAAGCCAGTGCTCGGCAGACGTCTATGGTCTGTGCCCCGATTGTGGCTGGACAGATTCAGCTTCCATAACTGGAGAACAAGGCCAGCGCCACGTGCTGCCCAGTTACTGCCGGGTTAGCGTGGGAGCCCTTACCGCCACCTCAATGTGTGGCAGTAAGTGCTCCCTCCCCCCCCCCCCCGAAATGGGTGTGTGGTAAGCAGGGGCGTAGCTACGTGGGGCCACGGGGGCATGGGCCCCCACAGATTATGCCCTGGCCCCCTCTACATTTGACCCACCCCCACCCCGCCGCCGCATCAGGTACCTTGTTTGCTGGCGGGGGTCCCCAAACTCCGCCAGCTAAGCAGTCTTCAGCACTGGTTGACTCCGGCGCCTTCGTGGTGTGATCATCTGTTTCTGACGCCTTTCATCCTGCACCATGCATGTAGCCCTGTGCAGAACGTAAGGCATCAGAAACAGATGATCACACCACGAAGGCGCCAGAGTCGACCGGCGCTGAAGAAGACTCTTCGGCTGGCAGGGATTGGGGACCCCCGCCAGCAAACAAGGTACCTGATACGGCTGTGGCGGGGTGGGGGGGGGGCGGTTTGCGGTTGCAGCAGGGGTTCCAAAGTGGCAGGGGGGTCGGCGGCAGGGGGAGGCGGCTAAACAGTGTCCCTCCACCTCGGGCTCTGGCCCCCCCTCCCGCCGAGGTCTGGCTATGCCCCTTGTGGTAAATGCTTCACTAGCCACACAGCCATTTCTTTAAAGCAATAAAGACCCGCCTTTTACCCGCTGCGGTAAATGGGGACTTTGGTGCGCATCAAAAACATGCACCGACGCCAGCACAGGCCCCCTTTCGCCGCAGCTTCGTAAAAGGACCCCTGAGTATTTAATTACATCTGCTCCTAACTCAAGTTTTACTGGTCTTCTAACGTTATATGATGTATTTTACTTTCTGTTCATATATTTTGAACATGTTCATGCTTTTCTAATTGTTCTGTAAGCCCAGGGCTTTTTTTGAGGGGGTACTTGGGGGTACTGAGTACCGGCACCTTTTCCATTGTCTGCTAAAATTGACCCATGGTCCACAAGTTTTAATGAAAGAGCTCAGGCTCTACACACCAATTCTGCTTTGTCATAGATTCTGTGACTGGTTGTAGGGGGCCTGGCTATTGTGAGGTGGGTTCCTCAGTGATTATGCCACCCCTGAAAGGTGGCCTAGCATTTGAGTACAGGCACCTTTTTTTCTAGAAAAAAAACACACTGTGTAAGCCACATTGAACCTGAGTTCTACTCGGGCTAATGCGGGATATAAATGCCATGAATAGATAAATTTATCTCATGCTTAATCATTGTGGATATTCTGAAAACTTGACTGGCAGGGTACGTACAGAGGACTGGGTTAAGAACCCCTGCTCTAAAGCGATGACAAAGCGGCGGAACGCCTCACAATACTGCAGCATGCCAAAATCGGTTTGCGACATAATTGCTCTCCAGCAGGCCTACTGTAAACATTACAAACCGAAATGGTCTCAGATGTTCTCCATTGTGAATCTAGGGCACGGCCAAGCTTTTCCCAAGCTGTGAAACAGAATGACATTTCATTACAGAAGCTTGCCATTGCTGTTTAAAAAGCATGTGCATGAATCGTTTGGGATTTCTGAAAAGAAAATAATCCCCTTATGATTAGGGCTGGGATCAAGTGGTAGCGGGGTGACCTGATTGGCTATATACTAAGCTTAAGCTCTGTGTTGGAATGTGAATATGCTTTTAGATAATCAGAACGCTTTGGAACGGTCTGTGTAAAAGCAGATTTGAAAAACACATTTAAACATTAAGAAACAGATAACTCTATGATCCTAAACAAAGTAGGAGTGATAAACAGCATGAAGGAACATAGACTTATTTAACCCTGTGGAAATTCTGACTATTTATTAAGAAACTAGTCAAAAAGGCCCGTTTCTGACACAAATGAAACGGGCGCTAGCAAGGTTTTCCTCGGAGTGTGTATGTTTGAGAGAGTGTATGTGACAGAGAGAGAGTGAATGTGCGAGTGTGTGTGTGTGACAGAGAGAGAGAGAGTGAGTCTGGGTGTGAGTGTGTCTGTGAGAGAGAGAGTGTGTGCAAGTGCGTATGTGAGACACAGTGTGTGAGAGAGAGAGTGTGTTTCACACAGATACAGTGTGTGCGAGAGAGTGTGTGTGAGACACAGACTCTTTGTGAGACTGAGTGTATGAGACCAAGAGAGTGTGTGAGTGACTGTGTGACACATAGAGAGTGAATGTGATACAGTGTGAGACATAGAGTGTGTGAGAGACAGTGTGTGAGAGTGAGAGAAAGACATTGACTGTGAGAGAGTGTGTGTGTGACAGCGATACCTCCCCCCCTCTCTGGTGTCAGGCCCCCCTTCCCTCCCTCCCTCTCTCTGGTGTCAGGCCCCCCCTCTCTCTCTGGTGTCTGAGCGTTACTGTGCAGGACGCTGAGCTCTGGCTGTGCTTCAAGGAACTGACCAATCCTATTTAATAGAATGCACCTCCAACATTCTGAAGCCGAGAAACCTGGTGTGGTTGGTCACTTCTGCTTGTGACGAACCCGGAAGTACGTGATGTCAATTCAGGAGATGGATACAGAGAGCAGGAATGCCTCAGCCATGCAGTCAGCTTCAGGATGTTGGAGGTGCGTTTTATTATATAGGATATCTAGCTAACTACCTAAATATAAAAACTTCTAAACTTAACCTGTAACAATCATAAGGTATTAAAAAATACAAAACATTTGTGGCATCTACTGGGAATTTGCAAATCACATGGACACTTGCGTAAATCTATGCTAGAAGAAAATGATCACTCACGTGCTGGTACCCTGTTAGTTGTACGTGCAGAAAAAAAGTTCACTAATTCATAAAACATGCCCTCTTATGCCCAATTGTGCTTCCACTGTAAGCAACCCACAATCCTGCTGGGCAGGTCTAAAACAGATTATCCCTGGATCTTTCAGCATTGAAGAGAGTGTCAAATTAAAAAAGGTTACCTAGGGGCCAGTGATAATGCATTGTGTGCTCTGCTCAAAAATTAGGAACTCTGCTGTAATTGAAGCAGATTTATGCAGTGTGAACCATCAAGATGCTCAGAGGACCTGGTTCTTGCTTATCTTTCTCACTGCCAATAACAAAGCCATTTCCTTAATTTACTATATGTGAAAGCCTTAGGGTACTCATAGGCCAATGATCAGAAGCAAACGCCGGCTCTAAAGGCTGTTAGCGCCATACTAGTGACTGTGTTTGCTACCGCCCCGTGATCAGAGCCCCCGAGTGTGTGAAACAATGCGCTCGTGGGCTATGAATGCAACTAGCATGCAAATGCATGCAAAACTGGGATCTTAGCACAAGTAGCATGCAAATGCATGCTAAACCTATTCCTCCCCAATGATCAGTTACCAGCGCGCCAAACATGGGCTCGCTGCTCGCGGCAAACTCTATGCCAGCTCGGAGCTGGCATTAGGGTTTGCAGACCATTGGGGAGGAATGGTGAGCCCTGTCCAGCATGCATTTGCGTGCTAGAAGGCCCCCCCATTCTCCCCAATGCAGCAGCCCATGCCCCCCCTGCAGGAGCAGGAACCCCAACCTGACCCCCCCCCCCAGTGACATGGGGGCTCCAGTCCCCCCGATCCTCCCCGACACAGGTTCCGGAGGGCTGGAGATCCAGGGGTATCCTGTCCCCCAACCCCCCCTGGCATCCCCTCACATGAATGCAGCCTTGGTGACCCAGTGGGCCACGAGTCAATCCCCACCCCACCGCACCCCTGGTGGTCTTAGCAGCCCTTCCCCACCCCCTACCTTCGGTGGAGGAGTGAGGTGGCTTCTCTCCTCTTCCATCGGCGCTGCCTCGAAAATGGGTCCTGGCCCTGCCCTGCCCAGTGCATCCTGGGATGCGCTGGGTAGGGCTTCACACCATATAAGGGTCTAGGAGGTATATAAATACATAAATGAATGATTAAATATTTGCATATAGCCGATTATGTGCAATTTAGCTGATCACCAGCCATTGATGACCAGTTCAATTGCTTTGAATATCGGGCCCTGTATATTCAATTATTTCTAACTCATGGAAAAGGTCAGTTATAAACGACAGGCTGAGCCAGTCTCCTGAGTTGAGCACAGATCCCTGGACTGCGTCCCATCCCTGCTCTGACATAGCTGCCACCTCTCTAGCTTTCCCCCAATCCTGCTCACCCCCCCCCCCCCCCACCACCACCACTGCTGTTTGCTTCACCGGAGAAAACAGGAAAAAAGCAGCAACACTACAATTATGACACACGTACGTATAAACCATCTTTGTTGAATTTCTTTACAAAAAAAGCAGTAAATAAATTCTATTAAATCAATAAATAAACACAGGTAACGTATGCATCAATGTACTACACAAGGGGAAAAAAGTGTATGTCAATGATATGGAAAGTCAAAAAAATGAACCCCGTCCCTTACAACATAAAAAAGACAGAAGGAATGAAAATGTTACCTCTAATAGCTGGTGGCCAAAATTCCCCCTCCCCCCCAAATACAGACAAGAATCTCTCCAGCTCCAACTGTCCTCTTCACTCTTTACCTACACTTTGAGTACATTGTTCTGGTGACGCAGGTGGGTTATTTCTACTAAGACGCATGGTTTCCCCTCTATAGACCCCTCTCCCCAGCATTGCTGAATAGCAGAGAGATGGGCAGTATGCTCCGGGGCAGAGGGAGCAGGGAACCAGCGGAGCCGACATCCCCCTAGCGGCGTGCACCCGGGGCGGACCGTCCCCACCGCCCCGCCCTTGCCTTTCCTGAATGTAGCATAGCTAAGCTTCCAACACAACTCTCATGGAAAAGAGTTTCAGTTCCATGATACAGAAGGCGCTGGCAAAGGCCCTTTTCCTGCTTCTATTAATATAGTTTTATAGGGGGTTAAGGGGGTCTTTTACAAAGCGGTGGTAAGCCCAACGTAGGCTTATCGTAGGCTAAAACAGAACTACCGCTGGCCCAACGCGGCCACCGACAGTAGTTCCGGCTAGAGTGCACGACATTTTCAACGCTCTGGGAATTTTTTTTTTCACTAGTGTGGCACTAGCCTAGCTGAAATTGGGTGGCGGAGCAGGTGGGGGGGAAGAGGGGTTGGTGGTTGGGAGGCTAGGATAGGGGAGGGCAGACTTATACGGTCTGTACCAGAGCCGGTGATGGGAGACGGGACTAGTGGTTGGGAGGCGGGAAATACTGCTGGGCAGACTTATACGGTCTGTGCCCTGAAAAAGACAGGTACAAATTCAAGATATGAGTTTATCTTGGGCAGACTAGATGGACCATGCAGGTCTTTTTCTGCCGTCATCTACTATGTTACTATGTTACTATGTAGCCTGGTGGTAATTGGGCACTGGCACACGCTGCCCAGTTACTGCAACACCCTTACCACCTCCTTAATGAGTGGCGGTAAGTGTTCCTCGCCACATGGCCATGTGGTAAGGGTTATCTTACCATATGACCATTTTTTGAGGGGCTTTTTACCGGCTGCGGTATAAAGGGCCATGACTCGTGGGAAAAACGGCCCCTGACGCTACCGCAGGGCCCTTTTTACCACAGCTTAATAAAAGGACCCCTAAATGAGTTATTTAGATAACATGCAGACTCAGCTGACCAACATGAGGCTTCCTTTTCAGTGGCATTAGAATGGCAAAGTAGATGGAAGAGGTCAGAGGTTCCTAACTGGTCTTGGCCTGGCTTAATAGGTCACTGAAATATGCAAACCGTCATCTTAGTCCTTTGCATAGTAACATAGTAGATGACGGCAGAAAAAGACCTGCACGGTCCAGCCAGTCTGCCCAACAAGATAAACTCATATGTGCTACTTTTTGTGTATACCCTACCTTGATTTGTCCCTGTCCTCTTCAGGGCACAGACCGTATAAGTCTGCCCAGCACTATCCCCGCCTCCCAACCACCAGCCCCGCCTCCCACCACCGGCTCTGCCACCCAATCTCGGCTAAGCTCCTGAGGATCCATTCCTTCTGAACAGGATTCCTTTATGTTTATCCCACGCATGTTTGAATTCCGTTACCGTTTTCATTTCCACCATCTCCCACGGGAGGGCATTCCAAGCATTCATTGCAGATATCCTAAGAACCAGACCTGTGCACAGGGCAGGAATGAGTTGAAAAACTGGATAATATGGTTGTTTATGGATCCCCCTTAATATATCACTAAAGTCCTCTGTTAAATTACTTCACAAAAAGTAGACAGCATCTCGCTGAGCAGAACAGAATTAGGAAGAGCCAGTTGATGAGATATTGTTACAAAGCCCTACACCCACTTGTTAAAAGGTAAGTTGTACCTCCCTCTGGCCAAGATATACTGCAGGTTTCATTACGTTCATGTCTGCAATAATTTCAGCACATCATAAACTCACTGGTAAATTCAGGGCATATGAAATTATCTCTGGCTAAAGACGTGGTTGTCAGAGATATCCTGTGACCCTTAGAGCTACATGTTAAAGAAGATAATTAGTTAGAAAGTACTCAGTATAGACTTTTGCATCTTGAGATCTCCATGACAGAACCGTCTTCTTGAGAGTTATTTAGGAACAAGGGGAAAACCAGTGTTAAAGATTTGCATTCAGAGGACTATTGTTCTAGAGAAGCCGGCTGCCTTTGTTAATGTGGGTACCAATGATATAGGAAAGGGTGGGAGGAAGGTCCTGAAAGGCAAATTTAGGCTCTTAGGTAGAAAGCTGAAATCCAGAGCTCCAAGATAGCGTTTTCGGAAATGCCCCCCATTCCACAAGACTCAACGCAGGCTGAGCTTCAGAATCTCAATGCATGAAACATAGAAACATGATGGCAGATAAAGGCCATATGACCCATCCAGTCTGCCCATCCTCTGTAACCCCTAATTCTTCCTGTTCCTAAGCAATCCCACATGCTTATCCCATGCCTTATTAAATTCTGGAAGTCTTCGACTCCACCACCTCCACCGGGAGGCCATTCCACACCTCCACCACCTGGAGCGGAGGAGTAGCCTAGTGGTTAGTGCAGTGGACTTTGATCCTGGGGAACTGAGTTTGATTCCCACTGCAGCTCCTTGTGACTCTGGACAAGTCACTTAACCCTCCATTGCCCCTGGTACAAAATAAGTACCTGAATATATATAAACCGCTTTGAATGCAGTTGCAAAAACCTCATAAAGGCGGTATATCAAGTCCCATTTCCCTTTCTGTGAAATAATACCTCCTTAGGTTACTCCTAAGCCTGTGCCCTCTCATTCCAGAGCTCTCCTTCATTTGAAAAGGGCTCTCTTCCTGTACATAAATGCCCTTGAGATAATTAAAGGTTTCTATCATGTCTCCTCTCTTCCAGCGTATAAGCCTGTCTCTATAATTTTTGCATTCAAGACCGCTTACTAATTTCGTAGCCGCCCTCTGGACCGACTCCATCCTGTTTATATCTTTCCGTAGGTGCGGTCTCCAGAACTGCACAAAGTACTCCAAATGAGGCCTCACCAGAGACTTATACAACGGCACTATCACCTCCTTTTTCCTGCTGGTCACGCCTCTCTTTATGCACCCAAGCATCCTTCTGGCTTTGGCCGTTGTCTTTTCTACCTGTTTGAAAGCTTTAAGTTCATCAGACACAATCACCCCCAAGTCCCGCTCTTCCTTCGCACACTGAAACACTACACCCCCCTAGCCGCATTGAGCCTGCCATGAGTGGGAAAGCGCGGGGTACAAATGTAACAAAATAAAAAAATAAATAAATACTGTACCGTTCCCTTGGATTTTTGCGACCCAAGTGCATGACCCTGCATTTTTTGGGATTAAACCTTAGTTGCCAAATATCGGTCCATTCCTCTAGCTTCACTAGGTCCTTCCTCATGTCATTCACACCCTCCAGGGTGTCCACCCTGTTGCAGAGTTTAGTATAATCCGTAAAGAGATAAACCTTACCAGACAGCCCTTTCCGCAATATCGCAATATTGCAATGAGATGATGGTGCATGGAAGTGGGATTTAGATTGTTAGGAGCTGGGCAACATTATGAGGAAGGGGGAGCCTATTCGGGAAAGACAGACTCCACCTTAACCAGGGTGGAACCAGGCTGCTAATGATAATGTTTAAAGGAACGAAGGAGCTAGAGCAGCTTTTAAACGTGAACCCTGGGGAAAACTGACAGTTGCTCAGCTGTGCATGGTTCAGAGTAAGGTATCTATGAAAGATACTATTGAAACAGGGAAGTTAGGGTATACTGAAAGAGAGGTTGCGATAAATCCAAAAGTAAGCCAGGTGCCTTTACAGGAAGATTTAATGCTAAAAGGGCAGAGTCATTCATTTGGGCTATAAAAACCTGAGGGAGCAACAGAGTTAGAGGGTGAAGTACTTCTATTCACGAAATGGGAGCAGGACTTGTATGTGATGATCTTAGTGGCCAAACAGTTATAAGTACATAAGTAGTGCCATACTGGGAAAGACCAAAGGTCCATCTAGCCCAGCATCCTGTCACCGACAGTGGCCAATCCAGGTCAAGGGCACCTGGCACGCTCCCCAAACGTAAAAACATTCCAGACAAGTTATACCTAAAAATGAGGAATTTTTCCAGTCCATTTAATAGCGGTCTATGGACTTGTCCTTTAGGAATCTATCTAACCCCTTTTTAAACTCCGTCAAGCTAACCGCCCGTACCACGTTCTCCGGCAATGAATTCCAGAGTCTAATTACACGTTGGGTGAAGAAAAATTTTCTCCGATTCGTTTTAAATTTACCACACTGTAGCTTCAACTCATGCCCTCTAGTCCTAGTATTTTTGGATAGCGTGAACAGTCGCTTCACATCCACCCGATCCATTCCACTCATTATTTTATACACTTCTATCATATCTCCCCTCAGCCGTCTCTTCTCCAAGCTGAAAAGCCCTAGCCTTCTCAGCCTCTCTTCATAGGAAAGTCGTCCCATCCCCACTATCATTTTCGTCGCCCTTCGCTGTACCTTTTCCAATTCTACTATATCTTTTTTGAGATACGGAGACCAGTACTGAACACAATACTCCAGGTGCGGTCGCACCATGGAGCGATACAACGGCATTATAACATCCGCACACCTGGACTCCATACCCTTCTTAATAACACCCAACATTCTATTCGCTTTCCTAGCCGCAGCAGCACACTGAGCAGAAGGTTTCAGCGTATTCAGCGTTAGAAAAGATGATGGCGAAAACCAGAAGGATGCTTAGGTGCATAGGGAGAGGAATGGCCTGCAATAAAGAGGAGATGATGCCTCTCCATAAGACTCTGGTAACATAGTAAATGACGGCAGATAAAGACCTGTACGGTCCATCCAGTCTGCCCCACAAGATAAACTCATTTTACATGGTATGTGACAATAGGAGCCAACTTTTCAAAACGATTGGGGGTGCTTAATTTTACAGGTAGTGCATTTCTCCCCCTCCCCTCCCCTCGCTCCCCCTCTCCTCAGAGTTCCAGACCACAATCCCTCCCTCCCTCCTTCCTCAGAGTTCCAGACCCCCCCTCCCTCCGAGTTCCAGAACCCCCCTCCCTCCCTCCACAGCTTCAAAAGATATAAACAAGATGGAGTCGGTCTAGAGAGTGAAAACTAAAATTGTCAATGATCTTTGTCATAAAGCATAAATGTCAATATGTGTACTTTGGAAGAAAGGCAGGAGAGGGGAGATATGATAGAGATCGGCATAAATGCACAGGAGGCAAGTCTCTTCAACTGAGAGAAAACGCTAGAACGAGGGAGCATAGAAAGGATGAAGGTGAAAGGAGGCAGACTCAGGAGTAACCTAAAGAAATACTTCTTTGTGGAAAGGGTGGTGAATTTGTGGAATGGCCTCCTGGTGGAGATGCCGAAAATGAAGGCTGTATCTGACTTCAGGCAAGCTTGGAACAAGTACACAGGATCTCTAAGAGACAGGAAGGTGATAGTTGATGGCATGGATGGACAGACTGGATAGGCCATATGTTCTTTATCTGCCTTCATTTTTCTGTGTTTCTATGTTCAGCAGACAAGGAGCAAAGAATGCAAAGTATCCCTGTTAATTGCTAAGCAGGCTGTAGATACAAGCAAAACAAAACAAAAAAAAACACTTACACTTTGAAATGTTTTTATACAAATCAGTGGCGTAGCCACAGGTGGGCCTGTTAGGGCTCAGGCCCACCCAACAGGAGCACACATTTAGTGGTAGCTGGTGGGGATACCCAACCTCCGCCAGCTGAAGACCTCCTCCTGATGGTGCTGAAAACATTGCTCTCTTCAGAAGTCTGAGCTTCCTAAGCGGCTGATACTGGCAACTGCGCATGCTCAGTTTTCAGCACATGCCTGCTGCAGGTTGCCAAGGTAGAGAGCAGTGTTTTCCTGCCAGCTGAGATATTTTTTTAAGTTGGGGGGGGGGGGGGGGAGAACACATGTCCACTCACTTCTTGTCTAGGCCCACCCAAAATCTGCTGTCTGGCTACGCCCCTGATACAAATGCTAGAAGCTGAAAAAAAATAAGTGAGAGACTTGGAGTATACAGAGAAAGATATAATAGGCAAGTCAAATACCTGGTGGAAGGAAGATAATCAATGGGCACTGTGATATCAGAGTACAAACTCTATCATGATGGTAGGCTGGATTCAAATTGGAGGAAGGTGCTATATGTTAAAGAGGGCATTGAGTCAAAAAGATAAATACTGTATTCTGTAGGAAATAGATTTTAATGTGAAATCTTTATGGATACAAGTTCCATATGTGATGGGAAAGAAAATAGTGGTGAGGGTATACTACCATTAGCTTGTTCAGAATAAACAGACAAGATGACAAAATGCTAGCAGAACGTAGGGAAGGCAACAATTTGGCAATACAATAATAACGGGTGATTTCAATTACCGATATAAAGATTAAAAACTACCCACTAATAAGGATAATGCAAAAGATACATTCACATCCCTACTCAGAGCCAAAAAAATGGAGAAAAAGACCTCAGTGAAAACAACAAGAGTGAATAAATTAACATAATATCATAATAGATGACGGAAGATAAAGACCTGAATGGTCCATTCACTCTGCCCAACATTCACACAATTATCAATTCATGATTAAACAAACAATGAATGTAGTATAAAATACTTGATCCTAGTCTTTCTTTGCCATTTCTGGGACATGGACCGTAGACGTCCGTCCACCACTGTCCTTACATTCCAACTACTGGAGTATCAAACATATAAACGGCGAGTGACCGTACTCACTCGCAAATGCGCAGTAGAGACCTTCTCTGCCCCGCCCCCACGTCAATACGTGATGACGGGGGGGGGGGGGGGGGGCGGAACACAGAAGGTCTGTACTGCGCATTGCTGAGGGAGGGACACCGCCGTCTAACGCTCCCCCCACCCGAGTCGCCGCCGCCACCCACCTTCTACCCGGTCGGGCCCTCGCTCTACTATTGAAACAGCGAGGGTCCGGGAACGCAGCACTGCCTCTGTCCCGCCCTCGATGACGTTACGTCACACGAGGGCGGGACAGGCAGAGAAGAAGAACGAAGGCCGACGTCGGCAGCTCAGCAGTGCTGCGTTCCCGGACCCTCGCTGTTTCAATAGCGGAGCGAGGGCCCGGCCGGGTGGAAGGTGGGTGGTGACGGCTCGGTGGGGGGGGGCGCGAACTCGGAGGGGGAGGAGCAACGGCGAACTCGGCGGTGGGGGTGGGCCTTTCAACCCCCCCTTCCTATAATAGCCCGTTTTTACGGGCTCAAAGTCTAGTCTGTATATAATGTGTACAGCGCTGCGTACATCCAGTAGTGCTATAGAAATGATTAGTAGTAGCTGCCATCAAAACCCCTCTCCAACCCATCATAAGCCGTCTTATCATATGCATAAGCATTAGCATTTAACTTTCAAAAGGGCAACTCTGAAATAATTAGAGAAATGGTAAAAAAATTAAAACAAATCTAAAAGAAGCAACTGAAAAGGTTAAAAGTTTAAGGCCCAGATGCATCAACCATAAGTAAAAAAAAACACTAAAACGTAAAAGTGCTTACCGAATTTGAAAAAACGAAGAATGCACCAAAAAAACAAGTCGCACATGTTCGGTGCAGTATTGTAAAGTACAATGCATTACAGATTCGTTGTAATCCCCGTCGGTAATCGGCCCCTAAAGCATGCGCAGAGCAGCCAAGCGTTATGCTGGCTGCTCTGCGCATGCCACAAACGTCAAAACAACCACCACCAAAAAAAACCCCACAAACACGTGGCTCCCCGCTTCCCCCTGCTTCAAATATAAAATCAAACCAAAAATAAAAAAAGGATCGGGAGGGGGCAAAGGCGTTCATCAGGAGCGTCCTGTATGGACGGCCTTGCCCCCTCCCCCCGAGGTCGCCGCTGTTCCCCGCTTCCCCCTGTATTAAATAAAAAATCAAAACAAAAACCAAAAGTTTAGCAGCCCCGGCCCCCCTCCCTTCCTGTCTCTCTCTTTCTCCTTCTCCCACAGCTCTGCCTCCCACCATCCTCCGCCCCATGTTCCGCCCCCCTGAGGCCGCCGCCGCTCCCCCCTCCACCAGACCCCCCCTCCGCCTTACCGGGCGCCGTGCAGCGCCTCTCACCTCTGTGTGAAGGCGCTGCACGGACAAGAAGATCATCTCTCAGTCTGGTCCCTGCGAGTCTTCAGGACATCTCTCCTTCTTCCCTGAGCTGGGCCCGCCCCGTCTGATGTAAGTAACTTACATAGGTTACTTACGTCAGACGGGGGCGGGCCCAGGTCAGGGAAGAAGGAGAGACATCCTGAAGACTCGCATAACTTGGGGAAAGGAAGGGAGACTGCCTGGGGAACAACTGACTTTGGATCTGCTACTTGGCAGATAGGGGATGTTAAGCCCTAGGAGAAATAGCGTCGCTTCCTTTCCTTCTACTTACACTGAAATTCAGTCTGTATTTCCGATTGCTTTGTGTAATGTACGTGCGTGCAAATGTTTTCTAAACAACTGAAACTGCAGTGATATTAACTGTGCTTCTGCTTTACAGTGCATGATTTAAAAAAAAAAAGTTTGCTTGGATCAGGGATAATAACACCGGCAGCCCAGTGGCTGAGCGCTTCACTGTTCTGTATATCTGTCCCTCCCCTTCTTCTGTGCTCCACCGAGGTCAGCGAAGAAAAGAGATACAGCCCTTGTCTCATTACTTGATGCTGCTTGTTGTTGCCTGCCTCTCATGCTGGGGGGAACAGGTTTCCCCTCTCCCTCTGAGGCCCAGATGCATCAACCATACGTCCGGTGGAGGGGGGGAGCGGCGGCGATGACCTCAGGGGGGCGGGGCACGGGTGTGGAGGATGGCGGGAGGCGGAGCTGTGGGAGGAGAAAGAGAGAGACAGGAAGGGAGGGGGGCCGGGGCTGGGGCTGCTAAAATTTTGATTTTTTATTTAATACAGGGGGAAGCGGGGAGCAACGGCAACCTCGGGGGGGGGGGGGGGCAAGGCCGTCCATACAGGACACTCCTGATGAGCACCTTTGCCCCCTCCCGATCCTTTTTTTAATTTTGGTTTGATTTTATATTTTAAGCAGGGGGAAGCGGGGAGCGTGTTTGTGTAGGTTATTTATATTTTCAAACGTGCCAGCTTGGATTTTTATGCTGCAGGGAGAAGCGGGGAGCAGTGTCTGTATGACAGCTCAGGCCTTAACGACAGGTCTGACTTCACGTTAAATATATCGCGGTAACTGATTCGGTGCAATCGTCGGTATGGTTAGTGCATTCCGAATTGTCCACATTACAATTGGAAGTGACTCGTTTGCATTCCGTTTTTGTTAGCTGCTAGCGTCGTCGGAAATTGGCCTTTAATGCATCCTACGGTTGAAAATTTCTTCATTAAAGGGTCGTTAAAGTTTAGTGCATCTGGGCCTAAGTCAGATGTGGAAGTTGTTTAAAAATACCATCTTAGAAGCCCAGACCAGATATATGTATTACAAAAGGTAGATTACTACTACTACTACTTATCATTTCTATTATGCTACTAGATGTACGCATCGCTGTACATGACATGAAGAGACAGTCCTTTGAGCACCCTTGGATGTATGTCATCCAGTCCAGGTTATTTACTACTCTTTAATTTGTCAGTTTGGCTCAGTATCCAGCTTATTTTCGAAAGAGAAGGCCGGCCATCTTCTGACACAAATCGGGAGATGGCTGGCCATCTCTCAAGGCCGGCGAAATCGGCATAATTGAAAGCCAACTTTGGCCGGCCTCAACTGCGGTCTGTCGCGGAGCCAGCCAAACGTCAAGGGGGCGTGTCAGCAGGGTACAGAAGGCGGGACGGGGGCGTGCTTAAGAGATGGCCAGCTTCGTCCGATAATGGAAAAAAGAAAGCCGGCCCTGACGAGCATTTGGCCGACTTTACTTGGTCCCTTTTTTTTCATGACCAAGCCTCAAAAAGGTGCCCCCAACTGACCAAATGACCACCAGAGGGAATCGGGGATGACCTCCCCTTACTCCCCCAGTGGTCACCGACCCCCTCCCACCCAAAAAATAAAAATAAAAAACATTTTTTGCCAGCCTCTATGCCAGCCTCAAATGTCACACCCAGCTCCATCACAGCAGTATGCAGGTCCCTGGAGCAGTATTTAGTGGGTGCAGTGCACTTCAGGCAGGTGGACCCAGGTCCATCCCCCCACTACCTGTTACACTTGTGGTGGTAAGTCTTGAGCCATCCAACCCCCCCCCCAAAAAAAACCCACTGTACCCACATGTAGGTGCCCCCCTTCACCCCTAAGGGCTATGGTAGTGGTGAACAGTTGTGGGCAGTGGGTTTTGGGGGGGCTCAGCACCCAAGGTAAGGGAGCTATGCACCTGGGAGCTATTTTTATTTTTTAATTTCTAGAAGTGCCCCCTAGGATGCCTGGTTGGTGTCCTGGCATGTTCAGGGGGAGCAGTGCACTACAAATGCTGGCCCCTCCCACGACCAAATGCCTTGGATTTGACCGGGTTTGAGATGGCCGGCCTCGGTTTCCATTATCGGCGAAAACCGAGGCCGGCCATCTCTGACATTTGGCCGGCCCCAACCGTATTATCGAAACGAAAGATGGCCGGCCATCTTTTTTGATAATACGGTTCGGGACCGCTGTTTGCGGCGCCGGCCATATAGATGACCACCCATGTAGATGGCCAGCGTCGTTCGATGATGCCCCTCCGCATCTTCCAGGTTCACCGAGATTTCCTTTAATATAATATCAAAAATTCAAAACCGCATCAGCAAATATAAAAAAAAGAAACTCGACATATAATATTTGCTTAATGTGTTAGAAACATTTTGCTCTGCACCAAAAATTATTTATCAATTATAAACAAATGGCCTCATACACCAAGGGTACCAATCAATAACAGGACACCCCTTAAACGGCTATCATCATTGGCCCCACCACCAGCCAAACAACCCACAGAGAAAAACTCTCATAACACGATGAGAGAAAAGTCACCACAGACTTTCCCCCTGAAAGCACACTTTCATTCCCCTTATAAAATTACCCTCAAAATGATGTGGGACTCTGGTTTTCATTTTTCATGCACCACAAAATGACAAAATATTATAGAAAATTTCTATCTAACCATCACAGCAAGTTTAGTGAAGGATAAAGCATTCAACTTACCACACCACCTCCTGCAGAGTGAACTAGCACAGACATCCCTTCTCTAAGATTGGCAACCTCAAACAGCATCATATAGGCAGTGACAAAATTCATAGGAAAAGCGGCAGCTTCGGAAAAACTCATCTCATTGGGGATCTTGTACACAAAGTCTACTGGTACGCAGGCCACTTCTGCCCAAGCATTGTAGTTTACAAAAGCCATCACTCTGTCTCCTATCTGTGGCAAAAGAAAAGAGGTAGAATGTTTAAAAATATATCGATGTTTGAAATGTTCCTATTTAAATGTATTTAAACAGAGTAGATATGTTATACTTGTACATTGACTTTCCAGAATAACAATTGTATTTGATATACAGTGAAACCTCGGTTTTCGTTGACTTCAGTTATCTTCGGTTTCGATTTTCGTTGATTTTTTTCAGTGAAAAATTTGTCTCGGATTTCATTGGTTGCCTCGGTTTTCGCTGCTAATTTTGCGAAAACAAAGGGCGACCCACGCGTTCTCCTGCTCATTGTGGCGTTGTTTCTCATTGTGCGAGCATCAACCCGCGCGTCTAACGCAATGCACGCAAGATAAAATCACATGTGCTCAAATCTCATTTTCCCTGTTAAGTGTTTCCCTTGTTAATAAGTTAACCCTTTCCCCTTAGCTCCATCATGGGACTATATTTATTCTCTATAAAATGTGTTTTTGGTATGTATTTTGCAGTGTCTAGAACGAATTAATTGGATTTACATTGATTCTTATGGAAATAATTGCCTCGGTTTTCGTCTGTTTCGGTTTTCATTGATTGTTTTCGAACGGATTATCAATGAAAACCAAGGTATCACTGTAATCACTGAAAGAAAATATATTGAGATGCATATATTGAGATGTACGATGGAAGTTCTCAAACTGATTCTTGGGAACCTTATGGCTAATCCAGTTTTCCGAATATCCACCATGACTACACATGAGATAAAAGTGAAAGCAATGGGTCATTGCATGCAGATATGTATCATATGTATTCATGGTGGATATCCTAATCACCACTAGGGGACCTTTTACTAAGGTGCGCTTAAAAATGGCCTGCAGTAGTGTAGGCGCGGGTTTTGGGTGCATGCAGATCCATTTTTCAGGCCGCCTGCAAAAAATTGCTGCGCGTCCATTTTGGATCTGAGACCTTACCACTAGCCATTGACTTAGCGGTAAAGCCTCTCACGTTAAAAGTGCGGTAATCGCCTACGCTCAAGTTGCAGTTACCACCCGATTTTCACCGAATTCCAGAAAACAAAATATATTTTCTGGTGCATGTAGCGGGTACGCATAAAAAATGAAATTGCCACACAGGCCACGTGGTAGCCAGGTGGTAACTCCAAATTGGTACACATTGGGCGCAGGTAGGTGCCTCACGTGGCTTAGTAAAAGGGCCCCTAACTTGCCTGTGTGGTCTCCCATGTACCAAGTTGTGAACCACTGGTCTGTGCGCCTTATTCATGGCAGGTTATCAAAACTTAGGAGCATAGTTATCAACGTGGGCTGCAATCATTAAGACATGTTATTTTAGCACAGGTGCCATTTTATGCAATGAGACCAAATTACTAATAACTGAGGTTAACAGTAAAATAACACATCCTAAAGGTAGCCCACATTGATAACTTTCTCTCTTAATTAAAGAAACAAGAAGTGTTTCTAGAAATTGACATCACTGCTATATGTAATAACAGTGAGTCAAGTATAAGGCACTCAAGCCATTGTGATATCACTGATGAGGTTGGACTAAAGCATTAGTGTAATGAGACATTATGACATCACAATATCAGCTCTGGTTACTAGAGAGTGAAACTCTTCACATTAAGGGGGGCGTCATCAACCTGGGTACCATTAAGATGTGTTATTTTACCACTAATTAATGCTATTTTACCACAGGTCCCAATTCATGAAATGAGATCTAGTTACTAAAAACTGGGGTTAACAGTAAAATAACACATCTTAATAGTAGCCCACATTGATAATTGGAGTCAAATCCAAAGATAAAATCAAAGAAGTAAAAGTTACCTGTATACTGTTGATAGCAGATAAAAATACCTACCCTCGTTTAGCTTTCTGGGAAAATATCAAATTCATCATGTTTAATAAGAAGATTGGGATAAAAATGCCCATCAATATCAATGAACTCATTAAGGACTAGACCGAGTTTATTTTCAACATTAAAATGTCAGTAGAGTTATTGCTATATTTTAACATGACACGGTAGATTGGTTCAACTTGTTACTGGTAGTCTAGCATTTGTAAAGAGCAAACATGGATTGTTTGATGAAGGCAAAACGTTTTCTCTGCTACTTTCAATGCTGCCCCTCCTGTCGATTCAGGAATGCATTTTACAGATGGTAACCAAGACCACCACCTGAGTTAAAGTCTAGTCAAGCTTCTTAATTTTTCTGCCAGAATGGCAGTTTTCTATTCAGCTCTTTGAAGGCTTTATGTGTATCATTAATAAAGTTGCTATGGAAAGCAAAGGATTTGTCACTTCTCAAGGGGAAAAGGAGGCGCAGAAAAGACTACTGTTTTACTATGACATGGGTAGGGAAACAGTCATTTTTCACTTTAGGTGCAGGCGTTTATTTATACAAATTTATTAGCTGCATTTTTCAAATGGAACCCAGAACAGCTTAGAGTCATTCATAATAAGAACATACCAGCATAAGCATTTCCTCATTCTTACCTTCACCATAGTTCTCATGACAATCATCATCATTGCCATTACAAATATTACAACTGTGTGAAAAGCCATGATGACCAATGTTCTAAATCTCAAACAATCCTTATACGTTCTGATGTCATCGGGCAGAGCAGGATACCATTGCAAGGACTATGAGAAATATCTGCGTAGGTCCATTCTGGTATTTGAACTTGGAAAAACAATGTATCCCAAAAAAACTAAATCAAGTCATCAATGCAGGCAGAAGTTAAAAACTTGGCTGTTTCCCATGGGAAATAAATTAGCAGCAAGGACAAGAAGTGTGAGAGGACATGTGTCTCTCTTTAAGAAGGCGGATTATGGTTAAGATAAGTGTGTGAGGGGACATGTGTCTCTCTTTAAGGAGGAGGATTATGGTTAAAATAAGAATGTGAGGGGACATGTGTCTCTCTTTAAGAAGGCGGATTATGGTTAAGATAAGTGTGTGAGGGGACATGTGTCTCTTTTTAAGGAGGATTATGGATAAGATAAGGGTGTGAGGGGACATGTGTCTTTCTTTAAGAAGGAGGATTATGGTTAAGATAAGGGTGTGAGGGGACACGTGTCTCTCTTTAAGAAGGCGGATTATGGTTAAGATAAGTGTGTGAGGGGACATGTGTCTCTCTTTAAGGAGGAGGATTATGGTTAAAATAAGAATGTGAGGGGACATGTGTCTCTCTTTAAGAAGGCAGATTATGGTTAAGATAAGGGTGTGAGGGGACATGTGTCTCTCTTTAAGAAGGCGGATTATGGTTAAGATAAGTGTGTGAGGGGACATGTGTCTCTCTTTAAGGAGGAGGATTATGGTTAAAATAAGAATGTGAGGGGACATGTGTCTCTCTTTAAGAAGGCAGATTATGGTTAAGATAAGGGTGTGAGGGGACATGTGTCTCTCTTTAAGAAGGCGGATTATGGTTAAGATAAGTGTGTGAGGGGACATGTGTCTCTCTTTAAGAAGGCGGATTATGGTTAAGATAAGTGTGTGAGAGGACATGTGTCTCTCTTTAAGGAGGAGGATTATGGTTAAAATAAGAATGTGAGGGGACATGTGTCTCTCTTTAAGAAGGCGGATTATGGTTAAGATAAGGGTGTGAGGGGACATGTGTCTCTCTTTAAGAAGGCGGATTATGGTTAAGATAAGTGTGTGAGGGGACATGTGTCTCTCTTTAAGAAGGCGGATTATGGTTAAGATAAGTGTGTGAGGGGACATGTGTCTCTCTTTAAGAAGGCGGATTATGGTTAAGATAAGGGTGTGAGGGGACATGTGTCTCTCTTTAAGAAGGCGGATTATGGTTAAGATAAGGGTGTGAGGGGACATGTGTCTCTCTTTAAGAAGGCGGATTATGGTTAAGATAAGGGTGTGAGGGGACATGTGTCTCTCTTTAAGAAGGCGGATTATGGTTAAGATAAGGGTGTGAGGGGACATGTGTCTCTCTTTAAGAAGGCGGATTATGGTTAAGATAAGTGTGTGAGGGGACATGTGTCTCTTTTTAAGGAGGATTATGGATAAGATAAGGGTGTGAGGGGACATGTGTCTCTCTTTAAGGAGGAGGATTATGGTTAAAATAAGAATGTGAGGGGACATGTGTCTCTCTTTAAGAAGGCGGATTATGGTTAAAATAAGAATGTGAGGGGACATGTGTCTCTCTTTAAGAAGGCGGATTATGGTTAAGATAAGTGTGTGAGGGGACATGTGTCTCTCTTTAAGGAGGAGGATTATGGTTAAAATAAGAATGTGAGGGGACATGTGTCTCTCTTTAAGAAGGCGGATTATGGTTAAGATAAGTGTGTGAGGGGACATGTGTCTCTCTTTAAGAAGGCGGATTATGGTTAAGATAAGGGTGTGAGGGGACATGTGTCTCTCTTTAAGAAGGCGGATTATGGTTAAGATAAGGGTGTGAGGGGACATGTGTCTCTCTTTAAGAAGGCGGATTATGGTTAAGATAAGTGTGTGAGGGGACATGTGTCTCTTTTTAAGGAGGATTATGGATAAGATAAGGGTGTGAGGGGACATGTGTCTTTCTTTAAGAAGGAGGATTATGGTTAAGATAAGGGTGTGAGGGGACACGTGTCTCTCTTTAAGAAGGCAGATTATGGTTAAAATAAGGGTGTGAGGAAACATGTGTCTCTCTTTAAGAAGGTGGATTATGGTTAAAATCAGGGTGTGAGGGGACATGTGTCTCTCTTTAAGAGGGTGGATTATGGTTAGGGTAAGAGGTGTGAGGGGATGTGTCTCTCTTTAAGAGGATGGATTATGGTTAGGGTAAGAGGTGTGAGGGGATGTGTCTCTCTTTTAGAGGGTGGATTATGGTTAGGATAAGAGGCGTAAGGGGACATGTACATTCTATAAATGGCACCTAAAAAAATTGGCGCCGAAACAAAAATGCTTAAGTGGTATTCTATAAGCCATGTATAAAGTTTGGTGTGGTTTATAGAATATACTCTTAAGTGGAGATTCACATGTAAATTTAGGTGCAACCATTTGTATCAATGAAAACGTGGTGCAAATGCCCACGCCTAAGTTTACACACAGAGCACCATTATTCTGTAATTATGTTTGTAACTCGAAGCCATGCCCATGTTCCGCCCCAAAACACCCATGACCCTCCCATTTCTGCGCCCCCTTTTTTGTACCACATGTAAATTTGAGGAGCGTATCCTGTGTTAGTCTCAATTAAATCTAATTAGTGCCAATAATTGCTTGTTAACAAGAAGCTATGTCTTATTGATCATTGTTTTATGTTTATTTATTATGATGTTATTTTATTGTGAAACTCTGGCGCAGGCTGTTGCTAAAAGATGGTCCATAGTGGATCAGTTCTAAACCAACTGGTTGTATTTTGTTTCTTATATATGTATTGCTCTGTAACATTTGATGTCATTTATTATTTGATGTAATAAAAATGTTTTGAATGATATGCATTGCCTATTTTTAGGACTGCTGGTCTATCAAGGTTGCATACTCACTGTTTTTAGTTTCTGTTGTTCCCGTGCTACAATAGGGTGCACCTCTCTTTTCTGTGTTGTGGTGTAAATTTACTACTATAGCCATCACTTTCTTCTGGATATGTTGTGAAAGAGGAGTGTAACTGAAATAGCTAGATATTAGCACACATGACTGTAGAATGACTGTGAGGATCATTTTCGATATGACGTCTAAATCTGACTTTGAACATTTTGCAGAAAGTGTCCAAAAGTCGAGTAGCGAACATGACCATTTTTGAACCAGCAAAACTTCTATCTTGCCTTTCAAAAATGGATATTTGCTAGACATTGTTGTGCTCAGTGCGTCTACCTTTTTGGACCATTTTCAAACAAAATAACGTCCATGGGGAAACACACACAAAATCAAGCCTTTGGGACGTAGAAGCCAGCATTTTTAGTAGACTGGCCACACAGATATCCCAGAAGAGTAGTGGGGCACCCTAAGGAACATTGAAGTGGACTTCACATAAAAGGTACCAGGTACACATCTCACTGTTGCCCCATTATATTGTATGTGAGCCCTCTAAAACCCACCCAAAACCTACTGTGCCCAACTGTACACCGCTACAATAGCCTTTATGGCTGCAGGTGTCACCTATATGTGGGTACAGTGGAGTTTTGGTGGGTTTTGGAGGGCTCCCACTTTCCACCACAAGTGTAACAGTTAGAGTGGGCTATGAGCCCGGATCCCCTTATCTACAGTGCACTGCGCTGACCACTAGGCTACTCCAGGGACTACTTGCTGCTCTAACAGGTCTAGCCGTAACATCTGAAACCGTTATTAGAGGTTGGCATGCACTGTTTCATTCACATCTTTCGGGGGGGTGGGAGGGGGTCAGTGACCACTGAGAGAGAAAAGGGGGGGGGGGTCATGCCTTAATACCTCCAGTAGTCATCTGGGGCACCTTTTTGTGACCTAGTCATTCTGAAAACAGGTCTAGCCCAAAACATCTTAGTTCTGGATGTTTTTGTTTTGTTCCGTTACGGCAGAAAAACATCCAATTGTTAGGAATGTCCAAATCCCGCCCCTCCCCCCAACATGCCCCTGTCAGCTTTACATTGTGCTGTTCAGTGCCTAGCCTGAAAGTTAGCCTAACTGAAGATTCAGGGTCTACCCAGAAAGTTCACTATGTCATAAAGGTACTGCAGTGCCACTTCTGTGCTGTAAGTCTACTTCTATATAAAATACCCTTTTCCAAGCCACACCTGTGTGTTGTATTATTGTGCTACAAAACCCCACTGCCCCTGAGAAGTGGACCCGGGAAAAAAGAAAAGAACCCAGAACCAGACAAAAGCAAAAGTTGACATCTGGAGACCATAACTAACATCCCCCTTGTGATCTGGATGCACTTCAGATGAACTGCATTGAAAAACATCTTAAAAGGGGGTTTTGAAAACACCAATTTGTATGTTTTTTTTTGTTACATTTGTACCCTGTGCTTTCCCACTCATGGCAGGCTCAATGCAGCTTACATGGGGCAATGGAGGGTTAAGTAACTTGCCCAGAGTCACAAGGAGCTGCCTGTGCCTGAAGTGGGAATCAAACCCAGTTCCCCAGGACCAAAGTCCACCACTCTAACCACTAGGCCACTCAATGTGGCTGCGCAGGCTTCTGTTTCTGTGAGTCTGACGTCTGACGTCAGACTCACAGACGCAGAAGCCTGAGCGGCCACATTGGTGATCTGCAAGGGCCGACTTCTACATGGAATGTCGCTAGTGGAATAGCAACATTCCATGTAGAATCTCCAATAGTATCTATTTTATTTTTGTTACATTTGTACCCTGCGCTTTCCCACACATGGCAGGCTCAATGCGGCTTACATGGGGCAATGGAGGGTTAAGTGACTTGCCCAGAGTCACAAGGAGCTGCCTGTGCCTGAAGTGGGAATCAAACTCAGTTCCTCAGTTCCCCAGGACCAAAGTCCACCACCCTAACCACTTTGGCAAATAAAATGTTGAAATGCTGCTTTGTGCTGCTTTTTGGATGTTTTCCTGTTTCAAAAATGAACCCCTGTAATCAATCTTGCCAGTGTAGCAGTGCATTATTCCAACAGTACGTGTGTGTTTTTAAAAATCCTTCTCATGTTGGGAATCCATAGGTCCATACATTTGTGCTGTGTGTTTGCCTAGACGAGAGATGTGCATTTAAATGGATTTTCAGCCTATGGAAAGTGAATTCTACAAATGAGAGTGTGGGAGGTGTAAATAAAACCAGAGAACAATACAACACAGAAAATGAAATTCAGACTCTCTTGGAATATAACACTGAGTACTGTCATTCCCTGGGCACTGCATACTTATAAATACAGGAACTATTATAACCGTAAAGACTGCCATTATGTTCTCAGCATATCCAGAAGCATATGCTTCTCATATGAGTTTTGAAAATATATTTGTATGAAATCTCAGTCAGATATTTTTGGAGTCTAAAATCTCCCACCAAGTTGGATGTGTCCTTTAGAAATGTGCTTAATGTTCAGAACAAAATGCATGTCTACAGAAATGGAACTGGATTTTCTGGAGGAAATGCTCTGTCACCATTAAAACCTTTAACGGGAGAATTGTACTTCCTGTACAGAAACCTACGTATTTCCAATCCTTCTAATGAAAATGTAATTACATGCCATTTTCCAAATCTGAGCTCAAGGCAAGCTACGGTCAAGTACACAATTATTTGCCTGCACAAATTGACTTACAATCCAAACTGTACCTGAGGCAATAGAGGTGAAGTGACATGCCCAAGGTCACAAGACTTGTACATTAAAAAAAAATCAGGCATTGAGCTCTGGTTCTTTCGTTCTTAGTGTGCTAGCTCTAACCATAAGGCCACCCACCACGTTTGCAGTTCAAATGGTCGATGACCACAACCGAAGCCCAGCATGGTAGAAACACGGTGGTAGATATGATATAATATTGTCATGCTGTGGTATTTATTTACAATGCTCTTTTTATCCTTTTCAACCCTATGAAACACAGACCACACAGTTGGGCACAGATCACAGATCTGTGCATAAACTACTTAGCTAATTAGGTGCTAAAAATCAATAACTGGTGTTAACCAGTACTTAAATTGGAGTAATTAGGAGTTAAGGAGGAGATTCTATATATGGCACCTAAAAAAATCAGCACTGATTTCGTATTCTATCATCGGCACCTAGATTTAGGCACGGAGTGGCCTAGTGGTTAGGGTGGTGGAGTTTGGTCCTGAAGAACTGAGTTCAATTCCCACTTCAGGCACAGGCAGCTCCTTGTGACTCTGGGCAAGTCACTTAACCCTCCATTGCCCCATGTAAGCCGCATTGAGCCTGCCATGCGTGGGAAAGCGCGGGGTACAAATGTAACAAAAATAAAATTGATACTATTGGAGGTTCTACATGGAATGTTGCTATTCCACTAGCAACATTCCATGTAGAAGGCTGCGCAGGCTTCTGTTTCTGTGAGTCTGACGTCCTGCAGAAGCCTGCGTGGCCAGATTGGTGATCTGCAAGGGCCGACTTCTACATGGAATGTTGTTAGTGGAATAGCAACATTCCATGTAGAATCTCAAATAGTAGCAACAGTGGAGGAGTGGCCTAGTGGTTAGGGTGGTGGACTTTGGTCCTGAGGAACTGAGTTTGATTCCCACTTCAGGCACAGGCAGCTCCTTGTGACTCTGGGCAAGTCACTTAACCCTCCATTGCCCCATGTAAGCCGCATTGAGCTTGCCATGAGTGGGAAAGTGCAGGGTACAAATGTAACTAATAAAATTATAGAATATGCTTACTTGATATTTCTGCACATATCCAATTACACCAATGAAAACCTGATTTAAATCTCAGCACATACATTTAGGTACTGGGTCATATTCTATAACTAGGTGCCTAACTTTTGGAATGCCCATGAAACACCCATTTCCCCACCCATAACCACACTCCTTTTTGCCTCTGCGCGTTAGAGGTTGTGTGAGTTGTGTGCCTAAATTCTAATCAGTGACAGTTAGTACTCGTTATTACTTGTTAAATGCTGTTATCAGCGCTCATTAGTTCTTAAGCCAATTAAGATATGCACGGTGTTATAGAATCCGTGCCGATTTTGGCACCTAAATCTAAATGCACTATAAAGAACCCAGGGGTAAATGCTTCAGCCCTATTCTATAACATATGTGCCTAAATTTCATAGTCTGCAACGCCAATGGGGTGTGGTCATGGGAGGGGCATGGATGGGACAGGGATGAAGTTATAGAATACCTGCATTTGTGCACCTAATTGCCATTAGTTGGGTGTGAGCATTTACATCAGCCTTTGGCACACATAAGTGCTCACACCCAAAGTTAGGCGCAAAGGACTAGATTCTATATACCATGCCTAAAAATTTGGCACTGAAATGAAATTCACTTAAGCGCATTCTATAAAGTATGCCTTCATTTAGACCTGCTTTATAGAATAAACCTAAATTTCTACGCTGTTTATAGAATACTAGTAAAAAAAGGTCGTTTCTCATTGAAATGAAATGGGCGCTAGCACGGTAATCACCTTCTGCCATTAATGTTTTTAAGGGAAGTTCCAGCGTCCCTCCTCCCTCCCTCCCAATTCCAGGGTCCTCCCTCCCTCCCAATTCCAGGGTCCCCCCTCCCTCCCAGTTCCAGGATCCCCCTCTCTCTCAGTTCCAGGGCCCCCTCCCTCCCAGTTCCATGGTTGTCGTCCCTCCCTCTGAGTTCCATGGTAGTCCCCTCCCTTCCAGTTCCAGGCCCCCTCCCTCCGAATTTTAAAAGTCATCCTGACTTACCTCGTCAAGGTTACGGTGGCCGGCAGCAGCAGTAAAAAGCGTGCAGGCTTGGCACTTACTTCAGTTTTCCCTTCTCTGTCACTCAGCTCTGGTCCCGCCCTCACTTCCTGTTTCTGCAAGAGCGGGACCAGAGCTGAGCGACAGAGGAGGGAAAACTGAAGTAAGTGCCCAGCCTGCACGCTTTTTACCACGCGAGGTAGTCAAGATGACTTTTAAAATTCAGAGAGAGGGGGCCTGGAACTGGAAGGGAGGGAGGGACGACGACCCTGGAACTGGGAGGGAGGGGGGATGTACGACAACCCTGGAACTCGGAGAGAGGGAACGAACTTGCGGAGGGTGAATATTATATGCAGCTTTCCCTTCCCTTCGAGGGCGGAGCACTGAGAGCAAGTGCGAGGCCTGTGGTTGGTCCCTTCTCCTTCTGACATCGTGTTTCTTTCCCTGGCAACTATACAGAGTTCCCTCAAGAGTGGGGCAGTGATCGGGAGTGTGATTACGAACCCTACGAACACTACACGGCTTCACTGCCATGCTGCCACGGAGTCAGCTTCAGAACGTTGGAGGTGCGAATTATTATACATATAGCCATGGGCAGTTACACTAATTAAAACCTGGTGTAAATGCCAATGCCTAAATTAGGCGTAGACCGGTTGTACTCTATAACACATAGATTTTAGAAACACCCACAACCCGCCCATTCTACACCCATGGCCACGCCCTCTTTTCAACTATATGACTTAGAATTTATGTGTAGCTCATTATAGAATACACTTAGATAGTTCTGCATGTAAATTCTAATTAATGCCAATTAGTGTCAATAATTGCTTGTTAACTGGCAATTATCAGCACCGATTGGCTTGTTAACCAATTAGGTTATGTGCATTGTTACGGAACATACTTTAATTTCTGCACGGAATCTCATCATGATATATAGAATTCGGGAGAAAATGCACGCTAAGCTAGTATTCTGTAAAGGTTTTTCCATTCAAAGTGGAGGAGTAGCCTAGTGGTTAGTGCAGTGGACTTTGATCCTGGGTAACTGGGTTTGATTCTCACTGCAGCTCCTTGTGACTCTGGGCAAGTCACTTAACCCGCCATTGCCCCTGGTACAAAATAAGTACCTGAATGTATGTAAACCGCTTTGAATGTAGTTGCAAAAACCTCAGAAAGGCAGTATATCAAGTCCCATTTCCCTTTCCCTATTTGAGATTCTACATGGAATGTTGCTACTATTGGAGATTCTAGATGGAATGTTGCTACTGTTGAGATTCTGTTGCTACTATTTGAGATTCTGTTGCTACTATTTGAGATTCTACATGGAATGTTGCCGAAGAAAACCTTGCTAGCGCCCGTTTCATTTGTGCCTTTTTTACTAGTTATACATAAGGGGTTGAAAAATGTCTGTGTTTTCCCATCTGTCTGGGGGCAAAATAACTAATACAATGGAACAGGACCAACGTTGGTATGGTAGAGAATGCAGTGAAGAGACACATCTAGTTCAAAAATGGGACAGACTGGACTCAGGGTTCCAAAGAAAGGAGCCATTTTGGGGGGTGGGATTTAATGAACTTCTATGGGAAAAGCTGTTTCAGTAGCTGCAGCAAAGAGGCTGAGGATTCCTGCCTTGAAGGCTTCCAGCTGTTCATAGCTGGTGGCATATTGATTGCTGCTTTGGGCTTGGGAGCACAGCAGTGACAGGCCATGGCAGTAGCAGAAGAAGGTGAGGGGATCACTTCTGGTCCTGTGATCCGATGCCCATTAGTAAAATGAGGGAGCAGGAGGAGGACCAACTGGGCACCTTTATGCAGGGGTCCAGGGCTGCTGCCTCTTGTGCCCATTAATAAAAATGTCCCTGCACATACACACACAGATAAAAAGGGACTGGAAAGAATGCCATGACCTATGCTCCACATGCTTTCCCCACTTGTTTACTACAGAAACTAAGCTTTTAGCCTTGGAAATATTTGAAACCTCAGAAGTTCAACATGTAGCAACAGCTGGGAATGATGACTTACAATAGATAACAGTTACATTTTACTCTGCGTCAGTTTAGAATGAGGCAAATAGAAACAAAGAGATAATACCTACCCAACGATGTCTGGTGGCTGAACAATGAGCCAAATGGGCTTCTGAGACAAGGGAGTTCAAATTATGCCTTTCTGAATAACTATTTGGCAAAATATGGACATCATTGTTTTCCAAATATAAATGAATAATAATCATAGTTTTACTCCCCTCCCTCTCCACGAAGTTTTCATACAGATTAGAATTTACTTAAGAGGTTTAATTGTCCATATATCAGTGTAATCCTGCAAAACCTTTCAAATGAATTAATGGTAACAGAATATCCCAACAGAAGTGGTAAACAACTGTGTACCTTAAGATAAAATACACAGAAGGTGAAATCACTTTTAAAGGAATAGGACGACCTTCTAAAACAGTGTTTCCCCCAAGTCCAGTCCTGGAGTGCCCCTTGCTAGTCAGGTCTTCAGGGTATCCACAATGAATATTCATGAACTTGATTTGCATAACTGCCTCCATTATATGCAAATCTCTTTCATGCGTATTCATTGTGGATGTCCTGAAAACCTGACTGGCAAGGGGTACTCCAGGACCGGACTTGGGAAATACTGTTCTAAAAGTCCTGAAGATCACAGTTAACACAACATGCCAGGGGCGTAGCTATGTGGGGCCACAGGGGCCTGGGCCCCCGTAGATTTGGTCCTGGACCCCCCCTCCCGCTGCCAACCCTCCTGCGCCGCCGTCATCGCCTACCTTTGCTGGCGAGGGACCCCAATCCCCGCCAGCCGAGGTCCTCTTGCTTCCCACGCAAGGCTTCGTTCTGTTTCTGTGAGTCTGACGTCCTGACGTCAGAAACAGAACGAAGCCTTCCGCGGGAAGCAAGAGGACCTCGGCTGGCGGGGTTTGGGGTCCCCCGCCAGCAAAGGTAGCCCATGGCGACGGCGGGAGAGGGTTGGCGGCGGGAAGGGGGTTGAGAGGGTGGTCGGCAGGGAGCTCCAGGACCAAATCTACGGGGGCCCAGGCCCCTGTGGCCCCACATAGCTACGCCCCTGGTTTCCTAACACTGTGCTGGAGGCACAACTAACATTCAGGTTTTAAGGACTGCCACGATGACAGTTTTCCATACAATTGCTCCAGATTCTATGCAAAACATTCCTTGTGAGTATCCTGAAATCCAGACAGGTTTGGTTTGCCTCCAGGACTTCCCAAAGCTGTCATGGGAACCCCACAGTCAGTCAGGTTTTATGCATGAGATAGATTTACAGTATATGCAAATTTCTTATGCATATTCATTAGCAATATCCTGAAAACCTGACTGGTCCCTGGGACAGTTCTTGAAAGCTCTGCTGCAGAGTATGGGTGCAAATGTTCAGCCCTTCAGCACTGCAAACCAGTCAGGTTTTCGAATACCCTTTGTGAATATGCATGAGATGGATTTTCAAGTAAAGGAGGTACTAGGAATGCAAATGTGTGTCATGCATATTCATTTGGGATGTCCTGGTAATGTGGCCTGTTTGCGGTCATTGAGAACTGAATTTGTTCCCCTCTGCTTTAGAATTTGCAGAGGATGAGCAGTGAAAATGGTAGAGGCAGGGATACAGATTTATCTATATTACATGTTATTAAGAAAATGGGACCATATTTGTTAAAATCCTATGTTTACAACATGGGATGATAGAGTAGAGGGTTTCCAAAACACCAAGAAGAAAACCAAGCAAACAATTTAGTTCTTGTAGAAAAAGATCAGCTTACAAAGATGCAATCAATCTGTTTGCTTAGCAAAGTTTAACAGGTTTGTCCCACACTTATTACTATCAAGGCACAATTAAAGGCTATTAATACACTAAAATAATTGAAAAGCTACCTCAAATCCTTTAACATTCTCTCCAAGGGCTTCAACAATTCCAGACAATTCAAAACCAGGAACCAGAGGGGTCTTTGGGGGACTGTCAATGTTTCCTTGTCGCACCATGAGATCAATAAAGTTCAGACCACTATTAATAAATAATGAACACACAGAGATCATGTTAATCCGAACGTCATTGCAAACAGTTCTCCGTATTTGAATGAACTCTTACAAAACATTCCTTAACACTACCAAAACGTAAGCCTAATATACTCAACATTTTTCTGAAAGAGATATATGGCAGGGGCGGACAGAGTACTCTGGCCCCCCCCCCCCCCCACACCTGCTGTCGCCCCACCTCACCACCACCACCTACACCACTACTCCCCCTACCTTGAAGGGCCCTGTGGTCTAATGGCTTCTTTGAGGGCAGGAAAGAACCCCACTCTTTCCTGCCCACCTGCTGTTGCTACTCTGCCCGGCGCCATGTTTTCAAAATGACTGCCGACACTTCCCGTGGTAGTCTTGTGGGTCTCAACGGTCTCGTGAGACTGCCACAAGGAGTCTCAGCAGCCATTTTTAAAACAGAGAGGCGCAGTGAAGAATAGCAGCAGTGGCCACTAGGCCACCAGGGCCCCAGGAGGGGCTGTAGAGCGCAATGGCGGTGGGCAACTGGGCAGGTCGTCTGGGCGCTCGGGCACTACCCGGTCATTCAGCCCCTGATATATGGGATAAACCCTTACCAGCTATCATTCAGCCAGCGGTGGTGAGCATTTTTCTAAACGCTGTTGCCAGCAATAGTAGACCAAGATGTTCAATTCCAGGCCACGTCCGGTATCTCGACAGAACCTGGAAGTTATGCAGGTACGGCCACATTTAGTGCCATACCTACTGTATGTACCTAAGCAGGCAAAGTTAGGAATGACTTTTCTGTGATCCAACTTGCCCAGTTAGGTGTGTAGGCTCTGGTACTGAACATCGTCAATGTCCGCATAAAACTTCTTTGCCCCGGACTGCCCCACCACTGCCTGGACGTGGACTGTGCTTGGGTGGACAGAACCAATATTCAGTGCTATTGCCTAGTGATGGCTGGCCAGCTCATCATGGTTTAAGTAGGCAGAAGACCAATTTGAATATCAACCCCTTGCTAGACAATGCCAACAAGTTGTCATATTCATTTTACAAAAATTTCTATATATACAATGAAATTGTGACCATTCTAAGAATACAGTACCATCTAGATTACAGATCTCCATTGGATGGATAGAAATGTATATGTATATGTGCTGGTATAAATAGAGGGGCATGACAATAAATAAAATTATTAAAAAGTGGCCAACAGGGAAAATGGAAATCAACACTGGAGGTCTAACATTCCGCCAGTTATATACAGAAGGAGGGGGGGGGGGGGGGGGGTCAGAAAATCCTATCCTCAAAGGCCCAAACTGATCTAATTTATCAAGATTTCTACAGTGAGCATGCATTGTACATAAGTACATAAGTACATAAGTAGTGCCATACTGGGAAAGACCAAAGGTCCATCTAGCCCAGCATCCTGTCACCGACAGTGGCCAATCCAGGTCAAGGGCACCTGGCACGCTCCCCAAACGTAAAAACATTCCAGACAAGTTATACCTAAAAATGCGGAATTTTTCCAAGTCCATTTAATAGCGGTCTATGGACTTGTCCTTTAGGAATCTATCTAACCCCTTTTTAAACTCCGTCAAGCTAACCGCCCGTACCACGTTCTCCGGCAACGAATTCCAGAGTCTAATTACACGTTGGGTGAAGAAAAATTTTCTCCGATTCGTTTTAAATTTACCACACTGTAGCTTCAACTCATGCCCTCTAGTCCTAGTATTTTTGGATAGCGTGAACAGTCACTTCACATCCACCCGATCCATTCCACTCATTATTTTATACACTTCTATCATATCTCCCCTCAGCCGTCTCTTCTCCAAGCTGAAAAGCCCTAGCCTTCTCAGCCTCTCTTCATAGGAAAGTCGTCCCATCCCCACTATCATTTTCGTCGCCCTTCGCTGTACCTTTTCCAATTCTACTATATCTTTTTTGAGATACGGAGACCAGTACTGAACACAATACTCCAGGTGCGGTCGCACCATGGAGCGATACAACGGCATTATAACATCCGCACACCTGGACTCCATACCCTTCCTAATAACACCCAACATTCTATTCGCTTTCCTAGCCGCAGCAGCACACTGAGCAGAAGGTTTCAGCGTATCATCGACGACGACACCCAGATCCCTTTCTTGATCCGTAACTCCTCAAGGACATCCTGGAAATGAGAACAGCTTGTGTCTCTCTCTGGGACCAGATCTGGGGACTTTTTGTCTATGATAGGATTGCGCTCCATAGGGGAAATGGGATAGCAGCATGTGATGTGATGCCAGAGTTGAAACACAGCACAAAACAGTACGGAATTACAGTACTGTCTCAATTATCCGACATTAAATGGGGCCACTCCGCTGTTGGGATATGTGAAAAGTTGGATAATATGGAAACCAATGGTAACCCTTTAAAAAATACAGGAAAGCATACTTTACGCATAAATAACAGGCATAGGGTATCTTTAATTAAACAATATTTATTAACACTAATCAGCAATGAATGATTGTGTTACCGGGGGGTCTGTCGGATATGCCGGATGACTGGATTAACAAAGGTCAGATAGTCGAGACTGTAATGTAGTTGTGAATGATCAATATAGTATCAAACATATAAATGGCAAGTGACCGACTCACCTGCAAATGCGCAGTAGAGACTTCCCTCTCTGTCCCGCCCTCGCGTCAAGATGTGATGATGTCAGAGGGCAGAACAGAGAGGGAAACGGAGTCAGACTGTCGGACGCTGCCGATGGAGCCTGGAAACGAACATCGCGCACACCAACCTCCACCCTCCCCACCGCCGCTCCGGCCCCCTCCGTATCGGGCCCCCTGCACTGACCTGGCTTCGCCTCTCACCTCCGTGTGGAAGCGCTGCAGGCAGCAGCAGAGCGATCTGCTGCTGCCTGCAGGGCTTTCACACGGAGGTGAGAGGTGCTGTCAGGTCAGTGCAGGGAGCCTGGCATGGAGGGGGGAGGGAGCGGCGGCGAGGAGGGTAGCTGGAAATCTTGCCTGTTTTAACGGGCTTAATGGCTACTAACCACTATAAATGAAGGATTGACAGCTGAAGAATGAAACTTATTCATCCATCTACAAACAAAGAAAAGCCTTGAAAATTTCTGTAAATATCCATGCCAAGCAGCTTAAACCCTATCCTGAAGTGACCATTTCTAAGGGTAACAAGACAGTAATAGTTCTAGTTAGGCTCCCAACAGGGGTGTGTATTCATTGCTTCATCTTTTGCACATGAGAATTAGCAGAAACAACAGAGAAATCCATGTTTTTTTTGAGCACCATCAATGGTGCAAACTCTTCTAACCCAGAAGCTTACTCCAAGCAAATGCTGTGTGCTCTTTTGAAGGAGTGCATACTCATTCCGAACATATGTACCTCTAAATGACAAACAAAATGAACATTCCTGGAAATGACATGGGGGAAAAAAGAAAAGAATAGCCATACTAGGTCAGACCAATGGTCCATCTAGCCCAGTATCCTGCTTCCAACAGTGACCAAACCAGGTCACAAATACCTGGCAGAAACCCAAATAGTAGCAACATTCCATGCTACCAATCCCAGGAACAGCAGTGGCTTTCCCCTAAGTCCATCTCAATAGTAGACTATGGACTTTTCCTTCAGGAACGTGTCCAAACTTTTTTTAAAACCTAGATACGCTAACTGCTATTAGCACATCCTCTGGCGACAAGTTCTAGAGCTTAACTATTTCTTGAGTGAAAAAGTATTTCCTCCTATTTGTTTTAGAAGTATTCTCATGTAATTTCATTGAGTGTCCCCTGGTTTTTGTACTTTTTGATTAAATTTTCTGTGAACATTCTTACATGCCCCCAATGAACATTGGTAAAGTTTTACGTTTGCCGATGCAATATTTGCTGAGATATAGTAATCTGTTTGACCCCATACTGCAGCCTTCGCGCAGGGACCACCACACCACTTCACATGGAATGACCCAATTTATGGATTCACTTTTACCCGTTCTACACCGCTCAGGATTTTGTAGACCTCAATCATATCCCCCCTCAGCCATCTCTTTTCCAAGCTGAAGAGCTCAACCCTCTTTAGCCTTTCCTCACGACACTCAGCTCTACCTCTCCACACCTGACATTACTGCTGAAACCCAGGCCAAAGTTTCAACCTGCTTGACCGACATAGCTGCCTGGATGTCACACCGCCACCTGAAACTGAACATGGCCAAAACTGAGCTTATTGTGTTTCCCCCCAATCCCACCTCGTCCCTCCCCCCATTCTCTATTTCAGTAGATGGCACCCTCATCCTCCCTGTCTCATCTGCTCGCAACCTAGGAGTCATCTTTGATTCCTCCCTCTCCTTTTCTGCTAACATCCAGCAGACGGCCAAAACCTGTCGCTTCTTTGTCTACAACATTAGCAAAATTCGCCCCTTCCTCTCTGAATACGCTACCAGAACCCTTATCCAAACCCTTGTCACCTCTCGCTTGGACTATTGCAATTTACTTCTCACTGGTCTTCCGCTCAGCCATCTCTCTCCTCTCCAGTCTGTCCAAAATTCTGCAGCACGACTTATTTTCCGCCAAAATCGTTTTACCCACACTAGCCCACTCCTCAAGTCACTTCACTGGCTCCCTGTCCGCTTCCGCATACAGTTTAAACTTCTCTTACTGACCTTTAAATGCATCCATTCTGCAGCCCCCCCCCCCATTACCTCTGCCCTCTCATCTCTCCCTACATTCCTCCCCCGTAAACTCCGCTCGCTGGACAAATCTCTCTTGTCGTCCCCCTTCTCCTCCACTGCTAATTCCAGGCTTCGTTCCTTTTCCCTCGCGGCACCTTATGCCTGGAATGGACTTCCTGAGCCTGTACGCCTCGCTCCATCTCTACCTGTTTTCAAATCTATGCTGAAAACCCACCTTTTCACCACTGCTTTTGGCTCCTAACCACTACTCAATTCCCCTCTCCTTTTTCCTTCTCACCCAGTACTTCCCTCGCCCTTAGTTGTCTTGTCTGTCTGTATTTTTAGATTGTAAGCTCTATCGAGCAGGGACTCTCTCTGTGTCAGGTGTTCAGCGCTGCGTGCGTCTGGTAGCGCTATGCAAATGTTAATAATAATAACATTCCATGTAGAAGCCTGCCCTTGAAGATCAGCAACGCGGCCGCGCAGGCTTCTGTTTCTGTGAGTCTGACGTCCTGCACATACGTGCAGGACGTCAGACTCACAGAAACAGAAGCCTGCGCGGCCGCATTGCTGATCTGCAAGGGCAGGCTTCTACAGGGAATGTTGCTAGTGGAGGAGTAGCCTAGTGGTTAGTGCAGTGGAACATGGAATGTTGGCTACTGTTGGAGATTCTACACGGAATGTTGCTACTATTGGAGATTCTAGATGGAATGTTTTTGCTCCTAGCCACTACTCAATTGCCCTCCCCTTGTTCCTTCTCACCCAGTACTTCCCTCGCCCTTAATTGTCTTGTCTGTCTGTATTTTTAGATTGTAAGCTCTATCGAGCAGGGACTGTCTCTCTGTGTCAGGTGTTCAGCGCTGCGTGCGTCTGGTAGCGCTATGCAAATGTTAATAATAATACTAATAATATGGGAGGAGTTCTATTCCCTTTATCATTTTGGTCGCGCTTCTTTGAACCTTTTCTAATTCTGATAGATGTTTTTTTGAGATTCAACTGCCCGGTCCTAGCAGTTACCACAATTCTAATAGTGGATCTTATGATCTCGACCAACAGCTTATTTCATATACAAAAAAGCCTAGTTATGTTTTCTTAATGCCTTTTAATCAGCTCTTACCATGCAATAGGACAGACACAGTATCTGTGTCTTGTGGCAAGCAATTACTACTACTACTACTACTACTTAGCATTTCTATAGCGCTGCCAGGGTTACGCAGCACTGTACAAGTTTAAACATGGGGAAGGACAGTCCCTGCTCAAGAGAGCTTACAATCTAAAGGTAAAAACTATGTAGTCAGTGTAGGTATCAGGAATGGGAAGGTGGTTAGGCACCAAAAGCAAGGGAGAAGAGATGGGCCTTGAGTAAGGACTTGAAAATGGGCAGCGAGGGCGCATGGCCATTCAATGCCCCAAACATAAAAAGGAAACACAGAATCCTCCAAATATGAAGTAAGATTAACGTAAAACACCTTGGCCTTTGACTAAGAGAGTACTTGAGGCATTAAGGGAAATGGAAGTGTTCTAACCTATTATAATGCTGTATTAAGGTTATTTTTTTTTTTTTTTGCATTTAAGTATGTTGTAAACCATCTTGTTTCTCAAAGGAGTCAATAAACAAATGTAAATAATAAAGAAAAGGAAAATTTCTCATATGCTAGGATGATGGAGCACTATAAAATGATGTTTTTTTTCCCAAAACTGTCCTTTTACTCCTCTTCCTTAGAGTGTTTTCATTCTTCCTTTCTATCCCGGGAAGAATTGCCCCTCTCCCACAATGGACATGTCCAAATGGATGAGGGGAGTCTCCCAGAAGGCTTAAAATATATTCCTCTAACATGACCTCTTTCATCTGACTCCTGATATCCCTGAATCAAGGGGATGGGGGGGGGGGGGGGGGGGGGGTTAAAGAAAAATATAGTCCAGTAAATGTTTACAAATCTTTTGCTTAAGTGCTTATTATAACATTTAAGCAGTGTACAGATATAAACTATGACTTGTATTGCAGTAACAGCAAGAGCAGAAATCCAAATCACCTTAAAAAAAAATCCATTAATCTCTTAACCTCTTTCCCTGCTCCTATTATTCCTTTCCACAGGCATATTGCCTTTGCATCGCTTTTCGATCATGAATACAGACTAATCTGCCATTTTCAGGACTAGAAATATATCTTTACAAACAGGATGTCAGCTTTATAAGGATTAAGTATGGCACTGGGGCAACACTGGAAGCAGTCTGAAGATGTTCTCTGCTAGTGTAGTGGATTGCCCAAATTCCAACCCCTTCGTATCCTCTACATCATTCTAATGACCCGACCCAACACAACACCATGCTCCACAACAGGGAATGACTAAAATGATTTGCAGCTATTCTGATGCTCCTGTTGTTTGCATGTCACATTAGATCTGATACTGCCACTGATGCGTCCGTTACGATCAGCATTAGGTTAGTCAAACTCCCCAACGCACAGGAGAACTTCGGGCTCTGTTTTCTGATGGAGACGTGAGTTGGAAGGGAAGATGCAGTAAATATGAGTCAGCTTAGACACGGTCACTCCACCCCTAGGTGCGGTATGATGCTGAACTATAGAGCATGACTCATCACGATACAGCAGCCACTTCCAGTAGAACCATTGATCATTTATTCCCTCGGAACAACCCTTCAAGCAGTTTGATAAAGTAGCACTGCTCCAGTGCTCACTGGTCAGGTCAAGTGACACGTCTTTTCTGGAACCCCAAAACAGAGAAAAACTATCACCTGGAAAGACTTGGCTGCCGTGACTCGGCATAATAAACATTTTGATATTTTTTTCAATAATAAATTCCACCTACATTGCAGTGCATCATGTTTTCCGCAGCCATATTTGATTAACTGGACAAAATAAAATGCATTATGCTGAGCATGCTGCATGGCCACCCACTTCTGGGAAGCAGAATTTTGGGTTATTTGAATCTTACACACCAAAATGTGTTCTGCCCATATCACTTCCATGTTGTTTTTTTGGAATATGGTTGGATTTTTAATGCTTTCTGAATACACATTCCTTAAGAGATTAGCCAACGAAAGTATAATTGATACCCTTTCATCTGAGCCAATTACTAAAATTAGGTTCTTTATTCAGTACATTTTATTTAATAAAATGTTAATGATTAAAATTGCGGTTTAATTTGCATAGCAAATAAATAGAGAATGTCACAGACAATGAGGGCCTTTGAGAGGTCTTTATAGGTATTTTCTAAGGCAACACAGCAAGAGCGTCCCTTAATGAAAAAAAATTAATCACAGCTTCCATTCAGAAGTTTAAAAAAAAAAACTGTGGGACTTGACATTTCCCACCACGAAAAACTGAGCAGAAATCAAATTAACCCATTAAAAAAATATATGTTTAAATGAGTTCTGTTTCTTTTACTGGACAAGACGCTCATACTCAATAAATCACACCTACCCAAATAAATTAGAATAAAAGTATATTCACTACCATACAGCTTTACCTCCCATAATCTGAATTTTTCTCTTCTCCACCCATACTACATGCTCGTGTGATCCCCAAAGAGTGTTTTAGGAAGAATAAGGACCCAGCAGATAGTAGGAGCTTAGTAACAACGTGGGGAAATATGGAGCAGGTGGAAGATGGAAGGGAAGAGGAGAGGGGGGGGGGGGGCTCTTTTGAAATGAGCACAGCATCAATCTCTAAGTGCATTAGCCCACAGCAGTTTCTTTCATGTGTGCTAATAGCCAAATTACTGGGCAATCAGCTAGTGCCTTTAGCAGCCTAGAGGAGTCAAGGCAAATACAAGTAAGCAAACTGCTATTATGATCATCACGCCTAATGCTTTCACTTGCTCAAAAGAGTTGCCTGCTGCAATCAGCAAGGGAAAGGTAAGGTATACTGGACCAGGCTTTGACTCGGATCTTCAGCTCTCCCTCCTGGGGCTCGGGCATGACCTTCTTGGAGACCCGCAGCTTGTTGAGCCCCCCGAATCCGGTCAGCAGCACAGCTCGCATTTCTTTGTCGTCTCCTGCCCCTCCTCCACCACCACCGCCGCCGCCGCCTCCCTTCACACAGTTGCTCTCAGCCGGTTCTTTTCCACCATCCTTTTCGATCATCTGCTCCGTCTCCTCGGTTTTCTCCACGCCTTCCTTGGCCATGGCGAGGGAGACGGTGAGCAAAAAAAGTAAGAAAGAAAAAGCGGAAAAAAATGCAAGACAATGAAAAAAAAAGGAAAGGAATCAATCAAACATCCCCCCTAAGGATCCAAAGAAAAACCAAAGCAGCCCCCCCAGCCTTTTTGCTTGCGGTCTGGGTTGTGGGTTTTCCTCCTGTTGAATGTGATGCTGAGAATGGATGTGCAATGGCTGCACCGCCTGCACGGATTCAGAGCCCTGGTCCTCTCTTTTACCGTAATGCATCCAAAAGAGGCGCACGCTAAAAGGGACGTGCAGAGGAGTTTCTGGGTTTTTCGGCTGAAAGAGCGTTTACAGAAAGATGATTAAGCAGAGCCCCTATTCCTTGTACAACAGACACTTAACATGCATCAGCTGACTTGCAGAGATAATGAAACAGCAGATTTGCAAGTGAAAATGACCACTTTTTACAGGATGAAGCTAGACTCGTGGCTTAGTTAGCATCACCCTCTTGTAAGGGTAAGGTTTTAGCAATTATGTATTTTTAATAGGGCATATAACAAAAGAGAAACAGATTCAAATACAGTGCGAGGTGTAATTATTGGCTTTAAAATCATGTTTCCACACTCTGTTTCTGTCATTTTACAAGTTGTCACATTTGCCACAGCCCTGATGTGACAATTGGCCATTGTGACGCTTTTACTGCAAGTTCCCTGACACTGTGTCCACTTTAGAATACTTAAAGTCGGATCCCAGAGACCGAAGCCAATGAATCCAGAGACGCTGGAACCTCATCATAATCAAATACCTTCCCCTTCCAGTTCTGGGTTTTCTCTTTCTAAACTTTAGTCATAAGCATCATGCTTTCTCCAAGCTTCCCCCCCCCCCCCCAATCTTTATTCCCAAGCTCAGGAACAACTTTAACTTTAAAAATAGCCAAAGGGCTATTTTTCATAACTATCTTTTCTAACCAAAAGGCTCTTTCTTTCCCCCACCTGAGGAGCATTCTGGACCTTTTCTCTGGTGCTTAATAGTTTTTACATAAGTACATAAGTATTGCCATACTGGGAAAGACCAAAGATCCATGAAGCCCAGCATCCTGTTTTCATCAGTGGCCAATCTAGGTCACAAACACCTGGCAAGATCCCAAAAAAGTACGAAACATTTTATACTGCTTATCCCAGAAACAGTGAATTTTCCCCAAGTCCATTTAATAATGGTCTATGGACTTTTCCTTTAGGAAGCCGTCCAAACCTCTTTTAAACTCTGCTAAGCTAACCACCTGTACCACATTCTCTGGCAACAAATTCCAGAGTTTAAATACATGTTGAGTGAAGACAAAGAGGGGCATAATCGAACAGAAACGCCTATCTCCATGGGCGTTTATTTCCGAGAACGGGTCCGTGAAGGGGCGGACCGAATCGTATTTTCGAAAAAACATGGACGTTTATCTTTTTTTGAGCTGGGCGTTTTTGTTTTTCAGCGATAATGGAAACCGAAAACGCCCAGCTCAAAAACGAATAACTCCAAGACATTTATTCGTGGGAGGGGCCAGGATTCGTACTGCACCGGTCCACCTCACATGCCAGGACACCAACCGGGCACCCTAGGGGGCACTTTTACAAAGAAAAAAAAAAGGTAAAACAGCTCCCAGGTGCATAGCACCCTTCCCTTGGGTGTTGAGCCCCCAAAATCCCCCTCAAAACCCACTGCCCACAAGTCTACACCATTACTATAGCCCTAAGGGGTGAAGGGGGGCACCTACACGTGGGTACAGTGGGTTTGGGGGGCGGTTTGGAGGGCTCCCATTTACCAGCACAAGTGTAACAGGTGGGGGGGGGGGGGATGAGCCTGGGTCCACCTGCCTGAACTCCACTGCTCCAGGGACCTGCATACTGCTGCCAGGGAGGTGGGTATGACATTTGAGGGTGAAAATAAAAAGTTGTGAAACGGCATATTTTGTGGTGGGAGGGGGTTCGTGACCACTGGGGGAGTCAGGGGAGGTCATCCCCAATTCCCTCCAGTGGTCATCTGGTCATTTAGGGCACTTTTTGGGGCCTTATTCGTGGAAAAACAGGGTCCAGGAAAAGTGCCCTAAATTCTCGCTAAAAACGCATATTTTTTTTCCATTATCGGCGAAAGGCGCCCATCTCTGATCGGCAGATAACCACGCCCCAGTTCCGCCTTCACCATGCCTTCGACACGCCCCCATCAACGTTGTCCGCATCTGCGACGGAGTGCAGTTGAAAACGTCCAAATTCGGCTTTTGATTATACCGCTTTATTCGTTTTTGGGAGATAAACGTCTATCTCCCGATTTGGGTCACAATATAGGCGTTTTTCTCTTTCGATTATAAGCAGGAAAGTTTCTACACTGTAGCTTCATCGCATGTCCCCTAGTGTTAGTATTTTTGGAAAGCGTAAACAGATGCTTCACATGTACCCGTTCAACTCCATTATTTTATAGCCCTCTATCATATCTCCCTTCAGCTGCCTTTTCTCCAAGCTGAAGAGCCCTAGCTGCTTTAGCCTTTCCTCATAGGGAAGTCGTCCCATCCCCTTTATCATTTTCGTCGCCCTTCTGTGCACCTTTTCTAATTCCACTATATATTTTTTGAGATGCAGTGACCAGAATTGAACACAATATTCGAGGTGTGGTTGCACCATGGAGCGATACAAAAGCATTATAACGTCCTCATTTTTGTTTTCCATTCCTTTCCTAATAATACCTAACATTCTATTTGCTTTCTTAGCCGCAGCAGCACAGTGAGCAGAAGGTTTCAATGTATCATCGACGACACCTAGATCCCTTTCTTGGTCTATGACTCCTAACATGGAACCTTACATGACGTAGTTACAATTTGGGTTCCTCTTTCTCACATGCATCACTTTGCACTTGCACACATTAAACGTCATCTGCCATTTAGACACCCAGTCTTGTAAGGTCCTCTTGTAATTTTTCACAATTCTCCTGCGATTTAACGACTTTGAATAACTTTGTGTCATCAGCAAATTTAATTACCTCTCTAGTTACTCCCATCTCTAGGTCATTTATAAATACGTTAAAAAGCAGCGGTCCCAGCACAGAGCCCTGGGGAACCCCACTAACTACCCTTCTCCATTGAGAATACTGACCATTTAACCCTACTCTCTGTTTTCTATCTTTTAACCAGTGCAAAGTTCTCTGGTTTGGTAAGTACAAAGAAATTCAAGAGTATTTACTGGAAACACTGCAGCAGACTAGAAAGTGCAGAAAACCGAGGTTGCAAGGGAAATAAAGCCCATAACCCACCAAAATATTGATGTTAGAAATTACAACGTACTGGCTCATTGCCTATAATAACCAGGGGCATTATCTGACGTAAAAGCTTATTGGAATTTCAATTAGCCTGACCCTTGAAATAATAAAATATTGAAGTCTGGTTTTGAAACAGATTTTGCTAGTTTTAGATTTTCTACCTTTTCCTCTAGTGCTTAATATTTTGCTTTTCAAACTCAGGCTGTCTTCCTTCCTGTAGCCTGTAGACCTACAAACCTCATGATAGCATTGCTTTAAAAGAACAAGGCAGGAGGTCTTTACATCTGACGGGTATTTTCTGCCACAAGAATGATTTCTTTTGTTCTTCAGTGACCCAGGAGCAGCGGGATTTCTATTAGCTTCAGGCACTGCAAAACCAGGTTGTGAGTTAAGAGCTTTGTTTTTCTATTGCTGGATTTAACTTGAAGGTGCAATGTCAGATGGAATTTGTCTCTGTCACTAGACTATTCCGAACCTTTTCCGGAGATGGGAAGGCAAGGCAGTAGAACTAGAGGACATGAAATGAGATTGAAGAGGGGGCAGACTCAAGAAAAATGTCAGGAAGTACTTTTTCACGGAGAGAGTGGTGGATGCTTGGAATGCCCTCCCGTGAGAGGTGGTGATGAAAACGGTAACGGAATTCAAAAATGCGTGGGATAAACATAAAGGAATCCTGTTCAGATGGAAGGGATCCTCAGAAGTTTAGCGGAGATTGGGTGGCAGAGCCGGTGGGGGGCAGGGCTCGTGGTTGTGAGGTGGGGCTAGTGCTGGGCAGACTTCTATGGTCTGTGCCGTGAGGATGGTAGATACTAATCAAGGTCAGATATACACAAAAGGTAGCACATATGAGTTTCTTGTTGGGCAGACTGGATGGACTGTGCAGGTCTTTCTCTGCCATCATCTACTATGTTACTATTCTTTACAGATGATATGACTGGCAGTGGTAGTAGAGACTCCAATGGACCCTTTTACTACAGTACAGCAAATTTCTGCACTTTAACGTGGGGGCTAGGAGTGGAAAAAGAGAGAGGTTAGCTGACACAGTGGCTGAGGGTTGCTGAAGGGGTCTGGAGGCTGACACATGGCTGGGGATGACAGACGAAGGCTGATGTTGGCAATTGATGAGGCTGGAAGGGGGCTGATGTTTGCAGTTGGCGGGGCTGGCAGAAAGGGGCTGATGTTGGCAGATAGGGTGCCAAAAGGGGGCTGATGTTGGTAGAAGGTGAGGTGGTAAAAGGGGGCCATACTAGGGTTGGAAAAAAGGTATGATGCTAGAGCTGGGAGAAAGGGACTTGTAGCTAATCAAGGGCTGGGGATGGGGAAAAGGGCAGATGTTAAGGGATGGGTGTAGCGGAAGGTTTCTAGTGCTCAGCCTGGAACAAGGGTACTTACACCAAGGCTGCAGCTGACAGAGAGGCATATGAGACAAGGGGATTGGGGCCTGGAGATGGATCTCATGCTGGGGGGGGGGGCTAAGCACTGACATAGATACTAGGGATGGACAATGGCAGAAGGCAGAGGGTGAGAAGGTACTTAGAATGCAGGTACGGAGGTAGAAGAGAGACTGGATGGACCAGAGAGAAGGGGTCAGAAGGAAGAAAACATGGAGGGAAGTAGTAAGAAGGGATCAGAACGAGGGGGTATAAGGAGGAAAGTGTGAAAGGGGTGAGAAAGGGGAAGAGCGGAGGGACGGAGAATGTGAGAAAGAGGAATGTGAAGGATCTGGAGGGATGGAAAATGATTGAGAGGCACTGGAAAGGAACAGATGAAAGAGACATATTTGAGAATGGAATGTAGAAACTGGGCAGCAGGTAAGAGAAAGGAAGGGGTGGAGCTAGACGCCAGGAGGGATTGACTGATGGGTAATGAACTGAGATTGGTGAGGGAATGAATTTTGAGGAAGATAAATGAGGGCTGGAGAGAGTCGAGAGCGGAAGATGGAAAGCTCATGGGTAGGTAAGATGTAACCTTACCTCTGACATCAAAGTTCTCCAGGTAATTAAATGAGTGGTCTATGGTACCATTATCAAGGTTCCAAAGAAATGACCACTGAATTGCAATTAGTATCAAAGCAGCAGCTGGTGAATTGCTTTGTTATATCTGAGGGGGCCAGAGTATATTTTTCTCCAAGACTTGCTCAATACCTTCACATATTGACCCTACTATATAAAATTTATACTTCGGGCCCTGTTTACTAAGTCATGCTAAGGGCGTACTAGTGTTTTTTTTTAGCACACAATAATGATTAGCACGTACTAAATGCTAAAGTCGCCTATAGGCACATATGGGCAACTAGCATTTAGCGTGCGGTAAAACGCTAGCGTACCTTAGTAAACAAGATCCTAAATTTCATTAAGTTGATAGTACAACTGGAGTATGGTTGGGAAGAAAAAGAATACATAATGGCCACACAGCACCCAGGATAAAAAGGAGCCCATATACAGCCTACACGTTAGGGCTAGAGACGGTGGTAACGATAGTGCAAGGCATTCCAGATGAAGACAACCCATCTGTTGCACATAAAGGTTATGATGAACTTGCTGATGGACCACTGCAGCAAGAGATAAACCACAGAAGCTAAGCAAGAAGTTAAGAGGATTAACAACAATTTAGGGGACTCCTGCAGATAAAAAGAAGATAACGTACTGCTAGCTTTATGCTATAAATCTTACATTTAAAAAGAGTTCACCAAAACTGGAAGAAAGAGGAATAGTACTTAAGGAAAAACTGCAGAAAGCAACTAATGCAAATTTAAGACCCTAATTTTAAAGCTCAAAGTAAAAATGTACGAGAGATAACATCTTAAAACAATTGAGAGCTTCTGTAGAAAAATAAAAATAGAGAATGAGGTGACAGGCAGGAACAACAGAAGAAAGGTGCATACAGAAGAAGAGAGAAGAGCCTCAACAAGAAGTAAGCTGGGGCAAAGAGAGAAAGAAAAGGTCTGAAAAGGAGCACCAGAAGAAAGGTTGGTGCACAAGGGAGAAGAAGGGGATCTGGAAGGAGCATATGAAGAAGGGCTGACAGAGAGAGAGATCCAAAAAGGAACATCAGAACCAAGGCTGATGATAAGAGAGCAAGAGGAGGCTCGGAACGGAGTACTAGAAGAAAGGCTGAGGAAGAGATGGAAGATGGAGGGAGAAGATCTGGAATTGCAAGACAGCAGGATGAATGATAGACAGGCTAAGAAGTCAACTGAAGAAGAAATGCAGGAGAAAGACCCAGAGGTGGAGGAATTTATAGTTGAGCTCCTAACCTATTTGGAAACATGAATTTTCTGGACTCTAGGAAGCGGAAAGATTCCCTAAATTGAATTGAACATCTAGACAGAGCAAGACTGCGATAAGATGAATAAGGCCATGATATGTATCACAGCAAAAATGATTACCAATAGAATACTACCAACGAAGACAGAGGGCCAGGGGAAAAAGAGAAATATAACAAGTTCACCTTGGAAAAACACACTGAGGGAAACATAAAATAACTGCAAGCAGAGGTGTCACTGATCCATGTGCATCTGAAAACATCAATCAAAGATAACGATAAAGATCTAAAGCATCAAACTCAAACATGGTACATTAATGGAAGATCTTACATTCATATGCTCCAATAATAAACTGAAAGCAACAATAGAAGCCAAAAACTGTGGAGATATGAAGAAAAGAGAAATATCAAAATATTTAGAGAGAAACCAAAACAGTTCTACAGGGAACTGAGGAACAGCATTAGTAAGGGAAATGGGACTTGATATACCACCTTTCTGAGGTTTTTGCAACTACACTCAAAGCGGTTTACATATATTCAGGTACTTATTTTGTACCAGGGGCAATGGAGGGTTAAGTGACTTGCCCAGAGTCACAAGGAGCTGCAGTGGAAATTGAACTCGGTTCCCCAGGATCAAAGTCCACTGCACTAACCACTAGGCTACTCCTCCACTAGCAGCACTCCATGTAGAAGCCTGCCCTTGCAGATCAGCAATGCAGCTGCGCAGGCTTCTGTTTCTGTGAGTCTGACGTCCTGCACATACGTGCAACTAAGGAGGGATAAATTATAGACATCCAACTCTGATCATAGAAAGGGAAGGAACAGCCATATCTAAAAGATGGGCATTGTTATTTAGACCAGGTACTTGGCATGTTCAGGTTACAGAAAGATAACGAATGAATTCACATGGGTCGTCTTCACTTTGCTTCTTCAGTCCTGCAGAACACTTGACTGTCAGTACCAGGTTGTGTGGCTGAATAAGAATCATTTGCAAAACTCTGTTGGCAGTCCTTGTTATAAACCTGTTTTGAGTCTCAGATTTTTGGGCCATACGATTAAACATTTAGGGGTCCTTTTACTAAGCTGCAGGAAAAAGTGCCCTGCGGGAGCGGCAGGAACCATTTTTCACATGTGCCAGGGTCCTTTTTACCACAGCAGGTTTAAAAAAAAGCCTAAAAAAAATAGCCATTGCAGTAAGATTACTCTTACCTCATGGCCATACGGGGGGTGGGGGAGTACTTATCACCACCCATTGAGGTAACCTGGCAGTAACTGTGCAGCAGGAGGTGATGCCCGATTACCGTCAGGTTAGTGCCATGCTATAAAAAAATGTTTACGGCACGCCGGAAATGGCGTACACTTGAGCCGGAACAGTAGCTTGTGCTAAGGTTTGAATTTTTACTTTTTACTGTCCAAAAGCCTTATGCTGAAAAAAGGTAGAAGCTCAGGAGATAACGAAGGAAAAGTGGAAAAACAAGGAAAGCTGAAGGATCCAGCAGAAAGAGAGCAATTCTATAACAGGGCATCTAAAATTACAATTGGCTGCATTTCTATTAAGGTTGCCCAAAAAGGCAGCATGAAAGAAGTGCTAAAATCCATGGCACTAATTGGAACTCTATAAGAGCACATAACTGTGAAAACTTCACAATTGATAATGTGACTAAACCACTAGAAATCCCAACTAAAGATACTTGCGGCCTTATTTTCGAAAGTGATGGGCGCCCATATTTCGACCCAAATCGGGAGATGGGTGCCCATCTCGCAAAGGCGCCCAAATCGGTATAATCGAAAGCTGATTTTGGGCGTCTTCAACTGCACTCCATCGCGGGAACGAACAAAGTTGACAGGGGCATGTCGGAGGCGTGGTGAAGGCAGGACTGGGGCGTGTTTATCGGCCAAGGAGAGATGGGCGCCTTCGGCCGATAATTGAAAAAAAAGGGCGGCAAAAGCGAGAATTTGGGTCGCTTTTGCTGGACCCTTTTTTTCATGACCCAAGTCCCAAAAAATTGCCCCAACTGGCCAGATGACCACCGGAGGGAATAGGGGATGACCTCCCCAGACTCCCCCAGTGGTCACTAACCCCCTTCCATCACAAAAAAAGAACTTTAAAAACTTTTTTTGACAGCCTCTATGCGACTCTCAAATGTCATACCCAGCTCCCTGACAGGTCACAGTATGCAGGTCACTGGAGCAGTTGTTAGTGGGTGCAGTGGACGACAGGCAGGCAGACCTAGGCCCATCCCCCCTACCCGTTCCACTTGTGCTGGTTAATGTTGAGCCCTCCAAAAAACCCCAAAACCCACTGTACCCACATGTAGGTGCCCCCTTGCACCCCTTAGGGCTATGGTAATGGTGCAGACTTGTGGGCAGTGGGTTTTTGGGGGGGGGATTTGGGGGGCTCAGCACACAAGGGAAGGGTGCTATGCACCTGGGAGCTATTTTAAATTTTTTTTTTTATTTGTAAAAGTGCCCCCTAAGGTGCCCAGTTGGTGTCCTGGCATGTTAGGGGGACCAGTGCCACTACGAATCCTGGCCCCTCCCATGACCCAATGCCTTGGATTTGTTCGTTTTTGAGCTGGGCGCTTTCGGTTTCCATTATTGCTGAAAAACGATAGCGCCCAGCTCAAAAACGCCCAAATCCTAGGCATTTGCCCTGCACAACCCGTATTATCGAAAAAAAGATGGGCGCCCATCTTTTTTCGAAAATACGGTTTGTCCCGCCCCTTCGCATGGCTGCCCATGGAGATGGTTACCCACTTTCGATTATGCCCCTCTTGGTATAATTGATTCCTACATGTTATTTGACATGCAAGTCCATCATAAAAACCTTGGAGTGGAGGAGTGGCCTAGTGGTTAGGGTGGTGGACTTTGGACCTGGGGAACTGAAGAACTGAGTTCGATTCTGGGTACAGGCAGCTCCTTGTGACTCTGGGCAAGTCACTTAACCCTCCATTGCCTGCCGCATTGAGCCTGCCATGAGTGGGAAAGTGCGGGGTACAAATGTAACAAAAATAAAATAAATAAATAAAGCAATGTGGAAACTAAAAAGAATAAGGCATCTCTTCCCTGATGATAGGTTATAACCTTAGTACAAACATTTGTATTATCACACTTCGATTACTGCAATGCCATTTATGCTGGCTATAAGGAATATTCCTTGAAAAAACTGTAGAGAGTTCAAAATGCAGCATCCAGATCAGTGCCGTAGCGAGGGCTAATGGCACCCGGGGTGGGTCGCCGCTGTGCACCCCCCCCGGGTGCAGCACGGCACGACCCCCCCCCCCCTCTGCGGCGCACCCCCCCGGACCACATTCTTACCTGCGGGAGGGCCGATCTGCCCCGAGTGCACGTCACTCGGAGCTGCGTCGGCCCCGCTGGTTCCCTGCTCTCTCTGCCACGGAACAGGAAGTAACCTGTTCCGTGGCAGAGGGAGCAGGGAACCAGCGGGGCCGGCACCCCCCGAGCGCGTGCACCCGGGGCGGACCGCCCCTCCCGCCCCCCCTTCCTACGCCACTGATCCAGATTAGTCTACAAGGCTACGAGATTCGAAAGTGCAGCCCCTTTGCTTATAAAGTTACACTGGCTCCCAATCAAAGCAATAACATTCAAAGTATGTGCATTTGTTTTCAAAACTCTATATGGCTTAACCCCTGCTTACACGCAACCTTTAATTGATTTCACCCTTCACAACATTCTCCCTGGTTCAAGAGATTATCTAACCCTCCACTAGCCCAGTTGAAAAAATGTGATCTCCATGTCAATCTACATGTCAGGATTCCCTTACCTCTGTACCAAATGGTGGAATTCCCTCACAAAATTTATCAGATGGGAATGTATTTGATATTCTGGAAATACTACACAGTCTCTCTGCACAAGTAATTTCTCACAGATGATCATAATTAATTTAAACCTCGAATAGTACAATTAATCTCTTAGTTCCATTCTAATTATTATACATGGATGATTATAAATTGTTACCATTTTGCATCTAGCATTCATTTTCATATTACATATTGTAATACTTAATGATTAGTACTTAATGTATACTATCCAGCATCACTTTTTGTACTGTTAATTACAATAAGTTGTTAGCAACATTGAACCTGATAATGTGGGATATAAATGAAATAAAAAATACAGATAACTACTAGTCCAAAATAATACTCAAAATTTTTAGAGGCCCTTTTACTAAGCCGCATAGACGCCTATGCACACCCAATGTGCGCCAAATTGGAGTTACCACCCAGTTACCACGTGGCCCTTGTCAATGGCATACCAAGGCCTCCTAGGCCAATCCGGGGCGACGAGAACCACTTCTCCTGGATGCAGCCGAATCCGCAGGAGCACTCGCCCTAACAAGGGCCATGGAGGGAACACATACAGTAGGCCCGGAGGCCAGGGTTGAGCCAAGGCATCCAACCCCGCCGCGTGAGGATCTCTTCATCTGCTGAAGAAGCACGGGACTTTGGCATTGGTGCTTGTCACCATTAGATCCATCACGGGCTTGCCCCACTTGGCACATATCTGCAGGAACACTTCGTCTACAAGTTCCCACTCTGCTGGATCGATCTGATGCCTGCTTAGATAATTGGCTTGCACGTTGCTCTGACCTGCAATGTGGCTAGGTCAATGGCTTGCGGTAAGGTCTCAGACCCAAAATGGACGTGCGGCAATTTTCATTTTGCCGCACGTCCATTTTCAACAACAACAACAAAAAGAATTTTTTGTAGGTGTGCTAAAAAAATAATTCTGTGCGCGCCCAAAACACTCTACATTACTGCAGGTCATTTTTCAGTGCGCCTTAGTAAAAGGACCCCTTAGCGAATGTTCTAATGAATATTCTATTCCATCGATTCTAAGGTTTACACCCTTAGGGCTTTGTTTACTAAGCCGTGCTAGCATTTTTAGCCCATAGGAATATATGGGTGTCTCTAGCGTTAGCGTGCGCTAAGAACACTAGAACACCTTAATAAACAGGGCCCTTATTTTGGTTGGGTTTAGATCCAATTTGCAAGAATTTTCTTTTATCCTTGTTTAGTCTTAAGTAGTAATGTGTGTTCACCCAATCCATAATTAAAGATATTTTGTTGTGTATATCTTGCAACATGCAGTTTATTTGAAAAAGAATAGAAATGTCATATGCACAAATAAAAACATGCTAAAAGGATGCCTTGCATGTTGCAGAATCCAGGCTAAGAAATCAAGGTGCTACTGTCAGTCATGTATTGGTTAGGCAAGTAAGACTCAATACGGCTCATGTTTTGGCACCTAGGCCTCCATCAGGAGTCTTATTGCAAACAATACGTTCGTCTGAAAAATATTGCCACAAGGTAATATTGAAATAAACTATACGATTTACACTATGGCAATTATCGATGACACAACTAGCGTTTTTACAGATGTGTGCTTTCCATGTGGGTGCTCTCCTTGCCCTCTGGTGGCCAGAACTGGTGGCTGCTATGGACTGTTTTCTGCTGTCTTCCATGTTCCAGACTTCAGTAAGTCCGGTCTGGATTTTCCAGGTTGCCAGACTTGCTCTGCTGGTTTGTCCTTGAACAGCAACCTTACTTGGCTGGTGATGATTGCAGCTGTGGGTCAGCTGCTGATGGGCTTATTAGCTTCTGTGAGCCTTGCTTGCTTTGCCTTGGTATCAAAGGTCATCCATGAGTTCCTGTTGGTTTGTTGGTGTTCCTGCTCTGAAAGTTTCCTGTGTGTTTGACCCTGCCTGTTCCTGGACCTGGACTTTGCTTTCTGCCTGTCTAAAGACTCTGGTTAGTTTATGGATTACCCATGTTTGCTGCCTGCCCTTTGACCTTGCTGTGCTACTGGATAATGTTTACTGTCTACTATTAAAGCCTCTTCTAGTTATATTCTGTGGTTCCTGCCTGTTGTGTTCAGCACTGCTTTCTGCTTGGGTGATTTGCCTGCCGCTGCCGCTCCTCGGCAGTGGCTCAAGGGCTCACAAACCTAGTTCCTGCTTTGAGAACGTGACAATGTGTCAGTGTGCGATAGTTTTTAGATGATCGATCAGATTGCTTCGCTTTCATATATATAGGTAGATCGAGTCGGGCGATTAAGATCAGACTCAATGAACATAAATTTCGGATCAAGAACAAGGTATTAACAGCTCCGTTGGTTCAGCACTGGATTGATAGAGATCATAAGATTACAGATATGAAATGGCGGATTATAGACCATATTCAATTGGGCTGGGAGGGTGGGAATGTTGCTTCATTGTTAAATTATAAGGAGCAAAGATGGATTTTTCAACTTAATACGTTACATCCTCAAGGATTAAATTCTGAACTAGATTGGTGGTCTCTAATCTGATTGGCTGGTATGAGGATTACGTGGCCCTATCAGAGCTTGAAGGTCACGATCAGCTGTAGCTTATTTAATTGGCTGTGGCGAAGAGAGACGCCGTAGCCATTTTTTTCTAGATGTGTTGGCAAGTACTCAGATGGTAATACTATAATATGTTAGTTGGTAAGAAAGTTGGATAGCTATGTGAATATTTAAAGTTTAATGTTGTTTTCCCTGCGAACCTCTTCCCTGATGAAGAAATTTGAAACCTGGCCATGTTGGCGGGGGTTTGACTCGGGAGAAAAATTGTTGCTGAATGCTATTTAAAGCTAAGTGTCATGATTATTACATCTTTGATTTATATAAAAATTTAAAATAAGAAAGAAAAAAAGTTTTTTTAAAGGGCAAGATGTAGTTTTTTGAAAATATAGATCGTGATGATTACAAGAAAAATCTAAAATGTTGGATCAATGAAGATGTGATTAACAAACACCAAAATCGTTGGAACAAGTTTCCTAGTAGGTGTATGCTGTCAATTAAATTCTGAAGATCCACATTTATCACATAGGGTTGTGTTATGAATATATACTGGAAAATAGAAGAGAGATGCCACTGATGAAATTTTGAAAAACTTTGAGATTTAGTGTTTGAGACATAGTAGATGACGGCAGCTAAAGACCTGTACATTTCATCTAATCCACCAGAGAAGATTAGGGAAAGGGGAAAGGGAAATGGGACTTGATATACCGCCTTTCTGAGGTTTTTGCAACTACATTCAAAGCGGTTTACATATATTCAGGTACTTATTTTGTACCAGGGGCAATGGAGGGTAAAGTGACTTGCCCAGAGTCACAAGGAGCTGCAGTGGAAATCAAACTCAGCTCCCCAGGATCAAAGTCCACTGCACTAACCACTAGGCCACTCCTCCACTAGGAACAGTCCATGTAGAAGCCTGCCCTTGCAGATCAGCAATGCGGCCGCACAGGCTTCTGTTTCTGTGAGTCTGACGTCCTGTATGTCAGACTCACAGAAACAGAAGCCTGCGCGGCCATGTTGCTGATCTGCAAGGGCAGGCTTCTACATGGAATGTTGCTAGTGGAATAGCAACATTCCATGTAGAATCTCAAATAGTAGCAACAGAATCTCAATAGTAGCAACATTCCATCTAGAATCTCCAATAGTAGCAACATTCCATGTAGAATCTCAAATAGTAGCAACATTCCATCTAGAATCTCCAAATGTAGCAACATTCAGTGTAGAATCTCAAATAGGGAAAGGGAAATGAGATCTGATATACTGCCTTTCTGGGGTTTTTGCAACTACATTCAAAGCGGTTTACATATATTCAGGTACTTATTTTGTACCAGGGGCAATGGAGGGTTAAGTGACTTGCCCAGAGTCACAAGGAGCTGCAGTGGGAATCAAACTCAGTTCGCCAGGATCAAAGTCCACTGCACTAACCACTAGGCTACTCCTAAACTCTCTGCATAAGGTATGAGGTCATACAACATATGTATACCTGATCTTGATTTGTCCATGCTATTTTCAGGGCATAGATAGTAGAAGTCTGCCTGGCCCTGTCCTAAAACTTGTGAAGTCGTTATTGAAAAGCTCCATTCCAGTCCATCCAAATCTATCCAGGCACGATCAGGGCACCGACCATACAAGTCTGCCTAGTACTGGCTTTGCTTCCCAATTACCAGTGTTGCCACCTAGTCTCTGCTAAGCTTCTTTGGATCAATTCCTTCTAGATAGGATTCCTCTGTGTTTATCCCATGCATTTTTGAATTCCGTTACGGTTTTCATCTCCACCACTTGCCGCGGGAGGGCCGTCCAAGCGTCCACCACCCTTTCGGTGAAAAAGTACTTCCTGACGTTATTCCTAAGTTCGCCACCCTTCAATCTCTGTTCATGTCCTCTGGTTCTACCACCTTCCTGTTTCTGGAAAAGGGTTGTTTCAGATACTTGAATGTCTGTATCATATCGCCCCTGGTTCTCCTTTGCTCCAGGGTATACACGTGCAGGTCATCAAGTGTACATTTGGAACTTACTGTGGGTCACCCGAGTGTGCCCCATGGTAAACCCTTTAAAGCTGCAGTTTAAGTAAGCACTAGTGCTTACCACAGCTTGGTACAGGGGTGCCTATGTAAGTTGCACTTGTATGTGCACACGTATGCATGTAAATGTTTGCTCCCTCACCCCTATGTATAATCAGATTCCAAAATTTAAAACCTTCATTTTTAAGATACCTTATGGTTTATGTTCAAGTTACATTAAAGATTTTATTACTATATATACCTCCTAAAAGAAATCTGTGCTCTGTACAAGAACCAAAATCAGTTAGACCTGCTAAGCATATTTGTCGGTTGAAGCTCGTGGAACACGGAACCATGAACATTAATAGGAACAGGGGCAGAACTCTAGAATTCCCTCCCTACGGAGTTGAGAGAAATGATTATGAAACATTTTGGTGATATGAAAACACATGGCTTTATACAAGACATCTGATTAAGGGATAAGCCAAAAGTGTATCGGGTTAGAATGAGATTTTTTTGGGTTCTTATGACTTTTGCTAGTTGAAGCTCAAGTTATTAGTATAGGGCTTTTGATAATATGGTATTTTTAGTTGTATAGTGTACTGTATGTTAAACATAAGATTTTTATATACTGTCCTTACCATTAGCTCTAGACAATTTACAAATAAATCAGTAAGTAAGTTACACAAGTAAACACATACCAGCTAACTATACAATGATATCCTAACTAACAAATGGCGTAAAAAATCACCAGCTCATAATAATCCAATAGTAGATGTTAGCAGTTAATCCACTTCTATGGTCTAACCATTATCGTGGATTTACTCCATATCTACCTCCAAATTCTACACAGCGAGTTTATAAGGAAGTGAGAAGATTCAATAAAGATCTTTTTATTATTTATTTGCACATTTATATCCCACTTTTTTCCACAGGGATGCGGACTCAAAGTGGCTTACAACGTACTGATAAGGCAATAGCCAGACCAGTTGATTTACAAATACAATTACATTAAATAGGAGAGAAGGAACAGAGTTAGAAGAAATAGGGAAAGGGTAAGAGAGACAAAAAAAAAAGGGCTAGGGATATTTTATTAGGAAGGACTGTAGGCAATATGTTGAAATTCTGAAGATGGCAATCAGAGATAGGCTGGTCTTCGTTAGACTCCAGGTGCTGAGATGGTTCAGAGTAGCTTGTACAACTGTCTTCAAGGGAATCCATGATGGGGAGCAGGTGAAATACCCATCCAGACCAGGAGAAAGAAGCAGGCCACATTATCCAAATTATTCAGCTCTATGTGGCTTACATAATTTATAAACAGTACAAGTTAATGTACAATACATATGTTATGAAAACTAAAAAAGTTAAAGGAACATTCTTGGAAAAACTAGTGGCGAGAAGAAAGATCTTGGCTATAACTGACTTCAACATCTAGTGAAGGAATTTTGAAAAGCCTTCAAGAATTTGCGAAAGGTCAGATAGTTATTGAGTTGTCTTATTTCCCTTGGGATAGAATTCCACCATTTAGTACCTAAATGAGAGAAATCTCAAGTCAGAGTGGATTTGTATTTGATATTTTTTGTAATTAGGGAAGTGTAGAATGAGATAATCCCTTGCTTATTGCACAAGCTAGTCAACTGTTTGACAAATCACCAACAACGAACGTTGATTGTATGATCAAAGACCGGCAAATAGAACTTTCTAAGCTTTTAGATGTGATCTCACCTTATAAGAAGGTTAATCCAAAGGCGTTTTTCCTCTCCTTGGTATAATGCCTGCTTTAGCAGAACATGTATATATTCTGTTGTTAGCAAGTAATTTGTAAGAAGGCCGTTCCTTCACTTTTAACCCCCTTTTGTAATCTGCTTAGAACTTGTGGCTATATTAATATTTTAAATGAAAGAAAATGAAAATATTTTGCCTGCACACTCTTAATACATTCAGATGTTGGTATAATAAATGGATAAATACAAAAAAAAAGAAAAATAACTGGAGGAATTAGGAAGAGAAAATGCCATTTTATGGAGTGGGATAAAGTAGAACACATTAACATGGCTTGATGTATCAAGGCTTTTTTCTAACAGATATAAAACAGAAGGACATATTAAACTGGGATAAGACTTGGGAGCATCGTTTTCTTTTTGCTCAGGCCAGGCTGCAAAGAGGTCCCTCCGAACTCAATCAGGCCTTGCAAGTGCTCAAGTCTCAATGCTTACCCTATAGAAAATATGTCTAAAACTGACCCACTTAAATAAAACGTTTGCATTTCATTTCTATTTAGAATTGCCAACTAGCTCCAGATTTGCCCAACAGGGTTGATCCAGTCCTGGGCTTACCATAATGCATGCAGGGACTTGTAAGCCTGGCTTTTCTTAGGGAATCCAATGGGGTAATCAGAATCACGAGTCCCTGCATGCAATGGGGTAAGCCCAGGATTGGATCAACCCTGTCAGACGAATCTGGATCTAGTTGGCAACCCTATTTATATTTACTAACTAGCACTCCACATAATTACAATTTACTTTTCTTGTACTCGTAGCTTTTGATGAGAAAACGTTCACATGATGGAATCAGATCTTCAACATCCACGCCAACATTAAACACTGGTTTTTTTTCCAGAGCTAATACAGCAAGTACCAAAGCAAACCAGGCCGTGAGACCCCAGATCTTAAATGATTTGTTATTTTGCGGGTCATTGTATTCAAAACTGTGAGTCAACATCGACATATTCTCAGAAGTTTGATACGAGGATGAGCTGTGTTTTTCCGGCTCGAGAAAATAACCCAAGGGCACTGTGAAAACGTCTGCCACTTCTGCAGGATTGGAACGGGGTTGGAATGTCTCATCGATGAACGCTACCACTGGAGTCACCAAATAACCAGCCTGAAAGAAAGATGACAGGAACAACATGGATGTCAATTTTGTGCAACAGAATTACGTTTACACGAGTTTGGTGTTGTGTTAAATCCTGACTCATGTTGGGTGCCTTAGGTAGTCCACGGTTTGGACTAATGCAAAACTTACACCAAGAAGTTACCCTGAGTGACTGTACATTTTGCTGGATCATGTCCTTTCTGTAAATACACAGAAAAGAAGAAGAAAACGACCTTCACAGAATCTCCAAGAGAATCATTGCCAACAGCTCACTCCTTGATGTTTGATTTGACTTGAATCATTACTTTTAGCAGCTCACTACGAAACTGGCATATTTTCAAAACACTTAGACTTACAAAGTTCCATAGTAACCTATGGCACTTTGTAAGTCTAAGTGCTTTGAAAATACGCATGCACTTAGGTTTGAGACGTGCATATCCTGGCTTTGTAAAATGGGAACTCAGATGTTTATGCATGTCTCAAACGTGAATACGGCTTGTAAAAGAGGGCCATTATTTGTTGTTGTTTTTCAAAGTGGATATTAAGATATGCACTGAGCCTACATATAATACACGTGCATGCATTTAAGAACAAGACTAATTTGTGTGTTTCGATTGTGTGAAAACCAGATCTATTTGAAGGTCTCGATGATAACGTACTAGATTTTGGGTCAGGAGCAAGAAAGCTACGACTGTGATTCTAATGTCAGCCTGCAGAATTTGAACAGAATCAGTTCGTTCGGAGTACATCCCTCCTGTCAGTGGCAGGACTCCCTCCATTTCCTGATGTATCTGCAGCTTCTATACATTATACCATGGTGATAGTCGGGGGAAGTCTGCTGATGACCTCCACTTGGTCCCGACGCAGACCCACTTCCTCTTCTGCTTCTCGAAGCGCTGTCGCTACTTCATCGCTGTCTGCCGGCTCCTCCCTCCCTCCTGGAAAGCACACATCTCCTGGTGAGGATTTCAGCTACAAGAGAAAAGAAAATGTGAAACAGACATAAAAGTAGCAAGCCTGTAGCAAGAAATACGCTTTATACACTGACAGAGCAGGTGCGCAACAAGATACATGGCACAAATTGCATCTTTGGCTAAGTGCAGTTTCACGATTAATCCTTCAAGAGTAAATCCTGGAGTGAATATTGTTTTCTCTATTTAGAGAACAAAAGCTTGAGGGATCAACAGGCAAAGCGATTTAATTGGCCAGAAACGGCTCCTGGCTGGTTGAATCACATTTTATACTGCTTATCCCAGAAATAGTGGATTTTCCCCAAGTCCATTTAATAATGGTCTATGGACTTTTCCTTTAGGAAGCCGTCCAAACCTGTTTTAAACTCTGCTAAACTAACCGCCTTTACCACATTCTCTGGCAACGAATTGCCAGAGAATGTGGTAAAGGCGGTTAGTTTAGCGGACTTGGGGAAAATCCACTATTTCTGGGATAAGCAGTATAAAATGTTTTGTACTTTTTGGGGATCTTGCCAGGTATTTGTGACCTGGATTGGCCACTGTTGGAGACAGGATGCTGGGCTTGATAGACCTTTGGTCTTTCCCAGTATGGCAATACTTATGTACTTATGTATGTATGCACTACTCACCTTCCTTTCCTCCGAGTGGATGCCATTTACCACCACCCTCTGTCGCCTGTCGGTCTACCAGTTTCCAATCCAGTTCGCCATTTTGAGTCCTAAGTTCAGTCCTCTCAGCTTATTCATCCAGTTGGGTGCCAACTGGACATTTTCAGCAACACTGACCAGTTAAGTGCCGCTGATTATAGTGAATGATACATACCTGTAGCAGGTGTTCTCCGAGGACAGCAGGCTGATTGTTCTCACGACTGGGTGACGTCCGCGGCAGCCCCCACCAACCGGAAGAAGCTTCGCGGGCGGTCCGCAAGCAGGGCACGCCCACCGCGCATGCGCGGCCGTCTTCCCGCCCGTGCGCGACCGTTCCCGCCAGTTGAATGACAAGCAAAAGATGAAAACGCAACTCCAAAGGGGAGGAGGGAGGGTAGGTGAGAACAATCAGCCTGCTGTCCTCGGAGAACACCTGCTACAGGTATGTATCATTCACTTTCTCCGAGGACAAGCAGGCTGCTTGTTCTCACGACTGGGGTATCCCTAGCTCTCAGGCTCACTCAAAACAAGAACCCAGGTCAATTGAACCTCGCAACGGCGAGGATACAACAGAAAATTGACCTACGAAGAACAACTAACAGAGTGCAGCCTGACCAGAATAAATGCGGGTCCTGGAGGGTGGAGTTGGATTTACACCCCAAACAGATTCTGCAGCACCGACTGCCCGAACCGACTGTCGCGTCGGGTATCCTGCTGGAGGCAGTAATGTGATGTGAATGTGTGGACAGATGACCACGTCGCAGCCTTGCAAATCTCTTCAATAGTGGCTGACTTCAAGTGGGCCACTGACGCTGCCATGGCTCTAACACTATGAGCCGTGACATGACCCTCAAGAGCCAGCCCAGCCTGGGCGTAAGTGAAGGAAATGCAATCTGCTAGCCAATTGGAGATGGTGCGTTTCCCGACAGCGACCCCTAGCCTGTTAGGGTCGAAAGAAACAAACAATTGGGCGGACTGTCTGTGGGGCTGTGTCCGCTCCAAATAGAAGACCAATGCTCTCTTGCAGTCCAATGTGTGCAACTGACGTTCAGCAGGGCGGGTATGCGGCCTGGGAAAGAATGTTGGCAAGACAATTGACTGGTTAAGATGGAACTCCGACACCACCTTCGGCAGGAACTTTGGGTGGGTGCGGAGCACTACTCTGTTGTGATGAAATTTGGTATATGGAGCATGAGCTACCAGGGCTTGAAGCTCACTGACCCTACGAGCTGAAGTAACTGCCACCAAGAAAATGACCTTCCAGGTCAAGTACTTCAGATGGCAGGTATTCAGTGGCTCAAAAGGAGGTTTCATCAGCTGGGTGAGGACGACGTTGAGATCCCATGACACTGCAGGAGGCTTGATAGGGGGCTTTGACAAAAGCAAGCCTCTCATGAATCGAACGACTAAAGGCTCTCCAGAGATGGCTTTACCTTCCACACGATAATGGTAAGCACTAATCGCACTAAGGTGATTCCTTACTGAGTTGGTCTTGAGGCCAGACTCTGATAAGTGCAGAAGGTATTCAAGCAGGTTCTGTGCAGGGCAAGAACGAGGTTATAGGGCCTTGCTCTCACACCAAACGACAAACCTCCTCCACTTGAAAAAGTAACTCTTTTAGTGGAATCCTTCCTAGAGGCAAGCAAGACCCGGGAGACACCCTCAGACAGGCCCAACGCAGTGAAGTCTACGCCCTCAACATCCAGGCCGTGAGAGCCAGAGACTGAAGGTTGGGGTGCAGCAACGCTCCGTCGTTCTGCAAAATGAGAGTCGGAAAACACTCCAATCTCCACGGTTCTTCTGAGGACAACTCCAGAAGAAGAGGGAACCAGATCTGACGTGGCCAAAAGGGCGCTATCAGAATCATGGTGCCGCGGTCTTGCTTGAGCTTCAGTAAGGTCTTCCCCACCAAAGGTATGGGAGGATAAGCATACAGGAGGCCGGTCCCCCAATGAAGGAGAAAGGCATCCGACGCTAGTCTGCCGTGTGCCTGAAGTCTGGAACAGAACAGAGGCAGCTTGTGGTTGGTCTGAGAGGCGAAAAGGTCCATCGAGGGGGTGCCCCACTCTCGGAAGACCTTGCGTACCACTCTGGCATGAAGCGACCACTCGTGCGGTTGCATGACTCTGCTCAGTCTGTCGGCCAGACTGTTGTTTACACCTGCCAGGTATGTGGCTTGGAGAAGCATGCCGAACTGGCAAGCCCAACGCCACATCCCGACGGCTTCCTGACACAAGGGGCGAGATCCGGTGCCCCCCTGCTTGTTGGTGTAATACATTGCAACCTGATTGTCTGTCCGAATTTGGATAATTTGGCAGGACAGCCGATCTCTGAAAGCCTTCAGTGCGTTCCAGATCGCTCGGAGCTCCAGGAGGTTGATCTGCAAATCCTTTTCCTGGAGGGACCACAGACCCTGGGTGTGAAGCCCATCGACAAGAGCTCCCCACCCCAGGCAAGATGCATCCGTCGTCAGCACTTTCGTGGGCTGAGGAATTTGGAATGGACGTCCCAGGGTCAAATTGGTCCGAATGGTCCACCAGAGCAGTGAAGTGCGGCAACTGGTGGAGAGGCGGATGACATCTTCTAGATTCCCGGTGGCTTGGAACCACTGGGAAGCTAGGGTCCATTGAGCAGATCTCATGTGAAGACGAGCCATGGGAGTCACATGAACTGTGGAGGCCATATGACCCAGAAGTCTCAACATCTGCCGAGCTGTGACCTGCTGAGACGCTCTGGTCTGCGAAGCCAGGGACAGGAGGTTGTTGGCCCTCGCTTCGGGAAGGAAGGCCTGAGCCGTCTGGGTATTCAGCAGAGCTCCTATGAATTCCAGAGACTGGGTTGGCACTGCATGGACCGGAGGGCTCCTGCCTCCGAGGTGTTCTTGACCAGCCAATCGTCGAGATATGGGAACACGTGCACTCCCAGCTTGCGTAGATACGCCGCCACCACCACGAGGCACTTTGTAAACACTCGTGGGGCAGAGGCGAGCCCAAAGGGCAGCACACAATACTGAAAGTGCCGTGCGCCCAGGCGGAATCTGAGATACTGTCTGTGAGCTGGCAGTATCGGGATGTGAGTGTATGCGTCCTTTAAATCCAGGGAACATAGCCAATCGTTTTTCTGAATCATTGGCAGAAGGGTGCCCAGGGAAAGCATCCTGAACTTTTCTTTGACCAGGAATTTGTTTAGGCCTCTCAGGTCTAGGATGGGACGCATCCCCCCTGTTTTCTTTTCCACAAGGAAGTACCTGGAATAGAATCCCTGCCCTTCCTGCCCGGGTGGTACGGGCTCGACTGCATTGGCGCTGAGAAGGGCGGAGAGTTCCTCTGCAAGTACCTGCTTGTGATGGGAGCTGAAGGATTGAGCTCCCGGGGGACAATTTGGTGGCAGGGAGGCCAAATTCAGGGCGTATCCGCACCGCACTATTTGGAGAACCCACTGGTCGGAGGTTATGAGACGCCACCTTTGGTGAAAAAACTTTAACCTCCCTCCGACCGGCAGATCGTCCGTTATGGACACTTTGAGGGCGGCTATGTTCCTGTGGATCCAGTCAAAAGCCCGTCCCCGGCTTTTGCTGTGGAGGCGCAGGGGGCTGCTTGGGCGCACGCTGTTGACGAGAACGAGCGCGCTGGGGCTGTCCCTGTGCCTGACGAGGCCTTCGGGCCGGCTGGGTGTACCTACGCTTTGCAAAAGAATAGGGCACAGCCTGCCGGGCCCGGGAAAAACGTCCACCTGCTGAGGTGGATGCTGAAGGCGCCCGGTGGGAGAGCTTGTTGAGGGCGGTTTCCCGCTGATGCAGTTTGTCCACCAGCTGCTCGACCTTCTCACCAAAAATATTATCCCCATGGCAAGGGACGTTGGCCAGTCTCTGCTGGGTGCGGTTGTCCAGGTCAGAGGCACGCAGCCATGAGAGCCTGCGCATCACTATACCTTGGGCCACAGCACGAGATGCCACGTCACAGGTGTCATAGATACCCCTGGACAGGAACTTTCTGCATGCCTTCAGCTGCCTGACCACCTCCTGAAAAGGCCTGGACTGCTCCGGCGGGAGCTTATCAACCAGGTCCGCCAGTTGCTTCACATTGTTCCGCATGTGGATGCTCGTGTAGAGCTGGTAAGATTGAATGCGGGTCACGAGCATGGAAGATTGGTAGGCCTTCCTCCCAAACGAGTCCAGAGTGCGAGACTCCCGCCCCGGGGGCGCCGAGGCGGTATCCCTCGAACTCCGTGTCCTCTTGAGAGCAGAATCCACGACCGCCGAGTCATGAGGCAATTGGGGCCGCATTAACTCTGGGTCCGAGTGAATTCTGTACTGGGACTCTGCTTTCTTGGGGATGGTGGGATTAGATAGTGGTCGCATCCAGTTCCGAAGCAGTGTCTCCTTAAGGACATTGTGCAACGGCACCGTGGAGGACTCTCTAGGTGGTGATGGATAGTCGAGGACCTCGAGCATCTCAGCCCTCGGCTCATCCACAGAGACCACGGGGAAGGGAATGCATATAGACATATCCCTGACGAAGGAGGCAAAGGAGAGGCTCTCAGGAGGCGAAAGCTTCCTCTCTGGTGAAGCGTGGGGTCAGAGGGAAGGCCCACAGACTCCTCTGAGGAGAAATATCTAGGGTCCTCCTCTTCCCCCCACAAGGCCTCTTCCTCGGTATCGGACATAAGCTCATGCAGCTGAGTCCTCAACCAGGCCCGGCTCGACGTCGAGGCACCGAGGCCTCGGTGTCGTCGAGCGGTGGACTCCCGCGCCGGCGGGGACGAAGCTCCCTCCATCGACGTCGACGGGGACTCCACCTGCGTGGCGGTCGAGACCGGCACTGCAAGCGGCGGCGGTGTCGAAGGCCTTGGCACTGGGCTAGAGCTCGCCGGCGCCACAGTCAACGGCGCCGAGGGCGCAAGCATCCCCGGCGCCGGCACAGCCTGGCGCATCAGCCCTTCCAGGATCCCCGGAAGGATGGCTCGGAGGCACTCGTCCAGGCCCGCTGTCGGGAAAGACGGGGGGGGGGGGGGGGGGGGCGGTAGAGGCATCGGTGCCGGAAGCTGCTCGGGTCCAGGAGACTGCACCGAAGTGCTGGGACCCTGACGTGTCGGTACCTCCACTACCGAGGGGGACCTTTCCTCTCGACGCGGACACTTCGGCGTCGACTCCTCTCCAGCGCCGGAGGTCGGGTGCATCGATGGCGACCGATGACGGTGCTTCTTCTGTTTTTTGCGATGCTCGTCATCGGAGCCAGGTGGAACGAAGGAGGAGGAGGTCGATCCCCCTCGGTCTTGAGGGGCCGGGTCGGACAGCGTTCGGTCCCGAGGGCCATGAGCAGAGGGAGTGACCGGGGCCGATTGCCCACGGGGCCTCTCACCCCTACCGTCACCGGAGGACCGGCGGGCCGACGGGACCTGTACTCCTGGGGTCGATGCCATCGGTGCCGATTTCGCAGACACCTGGTACCGGTACCGAAGAACCCGGCCGTCGATACCGATGCCGTCGAGGTCGACGTCGAGGGGCCGGCGCAAGTTCCAAAAAGACGGTCCCGAAGAACTTGCCTCGCAACCTGAGTCCGTTTCCGGAGACCAAGACACAAAGAACACGACTTGATATTGTGCTCCGGCCCGAGGCACTGGAGGCACCAAGCGTGGGTGTCGGTCTGCGAGATAGGCCGGCCGCACCGACCACACTTCTTAAATCCACTCGGGACCTTCGAGGACATCGATGGAAAAATCGCGTCGGCGAAGTTAAAGTCATCGATGGTAGCGGTAAATCACACCTCGAAAAATAAATTGACCGCGCGGCCACAAGGCTGCAACGCGACGCCCCCGCTAGAAAACGAGGGAAAAATACAAGCGCGTTCTCTTTTTTTTTTTTTTAAAGAAAAAAGAAAGGTCCGGAACGCGTGGCAACCATAAACAAAAAAATAACAAGTTCGCGAAGAACGCGACGGTTTTCCGGGGCTGACTCAGAGAGAGCGGCGACGCACGACTCTCTCCAGCGCGGAAAAGAAAAGACTGGCGGGAACGGTCGCGCACGGGCGGGAAGACGGCCACGCATGCGCGGTGGGCGTGCCCTGCGTGCGGACCGCCCGCGAAGCTTCTTCCGGTTGGTGGGGGCTGCCGCGGACGTCACCCAGTCGTGAGAACAAGCAGCCTGCTTGTCCTCGGAGAATATCAGTTAGCCCCAAACAAGTGATTCAACCAGCCAGGAGCCGTTTCTGGCCAATTAAATCGCTTTGACTGTTGATTCCAGAATTTAATTACACGTTGAGTGAAGAAAAAGTTTCTCCGATTCGTTTTAAATTTACTACATTGTAGCTTCATCGCATGCCCCCTAGTCTTTGTATTTTTGGAAAGCATAAACAGACGCTTCACATCTACCCATTCAACTCTACTCATTATGTTATAGACCTCTATCATATCTCCCCTCAGCCGCCTTTTCTCCAAGCTGAAGAGCCCTAGCCGCTTTAGCCTTTCCTCATAGGGAAGTCGTCCCATCCCCTTTATCATTTCCGTCGCCCTTCTTTGCACCTTTTCTAATTCCATTATGTCTTTTTTCAGATGCAGCGACCAGAATTGAGCACAATATTCGAGGTGCGGTCGCACCATGGAGCGATACAAAGGCATTACAACTACTACTACTACTACTATTTAGCATTTCTATAGCGCTACAAGGCGTACGCAGCGCTGCACAAACTTAGAAGAAAGACAGCCCCTGCTCAAATCAATCTAATAGACAAAAAAAAAATAATAAAGTAAGCAAATCAAATCAATTAATGTGAACGGGAAGGAAGAGAGGAGGGTAGGTGGAGGCGAGTGGTTACAAGTGGTTACGAGTCAAAAGCAATGTTAAAGAGGTGGGCTTTCAGTCTAGATTTAAAGGTGGCCAAGGATGGGGCAAGACGTAGGGGCTCAGGAAGTTTATTCCAGGCGTAGGGTGCAGCGAGACAGAAGGCGCAAAGTCTGGAGTTGGCAGTAGTGGAGAAGGGAACAGATAAGAAGGATTTATCCATGGAGCGGAGTGCACGGGAAGGGGTGTAGGGAAGGACAAGTGTGGAGAGATACTGGGGAGCAGCAGAGTGAGTACATTTATAGGTTAGTAGAAGAAGTTTGAACAGGATGCGAAAACGGATAGGGAGCCAGTGAAGGGTCTTGAGGAGAGGGGTAGTATGAGTAAAGTGACCCTGGCAGCAGAGTTTTGAACCGACTGGAGGGGGGAGAGGTGAGTAAGTGGGAGGCCAGCAAGAAGCAGATTGCAGTAGTCTAAACGAGAGGTGACAAGGGTGTGGATGAGGGTTTTGGTAGAGTGCTCGGAAAGAAAGGGGCTGATTTTACGGATGTTGTAAAGAAAGAAACGACAGGTCTTGGCAATCTGCTGGATATGAGCAGAGAAGGAGAGAGAAGAGTCAAAGATGACCCCAAGGTTTCGAGCTGAGGAGACAGGGAGAATGAGAGAGCCATCAACAGAAATAGAAAACGGGGGGAGTGGGGAGGTGGGTTTGGTGGGGGGGGGAGAAATGAGAAGCTCGGTTTTGGTCATATTTAATTTCAGGTGGTGGTTGAGACATCCAGACAGCAATGTCAGACAAGCACGCTGAAACTTTGGTTTGGATGCAAGGTGAGATATCAGGGGTAGAAAGGTAGATTTGGGAGTCATCAGCATAGAGATGGTAGGAAAAGCCATGGGATGAGATTAATGAACAACATCCTCATTTTTGTTTTCCATTCCTTTCCTAATAATACCTAACATTCTATTTGCTTTCTTAGCCACAGCAGCACACTGAGCAGAAGGTTTCAACGTATCATCGATGACACCTAGAGCCCTTTCTTGGTCCGTGACTCCTAACGTGGAACCTTGCATGACGTAGCTATAATTCGGGTTCCTCTTTACCACATGCATCACTTTGCACTTGCTCACATTAAACGTCATCTGCCATTTAGATGCCCAGTCTCGTAAGGTACTCTTGTAATTTTTCACAATCCTCCCGCGATTTAACGACTTTGAATAACTTTGTGTCATCAGCAAATGTAATTACCTCACTAGTTACTCCCATCTCTAGGTCATTTATAAATATGTTAAAAAGCAGCGGTCCCAGCACAGACCCCTGGGGAACCCCACTAACTGCCCTTCTCCATTGAGAACACTGACCATTTAACCCTACTCTCTGTTTTCTATCTTTTAATCAGTTTTTAATCCACAATAGCACACTACCTCCTATCCCATGACTCTCCAATTTCCTCTGGATACTTTCATGAGGTACTTTGTCAAACGCCTTCTGAAAATCCAGATACACAATATCAACTGGCTCACCTTTATCCACATGTTTGTTCACCCCTTCAAAGAAATGTAGTAGACTGATGAGGCAAGATTTCCCCTCACTAAATCCATGGAGTGGAGTGCCTCAGGGGCCAAATCTGTTTCATATATTTGTAAGAGACATTGCTGAAAGGTTAGAAGGAAAACTTTGCCTTTTTACAGATGAAACAAAGTCAGTCAATAGAGTGGATACCCTGGAGGGAGTAGAAACCATGAGAAGGGATCTCCAAACGCTGGAAGAATGTCAAGGGTCTGGCAGTTAAAATGTAAGAATAACAGTGCTCATTTGAAACTCATTTTATTATCTATTTTTTATTACATTCGTACCCCGCTTTCCCACTTGTGGCAGGCTCAATGCGGCTTACATGGGGCAATGGAGGGTTAAGTGACTTGCCCAGAGTCACAAGGAGCTGCCTGTGCTTGAAGTGGGAATCAAACTCAGTTCCTCAGGACCAAAGTCCACCACTCCTCCACTGTTGCTACTATTGGAGATTCTACATGGAATGTTGCTATTCCACTAGCAACATTCCATGTAGAAGTCGGCCCTTGCAGATCACCAATGTGGCCGCGCAGGCTTCTGCTTCTGTGAGTCTGACGTCCTGCACGTACGTGCAGGACGTCAGACTCACAGAAACAGAAGCCTGCACAGCCTTCTACATGGAATGTTGGTAGTGGAATAGCAACATTCCATGTAGAATCTCCAACAGTAGCAACAGAATCTGAACATTCCATGTAGAATCTCCAATAGTATCTATTTTATTTTTGTTACATTTGTACCCTGCGCTTTCCCACTCATGGCAGGCTCAATGCGGCTTACATGGGGCAATGGAGGGTTAAGTGACTTGCCCAGAGTCACAAGGAGCTGCCTGTGCCTGAAGTGGGAATCGAACTCAGTTCCTCAGTTCCCCAGGACCAAAGTCCACCACCCTAACCACTTGGCCACTCCTCCACACATCACATGAATATCTCTCCAAACATCAGTTGTGTTTTATTTGAGTGTCTTTCATTACTGATATATCCAGCTTCCTATCTCCTCAATGAGCTGGCTGGATCCATTAAAAATTACCCTCCTCTCAGTTTCAGAAAAAAAACTGACACCCTACAATTGCTAGGTTGGGAGAAGAAGAAGAATAACAATTCACCATGCACAATTTGTTCAAAAATTTACAGTTTGAGAAGTTTAACACAAAACAAAATAGCAATGCTGCTCACCTGTAACAGATGTTTTCTGTAGACAGAATGATTGATAAAGGCACATAAGTAGGTGACATCATCAGACAGTTACATTGATACTCAGATGACGGATGCCCTTTAGTATCACATTGTGTTCAATTTTAAGCTAGGTCCAAATCCTGAATATGCCATTTTTTTAAAGAAGGAATCAACAAAACAGCATTGAAGAAAACAACTATTTACATAAGAGCATAAGAATAGCCATACTGGGTCACACCAATGGTCCATCTAGCCCAGTATCCTGTTTCCAACAGTGGCCATTCCAGGTCACAAGTACCTTACAGAAACCCAAATAGTAGCAACATTCCATGTAGAATCTCAGATAGAAGCAACATGCCATGTAGAACCCCAACGAGTAGCAACGCTCTATTCAGAATCTGAAATAGTAGCAACATTCCATGTAGAACCCGGTTTGTGGCCATTTAGCAGAACACAGGAAAACAAAACTGAGAAGCTGAGGAAACCACTGCGTGCAGGAAGGGCCATGCGTGTGCAGAACTTTTCACTGTTCCGAGCGCTCAGAGAGCAGTTCTATCCTGGCACCTTAAGAGGACATCGCCACTTATGTGTCCAACTCAGTCCTGCTTGTTGACGGAAAAGGACTGTGCTGTATATTCTCACACAAACATACAGCACAGGAGTGGCCTAGTGGTTAGGGTGGTGGACTTTGGTCCTGAGAAACTGAGTTCGATTCCCACTTCAGGCACAGGCAGCTCCTTGTGACTCTGGGCAAGTCACTTAACCCTCCATTGCCCCATGTAAGCTGCATTGAGCCTGCCATGAGTGGGACAGTGTGGGGTACAAATGTAGCAAAAAATAAATAATAACCTGAAAGAAGGAGGTTTTAACCTCCAAAAGCCAGCCAAAGCTCAATACACTGATATCAGATTTATATTCTGTTTTATGATTTGCCCCCTGATATTCAGCCGGCAGCGGTCAGCAGTTTTTTTAAACGCTTATCGTAGCTGGCAAAATTATCGCCCGATATTCAGTGCTGGACCATGGCCGGGCACTGGCACTGAATATCGGGGATTTTTTTGGGCAGGCTGGATGCCCAGCACTTATGAAGGCCCAGCTGATAGTCAGCCAGGGCCGCATAAAAGCTATGCGGCCCTGGCTGAATATCAGGCCAGCCAGCCCGCATACATTTTTAATTTAAAAAAATTTTTTTAAACTAAACCCTTGAGCCTCCTCAATGTTCCCTTCTTTCCCTCCCCTTCCAGGAAGACCCCCCCCCCCCACCCCAGCCATGCAGGCAGGCCCTCCCTCTGGGCCTACCTATATCCCTGGTAGTCCCGCAGGGTCATTGGGGGCAGGAGCGCAGCCCCCTCGCTCCTGCTCCTTGCAGTGCCAATCTAAAATGGCTGCCGTGACCTCTCGCAGAAGCTCGTGGTACTCTTGAGCTGTCCTAAATTAAGCCACTTAGCTATGCGGATGCAGGCACTGAATACTGCCGGCACCCTCATAACCTATGGCTCCTCCCCACTGCCCCCACTCACCTGCCCAATTTTTGTTTGGGCAGTCTCAGGGGATATTCAGCGACAACATCCAGTTAAGTGCCGTTGAATATCCCCAGTTAGGCAGCGTGGGAGGCTTTTTAAGTGGGCAGGATTTTGAATATCGGTCTCTTTGTTTCTATTTAATAACCTTTAAAGTGGACTAACCCTACTGCACTGCTTTGACCCAGGTAAAGAGGGCATTGCTCAAGGTGGAGCAGTTAGAAAAAGAAAAGAAAGCAAGCAAGTGAAAACTCATGTGCAGCTCCACAGGTGGCCCTGCTCCCTTGAAACTCAGTTGTAACAGAATGTGGCACATCACAAGGGCATCTCCAGAGTCCTTGCACAGCTCAAGGATCAGATCAGCTCCGCTGTGCCTATTGACTTAGGCTGGCCTCTAAGCAGCTAAGCGTAGAGATAAGGGCGATATCCAGTGAAGATTAGAAAGGCAGAAAGTCAGGGCCCAGTATTCCACCAGTGTTAAACCCGTAAATTCAATGTTTGGCCATGTCCGGGCAATGGATTTGAATTTCCAGGTTTACGGAGCTGGCTAACGCACAGATGGTTACGTACGATATTCAGAACTTAACTGGCTATGGCTTACTGCATAAAGATAGGACTGATTTTTATGTGGTCCTATTTATGTGGTTAACTTGGCCGGTTAAATGCTGAATAGTAGCATTTAATTGGACAAATGCTTGACTCTGCCCCTGGAACAACCCCCCCCCCCCCCAAATAACTGGTTAAAACTGAACTAAAAACCAGCTAAGTGCCAATGAAAACTAGAGGTTAGCCCCCAAACAGGTGATTTAACTGGGCAAGATCCATTTCTGAATGGTTAAATAGCTTTGAATGCTGACCCCTCGATGTATAAGTAGGTTGGAAAGGAAAAGCAGATCAACAACACATTGGTGTGCAAAAGAGAAGGGGAAAGGGGGAAAAAAGATGCTGGAGCTCGTCGGGAGATAATACACATTCACTTTATTTGTTATTAATCGCAAGCATGCCCAGACTGAGGGGGAGATACACTAAAGACTCGTCTGCATTCCGTTTTCGTTAGCTGCTACCGTGATCGGAAAATGGCTGGGAGAAGCCTTTAGTGCATGCCAGGGTTTACTACTTGCTCGTTAATGGCTCGTTAAGTTTAGTGCGTCTGGCCCTGAGCTCAGCGGGACTTCCATTAAGAGATCTAGTACATTGATACATTTTACACTCGACATGTTTCAAAAAGAAAAACACTGTTACATTTTAGGGTCATAACGGTTGTATTTGGGGGGGTACTGGGGTGCTGTGCACATTACGCCTCATTCCCTAACATGTACTTTCTGAATAGATGAGCCTTCAACTGTTTACAGAAAATTCCGCATTCTAATATTGATCTTATTGTCACTGGTATATCGCTCCACCATTTTGCCGATAGGTAGGATAATAAGGTTGTTGAGTGTGCTGTTTTATTACCAACAGCTTTTGTTGATGGAAATACTAGGTCCCAGTTGACGGAAACACACCTCCCAGTTGCAAGCATTAAGTATCGTCGTATTCAACACACAGTAATTACCAATTATATTGTACCAGAATCCTCATCTCTAATCAGTCCAAAGAACATTCTGTTATAGGAGCAGAACGGTACTGTCTTCCTGCAGATCCTTCGTACAAGACATGGCATTAGCTTCATTAATTATCAACAACTCCCTCTTTGGACATTTTCTTTTTTAATAGCTTTAAAAAAAAAATTATATAGCTACTAAAATTCAAATCTCACTTCCTTTTTGACGGCACAACAGGTTTTACAAGTCATTTCAGGTGTTTATTTATGCATTCTGGTATCTCACTGTTTTGGATCAAAAAGGCTTAAATTTACATTTGGTGAGATTCCAATACTACTATTACTACTATTTAACATTTCTAAACGCTGCTAGGGTTACGCAGCGCTGTACAATTTAACAAAGAAGGACAGTCCCTGCTCAAAGGAGCTTACAATCTAAAGGACAAAAATGCAGTCAATCAAATTGGGGCAATTTGGATTTCCTGGATAGAGGTACAATGGTTAGGTGCCGAAAGCGACATTGAAGAGGTGGGCTTTGAGCAAGGATTTGAAGATGGGCAGGGAGGGGGCCTGGCGTATGGGCTCAGGGAGTTTATTCCAGGCATGGGGTGAGGCGAGGCAGAAAGGGCGGAGCCTGGAGTTGGCGGTGGTGGAGAAGGGTACTGAGAGGAGGGATTTGTCCTGTGAGCGGAGGTTACGGGTAGGAGCGTAAGGGGAGATGAGGGTAGAGAGGTAGTGAGGGCTGCAGATTGAGTGCATTTGTAGGTTAGTAAGAGAAGCTTGAATTGTATGCGGTACCTGATCAGAAGCCAGTGAAGTGACTTGAGGAGAGGGGTGATATGAGCATATCGGTCTAGGTGGAAGATAAGACGGGCAGCAGAGTTCTGAATGGATTGAAGGGGGGATAGATGGTTAAGAGGGAGGCCAGTGATGAGTAGGTTGCAGTAGTCAAGGCGAGAGGTGATGAGAGAGTGGATGAGAGTTCGGGTGGTGTGCTCGGAGAGGAAGGGGCGAATTTTGCTGATGTTATAGAGAAAGAAGCGACAGGTTTTGGCTGTCTGCTGGATATGGGCAGAGAAGGAGAGGGAGGAGTCGAAGGTTGCGGGCAGATGAGATGGGGAGGATGAGGTTGTTGTCGACTGAAATGGAGAGCGGAGGGAGAGGAGAAGTGGGTTTAGGTGGAAAGACAATGAGCTCGGTTTTGGCCATGTTCAGTTTCAGGTGGCGGTTGGACATTCAGGCGGCGATATCGGATAAGCAGGTCGATACTTTGGCCTGGGTTTCCCCAGTGATGTCTGGTGTGGAGAGATAAAGCTGGGTGTCGTCGGTTTACAGTTGGGACGAGGAGAGGACGTCGTTACCTTGCGTAGTTACTTCCAGAATTTCTTGAAGAGGTAAGTTTTCAGTTCTTTTTTTTGAACTGAAGATAGTTTGGGGTGCTTCTTGTAGCTTTTGGTATTGAGTTCCACCATTTGGAGCCTGGGCAACTGAATCCTGCTGTTTAAATGGTCCTTATAGTTTATGTTTCTGCAGTTGGGTAGGTGGAGAAGTAAGTAAACTCTGGTTTCTGGACTTGCATTTCTTGGAAAAAGATGAATCATGTCTAGCATATATTCAGGTGTCATTCCAGATAATATTTTGAAAATGAGGGTTGCTAGCTTTGAAAAATAGTCTAGCCTTGATAGGTAGCCAGTGTAGTCTTTCGAGCAATGGGGTAGCTCTTTCGTATTTCAACTTCCTGAAAATCAGTCTTGCTGCTGTGTTTTGTACGGTTTGCAATGATTTTAGTGTGTTTTCCTTGCACCCTACGTATGCTGCATTACTGCATTATGTTACTTGTCTGTAGCTGTAAATAAAGACCAATTTTTTTTCTTAGATATTAAAAAAGCTGGCGTTTGCTCTTCCGCTTGCGATGAAATGACACATGCCTATGATGTACTTATACAGAATAATGGTGATTTGGGGGCCTTATTTACAAAGAATGGAAAGAAACTTAGTAAATCATTTGCAGCGCGTCAATTAAAACCAGATACTGGCTCAGCAGCACTAAGGCCCTGGTTACATCCCCATGTTGAGCTCTCCATTCCATCCCAGAAACTGAGGGAGAGCATTGAACTGTTATTGCTTAAGGATGCCACCTAGTGGGGAGATTCAAGGCTCATGACTGCAGGACATTGGAAAAAGCCCTAGCACTTGGCACTTTGGGCCCGTTTACTAAGCCGCGTGCGCCAAAACGGAGTTTCTGCACTGCTACCGAGTGGCTCTTGCAGTAATTTCATTTTTGCCGTTCGTCCGATACGCACGGCTGAAAAAGAATTTTTATTTTCTGCTGCGTGTATGGACGCGCGCCAAGTGGCATTTGGCGGGCATAGGTCATTATCACCCGGTTACCACGTGAGACTCTACCATCATTTTGCTGCATGTCCATTTCTGGCCAAAATTTTAGAAAGGCCTTTTTTTACAGGTGCGCTGAAAAATAATTCTGCACATACCCAAAAACTGCGTTTACACTACCGCAGGCCATTTTTCAGCGCACCTTAGTAACATAGTAGATGACGGCAGAAAAAGACCTGCATGGTCCATCCAGTCTGCCCAAGAAGACAATCTCATATGTGCTACTTTTTGTGTATACCTTACCTTGATTTGTATCTGTCATTGTCCGGGCACAGACCGTATAAGTCTTGCCCAGCACTAGCCCCACCTCCCAACCACCAGCCCCGCCTCCCCCCACCGGCTCTGCCACCCAATCTCGGCTAAGCTTCTGAGGATCCCTTCCTTCTGAACAGGATTCCTTTATGTTTATCCCACACGTTTGAATTCCGTTACCGTTTTCATCTCCACCACCTCCCTTGGGACGGCATTCCAATTATCTACCACTTTCTCCGTGAAAAAATACTTCTTGACATTTTTCCTGAGTCTGTCCCCCTTCAATCTCATTTCATGTTCTCTCGTTCTACCGCCTTTCCATCTCCGGAAAAGGTTTGTTTGTGGATTTATACCTTTCAAATATTTGAACGTCTGTATCAGGACCCCTTTGCTGCAAAGACCAGGTTACGAATGTCTGCGGGGAAGGTTTAAATATCACAAACAAAGAAAGAAATAATCATATGAATTTGTAAATGGCACCAGATTCCAGCCTAGGTTCTAACTGAGCTGGAAGTGCAAAGAATGACCTGCTGCCTGTGTGTTTCAGGATACAGGTCAAAGTTTCATGCCTGCTTCATCAGATTGTATATGGGACTGTGCCATGGTATTCATCTTTTGTAGCTGCCAGGGGGTTAAGATCTGATTTAGCACAGAAGATAATAACAACACATTATGCTCTTACGAGGACAGCAGGGTTTTAAATTGCAGGCCCAGTCTTGTGGGAAGGCCTTGCCTGGGCATCTTTGACTCCGTGCAAATGTAGGACAATTTAAGACGTTTTTGAAGATGTAGTAGGGAGTTAGCAGCTACTTATTGTAATTTTCTGAAGTGTTTATATGTATGTTTGTGTTATTATTATGTACACATTAATTGATTTGATTTGCTTACTTTATTTTTTGTCTATTAGATTGTAAGCTCTTTGAGCAGGGACTGTCTTTCTTCTATGTTTGTGCAGCGCTGCGTATGCCTTGTAGCGCTATAGAAATGCTAAATAGTAGTAGTAGTAGTCTCTTGTAACCAGAGCTAATATTGTGATGTCATAATGCCTCAGGCCACCAATAAGAGCCAACCTCATCAGTGATGTCACAATGGCTTGATTGTCCTATACTTGGCTCACTTTTATTACATAGCTCTTTGAGCAGGGACTGTCTTTCTTCTATGTTTGTGCAGCGCTGCGTACGCCTTGTAGTGCTATAGAAATGCTAAATAGTAGTAGTAGTAGTATATTTTATTGGGAACTGCTTAGGTGTAAACGGGGTATATGTTTTAAAATGTAAGCCACATTGAGCCTGCAAATATGTGGGAAAATGTGGGATACAAATGTAACAAACAAACAAATAAATAAACAACCTTCCCCCATATCACACAACCAACCAAGCAGAGTTTTTTCTAAAGCTAACAAGATGGCTGCTTATGTTTATTTATTTATTGCAGTTGTATCCCACATTTTTCCACCTCTTTGCAGACTCAACGTGGCTTACAGAGTTGTTGTTACATAAAGAAATAGCATAATCGAGAGTTAACAGTGGATATAAGAAAACAGTATTGATCATAGGCACAGGTGCCCATAAGGTAGCGTGGTCGAGATTTAAACAAGCAGATATATGCAAAAACATTCCTGATGATAGGTAGTCAGTCGTTAATAACGGGGAGGCATGATCATAGTTCATCGTTGATAATGGGAGATGTCATAGAATATAACATAATCGAAGTTTATAAGTTGTTAAGAGTTTCCACATACCGTACCTCCATTGATCTGACAGTAAATAGCAGAAACAGTTCCCCATCTTTAATCGTTATTGGTAGGAGAACAGAAGCTTTAGGAAGCAGCAAGTGAGAGAACTTATCACCAACATCATGTTTTCTTAGGATCTTCTTTATCTTCTCTTTTAGGCTTGTTACAACGAGAAAAAAGTACTTGTCACCGTTTGGAAACTGTTACAGTTCTGGTTTATTCAAAACGTTAAAAGAGAAAAAAATAGAAGCGGCACATTCCTATTCAGGAGATCTGGGGTTAATTTCTATTCCTCAGGCCAGCAAAGGGAAAGGGAGAGGGGGAGGTGTTGTCAATCCCTAGTCCGGACACAGCTAAACTTCTCTCTGCATACATAATTTGCACTTTCTCTCCCTAATTCTAGAAAGTTGAACACATTTGTACACACAGGTTGTAGAATACGATCAGTTGCATGTGTAACAATTTAATAAAGAGCCGATAACTGGTATTAACGAGCAATAGACTATAGTTGGTCTTAATTGTCATCCAATCCTGTGCAGAAGGAATGGATCCTCAGGAGCTTAGTCGAGATCGGGAGGCGGGGCTGGTGGTTGGGAGGCAGGGATAGTGCTGGGCAGACTTATACGATCTGTGCCAGAGCCAGTGGTGGGAAGTGGGACTGGTGGTTGGGAGGCAGGGATAGTGCTGGGCAGACTTATATGGTCTGTGCCAGAGACGTTGGTGGGAGGCGGGGCTGGTGGTTGGGAGGCCGGCATAGTGCTGGGCAGACTTATACGATCTATGCCAGAGACGTTGGTGGGAGGCGGGGCTGGTGGTTAGGAGGCCGGCATAGTGCTGGGCAGACTTATACGATCTGTGCCAGAGCCAGTGGTGGGAAGTGGGACTGGTGGTTGGGAGGCAGGGATAGTGCTGGGCAGACTTATATGGTCTGTGCCAGAGCCGGTGGTGGGAGGCGGGGCTGGTGGTTGGGAGGCGGGGCAACTGCTGGGCAGACTTATACGGTCTGTGCCCTGAAGAGCACAGGTACAAATCAAAGTAGGGTATACACAAAAAGTAGCACATATGAGTTATCTTATTGGGCAGACTGCATGGACCGTGCAGGTCTTTTTCTGCCGTCATCTACTATGTTACTATATGTAATTAGCAGTTATGCACATTAGGCAGCAGTTATGCGTGGACCTGGGGAATGGGGTTCGATTCCGGGTGTTGCCTAATGGCCAGCAGTGGGTTGCGATCCTGGGTTCAATTCCCTCTGCAGCTCTGTGTGACCCTGGGCAAGTCACTTAGAGGGGCATAATCGAACGTCGCCGGCCAAATAGATCGCCGGCGATCTATGTTGGCGGCGGCGCTACAGCTGGCCGGAACCGTATTATCGAAAAAGATGGTCGGCCATCTTTTTTTTCGATAATACGGTTTAGCCCGGCCAAATGCAGTGGAGTTCGCCGGGTTTGATATGGCCAGGTTTGTTTTTCAGCGATAATGGAAAGTTATGTCGGCCATCTCAAACCCCGGCCAAATTCAAGGCATTTGGCCGTGGGAGGAGCCAGCATTTTTAGTGCACTGGCCCCCCTGACATGCCAGGACACCAACCAGCCACCCTAGGGGTCACTGCGGTGGACTTCAGAAAAGCTCCCACGTGCATAGCTCCCTTACTTTGGGAGCTGAGCCCCCCAAACCCAATACCCACAAATGTACTGCACCCAGTAAAATTGCTCCAGGGACCTGCATACAGCCTCTAGGACTTATTGCTGCTGTATAACTTTGGCACACCAGTTCACACCTGAAGACTAATCTATCTGAAAAAGTCTTTTCTTGAAATAACCACGTTTACTCACAGTTAACTGCAGATCAGAGGTTGTGCCCCACTGGCAAAGAGTCCCCTGGTACTAAGATTAGCAGTAGGTCAGAGCTGGCACAATGGTGTACAATGCCCTCTTTCAGCACCATTCAAGGTAAGAACTACGTTCTCTAACGTGGGTAACACAGGAAAGGGGATTAAAACTGGCTTACAAAAATGGCCACTACCGCATGGACTACAACAGGAAACAAAACAGGGCACACTCTGACCCAGTTAGCAGAGGGGAAAAGCACCATGGGAGTAGAGCCCAGTACCCTACACCCAACACAATGCATTGCTAATGTGACTCTGCAGGGCACCTAACAGAAAAGGTGTCACACTCACCCGAGAGCCACATCGCAACCAGGCTGTCAGAGGATACAACACATTCTGCTGTCATGGAGGTGGGTACGGCATTTGAGGCTGGCATACAGGCTGGCAAAAAAGGTTTTTAGTTTTATTTTTTTAGTATGGAAGGGGGTTGGTGACCACTGGGGGAGTATGGGGAGGTCACCCCCCATTCCCTCCAGTGGTCATCTGGTCAGTTGGGGCACCTTTTTGAGGCTTGGTCGTGAAAATAAAAGGAGCAAGTAAACCAGGCAAAATACTGCTTAACGCCGCTTTTTTTCCCCATTATCGGCGAAAGCCGGCCATCTGGTAGCCACGCCCATGCCCGCAAATGTCCCGCCTTCGCTTATCTACCGATACGCCCCTTGAACTTTCGCTGGCGAAGCGACGGGAAAGCGGCGATGCTGTCAAAAATGCTGCTTTCGATTATACCGATTTCGCCGCTTTTAAGAAATCGCTGGCCATCTCCCGATTTGTGTCGGAAGATGGCCGGCGATCACTTTCGATTATAAGCTGGTTAGCCCTCCATTACCCCAAGTACAATCTAATACTACATTGTGAGTCCATTAGGGACAGTCCCAGAACCTGCAACCCCCCCCCCCCCCCCCAAAACTGTAAACCACTTATTTATTTATTTATTGGTCCACTTGTATCCCACATTTTCCCAGCTTATGTGGGCTCAATGTGGCTAACAAAGTTACAATAAAATTACATTATACAATAGCAAAAATTGGCAAGAGAAGAGAAGCTGACAGAAAGGGAAAAGAGCGGATAAACTAACAAAATGGGAAAAGAATAAGGGTGTTAAACAGCATTGTTGACTTCGGGGTAGGCTTTGTGGTCTAGTGGTTAGGGTGGTGGACTTTGGTCCTGGGGAACTGAGTTGGATTCCCACTTCAGGCACAGGCAGCTCCTTGTGACTCTGGGCAAGTCACTTAACCCTCCATTGCCCCATGTAAGCCGCATTGAGCCTGCCATGAGTGGGAAAGCGCAGGGTACAAATGTAACAAAAATAAAATAGATACTATTGGAGATTCTACATGGAATGTTGAGATTCTGTTGCTACTATTGGAGATTCTACATGGAATGTTGCTACTATTGGAGATTCTACATGGAACGTTGCTATTCCACTAGCAACATTCCATGTAGAAGGCTGCGCAGGCTTCTGTTTCTGTGAGTCTGACGTCCTGCACGTACGTGCAGGACGTCAGACTCACAGAAGCAGAAGTCTGCGCGGCCACATTGGTGATCTGCAAGGGCCGACTTCTACATGGAATGTTGGAATAGCAACATTCCATGTAGAATCTCAAATAGTAGCAACAGAGGAGGAGGAGTGGCCTAGTGGTTAGGGTGGTGGACTTTGGTCCTGGGGAACTGAGTTTGATTCCCACTTCAGGCACAGGCAGCTCCTTGTGACTCTGGGCAAGTCACTTAACCCTCCATTGCCCCATGTAAGCCACATTGAGCCTGCCATGAGTGGGAAAGCGCAGGGTACAAATGTAACAAAAATAAAATAAATACTATTGGAGATTCTACATGGAATGTTGCTACTATTGGAGATTCTACATGGAACGTTGCTATTCCACTAGCAACATTCCATGTAGAAGGCTGCGCAGGCTTCTGTTTCTGTGAGTCTGACGTCCTGCACGTATGTGCAGGACGTCAGACTCACAGAAGCAGAAGTCTGCGCGGCCACATTGGTGATCTGCAAGGGCCGACATCTACATGGAATGTTGGAATAGCAACATTCCATGTAGAATCTCAAATAGTAGCAACAGTGGAGGAGTGGCCTAGTGGTTAGGGTGGTGGACTTTGGTCCTGAGGAACTGAGTTGGATTCCCACTTCAGGCACAGGCAGCTCCTTGTGACTCTGGGCAAGTCACTTAACCCTCCATTGCCCCATGTAAGCCGCATTGAGCCTGCCATGAGTGGGAAAGCACGGGGTACAAATGTAAAAAAAAAAACCAAAAACCTACAATATCAGATAGGAAATCATACAAAGAAAGAACAAACAGCAAAATGTAGTAAAGCAGAGATAAACTGAGTATAAGAAACAACAAAAGAAAGGCAAAAGTCCCTGAGAATTAGGACAGCAAACTCTCAGTCTGGTGAAAAAGCAATTTTAAACTGTTTTAGAGAGGATCCGGCACGAAGTGTTAAAGGCATGGAATTCCAGAGGGCAGGTGCAGCAAAATAGAAAGCTCTATGGCTGGTCAATTCTAGAATTGCTTGATTGGGATTTGGGAGGACAAGGCGACGATCATTTAGAGAACGGAGACAACGCGAAGGAACGTAGGGGATGGTGAGGGAGGATAGGTAATCCGGATAGCCCACATGAAGGGCTTTGAAAGTGAGAAGAAGTGCCCGCAGCCACTGAGTTAAAGTTAAGTGCATAAATGTGAACTTATGCTAGCATTCTATAATGGCATTTAAGCACGAATACTATAACAGTCTAATCTTGCTGCCTAATTTTAGGCGCCCTTTTGAAAATTAACCCCACTGTACGCTGGTTAATCTCTCTTTGCAGTGTGGAGGCAAAGTGCTGCTGCTGCTACTTGTCAACACAGTGTCCATTTTTGGACTGCATCCACATTAATACGCGTAGACATGGTGCGTGTCTCCCGTGGTTTTCTCAGCAGTGTGTTGAGGAGGTTGTAAATTTGTATATTTGTATATATAAGTATTGCCATACTGGGAAAGACCAAAGGTCCATCGAGCCCAGCATCCTGTTTTCAACAGTGGCCAATCCAGGTCACAAATACCCGGCGAGATCCCAAAAATGTACAAAACATTTTATACTGCTTATCCCAGAAATAGTGGATTTTCCCCTAGTCCATTTAATAATGGTCTATGGACTTTTCCTTTAGGAAGCCGTCCAAACCTTTTTAAAACTCCGCTAAGCTAACCGCCTTTACCATATTCTCTGGCAATGAATTCCAGAGTTTAATTACACACTGAGTGAAGAAAAAGTTTCTCTGATTCGTTTTAAATTTACTACATTGTACCTTCATCGCATGCCCCCTAGTCCTAGTATTTTTGGAAAGCGTGAACAGATGCTTCACATCTACCCGTTCAACTCCACTCATTATTTTATAGACCTCTATAATATCTCACCTCAGCTGTCTTTACTCCAAGCTGAAGAGCCCTAGCCGCTTTAGCCTTTCCTCATAGGGAAGTCGTCCCATCCCCGCTATCATTTTAGTCGCCCTTCGCTGCACCTTTTCCAATTCTACTATATCTTTCTTGAGATGAGGCGACCAGAATTGAACACAATACTCAAGGTGCGGTCGCACCACGGAGCGATGCAATGGCATTATAACATCCTCACACCTGTTTTCCACACCTTTCCTAATAATACCCAACATTCTATTCGCTTTCCTAGCTGCAGCAGCACACTGAGCAGAAGGTTTCAGTGTATTATCGAAGACGACACCCAGATCCCTTTCTTGCTCCGTAACTCCTAACGTGGAACCTTGCATGACGTAGCTATAATTCGGGTTCTTTTTTCCCCACATGCATCACCTTGCACTTGCTCACATTAAACGTCATCTGCCATTTAGCCGCCCAGTCTCCCAGTCTCGTAAGGTCCTCTTGTAATTTTTAACAATCCTGTCGCGAGTTAACGACTTTGAATAACTTTGTGTCATCAGCAAATTTAATTACCTGGCTAGTTACTCCCATCTCTAAATCATTTATAAATATATTAAAAAGCAGCGGTCCTAGCACAGACCCCTGAGGAACCCCACTAACTACCCTTCTCCATTGTGAATACTGACCATTTAACCCCACTCTCTGTTTCCTATCCTTTAACCAGTTTTTAATCCACAATAGGACTTTTCCTCCTTTTTTTAAGGTTACCAGTATTTATAAGCCTTGCACACAGCCTGAATGGTTTGGTATGGGAGGTTTTTTTTTTTTATGCCTGTGAGGTCATTTCCTGTTAAATCCTATTATTTAAATAAGATAGGTAGAACTTTTCCTTCCATTTTAACCTTTTTACCATCATTCTCTGTGCAAGGTTATTACAAATGAAGCAATTTAAAACTTGCCAGTTATTTATTTTTACAGAAAGGTGTATTATTGTATTCTTCTTTTCTGTTCTCTAATACAGATTCTATTGTATGGTGGCTTTGGAGCAAGCTGTGCAGGGAGCCCTTGCTACTAATTTGCATCTGAATCTTGAGTTATTTAAACTTGCTTCTTTTTGTCTCTCTACGGAAGGGAGATAAACACCGGGAACTCATGCCTACTAATGAGTGATGCTCTCACAGTGAACTTCTTGTGGTTATTCTAAAAAGTTGTTAATTAGAAGTTTGGTTTGTGGTTCATCCTGAGTCTAAAAGGGAGAGAAAATAAAGACTCCATAAATTGAGAACTACAATGAAAGAATTCTTCTGGCTTTTGTTTGTGGCTGGTGTCCATGACAACATGTATGAAAGGAATATTTTGCAACAAAAGTTTGTGTGGTGGTCACTGATATACAAGAAAAAAGTGTTTTAGTGAGCTGAACTATATAACGAGCTTGAAATGCAAAAGAACCATTAAATGTTACCTAGTATTTTACCTGATTCTATCTTTTCTTTTCCCTTCTCCTGTCTTCATTTTTTACATCTCTCATTCTTTTCTTCCACATTCTGAGTGTTCTGTTTTAGCTGTTTCCTATCATGTCCTATCAACCCACTTCAGTGTTTTTCATTCTCTACCCTTCTCTCCTTCCCTTACCCTTCTACCTCCTTTTTCTCTTCCCCCCACACTATCCCCCTATACTTCCCCAGTTCCTCCCAGTACAAATTCCTCTTTTCCTCTGTCTTCCACACCCTTTTCTCTCCCCTATTCATCTCTCTTAGCCTTCTCCTTGGTCACTCGTTATACTTTCTGGGCTCTGAGCTGTCCAATGATAATGAGTATCTCAGGCTCCAAAATGTCCACCTTTCATCACATGGGAATGCATGTCAAAGGTGGACATTTCAGTCTTGATATTGCTGAGACAGCCAGGGTGTTGCTGGGCCAGAAAAACTAATTAATGAACATTTCCCTCAGGAGGCATATTTTCAAAGCACTTAGCCTTCCAAAGTTCCATAGAAGGCAATGGGGATGGGGGGTGGGGCCCTGCCTGGAGTGGCAATTACATTCCTAGGCACCTTATTGGGCAAAATAATGTAGATGGTCCATCTACATTATTCTGCCTAATAAAGTGCATAGGACTGTAACTGCAGGACCATTGTCTAGTACAGTGGTTCCCAAACCTGGCCCAGGAGACATCCAGTCAGTCAGGTGTCCTCAGGACATCCGTGATAAATATTCATCAGATACATTTGTATGCACTGCCTCCAATGCATGCACATTTCTCTGTAATATGTTCATTGTAAATATCCTTAACATCTGACTGGGTTTGGGAACCACTGGTCTAGTATGTCACTGGTACTGGGGGAATAGAGAAAGCAAAAAAATTCAAATGAAAGCTAGCCATCGGGGGGATATGCATGTTTTAGCGTGCATTCAGTTTGTTAGCATGCCTTAACATTGTTGTGAGCAAAATGCCAAAAAGAATGGGGTGAATTTTTTAGGGTCTTTTTCACCCCCACCCCAAATTATCAGCCAAAACCAATTTGCAGAGATAAAAGACCAAAGGCTATGTATGAGAAAGCAATAGGATTTATTCCTTATAAGAAAAACAATTCTTTTATTATTACTTGCCAATGCAGATACAATTGATTAGTTTCTCATGGGAGAGCAGCCCTGCTTGCACAAAGGTACTGGCTGTGACTGTCTCCCCAATGAAGTAGGAAGTACACTCATTTTTATATATCTATTCGGGATACAGGTAATATGACAGTAATTACACCTTATTGGATCTATGGTAATATAATGGCTAATATTTCTTAGAATTCTACTGTACGTGCTTGGCTGTTTTTAGCATTACTTATAAAGCTTGGTTATCTCCCTGTGAGACCACTCAGTTCTACATTCTGACCATATCTTCTTGGGTGTAACTGACTCTGCCCTGTTGGTAGGCCGCACCATCCTGTTATTGAGGTTTTTGCACCCTAGCCCCTTCCTCATTTTACTGCATGAGGGTGTCACAACAGCTCATGGGTTCTACTGTAACTCTAAAGTTCAGATTAGAGGTACAGACCTGTAAGCTTCTCTGTCATTTTGAACCCAAGTCAGACCTTGAACCAAAGCTCATGGCTGTAATGATAATAGACAGGGGGAAGAGCAATCGATTTCCAACACAAGGGTAAATGCTTATTGAACTGCGGTTTTGCCTGTACTGACGCTGTGACACTCCAATGCAATGTTCTAATGTTGGAATCTTTGGAGGGTGGATCATTGACAGTCACTTTAATGGATTGCTGGATTTTTATTTATTTTTAAATTGTCTATCAAAGAGAATTGTGCGACTCCTGAAGTAGGCACTTATCGCACCGAAACTCTGAACTGCGTCGAGTCCATTCTGATATTGTATATTTCAATAAACGTTTACCCTTGTGCTGGAAATCGATTGGTGTTCCTCCATTCTTTTTGGGGTTTTGCTTACATGTTTGGGGGTTCTTCTTCTCTTTAAAAATTTTGTGTGCATCAACTTATGAATTCTCGCGTACTGAAAAACATCATATTAAAAGGAGGGCATGAAAGATACCTAAAGTATGTCCGAATATGACTCCAAAACAAATATCTTTCCATGCAGATCCCTATTAGCCATGGGAATGCCTGACAGTGAACCAGGTCCTGTGACCCTTTGGCCACAGAATGAGAATTATTAAAGGTCAACAACATTCAGTCTTTTCGATAAACTGAACAACAGTGCACCAAGATTACTGACAGTATGAAAAAGTAGGATGACTATTATAGAGCTGTGGATGGAACGCACTCTTGATCTGTTTTGGGGTCATTCTCAAAAATTTAAGTTTTTAGACTTTTTTTTCTACTTACGATGTATAACGTGCGTCGGTTGGTTTTATGCAAGTTAATTCCTAGATTAATATGCATTAAATTCAATTTTTGCAGTAAATTTTTAAAGCTGGCAAATGAACTGAACATGTGCTAATGAATGCATATCCCAATGGTTCATTTTTATAATCTATTAGTGTAGAAAATGAATATCAAAACAAAGGAGTAAAGGAGTAGCCCAGTGGTAAGAGCACTAGGGAAGCCAGAGCTCAAATCCCGCTGCTGCTCCTTGTGATCATGGGCAAGTCACTTAATCTCCATTGCCTCAGGTACAAATTTAGGGGCTCTTTCACTAAAGCTTGGCATGAGCTAACATACGTGGCACTTATTACACTCTAATGTCTATTAACACGTGCTAAACCTTAGTAAAACGGCCCCTTAACCTTCCAGGAACAGGCAGAAACCCACTTTACCTGAGCCACCACTAAAAAAGATACGAGTTAAATATAAATAAATAAAAATAAACACACCGAGGTTCATCTAGTTGCCCAAATTCTTTCTGGCATAATGCCATAAGCTCTGGATTTCCCTTCACCAGTGGAAGGTCTCTGTACCTGACCCTGGTTTTCTTCAATTCTATTAATAAATATACCTCCTCATCTCTCCTGGGAGGCCGTTCCATGCATCCAGAAGTAACCTGAGAAAATACTTCTTCATGGAAAGGGTGGCGAATTCAAGGAATGGACTCCCGGTGGAGGTGGTAGAAACGAAAACTGTAACTGAATTGAAGAAAGTATGAAACAGGTACTACTACTACTACTACTTGACATTTCTAAAGCGCTACTAGGGTTACGCAGCGCTGTACAATTTAACATAGAAGGCCAGTCCCTGCTCAAAGGAGCTTACAATCTAAAGGACAAATGTACAGTCAGTCAAATAGGGGCAGTCTAGATTTCGTGAAAGGTATAAAGGTTAGGTACATAGGATCTCTAGGGGAGAGGAAGGTATTGAAGATGACATAGATGGATGGACTGGATAGATCATATAGTCTTTATCTGTCTTCATTTTTCTATGTAAATATTTTCCAGTGTTGCTCCTGAGTTTATCCCCATGGGGCCACGTACCTTATTTAGATTTGCATGTCTTTGAATGTCTCATCTCTCATTCCTCCCAACCTTCTCTTTTCTAGGGTACTTATATCTAGGTTCTATAATCTCCTAGCACCTAGCCAACATCTGGCTCTGGGCATGACACTCTAAAATAAGGTCTCGTCAATCACATGCCATAGCATCCAGCCCCATAGCTTTGCTCGCTCCCTGCTCTGCAAGAGCCATACACGCTTCTGTATGTGTTGCAGCATTTACCCCTAACAACAAGCAGTTGGTCTTGTCCAATCTCTTCTTGAGTGAACGCTGAACAAAAGTGAAAAAAAGTGACCATATAAAACAACTTTTGTTCAGCGTTCACTCAAGAAGAGATTGGACATTTCCCTCAGCATTCACCATACACACAAACGTGCAGAAAAAGACCTGCATGGCCAGTCTGCCCAAGTCACACTCATTATCAATTCATGATTAAATCAACAATCCAACAGGATTACTAACATTTTACTCGCTAAATTCAACTTTAAGATGGCCTTCCCCTTCTCCGCTGAGATACCCAGCATACCCTCCTTTTACTGTGTCAGAATTTAAATGCAATGATACCATTCTTACTAAAAGGTCAAAAGCAAGGTGGTGCCTTATAGATAAGCTCATGCCTCAATAAATCGGTCAGTCTATAACAGGAACATAGCCATATCTGCCATTTAGGGTGGGCCCTTAGTTAACCTGGGTGGGCCCTTCCCACCCTCACCCTCACCCCCGTACATACATACATAGTTTTTTTAAAACCTTTCCTTCTGCCTCTGCAATCGTCATCTCTCCCCCACACTCAGCATCTATCCCTCTCCCCCCTCCCTACCAGGCATCTGCCCATCTCTCTCTGAAACCACGCCCTCCTCAGTCTACCTCCAAGCCATCACCAGATGGGATTCCTGTAAGCAACCTCCACCAGCCCTGCAGGTTTCCCTCTACCATATCCCTTCCAGTGAAGAAACAGGAAGTGATGTCATTTAGGGTGGAACACAGTAGAGAGAAGCCAACAGTGCTGGCACAGGTCACTTGAAGGAATTTATGCAGATGACGGCTCAAAGGTAGACGGAGGGGGCAGAGAAGAGATAGGCAGCAGCCGTGAGAGAGAGAGAGAGAGAGAGAGAGAGAGGAGTGAGGCACCACCAATGAGATTCTTTTTTTTTTGGGGGGGGGGGGGGCACTAGACTTGGTGGGCCTGTGCCCACCCAGGCCCACCCTTAGCTACGCCACTGGTCTATAAGGCGTCATCTACCCCTGTTATTTTTGTCTCACCTTTGAAAGTTTACCATTCTTGTTAGGACTAAGCAGTACTGCAAAGTTTGGGTTCTGACAATTCGAGCTACGTTTTGCAACCTGGTTAGCTTACATCTCTTCAGAAGACTTGGACTCTTCTGCTTGAACTGTCCTTGGTCTTTCCTCGTCATTGTCAATTCTGCTGTCTTTGGTCGTTTCTTTCTGGCACATGGTCTTCTCTGGTCTGGACTGCTTTTCGAACCTTGCAGATCTAATGACAGGAATTTAAAATGTATTTGTACTGTACTAGATTTTAAATATAATACAGGGAATAGGAGATGGAGGATTAAAAAGATGTGGAAATACATTTTAGTTATGAATTTTACCCGATGTCCTGCAACCTGAGCAGTAAAAGAGTCTTTATCTCCACCCTCAAACTATGTTTTGAATTTTCTATTTTGTAATTTGTTCATAGAGTAACACAATGCAAATATATATATATATATATATACATATACAAACACAGACACCTATAAAAATAGCACTACATTTATATAGAATAAGCTTCACTAATGATTAAGGCTGCATTTTGATGAAAATTTTTAATTGTGATTAATCTCACAGGGATTGTATTTATTTATTTCCCACTGCGGCTCCCTGTGACTCTAGGCAAGTCACTTAACCCCCCCCCCCCCCCAATTGCCCCAAGTACAAAATAAGTAGTAATATGTTAACTGCTTTGACTGTAACCACAGAAAGGTGGTATATCAAATCCCATCCCCCTTCTCTTCCCTAAAGAACTGATAATCTCCCTCCCTCCCACCCCCATATCCAACATCTCTCCCTTCCTCTTCCTTCCCCCCCCCTCTCCTCTTTTCCAAGATCCATTATCTCTCTTTCTTTCCTGGGGCCCACAGCAGTACCTGGAGAGTGCAGGAGAGATGAATGAAGTTTTCAATGGCACTGTCCAGATAATTCCACTGAAAACTCCTTCTTACCTACAAATGCATTCAGTCTGTTGCCCCTCACTACCTCTCCTCCCTCATCTCCCCCTATGTTCCCGCCCGTAACCTCCGTTCACAGGACAAATCCCTCCTCTCTGTACCCTTCTCCAACACCGCCAACTCCAGGCTCCGCTCATTCTGCCTCGCCTCACCCTATGCTTGGAACAACCTTCCTGAGCCCTTACGCCAAGCCCCCTCCCTGCCCATCTTCAAGTCTTTGCTTAAAACCCACCTCTTCAATGCCGTATTCGGCACCTAACTCTTACCGTTCAGTAAATCCAGACTGCCCCATTTTGACCGCCCCTATCGGACTGACCGTTCATTTGTCTCTGATTGTAAGCTCTTTGATCAGGGACCGTCCCTCTATGTTAAATTGTACAGTGCTGCGTAACTCTAGTAGCGCTTTAGAAATGTTAAGTAGTAGTAGTATGGCTCCTTCGAGTGGCACTTATCTAAGTGAGAGTTGCTCCTGCCTGTTTAAGTATGGCTAAATAGTGACCACTGTTTCTTTTCAAACCCAAAAATGTATTTGGGCACCAGATACAAACACAAAGCACACTGCCCTCGGTACGCCACTGCTGCCCAGCCCTGGCCTTGTTCCCCAACTAGTGCAGCTACCATCAAAGCCCCACTCCAGCCCATCCAAATCTCTTCAGTCGCAATCAGGGCGCAGACCACAGAAGTACGCCCAGCACTGGCTTTGCTTCCCAATTACTGGTATTGCCATCTAATCATCCCCAAATTTATTTGGCTCCTTTTCTTCTAAACAGGATTATCTCACGCATTTCTGAACTCCATTAACATTTTCATCTCCACCACCATCTCCCCCAGGAGCGCATTCCAGGTTATCTACCACCTTCTCCATGAAAATATGCAGTCTGGGGGAATTCCATGAGTCACGTAATGCATGCGTTCCCCACTGTACTTCAGGACAATGATCTGATATTCAACCTGTCTTTCTCAAAACATTTTTTTGGTCTGAATTGATTTTGTAATTGATTGGCTTACCAGGTCTTTTCTTTAGATCTGCTCTGGTAAGTAGCTCACAGTAAAGTAGGTTTCTGCCTGTTCCTGGAAGGTTAAGGGGCCGATTTACTAAGGTTTAGCACGTGTTGATAGACATTAGAGTATAATAAGTGTCACGCACGTTAGTGGGTCAGGTATTCAGGATATGGGCAATGAATTTCCATGAACTATTCATTGTGGGTACTCTGAAAACGTGGCTGGCAAGATCTGTCCGAGGACTGGATGGAGAACCACACTGCCTTGCATAATCTAGAAGCCAACATTCAGTTTTAACATTCTTAGGAACATTGTCAGTGGTTATCATCACGAAGATCGCAAACTACTGACCCCCAAGAGCCTGAGCATGTAAGAATTACAATTTAAAAAGAGAAAGCGGGCAAAAACTGCAGGGGCTTTACATTGCTTCCGAGCAACATCCACAATTCAGAACCCCCGAATTGCTCCCGAGTGTGATCAAGCCGCTGTGTGCTTTGGGACTAGCCCAGACATAAAGGATATTCAGAAACTGCTGCATTTTCCTCGCATTACCTTCTCTGCTTCTGCTTCCGTATCTCTGTCACAACAAGAGACAGGAGGACTGTTAGACGTACGGCTTCTTAAAAGGGCAATGCTCACTCGCATCTGCTCCTGCGTGTTTAAAAGGGCGATGTCACTGTGCAGAGACTTGTAAAGGCTTCATCTTCACGGATTTTTTTTTTTTTTTTTTTAACGTTTGTACCCCGTGCTTTCCCACTCATGGCAGGCTCAATGCAGCTTACATGGGGCAATGGAGGATTAAGTGACTTGCCCAGAGTCACAAGGAGCTGCCTGTGCCTGAAGTGGGAATCAAACTCAGTTCTGCAGGACCAAAGTCCACCACCCTAACCACTAGACCACTCCTGCTACTATTTGAGATTCTACATGAAATATTGCTATTCCACTAGCAACATTCCGCCTTGCAGATCACCAATGTGGCCGCGCAGGCTTCTGCTTCTGTGAGTCTGACGTCCTGCACATACGTGCAGGACGTCAGACTCACAGAAACAGAAGCCTGCGCAGCCTTCTACATAGAATGTTGCTAGTGGAATAGCAACATTCCATGTAGACTCTCCAATAGTAGCAACATTCCATGTAGAATCTCCAAAAGTATCTATTTTATTTTTGTTACATTTGTACCCTGCACTTTCCCACTCATGGCAGGCTCAAGGCGGCTTACATGGGGCAATGGAGGGTTAAGTGACTTGCCCAGAGTCACAAGGAGCTGCCTGTGCCTGAAGTGGGAAAGGAATCAAACTCAGTTCCTCTTCCTCAGGACCAAAGTCTACCACCCTAACCACTAGGCCACTTTTCCACATTGAAGGGGAATATTGGGAAAAGCTCACACGAGGGCCATAACTTGCCCTCTATTCATACTTGCATGAAGCAAAACATCACGCAGAGCTGCCAAGTTACTTATTCCAGGAAGGAGACTTTTTGGTCAATCCAGGGGCGTAACCAGACCTCATGATGGGAGGGGGCCAGAGCCCGAGGTTGGGGCACATTTTGAGTGCCGTCCCACCGCCGCCCCCCCCCCCCACTTCCATGCCTCGCCTCCTCGCCCCCCCCCCCCCACCGCCTCGCCTCCTTGTTGCTTCCCCCACAAAAACAAATACATACCTTTGCTGGGGGGGGGGGGGTCCCCAACCCCCACCAGCCAAAGCCTTCTTCAGCACCAGTCTCCAGCGCAGCCGCGTTCGCTGCCCTGCTCTTCTTTGTTCTTGCTCCTCCTGTGCACGCTGGTGCTCCTTCTCAGTTTCACGTAAAGGCACGTCAGCCAAACCAGGGGCCCGGATGAAATTTGCAGGGGCCCAGGCCCCTGTGGGCCCCCCTTAGCTACGCCCCTGGGTCAATCCTGGATTTCTGCCAATTTCAGATAGGAGTAGCAAAGAGGTTAAGAGTGTCTAGCAGCGACAGAAGAAAAACAGAAAGCAGAGACTGGAAGTCCAAACAATTTTTTTATTTGTACAGACCCAAGGTGGCCACATTTTGCCAATTAAGGCTATATCAGGGGTAATAACATAACACAGCTAACCAGGAACAAAGAAAGGCTCAGCCTGGATAGCACAACTGATCATCCAAGATGACTTCTGTGAAGGAACCACTGCTGAAGTCCTCTTGGATGATCAGTTGTGCTATCCAGGCTAAGCCTTTCTTTGTCCCTGGTTAGCTGGTTTTATGTTATTACCCCTGATGCAGCCTTAATTGGCGAAACGTGGCCACGTCGGGTCTGTACGAATAAAGGACTTCCAGTGCCTGCTTTCTGTTTTTTTTTTCCTGCCAATTTCATCCTGGTGCATTATGGGACCTGATCGGGGCTGTGAAGAGACTGAGCCGGGCCCAGGACCCACCCCCTCCTCCAGGATCATCGCCGCTGCCATACCCCCCTGCCGCAACTCCAAACACTTTGGCTGGTGGGGAGCCCGAGGCCCCGCCAACAGAAGAAGTCCTCCTCCAACGCTGTTCTTCACTCCACCGCATTGCCTGCCCTGCCCCTGCGGCTGCTTTTTCTCTCACATTGCGCATGCTTGGTTTCAAAACCGAGCATGTACGGCCTGAGGGGAAAAGCAGCCGCTTGGCAGGCAGTGTGGCAGAGTGAAGAGCAGCGCTTGAAGAAGATTTCTTCTGCTGGCGGGGCCTGGGGGGGGGGACCCCCAACCAGCCAAACCAGAGGCCCTGGCCCAAAGCCCTACTGTGTCTGCTCCTCCCCAGCCTCCGGCGCTGGAGTTTTCTCTCTCCTGCTCCTATGGGGACGCAATCACCCGGGTCCTATCAGGAGTAGAAGAGAGAGAGAGAGAGATTCCGGCGCTGCCCCCCCCCCCCCCCCCCCCCCCCCGGAGGCCGGGCCTAGGGAGATTTGCCACTTCATTCAAGTTTACATCCCCTCCCCCTCTGTGGCCCTGGACCTGAATTTCAGTGGATAGAATGATGGACTTCACATACGACACTGCTTTGAGATGTAACCAGCCAAAAAGTCTCCCTTCTGGAGTTGGTAACTTGGCAGCTCTATAACATGGCGGATATATATTGCAGGAGCGATCATCACCCATGCCGTTTGCCACTTATTATTTCTGGTCTTGCAGTACATAAGTACATAAGTAATGTCACACTGGGAAAGACGAAGGGTCCATCGAGCCCAGCATCCTGTCCACGACAGCGGCCAATCCAGGCCAAGGGCACCTGGCGAGCTTCCCAAACGTACAAACATTCTATACATGTTATTCCTGGAATTGTGGATTTTTTCCCCAAGTCCATTTAGTAGCGGTTTACGGACTTGTCCTTTAGGAAACCGGCTAACCTCTTTTTAAACTCTGCTAAGCTAACCGCCTTCACCACGTTCTCCGGCAACGAATTCCACATTTTGCTGTGGAGCTTAAGCCGTAGCCAGTCAAAAAAGGCCAAGGACCACCCCTCCCATAAGAGTCTCAGTGCTCAGAATACTCCCCCTCCATAGGGCCGACAAGACAGTCAGCAGAAGCCAAGAAAGACAACCTCCCCCCCCCACCACCACCACCACCACGAGAAGCCAGCAAACCCCACGATAATAGGAGTCCACCATGGCCTCCCATTCGGCGGCAGAAACAACCGGCATCCGAGCTCTCAAGCCCCCACCTCACCCAACCTTCCTTATTTGATCTTCTTGTTCTCTTGAATTACAGCTCTGTTTTTTTTTTTAAATTAGTTTTGCTTTTACTAGATTGTACCATAGCTCTTTTTTCCAGAGAGATGTTAGCCAATCTGTTCCTATAATAAACCCATGTCTACCACCCGCTAAGGCTGTGACATAAGCCCATTTCCTTTTTTCACTGAGAAGCTTACTTTTTTTTTTTCTGTAGTACAGTGCTGAAATATTTGAATGTCTTCCTTTCTCTCTTACCTAGGAGATTATCGGGCTGATTTTCGAAACAGAAAAACGTCTAAAAAGTGACATAAAGCAGCATTTGGATGTTTTTCTCACAAACCCGTCCAAATCAGTATTTTGGAAACTGGGCTCCTGCCCAGTTAAACCATGCTGAATGGACCAGCTGCTGATATTCAGTGTTATTTAACTGGACAGTACTGCAGAATATTGGCTCTAACCAGCTATGTCAAAACTGAGCAGTGGAGGGGCAGTTCGGGGGGGGGGGGGGGAGTTGGACAAGAGTCGAGTTATGCAGGACAGGAGTCAGCAATATTTAGTGTCACTGCCTAGGTAGCTAAGGGGTCCTTTTACTAAAGTGTGCCGAGAGGTGGCTTGCGCTGGTGTAGATGTGTGTATTGGACGCGCGCAGGTCCATTTTTCAGTTCACCTGCAAGAGAGATCTTTTTTTCTTAGCCAAAATTGGATGTGCGGCAAAATAAAAATTGGCGCACGTCCATTTTGGGACTGAGACCTATCCTAGAAGTGAAGTCCTACGCGATAACCAGGTGGTAAGCGTCAGTTCGTGTACCAGGGGCGTAGCCAGACTTCGGCAGGAGGGGGTCCAGAGCCAGAGGTGAGGGGCACATTTTAGCCTCCCCCCGGCGCTGCCGACCCTCCTGCCATTGCCGCCCCCCCGCCCCCACCAACTTTGGACCCCCCCTGCCGACGACCCTCTCGACCCCCCCTCCCGCCGCCAACCCTCCCCCGCTGTCGCCGTCGCCTACCTTTGCTGGCAGGGGACCCCAACCCCCGCCAGCCGAGGTCCTCTTCTTCCTTCGTTCTGTTTCTGAGTCTGACGTCCTGCACGTTGTACGTGAAGGACGTCAGACTCACAGAAACAGAACGAAGCCTGGCTGATCCGCAGGGCTTCGTTCTGTTTCTGTGAGTCTGATGTCCGTCAGACTCAGAAACAGAATGAAGGAAGAAGAGAACCCCGGCTGGCGGGGGTTGAGGTCCCCCGCCAGCAAAGGTAGCAGATGGGAACGGTGGGTTTACGGCAGGTTGGCGGCGGGAGGGGGGTCGAGAGGGTCATTGGCAGGGGGGTCTAGGGCCTAATCTACGGGGGTCCAGGCCCCCATGGCCCCACGTAGCTACGCCCCTGGCGTGTACAGTGCTGATTACTGTTTGGTTAGCGCCACACGCTAGAAATTTTCCAGGGCTCGTAGTGGGCGCGCTGAGAAAATGAAATTACCGCCCAGGCCACGCGGCAACCGGGTGGTAATTCAAAATTGATGCGCGTAGGACGCGCCTACACAGCTTAATAAAAGGGCCCCTAAGTGATCAGAAAGGATTGCACGAAAGGCTATCCTAAATTTGGTTACTTAGCTATGTGGATGCCAGTACTGAATATTGGCCAGCATCTGCATAAATTCCAGGTAGTGGCCTGAAGGTTCCTCTGTTTTACTCTCCCTCCCCCCTGAACAAGAGCATACCCCCTCCCAATCCCTCTCAAAAACATAGGGCCCTTCCCAACCACCCCAACAAGATTGTACCCTCCTCTTGACCCACCTCAACAAGAGCCTGGCTCCTCCCAGACCTCCCAACATACCTTCCCCCTTGTGAAGTTCTTCCTTCCATGCACCTCTAGGCTCTCCTGGGCCTACCTTAGCATCTATGATGGTCTAGGGCAGTGATTTTCAACCTTTTTCATCTCATGGCACACTTACAAAGCACAACAATTGTGAAAGCACAGACTCACACCATCAGCTTTTTCAGGATATATATATCCATCTTTTTTCCAGCCCCCTCTCTGCACACCTGCACAACGCATCTTTTTTTAAGCCTCTTCCCTGAACCCACATTCCATCCATCTTTTTTCCAGCCCCTCTCCTTGCATACCCACATGATGCATTTTTTCTCAACCCCCCCTGCACACATACATCATCCATCTTTTTTCCAGCCCCCTCCCTGTACCTACACACCATCCATCTTTTTTCCAGCCCCCCTCCCTACACCCACACTCCAGCCCTCCTATCAGTCCTCATCTGAGACAACAAACACTTACTGCTTTGGTGACAAAGCAGGGTAGCTACCACTGTGCAAGTCCTCTGAGTCCTCCCTTCAGTAATTCAGTGCTACTTGCTCTCTGCCTCGGCTGATGCAGCAAGGCTCACCCTGACACATGCACAGGCCAGCTGCTCGTAGGCATGTGCCATTAGATCAGGTGACCTCTGATGCCACTGGCCCTTGCATGTGTCAGGGTGTGCCTTGCTGCATCAGCCTGGGCAGAGGGCAAGTGCGGCTGCACTGAATTATTGGAGGGAGAAGGAGGAGAAGGCAGTACTGGGACATCTTGGAGGACCCTGAGTATGTATGTGGTCACCTAGAGGCTCATACACTCCCGCAGGGGGAGAAGCAGGAAGCTCTGCTGATCCAGAGCCAAATCATCACTGAGAGCCGGTTGCAGAGCTGGTGAAGGGCAGGTCACAGGATTGACCACGACATGCATAGAGAGCCTCTGCGGCACACTGGTTGAAAAACGCTAGTCTAGGGGGTAGGTTGGGCAGGAGCAAAACCCAGTCTCACCTGTCCATGTCGGCTCTGGGTGCAAAATGGAGGCCATGACCTCTAAAAGTAAGGTTCATGGTACTACCACTAGGGGGGGGGGGGGGGTCAGCCTTCCATATAAGGCAAATTGCTGGTGACAGCATATGTCCTGTCCAGGGGCGTATCTGCGTGGGGCCACAGGGGCCTGGGCCCCCGCAGATTTCGCCCTGGCCCCCCTACCGCCATCAACCCTCCCCTCCGTTGCTTACTTTTGCTGGCGGGGGACTCCAACCCCCGCCAGCCGACCCGAGATCTTCTTTAACTTTCTTCTATCTTCGTCCTCCGCATGGCCGGCGACGTGTTGCTGCTGTTGTGCAAAGCTGAAATCAGCTTTGCACAACAGCAGCAACACGTCACCGCCAGCTGAAGAAATATTTTTAAAGGTAGGACTCGGAGGAGGAAGCGGATCTCGGCTGGCGGGGGTTGGGGTCCCCCGCCAGCAAAAGTAAGCGACGGCGGGGAGGGAGGGTTGGCAGCGGGAAGGGAGGGGGGTGTCCGGCAATGGCGGGGGGGGGGGGGCTAAAATGTGCCCCCTCCCTCTGGCTCTGCCCCCCCTACCGCTGGAGTCCAGATACGCCCCTGGTCCTGTCATACCCGGATATCTGTATCTATTTCAACCAGTGATGGTCAGCACTTTAAAAACCACTGACTGCCGCTAGCTGAATATCCCTAAGCTCCACCGGCGGAAAATATTGGCAGTCCACCATACTTCACCTCACTGCATTCAGCAGCAGCAGTGTTCCCAGATGCTGATGCTGGTACCTCGTGCGTGCTCAGTTCTCGCACATGTTGATGGAGTCTTAAAATTGTCCACTGAATAGCTGTATCATTATTTAAAAATGTACATACTGCCAATAACAAGAAATTGCTTACAGAAATTTACAAAACAAACAATTATAAAAGCAGCACGCAAGGTTACATAAAACAATTTAAACCAAAAGCAACAAGGAAAGAACTATCATTATGAAATTACTCAGAGCTCTGTTCTGTCCTAAGAACACCAATCTTCTCTTATGCTAGAATTCACCAAGGGTTAATCATTTTCCAAAAGGTACTATGGACTTTAATCAGTAGGTTGTAAGGGCAAGTCTAAAAATGATCACCATTTACATATCCCCCCCTCCCGGTGTCCCACACTTGTTTGGATTCCACACTTTTTTTTTCTGGATTTTACTGTACGGCTCCTCTTTTATTGAATTCACTATCTGTCCATGTCAGCTTAGAGCTTTCGTATCCAAAATGTTTTAAGTGCTCTGAAAACATACATATACTGGTTTGCTAAAGCATTTGCAGGTCCAGCTAAGGGGTAGTGGTGCCCATAGCCAATTTCCTATGGTGCTTCCCCCCCCCCCCCCCCCCACCACCAAACAGTCCCATTATTTCTGGCTCCCTCTAATCCTCTGCGGGTCTAGCATCTCTCTGTGCTTTGGACAAGCATCCTTCCCCACCTCACCACCCCGATCCGGTCTCTCTTTCCCCCTCTTCTGTCCCCCCTCTCTGCTGGTCCAGCACTGATCCCTCTCCTCTCTCTATCCCCTGTGGTTCTGTAAAGTTTACGTCAGTTGCCAGCAGCAGCATGACACAGGGCCGCTGAGAAGGGGGGCAGAGGGGGCAAAATTCCCCAGGACCGGGCCACCAAGGAGGGCCCAGCACCGGAGTCTATCGCCCTTTCTTGCTCCCAGGCTTCTGGTGCCACAGTCCTGTCTTCACCTGCCTACCCTCAGCTCCCTTCTGTCTGTCGTCCGACCCCCTGCATTTAAAAAAATTCTCTAAAGCAGCAATGCAGCACCTTCTCTGAGAAAGCGGCAGATCGCCTCAGGCGGGCCTTCCCTCACTGTGTCCCGCCCTCCTCTGATGTAACTTCCTATTTCTGTGAAGGCGGGACACAGTGAGGGAAGGCCCGCCCAAGGTGATCTGCTGCTTTCGCACAGAAGGCGCTGCACCTGCTGCTTTAGAGATTTTTTTTTTTAATATTTAAATGAAGGGGGTCGGATGGCAGGCAGAGGGGAGCAGAGGGTAGGTAGGTAGAGACTGGGAACTGCGGTGCCGGCAGCCTGGGAGCAGGAGAGGGAGGCGACAGAAGTAGCAATTGAGGGGTGGGGGGGGTGATCCTTGGGGGGGGCGGGGCAGCGGCAATCCTGCGGGTGGGGACAGCGATCCTGGAGGGGGAGGTGGCGATCCTGGGGGGGGGGGGGGGTGCGGCCTTGCCATGGGCCCTGCTCAGTCTCTTGGTGGCCCTGGCGTGACAAGCTGCCTTTGGCCAGCCCTTGGGTCTTTCCACTGCTGCAATTTTCTGTGGGCGGGATCTGGCAGAGGGAAGACCCAGAGGCTGGCTGAAGGCAGTCTGTCATGCTGCTACTGCTGCTGCCAGCAACTGATGTAAATCTTACAGGACCACAGAGGAGTGAGAGAGGAGAGGGAGCAGAACTGGACCTCTGGTGAAGGAGTGGGAGCAAAGAGGCAGGATCCGGAAGGAGGGGAGGGAAAAGGTTTAATCTTTGGAGTTACAGACCAAGAAAGGGATCTGGGCGTCGTCGTCGATAATACACTGAAACCTTCTGCTCAGTGTGCTGCTGCGGCTAGGAAAGCGAATAGAATGTTGGGTATTATTAGGAAAGGTATGGAAAACAGGTGTGAGGATGTTATAATGCCGTTGTATCGCTCCATGGTGCGACCGCACCTTGAGTATTGTGTTCAATTCTGGTCTCCGCATCTGAAGAAAGATATAGTAGAATTGGAAAAGGTGCAGCGAAGGGCAACTAAAATGATAGCGGGGATGGGACTACTTCCCTATGAAGAAAGACTAAGGAGGCTAGGGCTTTTCAGTTTGGAGAAGAGACGGCTGAGGGGAGACATGATAGAGGCATATAAAATAATGAGTGGAGTGGAACAGGTGGATGTGAAGCGTCTGTTCACGCTTTCCAAAAATAATAGGACTAGGGGGCATGCGATGAAACTACAGTGTAGTAAATTTAAAACAAACCGGAGAAAATCTTTCTTCACCCAACGCATAATTAAACTCTGGAATTCGTTGCTGGAGAACGTGGTGAAGGCGGTTAGCTTGGCAGAGTTTAAAGGGTTAGACGGTTTCCTAAAGATGTGGAATGCACTTTCAACTCACCTGAGAACGATCAACAAACTAACTAACTTCCGCAAATCTCTGAAGACTTACCTCTTTGACAAAGCCTATAATGAGAAACCATAGCTAACCTCAACACAGCACCTTTCAACTTCAGGCAGAATGTATCTCTCCACAATTACTTGATCAAATTCTTTTGTCTTCCTTGACTACTTTGTAACATCAAATGTACACTTTATCCTGTATGGCGCTGCCACAACAGGTCTTTGTAAGCCACATTGAGCCTGCAAATAGGTGGGAAAATGTGGGATACAAGTGAAATAAAAAAATAAATAAACCACTAAATGGACTTGGGAAAAATCCACAATTCCAGGAATAACATGTATAGAATGTTTGTACATTTGGGAAGCTTGCCAGGTGCCCTTGGCCTGGATTGGCCGCTGTCGTGGACAGGATGCTGGGCTCGATGGACCCTTGGTCTTTTCCCAGTGTGGCATTACTTATGTACTTATGTCCTCTACTTGGCTCACTTTTATTACATAGAGCAGTGATTTAACCTATTGTGATGTCATAGTGGCTCATTCCACCAATAAGAGCCAACCTCATTAGTGATGTCACAATGGCTTGATTGTATAGAATGTTTGTACGTTTGGGAAGCTCGCCAGGTGCCCTTGGCCTGGATTGGCCGCTGTCGTGGACAGGATGCTGGGCTCGATGGACCCTTGGTCTTTTCCCAGTGTGGCATTACTTATGTACTTGAGGTCAGAAGCTGAGTATTTTGGCACCCTTAATCACTGGTGAGGTTGACACTTTGAGATAGCAATGGTGGTGCAGATGAGCCTCTGGATCGTGCCTGCTTATTACTACCGTAGTTTAATTTAATTTATATTTGCTAAACCGCCTTTACTGAAAAATACAGGCCAAAGCAGTGTACAAGCAAATAAATCTAAAGAAAGGAACTCTGATGAAATTATAGGAAAAGATTACCTAGAGGGGCATAATCGAAAGGGACGCCCAAGTTTTGTTGAGGACATCCTGCAAAACGTCCCGATGGAGGGGCGGGGAAACCTGTATTATCGAAACAAGATGGACGTCCATCTTTCGGTTCGATAATACGGTCGGGGATGCCCAAATCTGGAAATTTTGGTCATCCTTAGAGATGGTGGTCCCTAGACTTGGTCGTTTCTGATTTTCGGCGATAATGGAAGCTAAGGATGTCCATCTCAGAAACGACCAAATGCAAACCCTTTGGTCGTGGGAGGAGCCAGCATTCGTAATGCACTGGTCCCCCTGACATGCTAGGACACCAACCAGGCACCCTAGGGGGCACTGCAGTGGACTTCAGAAATTGCTCCCAGGTACATAGCTCCCTTACCTTGTGTGCTGAGCGCCCAAAACCCACTACCCCCAACTGTACACCACTACCATAGCCCTTAGAGGTGAAGGGGGCACTTACATGTGGATACAGTGGGTTTGTGGTGGGTTTTGGAGGGCTCACATTTACCACCACAAGTGTAACAGATGGGGGGAGGATGGGCCTTGGTCCACCTGCCTGAAGTGCACTCACCCACTAAAACTGCTCCAGGTACCTGCATACTGCTGTGATGGACTTGAGTATGACATCTGAGGCTGGCAAAAAATATTTTGAAAGATCTTTTTTTAAGGGTGGGAAGGGGTGAGTGACCACTGGGGGAGTAAGGGGAGGTCATCTCCGATTCTCTCCGGTGGTCATCTAGTCATTTTGGCAACCTTTTTGTGCCTTGGTCATAAAAAAAACATGATCAGGTAAAGATGTCCAAGTGCTCATCAGAGATGCCCTTTTTTTTTCCATTATGGGTCAAGGACGTCCATGTGTTAGGCACGCCCAAGTCCCACCTTCGCTACACCTCCGATACGCCCTCTTGAACTTTGGTCATCCCTGTGATGGAAAGCAGTTGGGGACATCCAAAATCGGCATTTGATTATACCGATTTGGAAGACCCTGTGAGAAGGAAGCCCATCTTCCGATTTGTGTCGAAAGATGGGCGTCCTTCTCTTTCGAAAATGAGCCCAAAAGTAACCATTAACAAGACAATCGCCAACTTTCAAACCAATAATAAGAAACTGAAGATGGCATCAACAGGAGAAGCTCACACTGTCTAACCCAATTCCTCAAAAGCTTGCTTAAAATATGTTTTAAGCTGGGCCTTAAAACAAGGAAAAAACAATTCTCCTCAATCTGACAAGGAAGATTATTCCACTGGAAAAGGTGCCATAAAAATGACTCCAACCTCGCCAGCCTAGGACCAAGGAGGACTAGCTAATGGTCATTTAACAACAGAAGGGCTCTTCCTGGAATATAAGAAGTCATCAAATAAGTGAAATAATGAGGAGTTCCCATTCGTAGACCCTTAAAGGTAAGAATTAAACCCCACCCCCACCCACCCCCAATATTGAAAGCAATTTAAGTGGGCAGGAGAAGCTCCGGCCTGCTTAAATCACCCCTGGCTGCCCAACCGTTGATATTCAGCAGCACTTAACTGGGCAGGGGCGGTATGGGGTCAGTGTTAGGGAGGAGTCAGCAGTTATGCAGGTGCCAACAATATTTATTCAGTGCCCATATAGCTAAGCGGGTGAATTTAAAACAGGTCAAAAGCAGTCCTAATTCAGCCCGATTAACTTTGCGGATGACAGCATTGAATATCAGCCAGCACCCACACAACTCCCCCCCCCCACAATCCTCCTTCTGCCCTGATGTAGCCCCCTTCTTCCCTACCCCTACCCCCAGTCCATGACAGTCAGAACTCCTAAATATCGGAAACTAGGTGCTGGGGTGATAGCTGTACCAAAAAGAATGATAGGGGATGAAGGTGGCAGAGGGCACCAGAGAACTAGAATGCAACTGTTTTTTTTTTTTCAGTATTTAACACTAGCTGATGTTCTATGAGTCAATTGGCAACTGACTCAAGGCAAACCTGAAGTGGAGCCAGAGAAGAAGAGGACGCAGAGGTAGGGCATAGTAGGAGGCTGTCATGTGCATAGAAGTAAACTGAAATACTAATGGGCCGATCCTCAGAAGCTTAGCGGAGATTGGGTGGCAGAGCCGGGGGGAGGCGGGGCTAGTGGTTGGGAGGCGGGGCTGGTGCTTCTACAGTCTGTGCCCTGAAAATGGCAGATACAAATCAAAGTCAGGTATACACATAAAGTAGCACATATGAGTTTATTTTGTTGGGCAGACTGGATGAACCGTACAGGTCTTTCTCTGCAGTCATCTACTATGTTACTATATGTAAGGGTTCTTCTGTGGGAGGATTGTGCTTGGGCATGTGCCCAAGGCACAATCTTCCTGCAGAAGTTGTTTGACAGGTCCGGGCTTCTGTCCAACAGCAGAAGAGGTCTGACAAATCCAGGATTTTCTCCCGGACCTGTCAAACCTAAGCCCGCCCCCCCAAACACAAGATCTGGAGGTCCAGCCCCCCCACCCCAAAGGACAAAATCCCTGGTGATCCAGGGGAACCGCTAGCTTCCCCGCTCCCACCCCCACAACAACCCTGGGGGTCCAGTGGGACTGCTAGCTTCCCCCTCCTACCCCCACCCCACCCCCAAAGCACAAAAACTGTGGTGGTCCAGTGTGATCGCTAGCTTCCCCCACTCCCCCCCACATCGAACAAAAACGGCCTGGTGGTCCAGTGGGACCACTATCTGTCCGCCCCCTCCTCTCCCCCGGCAGCTTACCTCTCCGTAGTCGTAGTAGTGGGAGGAAGGAAGGACTAGCACTCCTTCTTCCTCTTCAACCTCCTCCTTTTTCTTCTTCTTCCTTCTGTGAGTGCTAGTGGGTGCTCAACACTCGTAATATTGAGCAACCTCCTTCGTTTTGCTCAGAGAGGGGTAATTTATGTTGGGTTTAGCACACCCAATCATTCTGAAAAGTTAGCACCTATAGTTAAAAGCAGATTTCTTACCACATTGGCTCCATGTCAAGTGCCAGTCTTCCTATCAGTGTGTTCAGCAGAGCTGGTGATTCTCTCCCTCAGGCTGGTGAAGAATGTAGAAAAGACTCAGGATTCTCCTTGTACTCAGTTTCCATAGCAACAAGAACCCTTCAAAATGTTTATCACAGTCATAGGGTAATGATGGTCTGTCAACCCCATTCTAGAGATAAAACAGCAGCTAGGCCTGCGTTCTAGGCAGTGTCTACTTCATAAGGTTTGCTTCTCACTTAATTAATTAATTAGGATTTATTTGCCGTCTTTTTGAAGGAATTCACTCAAGGCGGTTAAGAAATATGCTTCTCTTTATGGAAAGGGAGCATCTCTGTTGTTCGACATTCTGGTGATTACAATCACGTCTGAGCACTAATGGATGCCAACAAAGATTTTTGATTTGTACTTTTTCACGGAGAGAGTGGTGGATGCTTGGACTGCTCTCCCGCGGGAGGTGGTGGAGATGAAAACGGTAACAGAATTCAAAAATGCATGGGATAAACATAAAGGAATCCTGTTCAGAAGGAAGGGATCCCCAGAAGTTTAGCGGAGATTGGGTGGCAGAGCCGGGGGGGGGGGGGGGGGGGCTGGTGGTTGGAAGGCGGGGCTAGTGCTGGGCAGACTTCTACGGTCTGTGCCGTGAGGATGGCAGATATTAATCAAGGTCAGGTATACACAAAAGGTAGCACATATGAGTTTATCTTGTTGGGCAGACTCTCTGCCATCATCTACTATGTTACTGACATCCTGTGGTAAAATAAATGACCAGTGCCACTACACAAGGGACACTCATCTTTGTCTCTCAGTAAGCAATGTTTTAAAAAATAATTGTATGTTTATGATCATCAAAATTTCAAGATCAAGCAAAATATCTCTGTGCAAAGTACCGTGATTCAGAACACTCACTCCCGGAGATGTACCCATAGCTCAAATAGTTTGAAATTGTTTTCATAAAGCCGTAGGCAGTTTGAATATATTCTGCCTCCTTTTCCTGTTCTTTACAATTGCTGCAGTTGAAGCCATTCCGTGTTCGTTTATTTGATATGATTGTGGACATAAAGTGTGGTATTTTACATTTATGATTTCTTAAAGAAAATACTTCTTTCTTTGATCACAAAAGGGAAATAATGATGCTATTGTTTTTGTAATGCATAATGTATTAATCTAGCACAGAAGTAGGGAACCTGGATATCCACACACTGGATAGATGTTCTGGGTATTTTCATGTGTCCCAGGTCACTACATACCCTAAGAGTAACTGCACTTTAGTCTCAGAAGCTGGTGGCTTGTGAATTTGTGGTTGAAGGTGTATCCTTATCCCTGTTGTCAGGATCAAAGGTCAGATTCTATAAATGGTACCACAATTTCAGTGACGATAAAATTCAGCGCTCAACGCTATTCTATAAAGGGCGCTTTGGGATGAGCACTCTTTATAGAATATCATTGACTACCGAATTCGATGCTCAACTTTGGTCACTGAATTCAACACTCAACTTTGGCTGCGAGGACTTAGGCCAGCTGAAACTTGGTGTAAATTCTGGCACACAAATTGGGTGCGGATCCTCGCTATTCTGTAACTCTACGTGCATCTTTTTTGAATGCCCCCGGTCTGCCCATGCCCCTCCCATGGCCATGCCTCCTTTTGAGTTGAACCCATTGTTATAGAATAATGCATGGCCAGAATGGTGCCCAGATCATAATGAGTGCCAATTACGGGCTGCTGCACTAACCATTAGGCCACTCCTCCACTATCCAGGCCACTCTTCTTGAATATTGCAATTAACTGCATAAGAGATAGCCGGCTGCCTAAACCCCGTTACTCAATGCTCATCGTGGCTGGCTAAATATCTATCCCTATATATTTCTCCCTGGCATTCCCAGTTATTGTACAGATGTGCCTTCAGAAATAGACAGAGACCACCACTTATTTTAGTAATCCAGTTCTGAAATATCTATCTATCTACATCTATCTATCTATCTATCTATCTATCTATCTATCTATCTATCTATCTATCTATCTATCTATCTATCTATCTATATTCTAATGAACGATATGGTTATGCCCCTTTCAGAAATGTTATTCGTCCATACAGTTCATATTCTGAACCTAAAGATGCCACCTAACAATCCTTGCATATTTTAAGAGAATCTTTCTTCTGCACACCGATTTAAAAAAATGCAGCCTTTGAAACCTGGAATAATTTCTTGACTGCCTTGATTAAAAATACTACTATTAATATTAGTATTATGCTACTGACAGAAGAGATTTTTCCTGCTCCATAGAGCTTATAATACTGATCGATTGTGTTTTGGTGACAGAAGGCCACAAGTCTTTGGGGTTCTATAAACCAAGCTAAGAAAATCCTATGGTGACACAGTACAGTTGTCCAAAAATCATTTTTAAACTTGTCTCTCTTGAGACAAATTAGACCTTATTTACCCCCAGTTAACTTGAGACAGGTGGTATAGGCTACAGTAAAGATGAAATATTTATAGCACTCATAAGGAAGTTAAAATAATCAACTTGCAGACATACTAGAAAAATACGTCTCCTGTGACTAAATCTGCTGATCTGCAATTTAAAAGCAGGAAGAAATTCATAAAGCTGTGAAGCTCTAACGTCATGTGAAAATTATTGCATATAGAAAGACTTAATTAACATTTGTATGGATTTTATGGTGCAAATTGAGGGCTATGAATAAAATCTTGTCAGACAGTTATGATAAAAAAAATAAATTTAGCAACAAACTGCTCCTGTATACATAATATTTGATTAATTAATAGTCTGATAAAACATATGTTGTATGGGAAATGCATATTTTTGGTAAATGCTAAACCAAAACACCATCTGTTGCTGGGTTGCAAAGTCAGACTAATGCCAGTTCTTATTTTGGACTGTGCTATCATTTGATATTTTCGATGCCAATATAAAAGCAAAACATTTGAAAAATTAGAAACCTGAAATTTTGAATCACCATACATTCATGCTAGAACAGACTGCCACATCAGTTTGTTTCACACTGTTGGTGTCTATGAACCATGATGTCATGAGCTATGTGAAGCCAAGTGACAAGGGTATGCTGGCATTTTTAAATGATAGAAGAATCACAAGGAGGTTTTTCATTTTGCATCATTTCCCGTCATAAACAGAGAAACCCAAAATGCCGTGTCCTTTCTGTTTTAGCACATTCTAGCAATGGTTTTAGCACAAGGAAAAGAATGAGTGCACTAAGATACATAAATAAAATTCAAGAACATCTATTCCATGCACATCAATAAGTGATGCAATTGTAGCTCTGAATTTAACATAGAAATGTGTATGGAAACATGCCTATCCAGTCTACCTATCCATGACATCTTCTTTCCCTATCACGCCCTTAGAGATCCTATGTACTTTTCCCAAGCTCTCTTGAATTCCGATACTGTTTTCATCTCTACCACTTCCACCGGGAGGCCATTCCACGAATTCACTACCCTTTCCATGAAAAAGTATTTCCTCAGGTTACTTCTGAGTCTATCCCCTTTCACCTTCATCCTATGCCCCCTCGTTCCAGAGCTTCCTTTCAATTGAAAACATCTCAAGAACAGGAAGAAACTATGATCAAAAATCTCAAAGCTGCCAGATCGGTGACCAATAAAAGAAAGGTAGTGGAGGTTGGTGATTCTCTTCTGAGGTGTACTGAAGAGACCATCTGCTGAGGGATACTGAAGCGCCATCTGCTGACCAGATATGATGTCTAGGGAGCTGTATTGTCTGCCTGGTGCCAAGATTCAAGATGTAACAGAAAGTTTGCCAAGACTCATCAAGCCTACTGGCCACTATCCTATGCTACTCATCCATGTTGGCACAAATGATACTGCTAGGGGTCAGAAGGTGAAGCACCTAGGCACAGAGTCAATGTTCTCATCGATCCTTCCTGTTGAAGGTAAAGGTTGGATGAGAGAAGATCGCATCCTGGAGCTGAATGTGTGGTTGCATGGATGGTGCCAACGTGAGCGCTTCGGCTTCCTTGACCATGGGATGATTTTCCAAGAGTTACTGAGCAGTGATGGTGTCCATCTATCAAGGAAGGGATGAAGTGTCTTTAATAACAGACTAGCTAAAGTACTACAAAGGACTTTAAACTAAATTGACTGGGGATGGGTGAGAGAAGCCCCAAAGTCATTAATAACCCTCAGAAGGGCAAGACATCAAATACCTTTATAGAACATGGCAAAAAGAGTAAAATCTGGAGAGCCTTATATACCAACGCCTGTAGTATGAGAAACAAATTTCTAGATCTAGAGGCTACAATGATAGAAACCAATTTAGATTTAGTGGTGGTCACAGAGATGTGGCTCACAGAGAACCATGACTTGGACATAGTTATACCTCGCTATAATCTACTCAGGAAGGACAGGGTAGGAAAAAAGGGCAGAGTGGCATTATATGTTAAGAATAATATTAAAGTGACAGAATTGCAGGATATACGGGGTAAGGAAGATGCAATGTGGGTTAAACTGGTAAGAGGGAAAGGAAAACGTATTTACATTGGTGTGATATACAGGTCACCCTCACAGTTAGAAGAAATGGACAGAAATTGAATTGAAGACAGTTACAAGATAGCTGAGAAAGGGGAGGTACTACTAATAGGTGACTTTAATATACAGACGTTGATTGCAGCGTCCCTGCTGCGGTGTCATCTAGAAGCAAAGGGATCTTAGGTTCTCTACAGGAAGAATTGTTCCAGCAGCAGGTAACGGAATTGATGTAGCATGGAGCGATTCTAGACCTGGTGCTTACAAACAGGGAGAATGTTTCCGATGTTACAGTAGATCATATGGCATCTAGTGACCACCGGATGGTGTGGTTTAATATTTAGATGCAGGAGGGAGAATGCTTAGTCAAGATTGAAGGTCCTAGATTTCAAAAGAACTAACTTTGCTGAGATGGGGGACTTTCTCAGGGAAGAGTTAGTTGGATGGGAACATCAGTGGGTAAAACTGAAAGGAATGACTGTCCTGAATATCTAAACAGGAGGTTGAAAAATTATGTCCCAAGTTGCCTTTTGAGATCCGGCCAAGAACATCTTTTTGGAGATTCCAATTGTTAAAGAAGTGAAAGGGGAACAAATAAGATCAAGGATGTTCTCTGTAATAGTCTCTGTTTGTTGGAAATGATGTGCAGAAATTTAAGAAAATGATAAAAACCTTGCTCTTCGCCTCTTGAATTAAATCAGGACCAGAAAGTGATTGGATGTTGGTTCAAGCTGTGGGAAGGTTTTGGAGTGGGTTGTTTTTAAGATGTTAGTCTTTTTTATTTTATTAGCGTTTTTATATAAACCACTTAGATCAATCATTTATTTGTATTATGTAGCGGTATATAAGAATTTTTAATAAACATAAACATGAACTACAAGGTGGGTGTACACATGGGTGGAACATGGGAAGGGTACTTATGCATGTAACTTATAAATACTATGAGCTCTGTTTACAAAGGCGCATTAGCGTTTTTAGCACGAGTTAACCTTGCAGATGCCCATAATATTCCTATGGGCATCTACACAGTTAGTGCATGCTAATTTTTAGCTTGTGCTAAAAACATTAGCGTGTTTCTGTAAACAGGGCCCTAAGTTATCCCCTGGATTCTATATAGTGCAACCCAAATTCTGCATGCAAATCTAGTCATATTCTGGATTTGCATGCACAATTTAATTAGTTAACAAGTCAATTAGTGTCAATAATTGCTACTTAACAAGCAATTATTGACATAAATTGGCATTAAATAGAATTCATACATACATCTTGCTAGGTATTTTCTGTAAAGTGATGCGTGTAAATTCTAATGCACTCTGGGTGGACTATGGGCGTTCCGAAAATCTACGTACATGGTTATAGAATACACCTGCTCCATGCCTAACTTAGGTGCTATAATTTACACCAAGTTTTACTTGGTGTAAATGGACATGCCTAGAGTTAGGCGCAGGCATGGCCACTAGGTGTATTTTATAAATTGCACCATAATCTATAAACCGCGCCCACAGGCTCATTTTCAAAAGAGAAAAACGTCCAAAAAGTGACATAAGTCTGCATTTGGACGTTTATTTATTTATTTGCTGCATTTGTATCCCACATTTCCCCACCTAGTTGCAGGCTCAATGTGGCTTACATTGTTCTGTCATGGCAATCACCATTCAGAGTGAGATACACAAGTGATATTACATAAAGATCATAAGTGAGATAGTAGATTAAACAATCAGATATAAAGAGAACATATTCGGAGTGAAAAATAAAGTGGTAAAGCGTTAAAGTTCATATGAAGGGTCAATACAGTATAACTTGTTGAAGAGGTAAAACTAAGGTGGAAAGTGTTAAAGTTCATATGGAGGGTCATTGCAGTATGCATTGTTGAAGAAAGTTGGTTATCTCACAAAGACGTCCAAATCAGTATTTTTGAAACCTATTTTTAGATGTCTTTCTCTGAAGTCCATCAAGAAAGCCGTCTAAATCTCAATGGGGAGTGCCAGGGGTGTGTTCAAGGCGGGACTTGGGCGTTCCTAAGACTTAGAAGTCTTTCAGCCATAATGGAACAAAACAAAAACGTCCAAGACTAAAACTTAAGATGTTTTGAGCTAGACTTGTTTTTATAACAAATACCTACAGTGGGAACTGAGCCCATTTCCCCAGGACCAAGGTCTGCTGCACTAACCACTAGGCTACTCCTCTACTCCACACAAGAAGTGCCCCAAATGACCAGATGACCACTAGAGGGACTTGAGGCTCACCTTCCCTTACTCCCCCAAATCACAAATCATTTTTCCAAACAGCATTTTCAAAAGGAAAAGAGAGACATTTTTTTTTGTAGAAAATGACCTTTCCTGTTCTGATTCTGGACATGTTACAAAAAGCATCCAAATTTAGACTTAGATGTCATATCCAAAAATGCTCCTTGTGCATTTGACTTGCCCAAAGTCACAAGGAGCAGCAGTAGGAACTGAACCCATGTTGCCAGGATCAAAGCCCACTGCACTAACTATTAAGTCACTCCTCTGTTTTGGATGTGTTTTGTTCGAAAATGGACCCCCCCCCAAAAAAAAAGACGTCCAAATCACAAGACATCCATAGCATTATCGAACACAAAAGATAGGCGTCTATCTTTTTGGAAAATGACCTTCTTTCCTGTTCAGAATTTGGACGTTTTTGTAAAACGTCCAAATTCTGATTTAGACGTTCTATCGAAAATACCCCTCCCAGTGTTATAGAATGACACGCAGCCAGATACACAATTATTGATGGTTAACAGCAAGTTAGCCAAAGTTGTATGCACATCTTGACAGTGTGCCGATATCTGGGTATCCAAATCTGGGCGCCATATATAGAACTCAGTGTGCGGCATCAAGGTGCCTACATTGTGGTGCCCAGTTACAGAATTGTGTTGCTGTGTGTTCAGTGTATGTTTATGAAGCGGTTGCAGCCAACATACACTTTTGTATCCTTAGAAAATTATAGGACTTAACGAAAACTTTAGCTCACAATGGGGCCCTTTTACTAAGCTGCGGCAAAAAATATGCCAGTGCGAGCACGTCTTTTGGGCGCACACCGGTCCAGTTTTTACTGTGTCCTAGAAAAAAGGCCTTTTTTTAAGGGGCCGGACAATAGACATGTGGCAAAATAAAAACCAGCGCGTGTCTATTTTCAGCCTGAGACCTTACCACCAGGGGCGTAGCCAGACTTCGGCGGGAGGGGGGTCCAGAGCCCAAGGTAAGGGGGCACATTTTAGGCCCCCCTGGCGCCGCCGACCCCCCCCGCCATTGCCGACCCCGCCGCCGCCACCACCACCAACTTTGCCCCCCCCCCCGCCGATGACCCTCTCGACCCTTCCTCCTGCCGCCAACCCGCCGTTGCCTACCTTTGCTGGACGTTGTACGTGCAGGACGTCAGAAACAGAAGGAAGCCTTTTGTGAGAAGAAGAGGACCTTGGCTGGTGGGGGTTGGGGTCCACTGCCAGAAAAGGCAGACTACAGCGATGGCGGGTTGGCGGCGGGAGGGAGGGTCGAGAGGGTCATCGGCAGGGGGGGTCCAGGGCCAAATCTACAGGAGCCCAGGTCCTCCCTTGCCCCACGTAGCTATGCCACTGCTTACCGCCACCCATTGACTTAACGGTAAGGTTTCATGTACTACCCGGGCAGTAGACATGCATCATGTACCCACTGCCATTTACCACCAGGTAAGCCCCACGCGATAGAAAATGGAAAATATTTTCTACCGCATGTTTTTGGCACACCAAATTCAGGATTATCGCCTGCTGGATCAGGGGTGTAGCCAGACTTCGGCGGGAGGGGGGTCCAGAGCCCGAGGTAAGAGGGCACATTTTAGCACCCCCCCGCCATTGCCAACCCCCGCCACCACCACCACCACCAACAACTTTGAACCCCCCCCTGCCGATGACCCTCTCGACCCCCCTCCTGCTGCCAAACTTCCTCCGCCGTCGCCGTCACCTACCTTTGCTGGTGGGGGACCCCAACCCCCGCCAGTAAAGGTAGCAGACGGCAATGGCGGGTTGACGGCGGGTTTGCGGTGGGAGAGGGGATCGAGAGGGTCGTCAGCAGAGGTTCCAGGGCCAAATCTACAGGGGCCCAGGCCCCCGTGGCCCCACGTAGCTACGCCCCTGCGCTGGATGTGCATAGGTTCTTACGTGCCTTTGTAAAAGGGTCCCTGTGTTTCTTAGATGCTGTAATAATATTTTTCATAGAATCATTAGGTAAATTGCTCTTGCAAATCAATTTATGACTTGTTAACTAAATGAAAACTATATCTAAAACTCCTTGTGATTTCAATATGAAGATATTAACACAAGAAGGATGCATAAGCCATCTGAGAGAATCTAAGGAGGGCAGTGTTTAACACGGGTACCTGACTGTGAAACACAAAAAATACTGTTTAAACGTGAAGAGAAAGGATGAGTCAGCATGGCCGTCAGGTTCCCTATGCATCAGGCGGCTTCTCATACTGATTAATGTAAACCACGTCAAGCCTCAGAAACAACGGTACTAAAAAGAACATCTTCTATTATAAAGGCAGGAGAATTTGGTTTTAATCTCCATCAGTTAAAGAGTTTTTTTCTTCCTCGTAGAATACAACAGACCAGTAAGAATTTAATGTCACATTTCCTGGTTCCATCTAGATCATTTATTAAAACATACAGGATGGAAGATTTAAACATTCAGTATTAAAATTACATGCATAATTTTGAGATATGAATATTCAAAGGTTCCATAAGCAGGTAATATATTCAAAGCTGTCTCAGCATCAGATGAAAAAAGTGCTATCCAGTAAGAGAGTGATTTTTTTTTTCGTAGGTTAACAATTCCAACAATTATAAACCTTGCCCTAAAATAAGCCTCTCTTGCATTCTCCTCACCCCATATTTGAGATGAACAGGGAGCCACTGGGGTCAAACAGAGCTGATGTGTGCAAACCTGTCAGCAGGGTTAAATGTTAGTGAACAGAGCACTAAGCCCCTTGCCTAAGCTCAGATGAAAACAAATTTCCTTACTAATTACGTGGGTCCTTTGCCTTATAACATGCAAATTCTATTACTCATCAATGCATTTAGTCAGGACTATAAATCATCTCTATCTGGTTTGTCATTAACTCTTCCCTAACATTAGCTCACAATAGGGGGCTGGTACGTTGTTCACTGGTTCTATCTCATTGTTTCCTAAATGTATTATTGTAGCTAAATATTTAAGTAGAAAGTGGATTTGAAAACCTGCCACATGCAAGATGGGCGTCCTTCTCCCAGGGTCACCCAAATCGGCATAATCGAAAGCTGATTTTGGGCGTCCCCAACTGCTTTCCATTGCGGGGATAACCAAAGTTCCCGGGGGCATGTCGGAGGCGTAGCGAAGGCGGGACTTGGGCGTGCCTAACACTCGACTGATAATGGAAAAAAGAAGGGCGTCCCTGACGAACACTTGGCTGACTTTACCTGGTCCTTTTTTTCTACGACCAAGCCACAAAAATGTGCCCTAAATGACCAGATGACCACCGGAGGGGATCGGGGATGACCTCCCCTTACTCCTCCAGTGGTCACTAACCCCCTCCCACCCTAAAAAAAATTTTAAAAATATTTTTCCAGCCTCAAATATCATACCCAGCTCCTTGACAGCAGTATGCAGGTCCCTGGAGCAGTTTTAGTGGGTGCAGTGCACTTTCGGCAGGCAGACCCAGGACCATTCCCCCCTACCTGTTACACTTGTGGTGGTAAATGTGAGCCCTTCAAAATCCACCACAAACCCACTGTACCCAGACATAGGTGCCCCCCTTCACCCATAAGGGCTATGATGGTGGTGTACAGTTGGGGGTAGTGGGTTTTGGGGGGCTCAGCACACAAGGTAAGGGAGCTATGCACCTGGAAGCAAATTCTGAAGCCCACTGCAGTGCCCCCTAGGGTGCCCGGTTGGTGTCTTGGCATGTCAGGGGGACCAGTGCACTACGAATGCTGGCTCCTCCCACAACCAATGGGCTTGGGTTTGGTTGTTTCTGAGATGGGCGTCCTCGGTTTCCATTATCGCCGAAAATCGGGGACGACCATCTCTAAGGACACCATCTCTAAGGTCGACCTAAATTTCGCGATTTGGGCGTCCCCGACCGTATTATCGAAACGAAAGATGGACGCCCATCTTGTTTCGATAATACGGGTTTCCCTGCCCCTTCGCTGGGAAGTCCTGCGAGGACGTCCTCAGGAAAACTTGGGCGCCCCTTTCGATTATGCCCCTCCACGTGTTGCACAGAGCTAACTGTGTATCAAGGCTTGTACTGACAGCTCATTTAAATCCCATGGTAATCAAGGTATTAGCTATTAAAAGCAGATGCAGAGAAGTGGCAAAAGACCCAAAGGCTGAGGGTAGGGTTTTCTAGCACTAGAGCTTTCACATCAGGTCTGAAGAGGAGTAAAAGGTTAGCTCGTTCATCTATGGTCAACATTAGTGAAGATTTGAAGCCTGTTTTTTTTCTTTTCTGGCTTTCTTGAAGGGAATGGGGCAAAAAAAAAGAAGAAAGGGATGAATAGCTGAGGGACAGTTGTACAGGTTAAAGTACACGGGGATGGTTCATTGAGTTTGTTTGGCTGTCAAGCCCTATTGTTTTGCTATGACTGCAGTGTTCTTTGATGGCCCCAAGAAGCTGCTTTCCTAGGCAACTGACTAATTTATTAAAACTTTGATATACCGTCCTTCACAGACAATCAGTGCGGTGTAAAATACAGTAAAATATACTTAAAATAAGCCAGAAAGGAAACAATGCCTAATGGTTGGACGAGCCCTGTATTCATGCATATTCATTATGGATATCCTGAAACCCAGAATGTCTAGGGTGTTATTCCAAGATTGCCTTGGGAAACTCTCCTTTGTGAGAAGGTAACTGAACTTCTGATAACAATGATCAACCTTTTACCAATACATACAAACTGAAAAGCAGCAAGAATCAAAACCGCTGGGAATGTCTGCGAGCTAAACTACAGCGGCTGTTTTCCATAATGTTGCAGCACTGCAGGATTTCTTTCCGGTTACCTGTATGGATTTGATACAGTACAGTGGTGTATTTGAACTGATTGGCTATTGCTAATAAAGTTGGCTGAAGTACGTAAAAGGCTGTGCATCAAGGATGTTTGTGAAATCTGAAAAATGGACCAGAGTGTCCTAGTGAGTCATTATTTGAGATCTGCCAAAGCAGAGCAGAATGAGAAGAAGGAAATGTTCGCCATCTAGGGGGCAAGATGGAGTAGGCAGGCAGCATGAAAAAGTTACTCAAGACTGTGAAAATGTTGTTGCTTGGTAATGCCGACTGTACAGTTCAGTCAGTTGCACAACTTTTTCTTCTGAAAAGAGGATAGTTATTGTTTTCTTCATCTTATAATTTTCAGGCCCAAAATTCAGCTTGCAGCTGTCAGTAATTTCTAAAGTACTAAGTGGAGGAGTAGCCTAGTGGTTAGTGCAACAGACTCTGATCCTGGGGAGCTGGGTTCAATTCCCACTGTGGCTCCTTGTGACTCTTGGCAAGTCACTTAACCCTCCATTGCCCAAGGTACAAATTAGCACCTGTATATACTGTGTAAACCATTTTGTATGTAGTTGGAAAAACCACAGAAAGGCAGAATATCAAGTCCCATTTCCCTCTTCCTATTTGAGATTCTACATGGAATGTTGCTATTATTGGTGATTCTACATGGAATGTTGCTACTATTTGAGATTCTACATGGAATGTTGCTATTCCACTAGCAACATTCCATGTAGAAGCCTGCCTTTGCAGATCAGCAACACGGCTGCGCAGGCTTCTGTTTGTATGAGTCAGATGTCCTGCACGTATATGCAGGACGTCAGACTCACAGAAACAGAAGCCTGCGCGGCCGCGTTGCTGATCTGCAAGGGCAGGCTTCTACATGGAATGTTGCTAGTGAAGGAGTAGCCTAGTGGTTAGTGCAGCAGACTTTGATCCTGGGGAACTAGGTTCAATTCCCACTGCAGCTCCTTGTGACTCTGGGTAAGTTACTTAACCCTCCATTGCCCCAGGTACAAATAAGTACCTGTATATAATATGTAAACTGCTTTGAATGTAGTTGGAAAAACCACAGAAAGGCAGTATATAAGTCCCTTTCTCTTTTTCCCTTATCCACAATGAATATGCAGGAGATAGATTTGCATACCATTGGAGGCAGTGCTTGCAAATCTATCTCCTGCATATTCATTGTGGATATCCTGAAAACCTGACCTGCCTGCGGCTCTTGAGGACCGGAGTTGCCTACCCCTGATCTAGGGGAGCTGGGCCTAATCCCTACTTCCCCCTCTAGTGATCACTTATGGGAATAGCAACCCTTTCCCTAAGGGATTCTTCCTGATTCCCCTTCCTGCAGCACTCGCCAGGTCTTTGGCGTCTCCTTTCTGTTTGTGCTTCGAAAGGGGTTCGGTTTTCCTAAATGTCTCTGCTTCTGGTGGGGTTTCCTAACCTTGTCTCATCACACCGGATAGTGTTGCATCAGCGTCCCTGGAGTTTTCAGCAGTTCTGCGCTGTGGAAAATCTCAGGTGTCAGCACATTTTAACCGGGCCTTTAGATTTTATTTGGCCCCATCCCAATGCCTGTTGAAATGCAAATCTGGCACTGTTGTAATCTAAAAGGAATAATAAGAAAGAAAGAAAGAAAGAAAGAAAGAAAGAAAGAAAGAAAGAAAGAAAGAAAGAAAGAAAGAAAGAAAGAAAAGATACAGCAACACGTAGGCTGAGCATGTATTTGTTGCGCTGTAATATATTTCTGAGACATGATAATTAAAGTTTATAAAGAAGGAGAGTTTGATTAGGGATGAGTAGACGGAACGTCAGTAGGACAAAGAATTGTGATACGGAGAATTTGTTTATGCAGTGGCGTTCCTAGGGGCGCTGACACCCGGGGCGGGTTGCCGATGCATCCCGCCCCCCCCGGGTGCAGTGCCCCCCCAGCGAAATAACCCCCCCCGGGTGCACACCGCGCGCCTGTCGGCTCTTCGTTTCCATGCTGCCTCTGCCCCGGAACAGGAAGTAACCTGTTCCGGGGCAGAGGGAGCATGAAAACGAAGAGCCGACAGGTGCGCGGCACCCCCCCCCCAGCGGCGTGCACCGGGGCGGACCGCCCTCACCGCCCCCCCTTGGTACGCCACTGTGTTTATGTGCTGTGAGGTGGCCCAGTGTCTTTTTCAATGAACATTTCCTTATTATTTGATCAGATCATCACACTTCATGATACCCTAAGTGCCCGATATTCAAAAGGGTTTAACATCACTGCGATGACCAGCAGCCAATATTCAGCTCCACTTAACCAGATTATGCCACTGAATCTCTCCGCTGTGGTCCGGGGGCAGAATTTGAGCACAAGCCAGTTAGGGCCAGATTCTATATTTGGTGCCACAAAAATCAGAGCGGATGGAAAATGTTTTAAGTGGCCTAAATGGATGTGCCTACATTTTAGGCATATGACTGGAGTAAGCAAAGTCTATAAACTACTCCTAATTTTAGGCATAGTTTACAGAATCATGCTAACTACATGGTTTTATGGTGCTGATTTTTAGGGCGCCATATATAGAATCCCCCCCAAGCGAAAAGTGCACATAAATTCTAATTAGTGCCAATTAGTGAAATAATGACTTGTTAACATCCAATTATCAGCGCTGATTGGCTTGTTAACCAATTGAGGTGCATGCGCAAATCAGAATATGCCTAGATTTGTGCACACAACCCAAGTTGCACTATATAGAATTTGAGGTTCAGCGGTGATATTTATTTCATTGATATCCCACATTATCCCAATAGATTTTTATTTATTGCATTTGTATCCCACATTCCCCCACCTATTTGCAGGCTCAATGTGGCTTACATAGATTTGATAACATTGTCATTTCAGGATATCAGATACAGTTCGTAATGTGTAGCGATTAAGGAAGGGAAGAAAGAAGAAGGAAGAGAGTGATTAGGGTAGTTATAGAAGGTGGGCGTTCATACTTGAGTGGGTTGGTGAGGTGGCTTAGTGAGGCTGTAGGTTCTCATTGTAGGCCTTGTTGAAGAAGAATGTCTTCAGAGATTTTCGAAAGATAGTTGTTTCGTTGATTGCTTTCAAGTCTGTAGGTAATGCATTCCAAAACTGCGTGCTCATGTAAGAGAAGGTTGTGGCATGCAGCAGCTTGTATTTAAGTCCTTTGCAGCTGGGGTAGCGCAGGTTGAGAAATTTGTGGGATGATCTTGTGGCGTTTCTGGGAGGTAGGTCTACGAGGTTTAGCATGTAGATTGGGGCGTCTGCGTAAATGATTTTGTGTACAATCGTGCAGATCTTGAACGCAATGCGTTCCTTAAGTGGGAGCCAGTGAAGTTTCTCTCTTAGGGGTTTTGCACTTTCGTATTTAGTTTTTCCAAATATGAGTCTGGCGGCCGTATTCTGGGCAGTTTGGAGTTTTTTTGATTGTCTGTTCTTTGTGGCTAACAACTTATTGCACTTATTTGGTCCCCTAACCAGCTAAGTAAACAAATAAAGACAGAACAGCAAAAAGGTTGAACATTGGCTGGTGCCCATTTAATTTCCAGGTCATTGCATATACCTGATATTCAATGCCAGGAAGCCCCGACATCGAGTATCTAGAGTTAGTTCAATCCACAGCTGTGAGTTGCGTACAAGCCGCGGGCTGAATATTACCCCCTAAGAACAGAGTTCTCATCAACATCCCTCCAAAATCGCTTCCCATCCTGAAATATAAAAATAATAATGGGGAGTTCATGTTAACCTTTTTCTAATGCACTGAAAATGCATTTCCTAGATAATGTCCACTAGAGGGAAGCATTATCAAGAATCCATGTGTACAGAAAATAAGCAGATACCATAAGGGGAACAGTATCGTCATATAGTTCATTCAACAGCTGAATAATGCTGATCGAAACTTTCATAGTAAGCAGAAAAAGACAGTTGGCCCATCCAGTCGGCCCAATTATTTCTGCTCATGCTGCTCAGGCTATATGAACATCCAGCTAGCTCTTTTGAGCAGGGCCTGTCTCTTTGTATCAGGTGTTCAGCGCTGCGTGCGTCTGGTAGCGCTATACAAATGCTAATAATAATAATAATGACCACTAGTAAGACATCACTCATTATTCAGGCCAACTTTTGTGGTCTCCATTCTTAATACTTGTATTCTTGTATTGTAAAATTGGATTCGTACAACAAATCACTTTCATATGCATTATTCTTTGTTATGTATCCTATACTGTTTATCGTAAGCCACATTGAACTCAAACTTGTTTGGGATAATGTGGGGTATAAATGTCACAAATAAATAAATATGCCACTTAATCTGGGTAGATGAGTGTATCAGATCACACATTTCCCTTTCCCGTGTCAATCTACAAAACTATTGTCCAAAATCCAAGGCGCTGTGATTTGAATGCAGGGGGCCCGGCCCGGTGACTGACAGTCGACAGAGCCGAGGGCGGGCGGGTGAGATTGAGGACTGCGGCGCCGGGCCCCCCTTGGAGGCCCAGGCCCGGGGAACTTGGTTCCCCCTGCCCCCCCCTCTCGGCAGCTCTGGCCATGGGCAGAGAATGGGTGTGAAGAGTATATTGCAGTTAGTGCATGACAGTTGTGCAGTTAGCATGGGTGCATTTAACACTTCCTAAATAGCATGTACTATGCGCATCTGCTAATTGTGACCAGGATACTGTGTGTTAATGGACATTTTAATGCAAGACCTGCAAAGGATATGCTGGGCACGCCCCCTATAGTTGCTGTGTTAAATTTGCACATACCATGCGATAATTTATTGCGCATTAGGTGCAGTAATTGCAAAATCTAACACACCTTAGTAGAAGGACCCCATAGTCTTTCTTTTCCTGTTTGATGCACAGGTAGTAAAAAACCACATCCAGTGGAGGTGCAGTGATTCCTACGAAAAGTAGTCAGGTCAAGGAGAAGGGAGTAGGACAGGTAGGCTCTATCCAAACCAAGGAAGACGTGTCGATTTCAAAGATCTTTATTGGACAACATTCAAATGACTCAACACAGCTGTCGTGTTTCGGCACCTAAAGCACCTGCGTCAGGAGTCTTATGAATGAATAATATAACCTGGTGTTTCCTTGTTGCACAATCTGATTGCCAGGAGTAATATTCAGTGAAAAATCTCAAGTTTAGGCGATAGGCGTAGAGTCCTTGTTGTCCAATAAAGATCTTTGAAATCGACACGTCTTCCTTGGTTTGAATAGAGCCTACCTTGACCTGATGCACAGGTAGTACCTTAGAAAATGCTGTGATATTTGCCAGGTGTCTAAGATCCTCCCCTATAGCAGATTCTTGAAATCATCCTGTACTACACTGATTCCATTTCTAGCCAGGTCATTGGATCCCAAGTGGACAGTGGCCTCCACTTCAGATTTTGAATTTTTTTCTTTCTTCTGGGCATAGCAATGGGTGGGCCCAGAAGAACAGGGACCCACCCACTTTCAATTCAGGCCAATCCAGCAGTGATGCAACTTGCTCTGGTTGGCAGGAGCTCCAGAGCCTTTTCTCTGATGCAACAACTTTTGTGAATTGTTGCTCGCTGCCAATGACCTCTGGAAGGCCCTATTCTTGAAGTCTTGATTTTATAGTTATTTTAACTTGTGTTTTTATTCTATTGTATCTTATTTTTATTATGCAAGAGGTTTCATAAGCCGCTTAGATTAATAGATGGGCAGAATATAAGAAATGTTTTATAAAAATACAGGGGGGGGGGGGGGGGTGAGTGTGTGTGTGGGTGGGAGGTGGGGTGTTTGAGAGACTGTGGGAGATGCTGGATTGCCATTTGGGGAGGAAGGGGTGGAAGGTGGGGGCAGAGAGAAAATTTTGTGCCTACCAACTTTGGGCTCTGGCCCACCCAAAATTAGCCATCTGGCTCTACGGGCTCTCTCCTACCATGCTAGAAATCTGGTTTCTATTCAGTGCTAGCTGAGGATCCCATTATGCATTTGACCTTTTTTGTTTTCCTTCAAATGTGCCTCTAAGTTAATGCCTTGATAAGAAGGAGTTCTCTGTTGTTGTGGGATCTTTTGGCAATGCCTTTGGGCTTTTGTGTGCTATGGATGTCTTTCTTCAGTTTGGTTACCACTTCAAATACTATTTTATCATCTGTTCTTGTCCTAATGGTTTTTGTATCCTGGTGAGTTTTAAGGACTGTGCTGACAGCACTTTGTTTGTCAGTGTTCCGTTTATCCTGTATGCTGAGAGGACTGGTGGTGAGTCAGCAGCTCATCTGTCACCAAAATCGTCCATCACGAGAAAGTGCAAGGAGTTGAATGGGAAGAGAATCCTCATACCACTTACTTGGCATTTAACCAGCATTTTGAAACACATTAATTTTTCTTTGCTGGTTGGAAGCAAAGCAAGTAATCTTAAGTCCTAGTTTTAGAATACTGTAGCGAAAGTTAAATTCTGTGCAAAATTTTGTTTTTAAATTCTTGAGGGAATTTTGCAAAAAAACAAAACAAACAAAAAAACAAGGAAAATAAAAATTCTGTGCCAAGAAATGAGAATTCTCTAAACAGTATTTGAAAGCAGGTTTATACTTTAATTCTCATAATGGTGCCATAAAATCTCTGCCTTTGAGAACTAAATAATGCAAAAAGCAGTAAAGGAAACAGTTATTCAGAATTTTTAGGGGTTGATATTCAGCTTTCTTCAACTGAGTAAGAGGGCTCCTACCTGCTTAAATAACTCTGACTGGGTTGCACCCAACTTTCCAGCGGATCTTACCTGGATAGTGCCACTGAAAATCCAGGCAAACTGCCTTAGCACTATCCGAGCAGTGCTGAGTTGGCCCAGAGGTGCAGTGTGGGCAGGGCTTTTTTTGAGGGGGTACTGAGTACCGGCACCTTCATTTGAGTACCGGCACCTTTTTTGCTAGAAAAAACACACTGAGTGTGGGTAGAGCTGAGAATTACCAGGGTACCACTTTATTCAGTGGCAGTATCCACACATGCTACCTAACCAGGGGCCCTTTTACAAAGCATCGGTAAGCCCAACGCGAGCTTACTGCATGCTAACTTGGAACTACCCGCTGGCCCAACGTAGCCGCCGGTGGTACTTCCACCTCAAGCGTGCACTGTAAAAAATTTTTTTATTTTATAGCACGGCACTAACCCGGTGGTAATTGGGCATTGCCGCGCACTGCTCGGTAACTGCTGGGTTACTGTGGGAGCCCAAACCGCCACCTCAATGGGTGACAGTAAATGCTCCCCTCCCCCCCCCCCCGCATGACCATTTTTTAGGGGCTTTTTACCCTATACAGTAAAAATGGCCCTGGAGCATGGGAAAAATGGCCCTCGTTACCACCGCAGGGTCCTTTTCCCCGCAGCTTAGTAAAAGGATGCAAACAAGGCTGTTCTATATTGGCGGTACTCGTGTAACTCCAAGTGGCCACCTAATACCAGGAGCGTAGCCAGATCTGCCATTTCAGGTGGGCCCTGAGTTAACCTGGATGGGCCCTTCCCACCCCACTCCTATACATACATACATACAGATTTTTAAACTTTCCCTCCAACCCTGCCCTATCTCTTCCTCTTTCTTCCCATCCATCCCCTCTGCTGCTACTCATATATATTGTCACCTTTCCTCCCCCTCTGCCCGCAGTCCAGCATCTGCTCTTCTACCCCCACCTCCCATCCTGCCCTTGATGATATCTCTTCTTGTTTCTTCACTGGCGGGGACGTGGTAGAGGAAAGCCTGCAGGGCCAGAGCATTTTGCCTACAGGAATTGCTGCAGGTGACGGCTCAAATGTAGACTGGGGGGGGGGGAGTTCATAGAGAAATGGGCAGATGCCGTCCCGCCAGTGGAGACGAAAGAGAGAGAGAGAGAGAGAGAGAGAGAGAGAGAGAGAGGAGTGAGGCACCGTCAATGAGGTGTTTTGGGGGCTACTAGACTAGGTGGGCCTGAGACAAGAATGGGTGGGCCTGTGCCCACCCAGGCCCACCTGTAGCTATGCCACTGCCTAATACATGGATATTCAGTACCAGCATCTGTGTATGGCTCGATGCTGAAAATCCAGGTGGAAGCCCACGGCAGCTAGCATTTTAATACTGACTTGTTAACATTTTGTGCTGAAGTTGCTCCAGTACTGTACAATGGTATCATAAGGCCCAGCTGTTCTCCATTAGGATTCACCCCCCCCCCCACCCTCGCACTCAGTTCCCCCACCTTCTGGTTTGATTCTCACTCTCTTCCCCCAGTTACTGTTGTACCCCCAGGCTCAAATTTCCTCTACCTCACTCTTATTTTAACAAATGTACATACAAGTCTTAGCCTAATGGTTAGTAAAGGAGCCTGAGAACCAGGGGAACCAGGTTCAGGTCTCACCGCAGCTCTTTGTGATACTGGACAAGTCACTTAACCCCCTATTGCCCCAGGTACGAAATAAGTACCTGTGGGGCCCTTTTACTAAGCCGCGTACGCATGTCCTACATGCATCAATTTCGAACTACTGCCTGGCTACCATGTGGCCCGGGTGGTAATTTCATTTTTTACGCTCATCCGCTACACGTGCCAGAAAACTTTTCAGCACGCTGTGCTAACCAGGTGGTAATCAGCATTGTACATGCACTGACGATTACAGCCTGGTTAACGCGTGAGACCTTACTGCTAAGTCAATGGGTGGCAGTAAGGTCTCAGGCTCAAAATGGACACGCCAATTTTCTTTTTGCCGCTCGTCCATTTTCAGCCCCCAAAAAAGAGGTATATCAAATCCCATCCCCCACCATCTACCATCTACATATAAGAAAAAGTCATTACTGGAAGCTTACCACATGCAAATGGCAAAATTAACACAGACGCTTTAGTGCAGGGGTAGGCAACTCCGGTCCTCGAGAGCCGCAGGCAGGTCAGGTTTTCAGGATATCCACAATGAATATGCAGGAGATAGATTTGCAAGCACTGCCTCCATGGTATGCAAATCTATCTCCTGCATATTCATTGCCTACTTCAATTAGACTACTACAAATCATATATCAAATCCAAAATACATTGTTCTTTATTATCAAAATAATTAAACAACACTATCACATAAAATCCCACATTTCCCACATCAAGCCCCATAAAATAGTCCATTAGATAGGAGATAAAGTCCACAATTTTCAACTTATTGCACCTCCTGTTGAGTGTTTTGCTTTCACCAGAGATTATGGACGTGAATGAAATCCACACTCTCAAAATCTCACAATTATAATCCAGTCCACTTGGTACTTGATCCGTCACTCTTCACAGGAGCTTAAACAGATCTTCACTTCCACTACATAACGAAAGGCTTGACCAAACCAGACATGATCTTCACATACATTCTCGACCGTTTGTAAGTGAAGAATGTATGTGAAGATCATGTCTGGTTTGGTCAAGCCTTTCGTTATGTAGTGGAAGTGAAGATCTGTTTAAGCTCCTGTGAAGAGTGACGGATCAAGTACCAAGTGGACTGGATTATAATTGTGAGATTTTGAGAGTGTGGATTTCATTCAAGTCCATCATCTCTGGTGAAAGCAAAACACTCAACAGGAGGTGCAATAAGTTGAAAATTGTGGACTTTATCTCCTATCTAACGGACTATTTTATGGGGCTTGATGTGGGAAATGTGGGATTTTATGTGATGGTGTTGTTTAATTATTTTGTTAATAAAGAACAATGTATTTTGGATTTGATATATGATTTATAGTAGTCTAATTGAAGTAGGTAATTAAGTAAGATCTACTGATAATTATTATAACCCTTGTATTGTGTAAGCTGCATATTCATTGTGGATATCCTGAAAACCTGACCTGCTTGCGGCTCTCGAGGACCGGAGTTGCCTACCCCTGCTTTAGTGCGTTTATCGTTAGACCATTTTTACTGCATTAGGTGCAAATTAGCACCTAATGCACTTAGTAAAATGGTCCCTAAGTTTTATATCAAGCTGTACCTGCTGTACACCCCATTGGGCAAATCTCTTAATAGTAACATAGTAGATGATGGCAGAAAAAGACCTGCACGGTCCATCCAGTCTGCCCAACAAGATAAACTCATATGTGCTACTTTTTGTGTATACCCTACCTTGATTTGTACCTGTCCTCTTTAGGGCCAGACCGTATAAGTCTGCCCAGCATTATCCCCGCCTCCCAACCACCAGCCCCGCCTCCCACCACTGGCTCTGCTGTCAATACTCCGCCTCCCACCACCACAGCAGTCAATACATCCCAATACATAAATTTAACAAAATAAAATGTCATTATCATATCAATATCTAACAATGACAGGAAGACAAACTATCCATAATATCTGGAGGGAGACTGAAAATTGGTGCCGACGGAACAAAAGCTGTCTGAGAGTTATCTTTTAACCATCATTCAGCCCTTTGTAACAAAAGCAAATGGAATCCTCGCCTTCGTTCTCAACTTTATCCTGTCATAAAACTAGGATGCAATGGATCATAGAACCCAAATTTTGTCCCCTGATGGCTAATAATACATTTAGAGGGAAATTCTTTTTATTTAAAATGTTTATTGGTTTTCAGTTCACAGTCATACACCATGGTGATATCTAAACAGATAACAAACCATAATAAACTGGAGATCTAACAAATCCAACCATAATTTTTTTGTTAAAGTGCAAACCAACATTCCCATGACCCCCCCAACCCTCTCCCACCTCACCCTCTTATCCCCCCCTCTCTTTTTGAACAACTCTAGTGCAGAATGTAACCTGGAGTATATCTAACCAGTGTTCTGGAATAACATTTTATCTTATCCCGTACATCCAGCCCCTCCCCCAGTCTACTCCCCAAAGCCCTCTCATAGTTCCACACAACCCAGTACTTGTTGACAAGTTTCCTTAAACCTCTCATAACATTCACGCCTGATAGCCATGAGTTTTTCCAGCATAACCAACTGAAGTCAGGCCATTCATCCCCCTACTGTGTGTGGGTCAATCGTCTGTTGCCTGTAAGCCTCTATCTCGCACTAACTGCTGTTAGACATATTAGGATAGGTTTGTGCATCTTAGGCTTCACATTTCCTTTGAACAATCCCAGAAAAGTGATCTTCATGGGCTATCTTATTTTCCTTTCCACTATTTTCCCATAAACGCTGCAATAGACCCCCCAGTAAGATATTTTCAGTAAAGGGCCTTCACTCCAGGATGCCCCTTTCGTAGCCTAGTATATATTTGAACTTTGTGAAGCTTTCATTATTTGCACACACATCATAAGAACATACATATTGCCATACTGGGATAGACCGAAGGTCCATCAAGCCCAGCATCCTGTTTCCAACAGTGGCCAATCCAGGTCACAAGTATCTGGCAAGATCCCAAAAGAGTACAATACATTTTATGCTGCTTATCCTAGAAATAAGAAGTGCATATTCCCCAAGTCCATGGACCTTTGTTTTAGGAAGCAAGCCAAACCTTTTTTTAAACCCTGCTAAACTAACTGCTTTTACTACATTCATAGTGTAATATGGTTCACCTTGCTTTCTTTCAAAACTTCCATATTCACTCACAATAATTAAATCCCTACTCCTCTGATTACAGGACCATTTTACCTGATAGAAAATATAAAACATAAGGGGCTCAATGCTGAAAACTCCGGCACTAGAGCCAAATCATATAGCACAAGAACAGCATGGAAAACTAGCCTCCCAATGATAAAAGCAAATGGGGTGCAAATTTTATGCGCACTAGTAAAGCAAAAGCAAGGGGGGGGGGGAATGTGACTGACACATGTGCACAAGAGCTGCACTTAATGCGAAACTCCTGTGTGCATGCGCCAGGCAAAACAGGAAGTGCAAGAGCACATCGGCACCCTTCCCTTGTGCCATGAGATATAAGCCCCCACCAAAACTTTTTGCAGTTTAAATCCCCTAAGAGGCTCACACCAAAGCACAGGAAAACAGGCGCCAATGCCCGCCCTCAACCTGGCTTTGCTCGGATTCACGGACCTGTTTTTTTAATCACTATTAGCAGTACATGCTGCATGGGCTTCTCTCTCCTTTCACAAGAAGCCAAAACCTGGCAATGTAATGTGAAAAAAATGCAGAAGAAATCCTCTCCTCAAAACTGAAACGCCATCCTCGACCTGGTGGTGTGTTTTTTTTGCATTCAGCGTTATTTTCTGCGCTGTCTCCTGAGCATTGGAATGAATACATTTTAAAAGCAACTTGCACTGATCTTCAGTGCACAGGTTAGCACGCCCGCTGGAAGGTTTTGTGCATTCTGTCCACATTAACATGCACACAGTTCCTGTGATAATCGCTCCTAGTGCTGGTGTTAGGGTTTGAGCATCTGGGCCAAGGAATGAAGAGTTTGGAGCAGACACAGTGATAAAAGAAGCAGGAGAATTTTCAATTAATTAATTTATTAATAAGGTCTCCTACTTCTTTTACCACCGTGTCTGCTCCAACGTCTTCATTCCTTTCAGAACTTGCAGACCGTTTGCCAGTTTGTTTTTTGGGACCTTGTAAAACATAAAACAGATCCTTGGCACACAGCCCATAGTCATTCTTAAGCTTCCACAAATAGAGAGGGTAATACAGCATACATAGAAAGAATACAAACAAAAAAGCAACACTGGGCCTTTAAGACTGGGACAATTGAAGTTCTTTATTAGTGAAGTGACCCGACACGGGCCGTGTTTCGGCGTTAAACAACGCCTGCTTCAGGGGTCAAAGAATAGCTCTGTGACATACAGGTGGTGTAGTGTTGATTCAATGCCCCAAAATTAAATGGTTATAATCGCAGTTCGCCGCACTCGCAAAGGTAAAACTCTGTGACGAGCCTTCTGGTTTGCACAAAAGCGCTCACTAATAAAGAACTTCAATTGTCCCAGTCTTAAAGGCCCAGTGTTGCTTTTTTGTTTGCATTCTTAAGCTTCCCACATGCACAAACGGCCCGTCTTCTATAAATTGATTCAATGCTACTAGGCCCGTCTTTTTCCCACTGCCAAACTCCCCCACATTTTCCCTAGGGGAAACTCTGGATTGTATCATAATGGAGCTAATAAGGTAAATGTCCCCCATACCCTTAGGTTTGCGATGGATTGAAAAGAAAAGAAAAAAACATTTTTTGTTTTTTACATTTCTCCTGATGAAGTTTGCGAAACAACAGTGGGGTCCCTTGCTGTCGGGAAAGTTTATAAGACATTGTGAGTGTGGAAGATTGTAAATTAATACCCACTTATAATTTTGATAAGAGCAAATCGTAATCAACTTTAAGACCTTCTTACAAGTATGACTGGTAGGAACGAGTCAGCAACTTGAGACATTATCACCATTGCTATTCGAGAGTCAGGACGTAAGACTCCAGAAGAGTTATAAATCAGCAATTCAAGCTAAGTCATTGATTTTTTGAATGTCTTGTTGCTGATATGTGTTGAGTAGCAGACACTGTAATTGTGTTTTCTTCAATACCTTTCAGTTTTTATCTAAGAGGGCCCAGCAGTGGATACTATAGTTTCTTAGATCCATTAGTATTCTCTATAGAGGGGTGTATAGACTTTGATCACTGTTTGATATTGGAAGACATTCCGCTTTCCGTTTTTTGCTCACAGAATCTTTTTCTCCCCAAATATGGGAGTTTTTTGATGTCTGTGATTTTTTTCGGAAGGCGGTAGGCCTATGATGTTGGCCATTTCAGTGGAGTCCTAATGTTAGGTTCCCTGGGCTGTTGAGGCTATTTTATTTACAATTAAAAATCTTATGTTTGATCAAAGTCCCACGTCCACCTATAGATTGAATAAAAAGAGTGATATCTAGTGTTTTTGAGATATATATTTGCACTCTTGGCAGTTTTGAAATATTTTTGATTCCCCATACCCTTAGTAAATGTTTTGTAAAGGGGTAAACACCCCTCCACTCCGCCTCTCCAACCCGCTTCCTAGAAGCACCAAGACAAAAACTGCAATGGGTATTCTCCCACAAAATACTGCTCAATCAGCACAAACTGGTTTGTTAGTCCTCAGACATCACTCCAATAGATTGTTTGAGCTGCTAAATAGTAATTATAGCAATTAGGAAGAGCTAATCTTCCCTGCGGCTTAGACCGAAACAATAGAGCTTTAGATACCCTTGGCTGCCTTCTACCCCATATAAACACTGAGATCACACTCTGCAACTATGACAGCAGCTTCTTTGACATGACCTGCGGATAATCATGGGGTTCCAGTGCCAAGCTTCAGTATTTGAAGTCAGCATTCCAAGTGACAATGCTCTGACAGGTCCATACACCTCCATGCTCCTACACAGGCTGTGTTTTGCTGAACCGGATTCCTCAGAAAGTCACAATAAGGCATACAGGAGTCAATTCTGTATCGGTGCATCCATATTTAGACATCTAGAGGATGCCCATTCTATAAAAGAAAGTAAGTATTTATATTAGGCACAAGTACTTACGCCAGCCATAAAGCTCATGTGTAAATGCTCATACCTATTGCTAAAAATAACGTGCATAACTTATAGTGTGGAGCGACATTGTAGAAAGGATGTCCAAATAGGAATATGGACATCCAAGTCAGAACATCACAAATGAACATCCATCTTACATGTATTTTAGAACAGGATACAGCCTCTTTTAAAATACATGTGAGATGGATGTCCGTGTGCTGGAAACATCTAGCATGAACATCCATTTTACAAACTGAAATGTCCAAATTATGAACGGGGCAAAACAAGGGACATGGACGTCTGTGTGTCAGGAGAGGAATGTCCCTATTTTAAAATACAAAGTTCATTTCAGGTACCCAAAAACCATAAATCACACACCACATTCAAAGATCTGAACATACAAGATCTTCTGGACTTCAGTGGAGAAACTCAGCGTTATGAATTTCAGGTTTAAATAATGGTGAAAGAAAGCCAGGAGTGTTCAATGGAAGAACAGAGTAAAGGAAGAAAATTATCCCCATCAACTTTAAAGAGTGGAGGTGTGGCCTAGTGGTTAGGATGGTGAACTCTGGTCCTGAGGAACTGAGTTCAATTCCCACTTCAGGCACAGCTCCTTGTGATTCTGGGTACAAATAAGTACCTCTATATGTAAGCCGCATTGAGCCTGCCATGAGTAGGAAAGCGTGGGGTACAAAAAAAAAAAAAGCAGCTTGCAGATTCTAGAAAAAAAACCCACAATTTGCAGTGTCTATATACAAATGCTGGAAGCCTAAAAAATAAGATGGGAGAGTTGGAGTATATATGCATCTGAGAGACCTGGTGGAAGGAGGACGATCAATGGCAAAATGAGAAAAAATGGTTAAAAAGAAGCTGAAAGGGTTAACCGCAAAGGTTATGACTTTAATTCAGGTGTGGACGTTATTTCAAAATATCATTGTGGAAGCCCAGACGAGATGTATTCAACGTATTAACAAAGGTGGACAAACGACAGCTAGCATAGTTAAAAGGTGAAGTGAAAGAGGTTATTAGAACCAAAAGAGCATCCTTGAAAGAAGGATCCGAATGAAGAAAATAAGAAGCAATATTAGTAGTGTCAAGCTAGATTGAAATTATTGATAAGGATAAAAGAGAATAGGCATCGGAGGGAACGTGTTGCATTGGTTTCAGGGCTTTCTGGCAACAAGAACATACCAGGTCAAAGGCACTCCAGATCATTCTGCGCCCTGGAAAGCTACTTGTGGGGTCCCCCAAGGTTCACCTCTTTCACCAACGCTATTCAACATCATGCTGTTTCCCCTTGCAACAGCACTAGCAAAACTAGGCTTGAATCCATTTATCTACGCAGATGATATAACCATCTCTATTCCCTTCCATTCCTCCTTGAATGAAATCAAAGATCTGATTGAAGCGAGTTTTTCCATCATGGATCATTGGGCTGAGGTATTTCGGTTTAAGTTAAACAAAGATAAAACTTAGTGCCTGGTGCTCTCATCCATCCATACCAGATTTTCATCACGCTTGCTTGTCCTTAAAGACCAGACTCTTCCTATTTCAAAGAGCTTAAAACTTCTAGGTGTTGAGCTGGACCCTTACCTTCAACTGGATTTGCAAGTGCGAGCGGTCACCAAGCGGATGTTCTACGCAATGTGGAGACTGCGGCGCATTAGGTTTTGTCTCACCAGAGAGCTCTTCCGCACACTTGTTCACTGGTTAGTTCTCTCTCACCTTGACTACTGCAGCGGGATTTACGCAGGCTGCCAGGAGCAACTACTGCGAAAGTTCCAGACTGCCCAGAACACTGCTGCAAGACTCATCCTGGGCAAATCGTGCATGGTTCCCGCACAACCTCTACGTCTCAATCTGCACTGGCTCCCAGTTAGAGAGCGAATCGCTTTCAAGCTCTGCACCTTAACGCATAAAATTATCTACGGTCTAGCTCCAGAATACATGATTCCTCTAATAGACCTCCCACCTAGATATGCCATCAACACAGCCCGCCCCTATCTCCAACTTCATTATCCGTCTTGCCGGGGTGTCAAATACAAGCTTCTTTTTGCCTCTACTTTTCACTACTCCAGCCCGAAGACTTGGAATGCTTTACCTCTGAACCTAAAATCTCAATCTGATCATCACCTTTTCAAGAAGATGTTGAAAACGTTCCTTTTTGAAAAAACTTACTCCATTAGTAATTCTGCTTATTAGTCACCCTAATTGTTGTTAGAGTGCTCTCCTTATTCTGCTGTAAAAGTCATGTGTTGTACTTCTCTACTTTTGTAATTCATGTAAGCCACATTGGGCCTGCAATTGTGGGAAACTGTGGGGTATAAATGAACCATAAATAAATAAATATGAAGAAAAACTAGCCGTGGAGACAAAACCTCATATTTGCACACAGCAGAAGCAGAAAGCCTGTGAGGGAATCCATAGAACCATTAGATCATGAAGGAGCACAAGGGGTACTCAGGAAAGACAAGGCCATAGCAGCGAGATTGAATGAATTCTTTGCTTCAGTCTTTACGGAAGAAGATGTAAAAGATCTACCTGTACCGGAAATGGCTTTCAATGGTGATGATGCGGAGGAACTGAATGAAATCTTGTTAAACTTCGAAGATGTACCGAGCCAAATTGACAAATTAAAGAGTGATAAATCACCTGGACCAAATGGCATACACCCCAGGGTACCGAAAGAATTCAAACATGAAATTGCGGATCTGATCAGGATAGGTGTCTGGGTTTAGACTGAGGACAGGCTGGTAGTCCTTGGGTGTCAGTGGGAGCCCTGAATACCCTAGTGAATGCTACCCTCCAACCACTTGATAGGGTGACCCACGTAATGGCAAGTATGGTTGAGTTGAGGGGGAGGGTATGTGAGAAAGTAAATGACATAGTGGCGACATCCCTAGAAACGCTCCCTCACTGAGGTTATAGTTCAGCCTTATAGCAGGTGGCACTAAACCTGCCATGTCAGAGGGGCGGGGTTCAGGCAAAGAGGAGGTTAAATTCCCTGAGCCATAGCAGTTCAGAGAGGCCCCGATACCAGAAGCGTAGGCAGACCTGTTATTTTGGATGGGCCCACAGTTAAGTTGGGTGGGCCTTCCCAAACCACCCCCCATTTATCCTATATCTTGCTCCCTCTCCTCTGCCTCCAGATCTCTCATTTGCCACCACAGCCATCCGCCCATCTCCCATGTATCTTAGCTACTTCACAGGCAGCAGCAGTGACATGCATCCACTAATTGCGCTGAGTCTGCAGACTTCCCTCTGTCTCATTCTGCCCTCACTGATGTTGCTTCCTGGTGGGATGCGGCAGAGGGAAGCCTGCAGGGCATGCGCAGGCAGCAGATCAGTGTTGCTTCCCTCACCTTTGAAGTTGATGAGGTATACTGGGAAGGGGGAGATTTAGAAAGAGGGTGAGCTGCCAGGCCGTGGGTGAGCGAGTGAGTGGGGGCAAATGCTGGATCCAGATGAGAGAGAGAGGAGAGCAAGGCGTCCACTGCTGAATTGTCTTGGGTGGGCCTGAGCCAAGAATGGGTGGGCCTGTGCTAAGCCACTGCCCGATACAGAGGTTTCCAAGAAAGAGAGAGAGAGCGGGAACCTCAAGGACGCCCATAGTCCTGCAATTGCCAGCAGGTCAGGCTTCAGTGAGGTAGGAGAAAGTTCCTTGAATCTCAGAGCTAAGACAGTGAATGCTAACTAACCCTGTAGAGTGTATAAGAGAGAGACTACAAGAACCTAAGTTAAGGAGAAGTGACTGTTTATTTCCCTTTTTGTACAGAATAAACCTTTCCTTTTGACATGCACTACCCTCTGTGTATATTTTACGAGGACACTGTGCCTTGCCGTTGCTCACATTACCACACCCCTTCAGAGCATTTCTCTTGTAGCCTTCTGGTTAGAGCAGCAGGCTGAGAGCCAGGGAAGCCTGGTTTAGTCATAAAATTATCTATCTATTTTATGTACCATCTGGATCTATTGTTCCAATCTGACGTCTTTATTTCTTCATTATTAATTAAATTTAGCTATATGGTCCTGTCTTCCTTTGGCATCTCCGGTGGTGTCACGTTTCAGGCTTCTCTGCTAAATGGAGAAGTTGATGTCTAAGGATGATTATGAACACTAGGGTGTGGTGCTGTTTCTTTGCCAATACTGTTCGTGGCACAGTACAAATCTTAAGGTCATTGGTAAGTAGGAAAATGAAGAGATCTTGTAGGGAAAATGCGGACAGTTTTAAGTATTCCTTGTATCCCGTAACGCCTCAGAAACAAGTTAGCTGCTATTTAAAATGAATTCTGTAACCATGTGGTTGAACTTTTTTTGGAATGGTTTGCAAGCACTATGTGGTTTGCATAATATATGGCTCAATGAAAGCCCAAGATAAAAGACTCCTTTGTTCATTAATAGTGCAAAAAACATAATTATTGTGTTCGCTTTTATGAAGTAAAAACATCTGAAAATGGGAGAAGAAGGCCCATGCTGTGTCCCCCTTTGGCAAAAAGTCTGTTACTGAGAGGCTACAAAATGATCATTTTTATAATGACATCATTATCTAAGCCTATAAAAGCATTTATTTTAGTTAAGTTACCTTATAGTTTGCATTTAATCATTTCTTTGGTTAAACATTGTTGTTTGGTCGTGATTACTGTGTTTTCTTTCTGACCGTATTCTGTTTATTTGTTCTTATCTACAAACTTTGCAACTTCTTCGGAAGGGCAGATTATAACATAAAATGTGATTTCATTTCATTTTAATATAGGTGTCTGTTTTCAGATCCATTTTGTGAAACCTGTTGGATCAGATTTGCTAACAGGTTTCTGCCTTCCGAGAGTTATTTTGTTTGATTTCTATTGATAACCTTAAGAGTGGACTAACACGGCTACCACACTCCTCTGCCTTCTGAGAGAAACTTAGGTAAACTCAGCGCCTGGTGGTACTTACATGAGTAACATGGAGGGGCATAATCGAACGGCACCGGCCAAATAGATGGCCGGCCATCTATTTGGCCGGTGCCGCAAAGAGCAGTCTCGAACCGCATTATCGAAAAAGATGGCCTGCTATCTTTTGTTTTTGATAATACGGTTGGGGCCGGCCAAATGTCAGAGATGGCTGGGTTTGAGATGGCCGGCATCGGTTTTTGCCGTTAATGGAAACTAATGCCGGCGATCTCAAACACGGCCAAATCCAAGGCATTTGGTCATGGGAGGAACCAGCATTTGTAGTGCACTGGTTCCCCTGACATGCCAGGACACCAACCGGGCACCCTAGGGGGCACTGCAGTGGACTTCAAAAATAGCTCCCAGGTGCATAGCTCCCTTACCTTTGGTGCTGAGCCCCCCCAAATCCCTCCCCCCAAAACCCACTCCCCACAACTGTACACCACTACTATAGCCCTTAGGGATGAAGGGGGGCACCTACATGTGGGTACAGTGGGTTTTGGGGGGGGGGGTTGAGGGCTTAACATTTACCACCACAAGTGTAACAGGTAGGGGAGTGGGCCTGGGTCCACCTGCCTGAAGTGCACTGCACCCACTAAATACTGCTCCAGGGACCTGCATACTGCTGTCAGGGAGCTGGGTATGACATTTGAGGCTGGCAAAAAATATATATATATTTTTTTATGGGTGGGAGGGGGTTGGTGACCACTGGGGGAGTAAGGGGAGGTCATCCCCAATTCCCTCCGGTGGTCATTTGGTCAGTTGGGGCACCTTTTTAAAGCTGGTCCTGAAAAAAAGGGACCAAGTGAAGCCGGCGAAATGCTCGTCAGGGCTGGCTTTCTTTTTTCCATTATCGGGCGAAGCCGGCCATCCTGTGAGTATGGCGCTAACAGCCTCTAGCGCCGGCATTTGCTTTTGATCATCCGCCGTGAGTTGTGCGTGTAAATTCTAATTATTGCCAGTTAGTGCTCATTGTTGCTTATTAGGTGCTGTTATCAATGCTGATTAGCTTGTTAAGCCAATTAACTTAAGCGCGTTGTTATGGAATACAACGCTAGGCGCGCTATACAGAATCTGGTGGTAAGGGGGGAATTTTATATACGGTGCTGAATGTTAGGCTCTAGTTCCGCATCACATTTTTGGCAGAAAAAAAAGCATTCTAATGGATGGAAAGCACTGCAACAGGGCAGAAATGGCAGATCCATGTAAACACACACACATGTATCAGGAACAGGAGTGGGAACAGAACCAGGCTCTTCAAAAAGCAGGCCCAAGGCGTCCAATGTATAAAATACGGTTTTATTGAAAGAAGACTCTACAAGGTACCCTGTTTCGGCACTACAAGTGCCTTCCTCAGGAGTCTATATAAAAATAAAATGTAAAATATGTATACACAAACGTAAATTTAACTATATAAAATTTGACATTGAAAATCAACTTATACTTGTGACAGTACAAATATAGTGAACCAAGTATAAATAATAAAATGGTGAACAAAAAAGAAGTTTTTTTAACAGTAAATTCCAAAATTCGATAAATAGCAGAGAGTAAAACATAAGGTACAATTGTGAGAAGTAGAGTAGAAAGCGGTATGACAGAACTAACCTGGATGCTTTGTCTCGAATGGTTAGTGGACAAAGCACACAGGAAGAGGTCTCTTGTGGGTTTGAAATTTGGTCTAAAAACAAAGTTTAAGGATAAAAGTTAGAACTGAGTGAGAGTACTTGCTGTAATCTCTTGTGGGCGTGGCCTGAGAGGGGCATGGGTGGGCCAGGGGATTCCCTTAAAATGCACACAATGTTATAAAATTCAGGGGATTCATGCCTAACTTGTGTGCCGGGATTTGCACCTGGTTTCAGTTGGTGTAATTCTTCATGTCCAAAGTTGAGCATGAATCCCAGCATTGCACGCTATTTGACAGCGCCAAACCCCTTCGAGAAAAACTGCATTGGCTCCCAATCAAAGAATGTATTACTTTCAAAATCTGCACCCTGGTTCACAAGATTATCTATGGCGAAGCCCCGAGTTATATGGCTGATCTCATAGACTTACCAACCAGAAACACAATTAGAACATCACAAACATACCTAAATCTTCACTACCCTAGCTGCAAGGGACTCAAGTGCAAATCAATTTACGGATCCAGCTTCTCCTATATAAGCACGCAACTATGGAACACATTACCGAAAGCCATAAAGACAACGCAAGATCACCTCAACTTCCGGAAATCACTAAAGACCGATCTCTTCGAAAAGGCATACCCTACTGATTCAACTTAAGTAACTGAACTCAGCAACACAATGAAACCATAACCTGCAATGAACAGTAGTATATCACTTCTCTTGATTCTCTAATGTTCTGTAACAACATCACTCTGTAAATGTTTCATCACTTTAGAGATAGTACTTAGCTTTTATAAAGTGGCCTAGTGGTTAGGGTGGTGGACTTTGGTCCGGAGGAACTGAGTTCAATTCCCACTTTAGGCACAGGCAGCTCCTTGTGACTCTGGGCAAGTCACTTTACCCTCCATTGCCCCATTTAAGCCGCATTGAGCCTGCCATGAGTCGGAAAGCGCAGGGTACAACTGTAACAAAAATAAAATAGATACTATTGGAGATTCTACATGGAATGTTGCTACTGTTGGAGTTTCTACATGGAATGTTATTCCACTAGCAACATTCCATGTAGAAGGCTGTGCAGGCTTCTGTTTCTGTGAGTCTGACGTCCTGCACGTACATGCAGGACATCAGACTCACAGAAGCAGAAGCCTGCGCGGCCACATTGGTGATCTGCAAGGGCCGACTTCTACATGGAATGTTGCTAGTGGAATAGCAACAGTGGAGGAGTGGCCTAGTGGTTAGGGTGGTGGACTCTGGTCCTGAGGAACTGAGTTCGATTCCCACTTCAGGCACAGGCAGCTTCTTGTGACTCTGGGCAAGTCACTTAACCCTCCATTACCCCATGTAAACCTCATTGAGCCTGCCATGAGTGGGAAAGCATGGGGTACAAATAAAGCTCTCAAATGCTGGAGACTGGATGTCACCTGACATAGATACATGTTTTGCGTTTCCACGCTGTTTCAAGGTAGTCTCCAAGAATATTTCTGCTTGGCTCATTGAATAATTTAGCCAAATAGGGGCAGGTACGCTGATCTATAGATCCTACTATGATTTCTTGATACCTTTTGATCTTTAAGGAATACAGACTGATAAAAAGAAGCTGAGCGTATACTGATTTATATGACAGTGAGCTCCCTTCAATTTAAGATTATATTTGGTGCATACTGATTATATGGACCTGGGAGGGGTATGGGTGGGGCAGAGGCATGTCTAGCACTTATGTGCACAGGTTATAAAATACTATTAGCTATCCCCAGGATTCTATATATAGTGCGCCTAGAGATCTGCGCCAAAATCCAAATGTATTCTATAACAACACGCGTAACTTAATTGGCTTAACAAGCCAATCAGCGTTCTTAAAAGAACTTAACAAACAATAAGGAGCGCTACTTGGCAATAATTAGAATTTACACACCCAACTCGTTAAGTGTATTCTGTAACGCACTGCGCCTAACTTCTAACGTGCACAGGCAAAAAGGGGCATGACTATAGGTGGGGAAAATGGGCATTTTGTGGGCGTTCTCAAATTTACGTGCGTAGTTATAAAATATGGCCAAGTGCGCCTAAATCTAGGCGCTGGGATTTACGCCATATTTTCTTTGGTGTAACTGGATGCGCATAATTTTAAATGCTGGGATAGCAATGAAACAAATTATACTGCGCCTAAATATATGGACCACATAGAATCCGCTTAGGTGGAAATGTTTTCCACGTGGAGTTTTTAGGCACCATATATAGAATCCCCCCCCTATGTGCCTAATTGACAGCATTTAGGCATCAGCATTTACATCAGCCATTGAGTTATGCGTAAGCGCTCGCACCTAAAGTTAAGCGCATAACTGTGGACTTACACTAATATTCTAAAACGTCAATCATGCATGGAATTGTTGACGTAGAAATTGCACTTTGCGAATTATCATCCCAGCGCCTATCTTTACTGACCTGTAGAGAATTACCCCCTTATTGATTGCTAAATGATGAATTTTTGCTTATTTTTCCTTTGTGTCTTGTCTAAGCTTCAATTCATTTTGTCTCTCTTGTTTGCTTTTTCTTTACCATTAATTGATGTCGACTGCAATCATTCTAGGGCTCTGTCATATCTGGAATTAGTATCTCTGGAAAGAGTCTAAATTATAGAATCTTATGATAAAAGATTAGACATAGTGTTTTGTTAGGTTGTGGTTTAGCTGTTTGGGTTATGTATTTCTGGCATGTTGTGTCTGTTATGTTAGCCTTATGTGTTTTGGCTGCCACTTCAGGATAATCTATTTAATATATCACATTATAAATTTTGAGGCTTTACGTGAGTTGCCCTGAAGATGTTTGGCAGGGGAAACATTAAAATCAAATAATGAAAAGTCTTGCACTTTTCCTATACATTTTTTTCATCTTCCATTTCCATTAGCACATCCATTGTTCCTACTCATTAAAATACATAGCCCTTGGGCATACGGTGTACTCTGTTTCTGCTATTGGATCTCATTTCCCATTATATTTATTTTTTCATTATTTATTGGGATTTAATTTCTTTTTTTTTTCAGGGGACAGGATGGGTCTAGGAAGTTAGCGTTGGGTTTCACAGCCTTTTACCTCTATGTCAGCTGATAAATTATTGCGCAGGTAGGGATACACTGAGGGACTGATGCAGAAAGCTGCATGCCAGTGACTGAGCACATGGTTCTTTTTTTTTTAAATTTTTATTTATAACCATTTACATTTTTACAAGCGATAAAACAACTTGCCGGAAATACAGAGAAAGTAATGTATAGGAATTATTTCAGTCAGGTAATTCTATTCTCTTCCTTAGACCACTAAATAGGGAGAGTGAAACAAGACAAGGAGATCAATTAAACAATAAACAGGAAAAAAAACATGGTATTAACCTGATTATCCCCAGATATTACTCGTCTAATTCATTATTCCACATTGATCATCTGGTTGGCTTCTTCAAGGCCAGTACGGTGTATAGTCAAATCATTTCATTGAAAACATACTTATTGTCCAATATTAGTTAGAAATAATACATCTGATTACATTCTTTCTCTTTTAAAAACCAGAAGTTATTTAACAATACATATACTTAAGTCTCTAATTCAAATCCCACTGATTAAAGTAATCCCAGTTTTCACAGGCTTCACTCCTTTTAAAGTAATAACTGAGGAAATATTTCTGAGGAAAACTTTAGGAGTCATACCCAGAACTCTGGGAAAAACAATAATCTCGATATTAATCATCTATAATAATATTCATTTTATTATTCAAAGTTTCTGGTCTATTATCATTTTCAAGATCATAACCACATCTTACTCGTGTAGAATCATTTGTTATATCAATTTTTCACTCTCAAAGGGTTCAGTTAAATTCTCCATGTAACTCTCTAATAAAATTATATCTGAAACAAAATTATTTACTGCCACCATTAGGTCCCGAAGCACCTTCCAGATGGTATTCAATGTAACCTCCACGGGAGCCAAAAACTCCAAGTTGATTTCTCTTAGGTGTTTAGGAGTGGTTCTGCTGATTCGGGTTCTGCGGTAACGTCAGAATATGCCTCTAACTCACTCCTCCACTCCTTTGGACATGGTGGTTGAATAATTCAGGAGCGATGGAGTTGTTTTTTCCAGGTCCAAGAGCGTTGACGCTCCTTCGCCGGCACTAATCAAAGTACTCGCCCTTTCATCTGTGGGCAGTTCGTCGTGCAGCAGTCCCGCACTTGCTGCTCAAGGGACAAAATGCTGGCCATCGACGGCTGACCGCCGGTTGTCCCCTTCCTCTCAGTTAAGGTAACTGCAATTGCAGAGAGGACATTTACGTAAAGAATATGAAACTTCAGAGGGCAGCTGGGCTGTTGGGCATATGAACTTCAGGTCGCCATCTTACCACTCTCCCAGTTTGTGACACTCTTTGTCTGGTTTCTCCTCAGATGCCTGTCTGATATGGGTAACCCTTCAGCATTGCCCTCTGAGTCATTGAAACACAGAAGCCTCTCCACCACTACAAGGTGGTGTCCCTTCGGAGGGGAGAGCACATGGTTCTACTGTGAAATTAGTGAGAAAGCAAATTGCGCCTTTGCAGTAAGCTAATGATATAAAATGTGCAAGCGCAGAACTTGTGCATTAATTGGAGCAAGCCTGCAGGACACATGATAGGCATATAGGCAGTATTCATGTATGGAAGAATGGTTCAGACGTATCAGAAAAGCATGCACACTCTTTTGGAAGGGTGCACGGTATTAACAACTTTTTCCTGTCATTTCAGGAAAATACTGACATGAAGCAGCATGGGAAATGCTCCTTCCCATGTCATTTCAAACAAATGCACATCCCTAATATATAAGCAGTGCTGTACATTTAGGGGCCTTTTTACTAAGCTGCAGCAAAAGGTGGCCTGCAGCAGGGCGAGCGCATCTTTTGGGCATTCGTCGGGACGAGAATGGATGTGTGGCAAAATAAAAATCAGCGTGCAGCCATTTTTGGCCTGAGACTTTACTGCCTCCCATTGACACAGTGATAAGTATGCAGCATGCATCCATTGTCATCTACCGCCGGGTAAGTGCCACGAAAATAGAACATATTTTCTACTGCATGTTTTTGCCCTGGGCCAAATTGAGAATTACTGCCCAGGGCACATGGTAGCCGGGTGGTAATGCCGATTTGTCGTGTGCTGGACACACACAGGCCTTTATGCATCTTTGTAAAAAGGCAGCTTAGTTAGGGCTGCTGATATATGGGGAGCTCGAGAAAGGACAGGCTATCTCGTCGATTGGTGCGACAACAACCCCTTGAGAAAGCCGAGTTGTGCGAAACAGGCACCTGTCGGGGAGAGTTCCGTACTTCAAAACTAAGCTAAGTTAAGCTTTTTTTCATAAGTACAATTACAGCCTTGTCAGATTGCTAGACTGTTCAATAACAAAGCTCCCGATGTGGGGAGAGTTCCGCACTTCAAAACTAAGCTAAGTTAAGCTTTTTTTCATAAGTACAATTACAATTACAGCCTTGTCAGATTGCTAGACTGTTCAATAACAAAGCTCCCGATGTGGGGAGAGTTCCGCACTTCAAAACTAAGCTAAGTTAAGCTTTTTTTCATAAGTACAATTACAATTACAGCCTTGTCAGATTGCTAGACTGTTCAATAACAAAGCTGCCGATGTGTATGCAGTACCAAGTATAGACATACCTTTGGTGATCGTAAAAATAAAAATACATAAAAAAACATAAAATAGACAAAATAGTAACAAAGGAGGGCAGTAGGGCAAGTCGATGATTACTACTGTCGCGTAATAGGGGCTTACACAAGATTGCAACTGGTTCCCCGCGACCTATGAGACTTCCCTACTAGAAGTAATGTTATACTGACTGCACACATGCAAGAGTTCTACTGAGTCTTGTGAGATATATGGGGATAAGCAGAATGAAGAATTTGAACCTACAACCTTCTGCTCTTTGTATATGTTCATAGACAGCTGCTCTAGCCATTAGACTCTGACTTCAGAGGAATGCCTATAGTAGACACTCTATGCTTTTTGGGAGGCACAGCTGAAAATATAGGGGCCATGGATTTGATATACCACCTTTCTGTAGTACAACCAAAACGGTTTACATACCGTCTCCTGTCCCCTGTCACAATCTATGTTTTGTACCTGGGGCAATGGAAGGTTAAGTGACCTGCCCAGAGTCACCAGGAGCTGCAGTGGGAATTGAACCCAGTTTCCATGATTCTCAGCCCATTGCACTAACCATTGGGCTACTCTTTCAGACCTAACATTCAGTGGCTCTTATTTGGGTAGCAGGGAAATACTGCTAGGCTCCTGCCTAGTTAAATCGTGCTGACTGGGCCAAACTGTCTATCTAGAGTGGTCCAGGGTGGACCCAGAAATTATCTGGGGAGTGCAGATATTCAGTGATGGTGACTGGATACCTAACTGGGCATGTTGGAGCACATATGTAAATGATGCCGAAATTTGGGTGCCAAATAAAAGTGAGAGCTAAGTGCTATTCTGTTAATGGCGCTCTGAGTTAGGTGCCATTTATAATATTTAATTTAATTTATTTTCACACATTTATATTGTGCTCCACCACATAGTTCAAAGCGGATTGCAAAAAGAAATGCTTCTAAAGTGCAGGATACAACCATCCTGTTCCCGATGGGTGAACAAACAGGAAGTGCTTAACTTTCTTCCCTACGGCTGGTGCTCATTTGTGTCATCCTCTACTTCTTTTGGACTTTGTGCTACTCAAGTAGAGGATTTCCTTTTTGTACTTTGGACTATATAGCTCTTAAGATCATGAACAGAGGATGGAAGAAGATTGCAGAGCTCAGTTTTGTACCAGCTAATGACTGTTAGCTTAGTACCGGGATCTGCGCCAATTTTGGATGCAAGGATTGACTTCAGCTTAAACCTGGTGTAAATCCTTGTGCTTAACTTAGGCGTGGATCTGCCTTATTCTGTAACACTGCATGCAAATTCTAGGAATGCTCCTGACCCTCTCGTGCCCCTCTCATGGCTAAGCCCTCTTTTCAAATCTACTACTACTAAAAATCATTTCTATAGCGCTACCAATCGTACTGCACGTAAAAATTTATGCACACGTCTTTATAGAATACTGACTAGAAAGATGCGCATGTGAATTCTAATTGATGCCGATTAGTGCCAATGATTGATTGTTAATGCTCAATTTTAGTGCTAATTCGCTCGTTATTCAATTAAATTGCGTGTGCAAACTGGGCACGCATCCAAATTTGTCCACGTAATTTTGAGCAACATATTTGGAGAATAATGCAGTCCTAACTATGCCCATTTATCTCTCTGGGTATGGCACTAAATATTGCCTGTACCCGAATAACTTTTGGGTGCTGGCAAATACCTGGCTATCCAGTGCCCATACCAGGATAGGGCCATCCCTGGATATCTGGACCTATTTCAGAACTCAACAGTCAGCACTGCATAAAATGCTGCCTGATACCACCTATTTATTTTTTTCGGCATTTATAGCCCATATTTTCCAATCACTAGCCTACAAAATCATATTCAGTCTTGCCCCAAGATACATGGCAAAACTTAATAACCCTACCGGTACGCAACATAACCACGGAATCAAGAAACTATCTAACGCTCCACACTATCGGTTTACACAACGAGCTTCACATATCTATGCAAAGACCTGGAATGCACTCCTGAAAGCCTTAAGAAACATGAACAACTTCTTAATCTTCCAAAAACAACTGAAAACTTTCTTCTTCAAAAAGTTCTTCTACAAAGACTCAGGAAGTCTCCGAGCTTGACACGTTAAGCAGTGAGACTGCGGTAGGTGGAGGGGTTGGAAACTACAGGAGGGTGAGAGTAGTAGCCCAACGCTCCCAAGGAGCAGGGAGCAGCAGCAGTCTATTTACTTGGCTGGTGGGGCCAGCATCACTGCCAGCAAAGTAAAAGAGAATTCAGGAGGGGGCCCAAGCCCACATTTTGGGAGTCAGTTGTTAAAGTAGCCATGGGGAGGCCTACTTTAACAACCAATCAACATTGTTTCAATGTGGCTTACAAACAGGGGTGTGCTGGTAAATTTTTAACAACGGGCTCTCTCTCCGGACATAGCCGGCCCTGAAATTTTGTGTGTGTATGGTGGTGGTGGTGGTGGTGGGGGGGATACATGTCTCTCTCTTCCCTCCCTTGTGTGGGCACGCTAGGCATACCTTTGCTGAGCCCCACCAGCCAATAAATGGACTGCCACCATTCTCTGCTGCTTGTTTCTGGCTCTGAGCAGCATGATGGAACCTTCTTGCGCTTGCATGAAAGTCCCAGCCTGATGCTCAGAGTCAGAAACAAGGAGCAGGGAGCAGCAGCAGTCTATTTACTTGGCTGGTGGGGCCAGCATCACTGCCAGCAAAGTAAAAGAGAATTCAGGAGGTGGCCCAAGCCCACATTTTGGGAGTCAGTTGTTAAAGTAGCCATGGGGAGGCCTACTTTAACAACCGGCTCCCAAAATTCTTAAAAACTTAACAAACGGCTCTCGCGAGCCCGTGAGAGCCCGCTCCAGCACACCACTGCTTACAAACAAAATGGAGCAGTTTGGCGAAATGACCAGTGTCGGTGGCAGAGGGTCAAATATGTTAGTTACATGTTTGTGAGGAATGGTGGTTGACCATGTCAAGGTTTTCAATGAAGGAAAAGCATTTTAATTGGGTGCTAGTTGCCTATCTGTGGAAAGAACGATTGAATGTAGATTAGTGGCAAAAGTCTAGTTAACAGGAATTGTCTGCTTAACGTGTCAAGCTCGGAGACTTCCTGAGTCTTTGTAGAAGAACTTTTTGAAGAAGAAAGTTTTCAGTTGTTTTTGGAAGATTAAGAAGTTGTTCATGTTTCTTAAGGCTTTCAGGAGTGCATTCCAGGTCTTTGCATAGATATGTGAAGCTCGTTGTGTAAACCGATAGTGTGGAGCGTTAGATAGTTTCTTGATTCCGTGGTTATGTTGCGTATCGGTAGGGTTATTAAGTTTTGCCATGTATCTTGGGGCAAGACTGAATATGATTTTGTAGGCTAGTGTACGGAGCTTGAAGGTTTTACTTGCCTTGACGGGGAGCCAGAGTAAGGCTTGGAGTAGTGGGGTGGTTATGAAATAGCCCAAACCCAGTGCACTTTTTAAATGTGTAATTCTGGACAAACAGAATGCTGTCAGATTCGATATAGGTTACCTAAAGATGGGCACCCAGGGCAGATGCACACACACATACACGTTTATTAACGAGGCATCAACAATCAATAATTGGAGTTAATTGGCAACAATTGGGATTTGCACCCACATCTGCCCTAGACGTTCTCCTATAAGAGCCATGCCTAACTTTTACAGCATGCAACTCATAAGGGGCGTGGCTATGAGAGGAGCATAGGCAGATCAAGGGGTGTTCCCACAAGTTAGGTACAAAGTTATAAAATTCTGTCATTTTCATGCCCAATTGAATGCTGGCATTTGCACCAGGTTTCAGAAGGCATAAATGCCAGTGCCCAAAGTTAGACATGTAATCTGCATAAATCTAATCCTATATAATAATTTGCACCTCCAATGTTCTACGTCTGGATGCCTGGGTTCGTAACATCCATAACCACTCATTGCCCCGCCCTTGCATCAAAACGTAATGACATCAGAAGGCGGAACAGTGAGAGGGAAGGGAAACCAGCGCCAGCCAGCCAGAGAACGTTCAGGTACAAATCGAGGGGAGGAGAGAATCGTGAGGGGAGGGAGGGAGGGAGAAGGGAAGTGAAGGGGAGGGCAGAGGAGAATGGATGGGATGGGAGGACAGTAGAGGAGAGAATCGCGGGACACGGATGTCAGGGCAGGGAAGAGGAGAATTGCTGGACATGGAGGGGAGGGGAGGAAATAATTGCTGGACATGGAGGCATAGGTGCCGACAGTGGGTGCTGTGGGAGCTCGAGCACCCCCAATTTTTGACCCTCCCGAAGTCCTGGAATGGAAGTTCCCAGCCAGTCCAACCTGCGCTGCCCGCCCTCTTCTCCCAGGCCTTTGCCTGCTCCTCTCCTTCCTGCGTGCTGCACAGAATTTAAAAGTTGTTACCTTGGGGTCCGGTGGCAGTGAAAGGTGAGCAGGCTGGGCGCTTCAGCCTGCCTTCCCTTCTCTCTCAGCTCTACCTCTGGTCCCGCCCTCATTTCCTGTTTCCGCAAGGGTGGGACCACAGGCAGAGCTGAGAGGGAAGGAAGGCTGAAGCGCCGAGCCTGCTCGCCTTTCACTGCTGCCGCCGGACCCAGAGATAAGAACTTTTAAATTCTGGTCGGCACGCAGGAAGGCGAGGGGCAGGCGGAGGACTGGGAGAAGAGGGCGGGCAGTGCAGGAGGACAGGGAGAGAGATAGGGAGGGAGGGAGGAGGGGGGCCTGGAACTCAGAGGAGAGGGGGGCCTGGAACGCAGAGAAGAGGGGGGCCTGGAACTCAGAGGGGAAGAGAGGGAGGGAGGGAGGGGGCATGGAACTCAGAGCCCATATGCTGTACACCGTACATGTTAATGAGCGCCGTGTCAAACTCAGAATGGCCACGAGGCAGGAACTCATTGCACAACTGGCCGTTGACATCCATACTCGTGCGCCGCTCAAACTCCATCGTAAACAGCAGAGTGGCGGGAAGCGGGTGAGCGCGGAACTCGCACCACAACTCACCTCCTAACGGTTCCCTTAAAAACATAATCGCCATTACATGATAACCTTGCTAGCGCCCGTTTCATTTATGTGAGATATAGTATTCAATAAAGGGTGCTCAGCATGGAGTGCCCTTTATAGAGTATTAGTTTAACATGGATCTTTCTGGCACCTATCTTTTGGCACAATTTACTGAATCCTGCCTGTGGTCAGCACTGGCACTTATGCCCTAAATCTATGGTGCCCAAAATTCCACATGCAAATTTGCGCCTATGTTTACTAAGCAGCGCTGTGGGCGCGTTAGCGTTTTTAACATGCATTAATGGTGTACGCAAGTGAAACGCTAATGTGCCCATAGAAATGTATAGGCGCATTAGCGTTTAATGCGCCTTAAATTTATAGGCACGTTAAAAACGCTAACACACCTTAGTAAACATACCCCTTGGGTGCACAACCAATTTGTGTACACAATTTAAGTGATAAATGAGCCAATTAGCATGAGTAATTGGGCCCTAATAATCAATTATCAATGCTAATTGGCATTAATTAAAATTTGCATGCACATGTTTAGGTGCCAGGATCTGCACATACATTTTATGTGTGGATCCGAAAAGGGGGTGCAGCTATGGGATGGAGTCGGTCCAGAGAGCGGCTACTACAATGGTCAGTGGTAAGAAAGGCGGGGGAGGAGAGATATGATAGAGATGTTTGAATACATTTGCACTTAAAAAGAATCAATCTCACTAGAAATAGTGCTTATTAGCCTCCCCGGGATCTGCACCGCATCAACACAAAGGAGAAAAATATATATCAGTGAACTTTTTGTGTATAATTTTTTAAAGGAGAAACTGGAGCCTTTAATATAGGCTGTAAACCTCAGCCAAGCTTAGTTTCAGTGAGTAAAGCTCACTTAAAAAGCTCTATACATCATTAAAAACTCCTTCCGTTGTTCCTCTCCTGTTACTTTATTTATCTTAAATATATCAAAAAAAGTTTTTCAAAACTAACAGGTCCACTGGGGATCTAATAAGCTAAAAAAAAAAATCAATATTCGTTAGCTGCAAAATGTCTTTTTTTTTCTCTTACAAAAAACAGTCAATTAGATGATTAGCACCGGAAATTAAAAAAAAAGCCGTTAAAAAGCATGACTTATCTCAGTGATTTTATAGCTCTTTCATAAATTACTCCAAGACGTCCAACAGAGCACTTCATTTCAGAACTCCTTCGTCAGGGATGCCAGTGCTGTATTCCTCAGAAATAAATAACGGATTTCTTCCAATGATGAGCACAGCATGGCAATGTCGTCTCAAAAAGAACAAACTTCTGTTAAACGTAATGACGTCACTGGCTTTCACACAACTTTATAAATGCATTACACAGTAGCATTCCAGCACAGGAGGTGAGTCTCTTTCAGTTGAAAGGAAGCTTTGGAACGAGGGGGCATAGGATGATGGTGAAAGGGGGTAGACTCAGAAGTACCCTTAGGAACTATTTCTTCATGGAAAGGGTGGTGAATTCGTGGAAAGGCCTCTAGTGGAAGCGGTGGAGATGAAAACAGTATCTGAATTCAGGAGAGTTTGGGAAAAGTACATAGAATCTCTAAGGGAGTGATAGAGTAGCTGGCATGAATGGGCAGACTGGATAGGCCATATGGTCTTTATCTGCCTACATTTTTCTGGGTTTCTATATTGTTATGGGCGGATCAGGGGCATTCCAGGAATTCGTGCCTAATGTAGGTGCAAGAATTTACCCCTGGTTTCAGTTGGTGTAAATTTTCATGAGTGCGGATGCCGGCACCAAACATTATTCTATAGATAGTACCTAAGAGTAAAACCTTTCTTCCCAAGGGAAATATCTCGCAAACTGGTACAATCAATGGCGCTAAGTCACCTAGATTACTGCAACTCACTTTATGCCGGATGTAAAGAACAAATCACCAAGAAGCTCCAAACAGCCCAAAACACAGCAGCCAGACTCATATTTGGAAAAACGAAATACGAAAGCGCCAAACCCCTAAGAGAAAGACTACACTGGCTCCCACTAAAAGAACGTATTACATTCAAAATCTGCACTCTGGTTCATAAAATCATCTATGGAGAGGCCCCAGTCTACACATCAGACCTCATAGACTTACCACCCAGGAACACTAAAAGCTCAGCACGCACATTCCTGAATCTCCACTATCCTAGATGCAAATATAAATTAACACATGCATCCAGCTTCCCCTATATCAGCACGCAGCTATGGAATGCATTACCACTTGCCATGAGAAAAATCCACGACCTAACTAACTCTCGGAGATCACTGAAGATCAGCCTGTTCAAAAAGGCATACCACAACGATACAGCCTAACAACCAGACAACGAAACTCAAGCTGAACTAGATAAAACCCAACTCTCTATACTTGACTACCAAAGTCTACTCTACCATGAATGAACTTTAAAGCAATACCACTCTATCTCTAATTCCGAATATGAACTCTTTATACTTGACTGTTTATTCTACTATGCCAATCATGATCTCTAATGTAATACCACTTGTATCTCTCACTCCGGAAATGGCGATTGCCATGACGGAACAATGTAAGCCACATTGAGCCTGCAAATAGGTGGGAAAATGTGGGATACAAATGCAACAAACAAATAAATAAATAAAACATAACTCTTTAGCGTGTTTATAGAATAGCACTTAGTGCTGATTTTTATCATTGCCAAAATTCAGGTGCCATTTACAGAATTCAGTCCTAAATATATAAATGCTTCTGAATATGAATATTTGTCCAAATATTTCTACATTGAAATGCTGACGAATGCATACAATAGCCTCAGTGCAGGATGTGGAGGTAAAAGCATTGATAAAATTGGAGAAAGCCTGAAATAAGCCCAGGGGACCTCTAGTTGTGAAGAAATGGATAGAAAGAAATCACCTGGGACTGATGGCATTACACCAGAAAATATATTGGGTAGGTTAGATGTGCCTAATGGTGCTTATCTGCTGTCATGTTCGCTATTTCTATGATTGACAAACATTTTTTATCTCTGGTATAAAGAGACTTTAGTAACGTTCTTATGACTTGCATTCTCATTTTCCTGTTACATGGCGATTTCCCTATAGCTTTCTTTCTAATCCTAAAGCTATGAACTCATTTTCTCTTGCTGGTTTTTTTTTTCCGTGTTGCAGCCACTTGGCCATATCATTCTGCTCTTTTATTAACATTAGTCTTCCAGAGGAATTCATCTATTTCCATTCTCTGTTTATAGCAGCTGTTTTATTTGCGTACATCTCAAATCACCACAAAACACTGAAGGATAAATAGCTGATTGAAAGTGCTTAAATGTGTAGAATTACTACTACTACTACTACTACTTAACATTTCTAGAGCGCTACTAGGGTTACGCAGCGCTGTACAAAATAAACAAAGAAGGACGGTCCCTGCTCAAAGGAGCTTACAATCTAAGTAACGAAATGTCAAGTTGGGTAGTCTAGGTTTCCTGGGCAGAGGTGTAGAGGTTAGGTGCCGAAGGCGACATTGAAGAGGTGGGCTTTAAGCAGAGATTTGAAGATGGGCAGGGAGGGGGCTTGGCGTATGGGCTCGGGGAGTTTGTTCCAAGCGTGGGGTGAGGCGAGGGAAAAAGGGCGGAGTCTGGATTTGGCGGTGGTGGAGAAGGGTACTGAAAGGAGGGATTTGCTTTGAGAGCGGAGGGTACGGGTAGAATTAAAACCACTATACGGAAGATTTTGAACTGAATATTTGTGTCGTCCAAATTTGGCAACAAATCCACAAACAAGACTATTTCTTCGCTCCAACCATAATGTAATACCACTGAACGAAGGTTAATTGGGAGTGGAATAAAAAGAGGGAGTTTTTGGCTGGGACTTTGGAAATCTAATATCTAACTCTCCGTTCTCTTGATTCCTCACCTTGATACTGATATTAGAGTATTCCCTGCACTTGCTGCATAGGATATATATCATCTATGGGGTTGATGTACTAGCATGGAACATGGCCACCGAGAGACACAGTCGAGCCTGGGGCATAACCGGACCGCCGCACCCTCACTTCTCACTCATGCCGCTGCCCCGTCCCAATCATGCCCCTGCCCAACCTCATGCCCGCTGCACAAGCGGGCACATTTGAAAAGTTATTTATTTATTTTATTGCATTTGTATCCCACACTTTCCCACCTCTTTGCAGGCTCAATGCGGCTTACAATACATCATGAGTAGTGGAAATACATAGTAAAATAGTCATTCAGTATTACATAAGGATCTTGGGCAACATGATAATGGTAAAGGATGATAATGGTTTAACAAGCAGTGTAAGTGGGATTTTAAAAAAATGCTACTGAGCAATGAAGAACCACAGCGTGGAAGCAGTAGCTCATAGGTTTGTTTGCTTTGTTGTGGGATGACTGCTGCGCGGAGAAGGCGAAAGGGAGACTAACCTAATTGGATTCAACTTTTTTGCTGTCATCCTGTCTTCATCCAATCTCCTTGGCCTGTCCTCTCCTGCTCATGCTGGGAGTTGGGACCCGGATGATTGCATTAACCCACTGCAGAGGCAGGAGAGGACAGATCCAGAGGAAGCAGATAGGCCGGAAGAAGCTTGCTGTTGCCGCCCATCCCCCTCGTCGGGCCCTGGCATGGAATAAGATCAGCTAGTACTGCATGCAAACAAGATGTCTATGTCTATTGTATACTTAATGACCAGTGTTAGTGAGGTATCAATAAAACACATTTTCCCACAGGTGTTAATGTATGCACACACTTGTGATCATGTGGAAACAATTAATCACTTAAACTATACACCAACATTTTCCACAATCAAAAATGCATGTATGTATATTTAGCATAAAGTGGCAGTCATCACAAATTGCTTTGAACTATTTTACTTATTTTTATTTTATTGCATTTGTATCCCACATTCCCCCACCTATTTGCAGGCTCAATGTGGCTTGCATAGATTTGTTAACATTGTCATTTCATGATATCAGATACAGTTAGTAATGTGTAGCGATCAAGGAAGGGAAGAGAGAAGAGGGAGGAGATGGGTTGATGAGGTGACTTAGTGAGGCTATATGTTCTCAATTGTAGGCCTTGTTGAAGAAGAATGTTTTCAGAGATTTTTGAAAGATAGTTGTCTCGCTGATTGCTTTCAAGTCTGTAGGTAGTGCATTCCATAACTGCGTGCTCATGTAAGAGAAGGTAGTGGCATGCTTCAGCTGTATTTAAGTCCTTTGCAGCTGGGGTAGTGCAGGTTGAGAAATTTGCGGGATGATCTTGTGGCGTTTCTGGGAGGTAGGTCTACGAGGTTTAACATGTAGATTGGGGCATCTGCGTGGATGATTTTGTGTACAATCGTGCAGATCTTGAAAGCAATGCGTTCCTTAAGTGGGAGCCAGTGAAGTTTCTCTCTTAGGGGTTTTGCACTTTCATATTTAGTTTTTCCAAATATGAGTCTGGCGGCCGTATTCTGGGCAGTTTGGAGTTATTTGATTGTCTGTTCTTTGCACCCGGCGTACAGTGTATTGCAGTAGTCCAGATGACTTATTACCATTGACTGTACCAGGGTACGGAAGATGTATCTCGGGAAGAAAGGTTTTACTCTTTTCAGTTTCCATATGGTGTAGAACATCTTTTTCGTCGTGTTTTTCACGTGGGTATCAAGAGTGAGGTCACTAGGAAGGAAAAAGGCCTCACAGAAATAGCTACTGTACCTGAATGTGCACCATCACCTCAACAGCCCTCAGGTTTGCAGGTGTCTTCAATATTTATGAACAGTAGGTATATCTCTGGTTCTGGAGGGCTCACAATTTACAGGTAAACAAAAATAAGAGGTTTGACGTGAGGTTTAAACCTATATCCCCTGGTTTCTAGCCCACTGCACTGACCCCTAGGCTACCCTTCAGACCTACTGTGTACTGCTCTGTTCAGAATGCCCATAATACCTGATGTTGTCTCTTTCTGTCACTTTCAGGAGTGAGGGAAGGGGAAAGTAACCACTGAGAGATTCGTGAGGGGTTGTGCCTTAAACCCTGCAATGGTCACCTGCTCAATCAGAGTACCTTTTTGCAACCTGGACTCAAAACAGATCTAAATAAAAGTGTCCTTCATTTTTAGAATTAGATGCTTCTTCTCATTTAATTATTGCAGTTGAATGTCTTAATTTTGGACCCTCCCTAGTCCCGCCTAAAGCATACCCACAATGCACCCCCTGCTATCTGGACACACTGCAGAGTAGGATGTCCAACTTCTGCTGCTCCCAAATAACAGTTTTGGATATTTTGGGCAGATGGACATTTTGGGGGGCATTTTGAGATGCCCATCTGCTTTGAAAATGAGTGCCATAATGTGACTTTGCCTTGAGTACTGTGTGGAGATATTGAGGTGCATAATCGAACGCAGATGCCCATCTCCATGGGCGACTATCTCCGAGGACGGGTCCGCGAAGGGGCGGGACAGACCGTATTTTCGTAAAAGATGGGCGTCCATCTTTTGTTTCGATAATACTGTTGGTGCCGGGCAAATGCATCAGATTTGGGCGGATTTGAGATGGGCGGTATGGGTTTTCAGCGATAATGGAAACCGAAGCCGCCCAGCTCAAAAACGAACAACTCCAAGGCATTTGGTCGTGGGAGGGGCAAGGATTCTTAGTGCACTGGTCTCCCTCACATGCCAGGACACCAACCGGGCACCCTAGGGGGCACTTGTAAAAAGTTTTAAAAAAATTAAAATACCTCCCAAGTCCATAGCTCCCTTACCTTGGGTGCTGAGCCCCCCAAATCCCCCCCCAACCCACTCCCCACAACTCTATACCATTACCATAGCACTTATGGGTGAAGGGGGGCACCTAGATGTGGGTACAGTGGGTTTTGGGGGCAGTTTGGAGGGCTCCCATTTACCAGCACAAGTGTAACAGGTAGGGGGGGATGGGCCTGGGTCCACCTCCTGAAGTCCACTGTACCCACTAACAACTGCTCCAGGGACCTGCATACTGCTGTGATGGAGCTGGGTATGATATTTGAGGCTGGCATACAGGCTGGAAAAAAAAGTTTTTAAAGTTCTTTTTTTTTGGTGGAAGGGGGTTAGTAACCACTGGGGGAGTCAGGGGAGGTCATTCCCAATTCCCTACGGTGGTCATCTGGGCAGTTGGGGCACTTTTTGGGGACTTGTTCGTGAAAAAAGGGTCCAAAAAAGCGGCCCAAATTCTCGCTACTGCCGCCCTTCTTTTTTCCATTATTGGCCGAGCGCGCACATCTCTCCTCGGCCGATAAACACGCCCCAGTCCCGCCTTCACCAGGCCTCCGACACGCCCCCATCAACTTTGTTCGTTCCCGTGACAGACTGCAGTTGGAGGCGCCCAAAATTGGCTTTCGATTATACCGATTTGGGCGCCCATGAGAGAAAGGCACCCATCTCCCGATTTGGGTCGAAATATGGACATCTTTCTCTTTCAAAAATAAGCTGGATTGTGACTTAAGAAAAGGTATGGAGAAGGGCAATCAAAACAATAAAGTGGATGGAACATCTTCCCTACGAAGAAAGGCTAAATAGATTAGGGCTTGTCAACTTGGAGATGGCTGAGGGGACACACCATGAAACTAATAGATACTGTAACATATTTAAAACAAATCAGAAGGTTGTGGTCATGGCAAAAGGGTGTAATTTAAATTCATGGAGAAAAACGTCCACAGACCACTATTATTCACTTAGACATGGAAAAGTCACTGCTTATGCTGGAGAATGAGCAGCAAGGAAAGAATCTACTGTTGGGATCCTGCCAAGTACTTGTGATCTGGATTGGCAGAGATGGGATACAAGGCTCAACGTAGAATGGTATTATCTTCAAGGTAACATTAATGCTCTTAACTAATCATGATATTACATTGTTTATTCTTAAGGACGGCACACACATTCTCTGTTGATGAATAATAGAATGACAAATTAGTTGGATCAAGATTCAGGTTTTAATTTGTTTCTGAAGTTGAGTAACTAATCCCTTTTGAGATTCAACCATATAATTGGAGCATCATCACCAGTGAGATCACGCAATTTGTCAAATGGTATCTGAACCTGACTGAACATTTGGTATCTTCACCTTTGCTGCTGGCATGCTTTGAAACTTAAAAAAAGAAAAGTCATTTGGAATTTCTAAAGCGCTGCAGTTCCCCCCCCCCCCCCACCACAATAATCACCAGTTCATTAATATTTGTTATGTCTGTTGTTTTATCAGCGGCTACAGGGTAGAACTGGAAATTAGCTGCAGAATCTTTCAGAGATTGCTCAGTGTTCTGACTAGTATCATTCATTTGTTTTGACCCTGTTTTGTGAGAAACGTTATGACCATAAGAACGTAAGTGTTGCCATACTGCAACAGACCGAAACTCCATCAAGCCCACTATCCTGTTCCCAACAGTGGCCAATCCAGGTCACAAGTACCTGGCAAGATTCCAAAAGAGTAAAACAGATTTTATGCTGCCTATACTAGAAATAAGCAGTGGATTTTCTCAAGTCCATCTTAATAATGGCTTAGGGACTTTTCTTTCAGGAACTTAGCCAAACCTGTTCCGGGGCAGAGGGAGCATGAAAATGAAGAGCTGACAGGTGCGCAGCACCCCCCCAGCGGTGTACCACCCCCACTGCCCCCCCTTGTTCCTCTCTATTGTTCTCAATCAATGCATAATACACATTACACAACAGAAGCATAGAACATTTAGGGCTGCAGAGTAAACACACTGCATTTACATTCTTATTTTTAGTTACATTTGTACCCTGCACTTTCCCACTCATGGCAGGCTCAATGTGGCAGGCAATGGAGGGTTAAGTGACTTGCCCAGAGTCCCAAGGAGCTGCCTGTGATGGGAATCGAACTCAGTTCCTTAGGACCAAAGTCCACCACCCTAACCACTAGGCCACTCCTCCACTTTTGTCGTATTTGTCAAACAGAGTCCAGACTTTATATACGTGCTGGCTATGAAGCATAAATATTTGTTTTTCAAGATTAATGTTGTTAATTTGAAATTGTTGGTTTTGATCCAAACTCTTTTAACACTCAAATAAATATACTCTAGTTCAATAAATCCTGGAAGCCGCATTCTAACTTTTTAAACATAAGAGGTTTGGAAGAGCAAACAAAGAGAAATATTTATGCCCAGACCATAAAAAGCTAGATGACTAGAACTGAAATATGGTGACAATTTATCAAATATCATTAAGAGGCCCCTATGCATTAAGTATTTTTTCTCACAGATACACAATAGGAAAAATCTGTGTTTAGGGGTGGAAGAATGGATGAAAACCTTTAACTTTCTTTCATTTCACTTTATACATGGTATCTTGGCCAGGCTGTCTCAAAATGAATGACGTGGAGTGGCTTTTTCAATATGACATCTAAGTCGAACTTTGGATGATTTGCAAAAAGAATGTCCAAAATCTGAATAGGAAAGAAGGTCATTTTCAAAAAAGAAAAACGTCTATCTTTTTTTTATTTTCTGAATATACTGTTTTCAAATAAGGTTTTGTGGTTTAGATGTTTTGTTTTTGGGTCCATTAAAAAAAAAACAAAAAAACAACAACAACCAAATAAATGCAAAACGTAAGCCATCAGTAGAGTGGAGGAGTGGCCTAGTGGTTAGGGTGGTGGACCTTGGTCCTGGGGAACTGAGGAATTGAGTTTGATTCCCACTTCAGGCACAGGCAGCTCCTTGTGACTCTGGGCAAGTCACTTAACCCTCCATTGCCCCATGTAAGCTTAAGCTGCATTGAGCCTGCCATGAGTGGGAAAGCGCAGGGTACAAATGTAATAATAAAAAAAAAATCCCACTGCTGCTCCTTGTGATCTTGGGCAAGTCACTTAACCCTCCATTGCCTCAGGTACAAAGTCAGATTGTGAGCCCTCTTGGGACAGAGAAATATCCAGTGTACCTGAATGTAACTCACCTTGAGCTACTACTGAGAAAGGGGTGAGCAACACTCCAAATAAATAAATCAAGCCATTGGGATGTAGGAGGAGCCAGCATTTTTAGTAGACTGGTCCCCCCAGACATCCCAGGAGAGCAAAGGGGCACTTCTGTGCACTTCATAAAAATGCTCCCAGGTACACATCTCAACTTTGCTCCCTTATCTTGATCTCTGAGCTCTCCGAAACTCACCCCAAACCTACTGCCCCCCCACTGTACAGCACTACAATAGCCCTTATCGGTGAAGGGGGAACCTATATGTGGATACAGTAGGGTTTTGGTGACTTTGGGTCACATTTTCCACCACAAGTGTGATAGGTAGAGGGAGATAGGGACCCGAGTCTCCCATGCCATCATGCACTGCTCTGACCAATACACTACACCAGGGAGCTGCATACTGCTTTAATCAGGGGCGTAACTGGCCTCCGGCGGTAGGGGGGGCCAGAGCCAGAGGGAGGGGGCACATTTTACCCCCCACCCTGCCGCCACCGACCCCCCCTCCGCCATTACCGGACCCCCCCCCCCCACCACCACCAACGACTCTCTCCACCCCCTCCCGCCGCCAGCCCTCCCCCGCTGCCGTTTCTTACTTTTGCGTCCGCTTCCTGCAACGTCAGACTCCGAACTGGATTCAGACGCTCAACTCCAGCATGTTGGCCACGGCGGAGGAAGAACTTGCAAGTTGTCACCTCGGGTTGGCTGGCGGGGCTTGGGGCCCCCCGCCAGCTGAAGAAATATTTTTAAAGGCGCAGGAGGAAGCGGACGCAAAAGTAAGAAACGGCAGCGGGGGAGGGCTGGTGGCGGGAGGGGGGCCAGGGCGAAATCTGCGGGGGCCCAGGCCCCTGTGGCCCCATGCAGATACGCCCCTGGCTTTAATAGACCTGACTTTAAACATCTGAGGCTGTCATAGAGGCAGGTAAGTGATATTTTTATTCATGTTTTTTGGGGGGTGGGAGGGGGGGGGGTCAATAACCACTGGAGGGGTATTAGGGGGGGGTCATCCCTGATTCCATCTAGTGGTCATCTGGTTATTTAGGACACCTTTTTGTAAAAACAGGTCTAGCTCAAAATGTCTTAGTTTTAGTTTAGTTTTGTTCAATTATGCCTGAAAAACGTCTGTCTTAGGAATGCCCAAATCCCACCCTTAACACTCTCCTGACATGACCCCTTGAGCTTTGGACGCACTGCAGATGAACATTATAGAAAAATGTCTGAAAAGTAGGTTTTGAAAATACCGATTTGGACGTTTTTGTGAGTAAAATGTCCAAGTGCTGATTTATGCCACTTTATAGATATTTTTTTCTTTTGAAAATGAGTCCATAGGCTCCCAAATTCTATAAACTTGCACATGCAGTTTTATGGTTAGCATGCAAAGTCGTGCATGCAAGTTGTAAAATAGTGCCAGTTATGGATGTAACAATATAATAACTAGCTGCTAATTGGCATGAAAAACTAATTTTTGCCTGTAATTGATAATTGGCACTTGTACTGCAAGGCTGCTGCTAGAGGTCATGGCAGCCATTTTGTAGCTGCCTCAGACCTCAGCCGGAGCAAGTGTGCATTGCTCCTGCCAATTAACCACTGGTCTACTGGGGATTCTTCAAGGTACGCCCAAGGGAAGAGGGGGCTGGTGGAGGTGGGGACCCAGGCCTACATAAGAACATAAGAATAGCCATACTGGGTCAGACCAAAGGTCCATCTAGCCCAGTATCCTGCTTCCAACAGTGGCCAATACAGGTCTCAAGTACCTGGCAGAAACCCAATTAGTAGCAACACTTCATGCTACCAATCCCAGGACAAGCAGTGGCTTCTCCATGTCCGTCTCAATAACAGGCTATGGACTTTTCCTCCAGGAACGTGTCCAGACCTTTTTTAAACCCAGATATGCTAACGGCTGTTACTACACCCTCTGGCAATGAGTTCCAGAGCTTAACTATTCGTTGAGTGAAAAACCATTTCCTCCTATTTGTTTCAAAAGTATTTCCATGCAATTTCATTGAGTGTCCCCTGGCCTTTGTACTTTTTGAAAGAGTGAAAATTTGATTTACTTCTACTTGTTCTGCACCACTCAGCATTTTATAGACCTCAATCATATCCCCCCCTCAGCTGTCTCTTTTCCAAGCTGAACAGCCCTAACCTCTTTAGCCTTTCCACATATGAGAGGAGGTCCATCCCCTTTATCTTCAGGGTGGAAGGTGGGGGCGGGGGGAGGATCAGGCTGGGGGAAGATTATGTCCATTCCAGGGTGGGGGTGGAGGGGGGTTGGGATGTAGGGGATCAGGATCTGGGCATAAATGTCTTATGTGGGCCCCGGCTGAATATCGGCTGGGACCCACATAAGCTTTGGTGGCCAGGGCACAGTGAATTAGCCCTGGATATGGCCCGACACTGAATATCTGGGGCTAATTTAGCCAATAACGGTCAATGTTTTGCTGACCGCCGCCGGTTTATTCCTCAGATATTCAATGCTGAATATCTAGGCATCTGCGGCCAGATAAAAATGATCTAAGTGCACCGCCACCATTGCCAACCCCCCCCCCCCACTGCCGCCACCACCACCACACCAACAACAACTTTGACCCACCCTGCCGACGACCCTCAGTCTCGACCCCCTCCCCGGTCGCCAACCCGTTGTCGCCTACCTTTGCTGGCGGGGGACCCCAACCCCTGCCAGCCGAGGTCCTTTTCTTCCCACACAAGGCTTCATTCTGACTGTTGTACATGCAGGACGTCAGACTCACAGAAGCCTTTTGCGGGTTGGCGGCAGGAGGGGGGTTCGAGAGGGTCATCGGCAGGGGGGTCCAGGGCCAAATCTACGGAGGTCCAGGCCCCCGTGGCCTCACATAACTACGCCTCTGGTCTGAGACCTTACTGCCAGCTATTGGCCTAGTAGTAAAGTCTCGCATGGTAACCAGGTGGTTATGACCTACGTGCATCAAATACCACTTGATGCACATGGCTGACGTGTGCCAGAAAATAAAAAATATTTTTTTACGCGCATAGCGGACGCACGCCAAAAATGAAATTACCACAAGGGCCACGCGGTAGCTGGGCAGTTACTCGGAACTGGCATACATTGGGCATACGTACGCGCTTACGCGGCTTAGTAAAAGGGCCCCTAAAAATGTAGTATATATATATATATAAGATTGAGAAAGAGAGAGAGAGAGAGGAAGTGGATAGACTACATGAATGAGGCTGGGTACAACATGTAGACTGAGTATAAAGAAAAATAGGAGAATGTATGGTGCAGATCTTAAGATGATCTGGATCTTATATAGTTGGGCTGGACAGAGATTTTGGCACAGTTTATTTTATTTATATTTACAGTATATTATTATTATTATTTGTTACATTTGTATCCCACATTTTCTCACCTTTTTGCAAGCTCAATGTGGCTTACATATAACCGTTAGCGGTGTTAGCCGATTCCAGTCTGAACAAATACATGGTATGAATGAATACAAAGTGATATTGTGGTAGAATGAGGTACATGTATGGTAGGTACAATTGGGGGGAACTTAGAGAGGGGAAGGGGGAAGAAGAATCAGGTAATGCCTGTTATGGAGTTTGGTTACATTGAGGGGCATAATTGAACGAAAACGTCTATCTCCATGGGCGTTTATCTCCGAGAACGGGTCCATGAAGGGGCGGACCGAACCGTATTTTCGAAAAAAATAGACGTCCATGTTTTATTCGACAATTTGTGAGCTGGGCGTTTTTGTTTTTCAGTGATAATGGAAAATGAAAGCGCCCAGCTCAAAAACGAATAAATCCAAGGCATTTGTTCGTGGGAGGGGCCAGGAGTCATAGTGCACTGGTCCCCCTCACATGCCAGGACACCAACCAGGCACCCTAGGGGGCACTTTTACAAAAACAAAAAAAAAAGGTAAAAGAGCTCCCAGGTGCATAGCACCCTTCCCTTGTGTGTTGAGCCCCCCAAATCCCCCTCAAAACCTACTGCCTACAAGTCTACACCATTACTATAGCCCTAAGGGGTGAAGGGGGGCACCTACAAGTGGGTACAATGGGTTTGGGGGGGGGTTGGATGACTAAGCATTAAGCAGCACAATTGTAACGGGTAGGGAGGGATGGGCCTGGGTCCACCTGCCTGAAGTCCACTGCACCCCCTAACAATTGCTCCAGGGACCTGCATACTGCTGCCAGGGAGGTGGGTATGACATTTGAGGGTGAAAATAAAAAGTTGTGAAATATCATTTTTTGTGGTGGGAGGGGGTTAGTGACCACTGGGGGAGTCAGGGGAGATCATCCCCCGATTCCCTCTGGTGGTAATCTGGTCATTTAGGGCACTTTTTGGGGCCTTATTCGTGAAAAAACAGGGTCCAGGAAAAGTGCCCTAAATTCTAGCTACAAATGCATACTTTTTTTCCATTATCGGCGAAAGGCGCCCATCTCTGTTCGGGTGATAACCACGCCCCAGTCCCGCCTTCACCACGCCCCCGTCAACTTTGTACGCTTCCGCGATGGAGTGCAGTTGAAAATGTCCAAGTTCGGCTTTCGATTATACCGCGTTATTCGTTTTTGGGAGATAAACGCCTATCTCCCAATTTAGGTCACAATATAGGCATTTTTGTCTTTCGATTATAAGCTGGATTGTGTCACAAGTGTCCAGGTATTTTTATGTTGGGTCGGTGGGGTATGCTCTTCTAAACAGGTCTGTCTTTAGTGCTTTCCGAAAATTTAGGTGGTCGAGCGTAGTTTTTACTGCTTTTGGCAATGCGTTCCATAGTTGTGCGCTTAGGTAGGAAAAGCTGGATGCATAGGTGAATTTGTATTTCCATATTGAGGCAAACAGGCCTACAAACGTATAGGACAGTCTCCGTTCAATTTTATTTCAAAACATTTGCAATTAATTTCAAACAAGTTTTACACGCATTCAGTAATGGCTGAGAATAATCCATTTACGTGTTTAATAATTATTTGAATTCAGCTGCCAGTCACACCGGGGGAGAAATGGCTGTCCCGAGAAATCATGATGCAGGGGTTCGATCAAAAAGTGCTTTGGCTTTTTTTTAGTACGCCATTACTTTAAATCAGGTTTAGTGGCTCATAATGCAAGATCAGATTTTTAAAAAAAATTGTCTCTCTTAAAGTCAGACCTTGAGTGATCTACTAAAGCCTGGCCGACAGAAAAGTGCAGTCAGGGACTTCCATATTCTCTTCATTTTCTGGATCACTTGGACTGGATCTTAGATTGCATTCTACTGCTGTTCCATCTGCTGGAACTAATGAAATTAAGATAGGGTTTTGGAATGCAATGTCGAGTAAAGACTGTACAAAGTATGGTGGGTTTTCTTAAGAAAACATAAGAGATCATTAGATACTTTGGACATATGACAATGGCAATGTTGCCTTGCAGTGAAATTTTTGAAAAAAAACCAAACAATAATCAACCTATATATTTTGTGGGGTTTGCGGAGTTAAATCAATGTGAAAAATTACAAAGTGGGTGAGTAAAAAGAATACTCATTACCAAATACTGGCAAAGAGTAATGTCTAGGAAGGCATGTGCTTTCTATTAAATTGCAAGTGGTTTTATGTGATAACCATTTCAACGTCTGAAAAAAAAAAACCCCAAACCCTTTTAGATGTTTCCTTTACAATTTATAACCTTCCTTTTGGAAGTCACCTCTCAAGATTCATAATCATGTACAGTGGTGGAAATAAGTATTTGATCCCTTGCTGATTTTGTAAGTTTGCCCACTGACAAAGACATGAGCAGCCCATAATTGAAGGGTAGGTTATTGGTAACAGTGAGAGATAGCACATCACAAATTAAATCCGGAAAATCACATTGTGGAAAGTATATGAATTTATTTGCATTCTGCAGAGGGAAATAAGTATTTGATCCCCCACCAACCAGTAAGAGATCTGGCCCCTACAGACCAGGTAGATGCTCCAAATCAACTCGTTACCTGCATGACAGACAGCTGTCGGCAATGGTCACCTGTATGAAAGACACCTGTCCACAGACTCAGTGAATCAGTCAGACTCTAACCTCTACAAAATGGCCAAGAGCAAGGAGCTGTCTAAGGATGTCAGGGACAAGATCATACACCTGCACAAGGCTGGAATGGGCTACAAAACCATCAGTAAGACGCTGGGCGAGAAGGAGACAACTGTTGGTGCCATAGTAAGAAATGGAAGAAGTACAAAATGACTGTCAATCGACAAAGATCTGGGGCTCCACGCAAAATCTCACCTCATGGGGTATCCTTGATCATGAGGAAGGTTAGAAATCAGCCTACAACTACAAGGGGGGAACTTGTCAATGATCTCAAGGCAGCTGGGACCACTGTCACCACGAAAACCATTGGTAACACATTACGACATAACGGATTGCAATCCTGCAGTGCCCGCAAGGTCCCCCTGCTCCGGAAGGCACATGTGACGGCCCGTCTGAAGTTTGCCAGTGAACACCTGGATGATGCCGAGAGTGATTGGGAGAAGGTGCTGTGGTCAGATGAGACAAAAATTGAGCTCTGTGGCATGAACTCAACTCGCCGTGTTTGGAGGAAGAGAAATGCTGCCTATGACCCAAAGAACACCGTCCCCACTGTCAAGCATGGAGGTGGAAATGTTATGTTTTGGGGGTGTTTCTCTGCTAAGGGCACAGGACTACTTCACCGCATCAATGGGAGAATGGATGGGGCCATGTACCGTACAATTCTGAGTGACAACCTCCTTCCCTCCGCCAGGGCCTTAAAATGGGTCGTGGCTGGGTCTTCCAGCACGACAATGACCCAAAACATACAGCCAAGGCAACAAAGGAGTGGCTCAGGAAGAAGCACATTAGGGTCATGGAGTGGCCTAGCCAGTCACCAGACCTTAATCCCATTGAAAACTTATGGAGGGAGCTGAAGCTGCGAGTTGCCAAGCGACAGCCCAGAACTCTTAATGATTTAGAGATGATCTGCAAAGAGGAGTGGACCAAAATTCCTCCTGACATGTGTGCAAACCTCATCATCAACTACAGAAGACGTCTGACCGCTGTGCTTGCCAACAAGGGTTTTGCCACCAAGTATTAGGTCTTGTTTGCCAGAGGGATTAAATACTTATTTCCCTCTGCAGAATGCAAATAAATTCATATACTTTCCACAATGTGATTTTCCGGATTTAATTTGTGATGTGCTATCTCTCACTGTTACCAATAACCTACCCTTCAATTATGGGCTGCTCATGTCTTTGTCAGTGGGCAAACTTACAAAATCAGCAAGGGATCAAATACTTATTTCCACCACTGTATATGGAAAAAAAAATATTTAACATCGTATAACAACTACACCATGAACCCACAAAGCATAAGAGAGATTTGCCACATGCTTGGCTGCAGATACCCAGTTTTGAATCATTCTGTATTAATAGGACAATTTTACTGAGGCAGTACTCTGAATAACGAGGCTGGGGTAAGCATTTTTTTTTAATTTCCACAGTCTGCACCCCCCAAAAGTATACTACTCGAAGGCTGTAGTTTAACCTGCTGAATATGAGACTTCTAAATGTGGTGAAATTTGGTTTCATCGTGTGAAAGTCTGAAAAGTACATTTTTTCTGGTGGGAGAAGGTGATAAGACTGTATATGCATATATGTATATGCCAATATTTTTAAAAGGGGATACAGGAAACTATAGACTGACCTCAGCGCTGGGCAAAATGGTAGAGACTATTATAAAGAACAAAATTACAGAGCATATTCAAAAGCATGGATTAATGAGACAAAGCCAACATGGATTTAGTGAAGGGAAATCTTGCCTCACCAATCTATTACATTTCTTTGAAGGGGTGAACAAACATGTGGATAAAGATGAGCCGGTCAATATTGTGTATCTGGATTTTCAAATGGCGTTTGACAAAGTACCTCATGAAAGACTCCAGAGGAAATTGGAGAGTCATGTGATGTCCTATTGTGGATTAAAAACTGTTAAAAGATAGAAAACAGAGAGCAGGGTTAAATGATCAGTATTCTCAATGAAGAAGGGTAGATAGTGGGGTTCCCCAGGGGTCTGTGCTGGGACTGCTGCTTTTAAACATATTTATAAATGATCTAGAGATGGGAGTAACTAGTGAGGTAATTAAATTTGCTGACGACACAAAGTTATTCAAAGTTGTTAAATCCGAAAAGGATTGTGAAAAATTACAAGAGGACCTTATGAGACTAGGTCTAAATGGCAGATGACGTTTAATATGAGCAAGTGCAAAGTGATGCATGTGGGAAAGAGGAACCCAAACTATAGCTACGTAATGCAAAGTTCCACATTAGGAGTCACTGACCAAGAAAAGGATCTCGGCGTCGTTGTTGATGATACGTTAAAACCCTCTGCTCAGTGTGGTGCAGCGGCTAAGAAAGCAAACAGAATGTTAGGTATTATTAGGAAAGGAATGGAAGACAAAAGTGAGGATATTATAATGCCTTTGCATTATACCACACCTCGAATATTGTGTTCAATTCTGTTCGCCGCATCTCAAAAAAGATATAGAGGGGCATTTTCAAAAGAAACGTCTAAGTCAGAATTTGGACGTTTTACGAAGACGTCCAAATTCTGAAGCGGGGAGAAGGTCATTTTCAAAAAAGATGGATGGCCATCTTTTGCGTTTGAAAATACCATGGACTTGGATTTGAATGTTTTGTGATTTGGACATTTTTGATTTTCGGCCATTTTCGAAATAAAAACGTCCAAGTCTAAAACATCCAAACTTAAGCCATTTGGACATGGGAGGAGCCAGCATTTTTAGTAGACTGGTCCCCCTGAAATGCCAGGATAGCAGTCGGGCACCCTAGGGGGCACTGCAGTGGACTTCATAAATTGCTCCCAGGTACATAGCTCCCTTACCTTGTGTGCTGAGCCCCACAAATCCCCCCCAAAACCCACTACCCACAACTGTACACCACTACCATAGCCCTTATGGGTGAAGGGGACACCTATATGTGGATAAAGTGAGTTTCTGGTGGATTTTGGAGTGCTCACAGTTTCATGCACAAGTGTAACAGCTAGTGGGGGTATGAGCCTGGGTCCATCTGTCTGAAGTGCACTGCACCTAATACTAAACTACTCCAGGGTCCTGCATGCTGCAGTGATGGACCTGAGTATGACATCTGAGGCTGGTATAGAGGCTGACAATGTTCTTCACCACACGTTTTGGGGGTGGGAGGGGGTTAGTGACCACTGGGGGAGTAATGGGAGGTCATCTCTGATTCCCTCCAGTGGTCATCTGGTCATTTGGGGCACCTTTTTCTGCTTTATTTGTAACAAATACAGGTCTAGTTCAAAACGTCCACGTTTTAGTGCTGGACGTTTTTGCTTTGTTCCATTATGGCTCAAAGACGTGCAAGTCTTAGGAATGCCCAAGTCTCGCCTTGAACACGCCTCCGATATGCCCCCTTGAGATTTGGACATCCTTCCGATGGACTTCTCAGAAAGACGTTCATAATGCGGTTTTGAATATACCGATTTGGCTTTTTGGACGTCCATCTCTTTCGAAAATGAGCCCAATAGTGGAGTGGAGGAGTGGCCTAGTGGTTAGGGTGGTGGGCTTTGGTCCTGAGGAACTGAGTTCAATTCCCACTTCAGGCACAGGCAGCTCCTTGTGACTCTGGGCAAGTCACTTAACCCTCCATTGCCCCAGGTACAAATAAGTACCTATATATAATATGTAAGCCGCATTGAGCCTGCCATGAGTGGGAAAGCGCGGGGTACAAATGTAACAAAAAAAATAAAACTAGAAAAAGTACAGAGAAGGGCAACGAAAATGATAAAGGGAATGGGACGACTTCCCTATGAGGATAGGCTGAAGCATCTAGGGCTCTTCAGTTTGGAGAAGAGATGGCTGAGGGGATATATGATAGAGGTCTATAAAATAATGACTGGTGTGGAACGGGTAGATGTGAATAGTTTGTTTACTCTTTCCAAAAATACTAGGACTAGGGGGCATGTGATGAAGCTACAAAGTAGTAAATTTAATATGAATTGGAGAAAAATTTTCTTCACTCAATGCATAATTAAACTCTGGAATTCCATGCCAGAGAATGTGGTAAAGGCGGTTAGCTTAGCAGGGTTTAAAACAGGTCTGCACAGCTTCCTAAAGGAAAAAGTCCAAAGACCATTATTACATTGACTTGGGGAAAATCCACTGCTTATTTCTGGGATAAGCAGCCTAAAATGTATTGAACCTTTTGGGGATCTTGCCAGGTATTTGTGACCTGGATTAGCCACTGTTGGAAACAGGATGCTGGGCTTGATGGACCTTTGGTCTGTCCCAGTGTGGCAATACTTATGTACTTATGGGTGTTTCATTCTTCAGAGCAGAAAGGACTGGTTGGCACTGGGTTGTTCATTTCCTTTAACCTCACAGATGCAGCTTGAAGGCCCTTAGTAGTTCCAGTCATCCTTCACAATCCCACAACAGTAGTTGACGACCACCATTATCCCCATATAGCCTTATATACACCAGTCTAGTGGAGGGGTAGCCTAGTGGTTAAAGAAATGAGCTGAGAACCATGGAAGACACAGTTCAAATCCTTCTGATGTTCCTTGTGCAATTGGGCAAATTACCTAACCCTCCATTGTCTCAGGAGCAAAACTAGATTGTAAGCCCTCTGGAAAATACCTACTGTATCTGAATATACTAGTGTTATGGTATAAGCCAATTGTCAGAATTATTTTATCAATATAAAAAGACAGCTTTTAAAAGATGTACCTTCTTTCCCTTTTTCCTTGGGAATTTCTGGTAGTAGGACTAGTTAATTACAAAGACATTTAAGAGACCAAAAGGGTACTGTGCTTCAAAGAGAAATAAAACTCTCTCTGCCCTCCCACCTAAAAAGACTGAACAAAAGCTTGACTAAGGTGGGTACCTGGACGCTCATCAGGACATCTCTGAAAACCAAAGACCCAAGAGACAGAAAGTCTGGAGAAGCCATTGAAGACAAAGAACTCAGAGGAAAAGCATAAACAGGACATTTGCTTGTCAAAGGTATACCTGCCCCTCCCATCAGCTTTCAGACATGTGCAGAAAGGAAGGACTTATAATGTGAACAGACTACATTAACCATAATGCCTTGCAAAATATCCAGGACATGCACACACCATGCTTCTCTGCTAACATTATAAAAGGCCTGGAAACAGCCCAGCTCGCTCTCTTGGAACCTGCCTCCTCTTGGGACCTGCTGCTCTCTTTGGGGTCTCCTGATGCCTTGCTCCTGAACATGTGCTCATCAATCAGCTGGACCACAGCATGCTTGTAACAAGGACTTGTAAGTTAACCTACCTGCTACTTTGTTCTATTTTATGCACAAATTCTCTGTTCTAAGATCCTTTTAAAAACCTACCTCTCGTGTGCAATTGTATATTAAATCAACCTTTTTGAAGCTAAAAATACGGTCTCTTTGTGTTCTGAGTATATGGTATCTTTTTTATATACTTAATTTATTTAATTTATTGCAATTATCACCTTTGGTGATTGGTGGAGAAATTAATATCCTAAAACTTATAAATACAGCACCTGCTCTTAAATTATAAACAGTAGCGAGTGCTCTAGAGCTCTTTCCCCCAAGATAAATCATTTCTTGTAACATGAATGTGCAGTCAGAAAATTTTCATTTCATGTCATTTATGGGAATGTTTATTTTTGGGACATTTGTTCATTAGGGGAGCTATCAGGCTTATTTTCGAAAGAGAAGGACACTCATCTTTCGACACAAATCAAGATGGGCGTCCTTCTCCCAGGGTCGCCCAAATTGGCGTAATCGAAAGCTGATTTTGGGCGTCCCTAACTGCTTTCCATCGCGGGGACGACCAAAGTTCCCAGGGGCGTGTCAGAGTTGTAGCGAAGGCAGGACTTGGGCGTGCCTAACACATGGGCGTCCTTGACCCATAATCGAAAAAAGAAGGGCGTCCCTGATGAGCACGAGAATTTACTTGGTCCTTTTTTTGTTACGACCAGGCCACGAAAAGTTGCCTGAACTGACCAGATGACCATCAGAGGGAATCGGGGATCACCTCCCCTTACTCCCCCAGTGGTCACTAACCCCCTCTCATCCTCAAAAAAATTCTTTAAAAATATTTTTTACCAGCCTCAAATGTCATACTCAGGTCCATCGCAGCAGTATGCAGGTCCCTGGAGCAGTTTTAGTGGGTGCAGTGCACTTCACCCAGGCGGACCCCGGCCCATCCCTCCCTTACCTGTTACACATGTGGTGGTAAATGTAAGCCCTCCAAAACCCACCAGAAACCCACTGTACCCACATCTAGGTGCCCCCCTTCACCCATAAGGGCTATGGTAGTGGTGTACAGTTGTGGGTAGTGGGTTTGGGGGGGGGTTGGGGGGCTCAGCACACATGATAAGGGAGCTATGCACCTGGGAGCAATTTCTGAAGTCCACTGCAGTGCCCCTAGGGTGCCCGGTTGGTGTCCTGGCATGTCAGGGGGAACAGTGCACTACGAATGCTGGCTCCTCCCACGACCAAAGGGCTTGGATTTGGTCACTTTTGAGATAGGTGTCCTCAGTTTCCATTATCGCTGAAAATCAGAAACGACCAAGTCTAAGGACAACCATCTCTAAGGTCGACCTAAATGTTGAGATTTGGGCGTCCCCGACCGTATTATCGAAACGAAAGATGGACGTCCATCTTGTTTGAATAATACAGGTTTCCCCGCCCCTTCACGGGACGTTCTGTGAGGACGTCCTCAGAAAAACTTGGGTGTCCCTTTCGATTATGCCCCTCCACGTCATCAAGATTGTGGGGCCCTTTTACTAAGCTGTGTAGGCACCTACGTGCACCCAACACATGTGAATTTTGAGTTCCCAACTGGCTACCACGTGGCCCTTGTGGTAAATTCATTTTTGGCATGCGTTCGCTACATGCACTGGAAAATATTTTTATTTTCTGGTGCACGGGCGGTAATCTGCATTTTACGCGCGTAGACTCTTACTGCCCGGTTACCGTGTGAGACCTTATCGCTAGGTTAATGGCTGGTGGTAAGGTCTCAGACCCAAAATGACGTACATCACAATGGGGTAATTCTCTATAGGTTGCGTAAAATTAGGCACTGGGATGATATGTGCTAATTATGAGTTCTATAATATCAATTGTTTGTGCACACTTGCCATTATAGAATACTAGCCAAAGTCCACAGTTATGTGCCTAACTTTAGGCATGAGCCTAGACTATCTCAAATGTAACAGTTAGGCACATATCTGCTATTATTCTAGAGCACATGCGTGTAATTTCTACACATGCAAAGCAAGCGACATCAGGAAAACACCTCTACGAAATTCCAAAAGCAACAAAAAAAGTAGAGAAAACACCACAAGTAGCAACTCTGGGAATATATATGAGGAGTATTCAGGAAAGAACACCATTATTGGCACCAGTATAGACCCGACACGGACCCATGTTTCAGCAAGTCAAACCCGCCTTCCTCAGGGGTCATGAAAACACTACAAATAAAACAATATAAAAAATATGTAACATTTAAAGCCATATATTACACCAAAGTAATACAGTAAAAGTAATAATAATCATGGTAATAAATATCTAAAACAAACTAATAGAAAACAAACAAAATCAATACAATGGACTGAAAAAACTTGCTATAGCTCCACATTAAATCAATTTACATTTACAATACAGATGCTGCCAAGGATAACCTTTTATATGTAAATCCTAATAAGTTTAACTATGACAAAAATAAATAGAAATGTACTATGTATATGTAACATGCATCACATATAAATAAACATAGTATATAAAAAGACTACCCTGGCAGATGTTAAATATTGGTACAAGCGTATAATCCTGAAGCAAAACCATATATAAATGTTGACTATAAAATAAAAATAAAAACCATATCAGGAATGTAAAATGATACTCATAAAAGAAAGAAGAAACCAAAATTAATAAAATGGTTGTAAAAAACATGGAAAGCAAATAAAAATCTAGTATGTGCTTGATACTCTAAAAACGAGCCGCAATCTCTGACACCAAGAAAGAGGTACAAAAATTAAAAGAAAATACTCATGGCTAAAAAATTATAGATTGGTAAACACTAAAAGAAGACAGAAAGACAGGCACAGGCAGCTCCTTGGGACTACTACTACTACTACTACTTAACATTTCTAGAGCGCTACTAGGGCTACGCAGCGCTGTACAATTTAACAAAGAGAGACAGTCCCTGCTCAAAGAGCTTACAATCTAATAGACAAGTGAACGGTCGGTCCGATAAGGACAGTCAAATTGGGGCAGTCTGGATTCACTGAACGGTAAGGGTTAGGTGCCGAACGCAGCATTGAAGAGGTGGGCTTTAAGCAAAGACTTGAAGACGGGCAGGGAGGGGGCTTGGCGTAAGGGTTCAGGAAGGTTGTTCCAAGCATAGGGTGAGGCGAGGCAGAATGAGCGGAGCCTGGAGTTGGCGGTGGTGGAGAAGGGTACTGAGAGGAGGGATTTATCCTGTGAACGGAGGTTACGGGCGGGAACGTAAGGGGAGATGAGGGTAGAGAGGTAGTGAGGGGCAGCAGACTGAGTGCATTTGTAGGTAAGAAGGAGAAGCTTGAATTGAATGCGGTATCTGATCGGAAGCCAGTGAAGTGACCTGAGGAGAGGGGTGATATGAGTATATCGGTTCTGGCGGAATATGAGACGTGCAGCAGAGTTCTGAACAGACTGAAGGGGGGATAGATGGCTAAGTGGGAGGCCGGTGAGGAGTAAGTTGCAGTAGTCACTTAACCCTCCATTGCCCCATGTAAGCCGCATCGAGCCTGCCATGAGTGGGAAAGTGCGGGGTACAAATGTAACAAAAATAAAATAGATACTATTGGAGATTCTACATGGAATGTTGCTACTATTGGAGATTCTACATGGAATGTTGCTATTCCACTAGCAACATTCCATGTAGAAGGCTGCGCAGGCTTCTGTTTCTGTGAGTCTGATGTCCTGCACGTACGTGCAGGACGTCAGGCTCACAGAAGCAGAAGCCTGCGCGGCCACATTGGTGATCTGCAACATTCCATGTAGAATCTCAAATAGTAGCAACAGTGGAGGAGTGGCCTAGTGGTTAGGGTGGTGGACTTTGGTCCTCAGGAACTGAGTTTGATTCCCACTTCAGGCACAGGCAGCTCCTTGTGACTCTGGGCAAGTCACTTAACCCTCCATTGCCCCAGGTACAAATAAGTACCTGTATATAATATGTAAGCCGCATTGAGCCTGTCATGAGTGGGAAAGCGCGGGGTACAAATGTAACAAAAATAAAAAAAATAAAATAAAGTGTTGTACGGATACTATCATAGCTTTGTAAGTAAAAGCATAATTGCACCAAGTGAATGTATTGAAAGAATGCTCTACTTTGAAGAAAAGCTGAAACGGCTTGGGCTCTTCAGCTTGGAGAAAAGACAGCTGAGAGGAAATATGATAGAGGTATATAAAATACTGAGTGGAGTGGAATGGGTAGACATGAATTTCTTGTTTACTCTTTCCAAAAATACTAGGACTAGGGGGCATGCAATGAAGCTACAAAGTAGTACATTTAAAACGAATCAGAGAAAATATTTCTTCATTCAGCATTATTATTATTAGGATTTATTTACTGCCTTTTTGAAGGAATTCACTCAAGGCAGTGTACAGTAAGAATAGATCAAACATGAGCAATAGGCAATTACAGCAGTCAAAATATTCAAGTAACAATACAAAGTATGGCATAGAGGAGCATAATCGAACGCAAATGCCTATCTCCATGGGCGTTTATCTCCGAGAACAGGTCCGTGAAGGGGCGGGCCGAATCGTATTTTCGAAAAAATGGACGTTTTTGAGCTGGGCGTTTGTTTTTTTTTTAGCGATAATGGAAACTAAAAACGCCCAGCTCAAAAACGTCCTAATCTGAGCCATTTGGTCGTGGGAGGGGCCACGATTCGTAGTACACTGGCCCCCCTAATATGCCAGGACACCAACTGGGCACCCTAGGTCAGTGCGGTGGACTTCAGAAAAAGCTCCCACATGCATAGCTCCCTTACCACGGGTGCTGAGATCCCAACCCCCCTCCCCCAAAACCCACTACCCACTAATGTACAACACTACCATAGCTCTTAGGGGTGAAGGGGGCACCTACATTTGGGTACAGAGGGTTTTGGAAGCCTCCCATTTACCAGCACAAGTGTTGCAGGTGGGGGGGGATAGGCCTGGGTCCACCTGGCTGAAGTGCACTGCAGTACCCACTAAAAGTGCTCCAGGGACCTGCATACACGCAGGCCTCTAGGACTTGTTGCTGCTGTATAACATTGGCACACCAGTTGACACATGAAGACTAATCTCTCCGAAAACGTCCTTTATTGGAATAAGCACGTTTACTCACAGTTAACTGCAGAGGTTGTGCCCCACTGGCAACGAGTCTCCCTGGTACTAAGATTAGCAGTAGGTCAGAGCTGGCAGAATGCTGTACAATGCCCTCTTTCAGCCACATTCAAGGGAAGAACTAAGTTGTCTAACGTGGCTAACACAGGAAAGGGAACTAAAACTGGCTTACAAAAATGGTCACTACCGCATGGACTACAACAGGAAACACAACAGGGCACACTCTGACCCAGTAGGCAGGGGGAAAGCACCATGGGAGAAGAGCCTACCAACTACCAACATCGTGAGACTGTAACACAAGCTAATGAAATCACGGAGCCCAATACCCTACACCCACCACAATGCAATGCTGATGTGACCCTGTAGTGCACCCGAGAGCCACATCTGACCCAGGGAAAGGCTGTGAGAGGATCGAACACATTCTGCTGTCATGGAGGTGGGTACGGCATTTGAGGCTGGCATACAGGCTGGGAAAAAAGTTTTTAAAGTGTTTTTTTTTTGGTGGGAGGGGGTTAGTGACCACTGGGGGAGTCTGTGGATGTCATCCCCGATTCCCTCCAGTGGTCATCTGGGCAGTTGGGGCACTTTTTGGGACTTGTTCGTGAAAAAAAAGGGTCCAAAAAAAGTGACCCAAAATCACGGTAAAAACGCCTTTTTTTCGATTATCAGCTACATACGCCCATCTCTCCTCGGCTGATAACCACGCCCCAGTCCCACTTCTGACACGCCTCTGGCACGCCCCCGTCAACTTTATTCGTTTCTGCGACGGAGTGCAGTTGGAAACACCCAAAATTGGCTTTCGATTATACCGATTTGGGCACTTTTGCGAGAAAAACACCCATCTCCCGATTTGGGTCGAAATATAGGCGTTTTTCTCTTTCGATTATAAGCTGGATAGTATACTACTTACAATGGCAACACAATACATAATAGTGCATCTAATTAAACTCTGGAATTTGTTGCTAGAGAATGTGGTAAAAGCAATGCCTAATACTTACCTCTTATCATAACATGAACAAATTCACCACCATTAACACACCAACACTGAATCTTCCAATTTCGGACACCCTACAAATTCTTGGAGTTACCATTGACCGACACCTAACACTTGAGAATCACGTGAAAAACACAACCAAGAAGATGTTCCACTCAATGTGGAAATTGAAAAGAGTAAGACCTTTCTTCCCAAGGACCGTCTTCCGCAACCTGGTACAATCAATGGTACTCAGTCATCTAGACTACTGCAACGCACTCTATGCTGGCTGCAAAGAGCATATAATCAAGAAACTTCAGACAGCTCAAAACACTGCAGCTAGACTTATATTCGGTAAAACAAAATATGAAAGTGCTAAGCCCCTACGAGAACAGCTACACTGGCTCCCACTTAAAGAACACATCACGTTCAAAATTTGTACCCTAGTTCACAAAATCATTCACGGAGATGCCCCAGCCTACATGTCAGACCTGATAGACTTACCACCCAGGAATGCTAAAAAATCATCACGCACATTCCTTAATCTTCACTTCCCCAACTCTAAAGGTCTAAAATACAAACTAATGCATCTGTCTACCTTTTCCTACCTGAGCACATAATTCTGGAATGCGCTGCCGTGCAGCTTAAAAACGATCTATGAACTAACTTTCGCAAACTATTGAAGACCCATCTCTTTAACAAGGCATACCACAAAGATCAAAAAATATGAACTCCTACACAGATATCCAGAATTGTCTTACAATATTTGCTTGTTACACTACTATCATGTTTTATCTTTATCATGTTACCCAAGATCTTTCTGTAATACTAAATGTCTATTTTCTTATGTATTTTCACCATTCATGATGTATTGTAAGCCACATTGAGCCTCCAAAGAGGTGGGAAAATGTGGGATACAAATGCAATAAATAAATAAATGGTTTAGCAGGGTTTAAAAAAGTTTTGAATAGCTTCCTAAAAGAAAAGTCCATAAACCATTATTAAAATGGACTTTGGAAAATCCACTGCTTATTTCTGGGATAAGCAGCATAAAATGTATTGTACGTTTTGGGGATCTTGCCTGGTACTTTTGACCTGGATTGGCCACTGTTGGAAACAGGATACTGGGCTTGATAGACCTTTGGTCTGTCCCAGTACGGCAACACTTATGTACTTATGTAAAACACCATTGCAGCGAGTTGAGCTGAGAGCCATATAGAGGTAGACTGACATGGGGGAGAAAACATTAGTACTGCTTAATATACGGTCGCGGTTAACCCGAGCCAAAACTTACTACCCAGGTCCTTACCCCCTTCCAGTTGCATGCCATGGATTTTAAGAGTGCAAATTGCACTCAGCTAAGAGTAAGAGTGGAGGAGTGGCCTAGTGGTTAGGTTGGTGGACTTTGGTCCTGAGGAACTGAGTTCGATTCCTGGCACAGGCAGCTCCTTGTGACTCTGGGCAAGTTACTTAATCCTCCATTGCCCCATGTAAGCCGCATTGAGCCTGCCATGAGTGGGAAAGTGTGGGGTACAAATGTAACAAAAAATAAATATGCATAACTACTAATTAGTACCAATGAGTGTCAATTAATATAAATTATTGCCAATAACTGGTTGTTAACCCCAATTAGCAGTTAATTAAGATATTAAGTTATGTGTACAACCTACACTATTCTACAACTTGCGTGTTCAAGTTTATGCACTATATATGGTGCTCAAAAATCGGCACCCAACTTTGCATACGCATCAGAGATGTACACACAAATAGATTGAATAATGAGCTCTGGAAGATCCATGATTGGGTTCTAAAAAACAATTATTAATGCTCATTGGCATTCCAAAAATTTTGCGCACACATCTTGCTGCGCTCTACTCTATAAATCATGGCACCTAATTTGATTTGTGTGAATCTGAAAAGGGGACGTGGCCAGGATGTGTAAGGGGCATTCTGCAGATTTCCACTCAGATTTATAGAATTTGCCCTAAATGTCCCTAACTTAGTTGCCGGCATTTACACATGATCTCAGTGATCATGGTGAAGAGTAAGGTACTAAGGGGTCTTTTTACTAAGGTGCACTGAAAATTGGCCTGCGCTGTTGTAGGCACATGTATTGGACACGCGCAGGCCCATTTTTCAGCGCACCTGCAAAAAAAAGACCTTTGTTTTGGCTGAAAATGGACATGCGGCCAAATAAAAATTGGTGCGCGTCCATTTTGGGCCTGAGACCTTGCTGTCATCCGTTGACTTAGCAGTAAGGTCTCATGTGTTAATTGGGTGATAATCATCAGTGCGCGCACACTGCTGATTACTGCCCAATTAGCGCCACACGGTAGAAAATAAAAAATATTTTCTGCATCGCGTATCGGACATGTGTAAAAAATGGTGTTGGATGCACGTAGGCGCCTATGTGCCTTAGTAAAAGGGCGCCTAAGAAAAAAGATAAGAGTTCAGAACTACCGCCTGGCTACTGCTTGTCTTGGGTGGTAATATCAGTTTTTATGCACGTCCATTATGTGCGCTGGAAAATATATATTTAATTTCCAGCGCGTGGCACTAACCGGTCGGTCATCAGCGTTGCACATGCGCTGATGATTACCAGCCGGTTAACGCATGAAACCATATCGCTAAGTGAATGGGTGGTGGTAAGGTCTCAGGCCCAAAATGCACGTGTGCCAATTTTCATTTTGCCGCATGTCCATTTTTCGCCCTCCCCCCCCCCGCCCCCACAAAAGGCTGTTTTTTGCAGGTGCACTGAAAAATGGACCTGCGCACGTCCAATACATGCATCATCACCGGCGCAGGCCACTTTTCTGCGCACCTTAGTAAAAGGACCCCTTAGTATCCATGGCTGACCTCTTGAGAACTGGTCTCAAATATCTAAGAGAGACAGACATTTGTGAAGATCTTAAAAAGAACGGCAGAGAATGCAGCCGAGAAACTCACATCTGTTATTATAATCTTATAATCAGAAAATAAAATATTCCTTTGTGCATTTATCTGTGATTCTTGAATGCAACATGCCTATTAAAATGGTACTCTGGTTTGAGTAGATTAAGAATTCACATGCTGATGGAATAAGTTCAGTTCCTACTTTATTTACCACCTCAGGGCTATTTGGCTCATACCCATGATATAACATTTCCCTTGTTAGCATTATTTTATATATTCTAATCTGGAACCATATCTTCCTAGTTTGCCTCCTAACATGTTCGTTAGCAAAAGCATTCCTCTCTGACCACTGCTCTCAAGTACCCAAAGAAGTTTGATATGCTTTGGGCTGTTTTCTAAAACTTTTGCAGAACTTTGAAACATACATGTGTATGTCAGCCCTACCAGGGCAAATCTTTAAGGGGTCCTTTTACTAAGTTGCGGTAAAAAGCGGCCTGCTGTAGTGCGAGCGTGCACTGGCCCATATTTTACCACGCCTAGGAAAAAAAGGCCTTTTTTCAAGGAGCCGGAAAAAGAACGCGCGTTAAAATTGAAACCAGCACATGTCCATTTTTGGCCTGAGACTTCACCGCCACCCATTGACCTAGCGGTATGGGCTCACGCACTACAGAAGCAGTGACAGGTCGTCATGTGCCGACTGCCGATTAACGCCGGAAATGCCGCACGCAGTAGGAAATAAAAAAATAATTTGTCCTGACCCTATGGGCTTGTACCATATCCAAAATTATCACCAGGAGGTGCTGTAGCCTGGCTGCATGAACATAGAGGTTACTGCCTCTTTGTAAAAGGGCCCCTAGACTAGATGCTAACATTCATACATTCACAATGCGTGTTCATATTTAAAATACTAGCATTTATGTACGGAAATGCGTACCAACAGCAGATAGAAGAACAAATCTCCACGGAAAGCACCAAGCGCAGCAACATAGCAGAGAAAGCAAAGACAAGAGGTCATTGGTACCAGCAACCCTTTATTGCACTTCTAGGTGACTCCACAGGGGCCGTGTTTTGTCAATTATGCTGCATCAGGAGTCTCTGGAAACATATAAATTACACTGCAGTAGTCCAGTCTAGATAATATTAATGCCTGGACCTATAGTCTGAAGTTACTTGGGAAGTCAGTGAAAGTGGAATGGTGGGGATTCCAGTAAAAAAAACCAAGGTAGTTGGGTTGCCTGATGGAGGGGTGACCAAGCATGTGCCATGGGTGTACTGGTGCAGGTCACGGGAGAGAGAGAGCTCTCGACTATAAGAAGTGACTTTCTATGTTTATCTATGACCTTTGGAGAGAACGGGTTACACATTTCTCTGTGTGGAAATAAATATTTTCCTTTAACCCCTAACTGGCTGTATTTGTGGAAGGCCTGCTGCACCAACTGGGCTCACACAATCACAGCGGTTTACATGAAAAATAAAAGGGGGCGATGACAATTAAGAAATTAAGACAAAACCACATACACCAAACAAAAGGGAAATACGAATGGAGAAACCTAATTTACAATTCCTGTCCAGGGCTTTTTTTGAGGGGATACCTGGGGGTATTGAGTACCGGCACCTTTTCCGTTGTCTGCTAAAATTGACCCATTGTACCCAACTTTTAATGAAAGAGCTCAGGCTCTACACACCAATTCTGCCTTGTCATAGGTTCTGTGACTGGTTGCAGGGGGCCTGGCTATTGTGGGGTGGGTCCCTCAGTGATCACCCCACCCCTGAAGGGTGGCCTGGCATTTGAGTACCGGCACCTTTTTTTGCTAGAAAAAACGCACTGCCTGTTACTGAAATGGTGTAGGAGAGAAGAGGAAAAGGTAGAAACGAAAGGAAGGATGTGAATTGGGTATGTACAGTATGTGAGCCTGGATCAAGAAATGAGTGTAAAATGACCCCATATGTTTTATCACTGGGGATTATGGACATACCTGCGTTAAAAGATATGTTTTTTGTATTTTAAGCATGAGGGTTCTATCCTGAAAATATGAGGGAGATTATTTCATCACCTGACAGTTCATCACTGAGATGCTTCTTCACCTGACAGTTCATCGATGTAGACATTTCATCACGCAACACTTCATCACATATTCAAGCTAAACGGTTTTAGGCTCAGGAGTAAGCTAAGGACGTACTTTTTTTTTACAGAAAAGGTGGTGGATACATGGAATAGTGGAGGTGGTGGAGACAAAGACCTGTATCTGATTCAAGAAAGTGTGGGACAGGCATGTGGAATCTCATAGGGAAAGGAGGAGATAGATGGCGTGGATGGGCAGACTGGGTGGGCCATTTGGCGTTTATCTATCGTCATGTTTCTATGCATTTAAATAATATGCGTGGAAAACTTACGGCTAATGGGGGATGCATACCAGCATACATCTGTGCCTGTTTTTCATGTCTAAATATGAGTCTTGCTAACGCTTTTTACTCATAAAACTAGCCGTTGAGCCCGTAAAAACGGGCTGGTATTGGGGTTTTCCTTCCTTCCTTCCTTCTTTCCTTCCTTCCCCCTCCCTCCCTCCCCGTGAGGTCACCGCCGCTACCATCCCCCCCCCCGGAGTCGCCGCCGCCGCCGCCGCCATCCCTCCACCCGGCCCGGGCCCTCTCTCTCTCCGCTACTAAACTTACACATCCATTCGCCGGAACGCAGCACGCACATCAGCTGAGCTGCCTTCGGCCCTTCCTTCTCTGCCTGTGTCCCGCCCTCCTGTGACGTAACGTCAGCGAGGGCGAGACACAGGCAGGGAAGGAAGGGCCGACGGCAGCTCAGCTGATGTGCGTGCTGCGTTCCGGCGAATGGATGTGTAAGTTTAGTAGCGGAGAGAGGGCCCGGGCCGGGTGGGGGGGGGTAACGGTAGCGGCGACCGCGGGTGGGGGGGAGCGGTATCAACCTCGGCGGCGCAGTTTCCCTCTCTGTCCCGCCCTCGTCATCACGTATTGACGCGGGGGCGGGACAGAGAGGGAAGTCTCTACTGCGCATTTGCGAGTGAGTCGGTCACTCGCCGTTTATATGTTTGATGTTCATGATGCTCTTATTTAGGCACAGGGGAACAGCGTTTTCATCATCCAACACTTCGTACATAAGTACATAAGTAATGCCACACTGGGAAAAGACCAAGGGTCCATCGAGCCCAGCATCCTGTCCACGACAGCGGCCAATCCAGGCCAAGGGCACTGGCAGGCAATTACATAGCCCATATCACAGTTGGGTTAGGAAGGATGGGAATGGGATGAGAGAAGGAAGCGAGGTAACATCTTGGAGACCTGTGTAAATGAAACATAAAAGAGAATCAGGGTTGCAGGGCTTCAGTATATGTTCAGCAAGGCTCAATTTTGGTGCAAAAGAACAGGTGCAAATGTGTGCTGGCACTTATGGTTCCCTTTGGGCACGTGTGCAAAAAAAAGCTGCAATTACTGGCATGCTACCCCCCTCCCCCCATTTGCTGCAAGTTTTCTGCGCATACAATTTGAATGCATTTAGCTTGAATTGGAGTTGAAGTGTCAAGTTATGAATTGGCTCGGTGAAGAAGTGACACAGTGATGAAGTGTCTCAGTGATGAACTGTCAGGTGATGAACACCCTCTTTGGTGCTACATTACATATGCAAATTTTAATTGATGACAAAATAGCACTAATAATTGATTTTTAGGTTCAAATATTGCTAATTGGCTCATTATTCAATTACATTGCACGTGCAAATTGAGCACACAACCAAATTTGCATGCACAATATTTTTAGAGACTTTTATAAAATTTGGGGGAATATGTCATTGGTTCCAAGTAGTTGTTTTTTTGGCAAAATTAGTGTAACATAGTAACATAGTAGATGACGGCAGAAAAAGACCTGCATGGTCCATCCAGTCTGCCCACAAGATAAATTCATATGTGTATACCTTACTTTGATTTGTACCTGTCTTTTTCAGGGCATAGACCGTATAAGTCTGCCCAGCAGGATTCCCCGCCTCCAACCACCAGTCCCGCCTACCATCACCGGCTCTGGCACAGACCGTATAAGTCTGCCCTCCACTATCCTCGCCTCCAACCACCAACCCCTCTTCCCCCCACCTGCTCCGCAAAATTAGTGGTGCTATATTTATTTATTTATTGCATTTGTATCCCACATTTTCACACCTTTTTGCAGGCTCAATGTGGCTTACAATGTATCGTTATTGGTAGATAATAGATTGGGAGATGACAGTTGTTGTTACATAAGAATAGCGTAGTCGAAGTTTAAACACTAGATAAAAGTAGAAAACAGTGCTGACAATAGGTAAGATGGAGATGACATAAAGAATAGTGTAATTGAGATTTTACGAGCAGATGTGAAGAAAAGACTGTACTGGTAATAGGTAAGGTAGCGGTATATTGCATTTATAGCAGCTGTTCTTATTGGTATGCCTTGTTGAAGAGGTGAGTCTTCAGGGATTTGCGTTCCGTAACTGGGTACTCAGGTAAGAAAAGTTTGACGACTGCATTAGTTTGTATTTTAGGCCATTGCAACTGGGGAAGTGAAGATTAAGGAAAGTGCGGGATGACCTTTTAGCGTTCCTGGGTGGCAGGTCTATCAGATCTGCCATGTAGGCTGGGGCATTTCCGTGAATGATTTTATGAACTAGGGAGCATACTTTGAACGCGATGTGCTCTTTAAGTGGAAGCCAGTGTAACTTTTCCCTTAGCAGTTTAGCACTTTCATATTTTGTTTTTCTGAATACGAGTCTGGCTGCGTTGTTCTGAGCTATGTCTGCTACAACGTCCAAATATTTGGTGAATCCTTATGGTATAACTCCCAGAGCTCCAATTAAATTGATATTACATTCAATTTTTAAAATCCATAATCTTCTGAATTGAATAACAATAGTTCTGTAGTTTTCTTATCTCCTTTCTCTTTCTGGAAATATATTGCAGGGACAAATTGTTTACTGGCAGCCAGGAGGTCTGAATGGTATTTCTGGGAGGTTTGGGCAGTGGATGAGGTGCTATGAAAGCCTTGTGTAAACTGTCTTGTCCTGGAATAGGATCCATTGGAAGGGGGAGTGTATTTGGGAGTGTATTGACCACGATACCACAGTCACTTGCCTTAACTGCCTAACAAGCTTGGTTTGGGGCTTTGAGAACCATCATAAGTGTTGTAGAGTTTTAAATATTCTGGGCAGCCTGGATAGGGGACATATTGGCCTTTATCTGCCTTCATTTACCACGTTGCTGTGTATTTCTCCGGTCCTCATTACACTTTTCAAATGTTGGTGCAAACATCTAGTAGCCATGAAGTGACCTGAATGCTCTTCGGACACTCAGCTTCTACAACCTTGTGTTATGCTGGTACAACCAATACCAAGTATCACAACAACCGCTCAGAATTCACTTATCCAACATTAGAGCTTCAAACACATCAAAGTACATAAGCCCTATCTTAGATATGTCGCAACAAACTCAAAGGTGAATGAATTACCTGAGCCCATAAGCCAGGCCCCCTCCCTGCCCATCTTCAAAGCCTTGCTCAAAACCCACCTCTTCAATGTCGCCTTCGGCACCTAACCATCATACCTCTATTCAGGAAACCTGGACTGCCCCTACTTGACATTTCGCCCTTTAGATTGTAAGCTCCTTGGAGCAGGGACTGTCCTTTATGTCAATTTATGTTAATCTGTACAGCGCTGCGTAACCCTAGTAGCGCTCTAGAAATGTTAAGTAGTAGTAGTAGTAGTAGTAATCTGCATATGCCTATCTTTCGATATTTTTCCATTTGTTTTTCATCACTTCCAGCATCTTCTGGAAGTTACTATACAGTTTTCTTTTCAATAACTGTAGTATCTGGCATACTAGGTTCAACATGTCTATCTTTCTTTATCTTAAAAAACCCACAAGGTTTTGACCTTATATTTCCTAAGACCTTTCCAATCGCGTGATCCCAGTAGGTTTGGCTGATAGCAAAGTCATATTTTCTATACACATTCTAATATCTGATCTTTGCAACACTATCATGGCTGATTTTTTTTACAGTTACTAATAAGGTGATAAAAGTTTCATTCCTTGGTTTTATGCAGCTGGCATTTGTTATCTGAAACATGCCCAATTTTGGCTTTGACGGTTTTTGTTGAGCTGTCTGATTGTTCTATCAGTTGTTTTTTTTAATTGCTCCAGATTTTAACCACTGCCATGTCAGATTCTGATCTGCTGGGTCAGTTTGTCTCTTGGAAGCTAAAGTTCAAGGTGAATAGACCCTTTAGGGATGGTTCCCTAGACACAGAATGGGACACATGCCTTAAATGGATTTCACTGCAAAATTCATCTTACAGATTAAAAAAAAAAAAAAATCAGAAAAGCTGAGGGCTAGGTCTAGAGTAATGATGGCACAGAGGCAGCATTCTGACCTAGAACTTCTGAGGTCATAGCTGTTGTCCAGGGAGACTCAGCTTGTCCTGCTGCTCATTCCATTTATTGGTTTCAGAGCGAGAGTAGGATCTGTATCTTTCTCTAGCTATAGTCGGCATTGAGTGCCTGTGATTTTTTACATTTTAGTCCAGCAGAGATAGTTCTCTGAGGACACCCTGGAAAGGGAATATTACCATATATAAGACCCGAATTCAATTGAATCTCTCTGGGTAAGTGAACGTTTGCTCTGTTCTTTGGTGACTTAAAACATTGGGATAGAAGATAATTTGTACATTTATTGAGAAAAACAGTTTGAATTTCTTTTAAAAAACAAACTTTATTAACTTGTTTAAATAGTATAAACCTCTTTTCCCCATAGTTTTAAACCTAAGACTTTCTTTCTTCCAGAGGCTTGTGTTCTGTCCTCTGACAGCCTCGCACTAGTTTATAACATGATCCTAAAATGTGTGTAATGCTTCTACTGTTATTCTCATTTCTAAGGACTATCATTGCTGCAGATCTCACTCTGCAAAGATACTTGAGCAAGGCATTGTGTGTAATGTAGTTCACAAGCAATACAACCACACTTGCTTGGCTGTATAAGAACTGTTACCACTGGTTGTGAGGCTGCCCAGACCTCCTCTCTCTCTCTCTCTCTTCCAAGCTTGGCTCTTTTGTCTTCCTGCTATCATTTCCTGGTCATTCTTACTATCTCTGTCCTGGTAATCAATAGAAATCAAACAAAATAAAACATGGAAAAGAAAATAAAATGATACCTTTTTTTATTGGACATAACTTAATACATTTCTTGATTAGCTTTCGAAGGTTGCCCTTCTTCGTCAGATTGGAAATAAGCAAATGTGCTAGCTGACAGTATATATAAGTGAAGCATCCAAGCCTTTCATTGACAGCCTAACAAGGTGGGTAGGAGGTATGCATGGGGACATCAAAGCATTCAATTGATAGTGTAACAGGATGGGCGTGGGTAGGTGGGGGGAGGGTGATAAACAGAGAAATACAACTTTATGGTTTATAATGGGCTAGAAAACCCAGATCCTTGTTAAGTCCTGTCTGTTGGGTGTCAAAATATTCAATCATTCTGACTTCAAAGGTCATACGTTATCTTTCAGGATTCTTACTATTGTATTGAAGGAAGAGTAAAATTGTTTCAGAGTTTCTTCACTCTCCGTCCAAATCATAAAAATGCCATCGATGTACCGGTAGTATTTTAGAGGTTTGGTCTGGTGTGTATTCAGAAATGTCTCTTCCAGCTCAGCCATAAAAAGGTTGGCATACTAGGGTGCTGTCCTGGTGCCCATCGCAGTGCCCATTATTTATAGATAGATATCATTGCTAAAATGGAAGTAGTTGTGAGTTAAACTAAATTTTATTAATTTTGTAGTAGTTTCTGGTGAGTATTGATGGTCCAGTGTGGATATTTTTAGGAGTCTCCCACATGCAGCTATGCCATCCGCATGTGGAATGTTGCTGTATAGTGATTCTACATCCATCGTGACCAGAAGGGTGTTAGGTGGTAGTTGCTTGATATTTTTCAATTTATTCAGAAAGTCTGTGGTGTCTTGTATGAAGCTGTTAGTTTTGTGCACAAGAGGTTTCAGAATTCTCTCTATGAGTCCAGATATTTCCTCTGTGAGTGTGCCAATACCTGATATGATTGGCCTGCCCGGGTTTCCAGGTTTGTGGATTTTGGGTAGCATGTAGAATGTGCCCACAGACGGTTGGTTTGGTATGAGTTTCTTCAGGTGTGGCTGTACTTGTTTAGGAAATGTTCTGATAAGGTCTTTTAGCTGCTTTGTATAATCCTGTTTGGGGTCCTCAGTTAGTTTCCTGTAGTATGTATTGTCTGAGAGCTGTCTGTGCCCTTCTTCAATGTATTTTTGTGTGTCCATAATTACCACTGTGTCTCCTTTGTCTGCGGGTTTGATGGTAATGCGTTTGTTAGTTTATCTTTGTCCTGAAAGGTCAGCCAGGTATGACCTTTCCCTCCAATCGAGAGCTGTCCTCTTGCACCTCACTTGCCACCCGATGGCAGGCTCTGTCCCTATTGGTCTTTACCTGCCCCTCCCTGAGCCTGTGTGAGGCTTCAAGTCCTCTTTGTCCCCCCACCATAAGGCATTTCACCATCTTGCTAGAGACATGGGGCATGCACCATCTTGGCCCAGACAGCTATGTCCTGCTGAAACTCCCTGCAACAAACTTGGTTTTTTACCTTGAAAATATCTCCTCCTTAATGAGATATCGCACATTCCAGTCACCTAGCTTTGAACCATTTCTACCTGTTCAACTATCTTTCTCCGCTGCAATAAAGCTACCTCTCCTCAGATCTCCACCTCCAACAGCTCCCAGAACTGAGGCAGCACTTATAACCATCTGACTGTAAGTAAATTATCTGTGATTTATTCAAATAAAAGAGGCTTCATAAAAATAATAGAGACTCCAGGTGTGACTGGTGTGCCAAGGTTATACTCTAAGAAATCATGACTTTACAGTATGAGACTATCCAGCTTATAATTGAAAGACAAAAACGCCTATATTGCGACCTAAATCGGGAGATAGGCGTTTATCTCCCAAAAACGAATAACGCGGTATAATCGAAAGCCGAACTTGGACGTTTTCAACTGCACTCCATCACGGAAGCGTACAAAGTTGATGGGGGCGTGTTGGAGGCGTGGTGAAGGCGGGACTGGGGCATGGTTATCACCCGAACAGAGATGGGCGCTTTTCGCCAATAATGGAAAAAAAGTATGCGTTTGTAGCTAGAATTTAGGGCACTTTTCCTGGACCCTGTTTTTTCACGAATAAGGCCCCAAAAAGTGCCCTGAATGACCAGATTACCACCAGAGGGAATTGGGGATGACCTCCCCTGACTCCCCCAGTGATCACTAACCTCCTCCCACCACAAAAAATGATGTTTCACAACTTTTTATTTTCACCCTCAAATGTCATACCCACCTCCCTGGCAGCAGTATGCAGGTCCCTGGAGCAGTTGTTAGGGGGTGCAGTGGACTTCAGGCAGGTGGACCCAGGCCCATCCCCCCCCCCCACTGTTACAATTGTGCTGCTTAATGCTTAGTCGTCCAACCCCCCCAAACCCATTGTACCCACATGTAGGTGCCCCCCTTTACCCCTTAGAGCTATAGTAATGGTGTAGACTTGTGGGCAGTGGGTTTTGATGGGGATTTGGGGGGCTCAACACACAAGGGAAGGGTGCTATGCACCTGGGAGCTCTTTTACCTTTTTTTTTGTTTTTGTAAAAGTGCCCCCTAGGGTGCCCAGTTGGTGTCCTGGCATGTGAGGGGGACCAGTGCACTACGATTCCTGGCCCCTCCCACGAACAAATGCCTTGGATTTATTCATTTTTGAGCTGGGCATTTTCATTTTCCATTATCACTGAAAAACAAAAATGCCCAGCTCACAAATTGTCGAATAAAACATGGACGTCTATTTTTTTCGAAAATACAGTTCGGTCCACCCCTTCACGGACCCGTTCTCGGAGATAAACGCCCATGGAGATAGACGTTTTCGTTCAATTATGCCCCTCCACGAGAGTCTTAACAGCTTACAGTCACTGGTCAGTTATCAACAATCAATCTTCCACTACGAACTCACAGGTCACATTAGGAACAGAGATTCCAGAAACTTCCATATTATATCAAATAGGGCAAGTGTTTGGTGTTCTACTATCTAATACTTTCAGGTTCCGGGAGAAAATATAAGCATAAATAAATACAATTGTATCAATTATAGAAGATCAGGTATCTTATGTGATTTATTTAGCATTTGCTTCTCAGCAACTATAAAATTGTTAAAGCCAATCATTTACAACTCCCTCTGGTTCTCTTAATTGGATTAATTTGCTACAAATTAAGTGTTTTGCAGACAAGTCCTAAACTTCTCTTTCCTTTTCAGGAGCAGAGGAAGCATAAGGCGTGGGTAATTATAATAAATTTTTAAATTACCGGAAAAGTTTTTTTTTAAACTGTGAGACTACTGCTAGGGGTTATCACTGGCATTTTTGAACCTCAAGCCAGAAGGGGGCAGGAGCCTAGGGGGACAGCTCTCACCATAGACCACTAGATGCTAGGAATCACCTCTTCGGGGGGTTGGGAAGCAGAGTGGGGGGGATAGGATCAGGGATCCAGGAGGATTAGAACTAGGGAGGTTGTAGCAGCAGGTACCCGCAGAGATAAATCAGCCTTCTGTATAGTTCTATCTGGACACAAAGGTGCCAGCTTCTCCTCGACTCAGCTTGCACAATCTGAGCCGATATTCTGTAGCACTGCCCGGTTAACTGCTGCTAAATATCAGCAGCCAACCTGCTCAGTGGAGTGTAAGTGAGTGCAAAATACGTTTAACTGCTATATAAACTCTCTCTAATATTTTATCCAGCAATATATATTTCTAACAAACATTTCATTTCCTGGGCTATATGTGACCATTTCTGGGAAAACATGATGAAAGATTCATGTTATCCCAGAAGAGGTCACCTATTTCATTTTAAAAGATGTAAGTACTTAAGGCTTCATCTACATCTATTCACTCGAAAATGCTTGAAATAATGTTTGTAATCTGTTTTATTATATACAGAATAAGAAGATTATGCAGAGAAATACGCTCCTGCTTTAGATGTTGTTCTAGCGAGACTTCCACTTAATGAGCCCTGCACCATCTGTTCCATCAAGACATCCTCTTCATGAGCCCTGCACCATCTGTTTCATCGAGACATCATGACCCTGCACCATCTGTTCCATCGAGACATCCTCTTCATGAGCCATGCACCATCTATTCCATCGAGACATCATGAGCCCTGCACCATCTGTTCTATCAACACATCATCTTCATGAGCCCTGCACCATCTGTTTCATTGAGACTTCATTAGCCCTGCACCACCTGTTCCTTCAAGACATCATGAGCCCTGCACCATCTGTTCCATCAAGACATCATGAGCCCTGCACCATCTGTTCCATCAAGACATCATCTTTGTAAGCCCTGCATAATCTGTTCCATCCAGACATCCTCTTCATGAGCCCTGCACCATCTATTCCATCGAGACATCATGAGCCCTTCGCCATCTGTTCCATCAACACATCCTCTTCATGAGCCCTGCACCATCTGTTTCATTGAGACATCATGAGCACTGCACCACCTGTTCCTTCAAGACATCCTCTTCGTTAGCCCTGCACCATCTGTTCTATCAAGACATCCTCTTCATGAGCCCTGCACCATCTGTTCCATCGAGACATCCTCTTCGTAAGCCCTGCACCATCTGCTGCAGTGAAACATGCTCTTAATGAGCCCTGCACCATCTGTTCAATCAAGACATCCTCTTCATGAGCCCTGCACCATCTGTTCCATCGAGACATCCTCATCATGAGCCCTGCACCATCTGTTCAATCAAGACATCATCTTTGTAAGCCCTGCACAATCTGTTCCATCCAGACATCCTCTTCATGAGCCCTGCACCATCTATTCCATCGAGAAATCATGAGCCCTGCGCCATCTGTTCCATCAACACATCCTCTTCATGAGCCCTGCACCATCTGTTTCATTGAGACATCATGAGCCCTGCATCACCTGTTCCTTCAAGACATCCTTTTCGTTAGCCCTGCACCATCTGTTCCATCAAGACATCCTCTTCATGAGCCCTGCACCATCTGTTCCATCGAGACATCCTCTTCGTAAGCCCTGCACCATCTGCTCCAGCGAAACATGCTCTTAATGAGCCCTGCACCATCTGTTCAATCAAGACATCCTCTTCATGAGCCCTGCACTATCTGTTCCATCGAGACATCATCTTCATAAGCCCTGCACCATCTGTTCCATCGAGACATCATAAGCCCTGCACCATCTGTTCTATTGAGACATCATGACCCCTGCACCATCTGTTCCATCAAGACATCCTCTTCATGAGCCCTGCACCATCTGTTCCATCGAGACATGGTCAGGGTCAGGGTCATGGTTAGAGTCAGGGTTAGGGTCAGGGTCAGGATTAGGGTTGGGTTTAGGGGTTAATGGTTAGGGTTAAGGTTAGGGTTGGGGTTAGGGTTAGGGGTTAGGGTTGGGTTAGGGTTAGGTTTAGGGGTTAGGGTTAGGGCTAGGGGGTAAGGGTTAGAGGGTTAGGTTTAGAGGGTTAGGACTTAGGGTTAGGGGTAGGGTTAGGGTTAGGGTTGGGGGGTTAGTGGGTTAGGGGTTAGGGGTTAGGGTTAGGAGTTAAGGTTAGGGTTAGGGTAGGGGTTAGGGTTATGTTTAGGGTTTAAGGGTTAGTGTTAGATTTAGGGGTTAGGGGCAGGGTTAGGTTGGGTTAGAGGGTAAGGGTTAGGGTTAGAGGGTTAGGTTTAGAGGGTTAGGGTCAGGGTTAGGGGTTAGTGGTTACGGTTGGAGTAGGGGTAGGGTTAGGGGTAGGGTTAGGGTTAGGGTCTGGGTTAGGGTTAGGGTCAGTTTGAGGGTCAGGGTTATGGTTAGGGTTAGGGTTAGGGTTAGGGTTAGGGTTAGGGTTAGGGTTAGGGTTAGGGTTAGGGTTAGGGTTAGGGTTAGGGTTAGGGTTAGGGTTAGGGTTAGGGTTAGGGTTAGGGTTAGGGTTAGGTTAGGGTTAGGGTTAGGGTTAGGGTTAGGGTTAGGGTTAGGGTAGGGTTAGGGTTAGGGTTAGGGTTAGGGTTAGGGTTAGGGTTAGGGTTAGGGTTAGGGTTAGGGTTAGGGTTAGGGTTAGGGTTAGGGTTAGGGTTAGGGTTAGGGTTAGGGTTAGGGTTAGGGTTAGGGTTAGGGTTAGGGTTAGGGTTAGGGTTAGGGTTAGGGTTAGGGTTAGGGTTAGGGTTAGGGTTAGGGTTAGGGTTAGGGTTAGGGTTAGGGTTAGGGTTAGGGTTAGGGTTAGGGTTAGGGTTAGGGTTAGGGTTAGGGTTAGGGTTAGGGTTAGGGTTAGGTTAGGGTTAGGGTTAGGGTTAGGGTTAGGGTTAGGGTTAGGGTTAGGGTTAGGGTTAGGGTTAGGGTTAGGGTTAGGGTTAGGGTTAGGGTTAGGGTTAGGGTTAGGGTTAGGGTTAGGGTTAGGGTTAGGGTTAGGGTTAGGGTTAGGGTTAGGGTTAGGGTTAGGGTTAGGGTTAGGGTTAGGGTTAGGGTTAGGGTTAGGGTTAGGGTTAGGGTTAGGGTTAGGGTTAGGGTTAGGGTTAGGGTTAGGGTTAGGGTTAGGGTTAGGGTTAGGGTTAGGGTTAGGGTTAGGGTTAGGGTTAGGGTTAGGGTTAGGGTTAGGGTTAGGGTTAGGGTTAGGGTTAGGGTTAGGGTTAGGGTTAGGGTTAGGGTTAGGGTTAGGGTTAGGGTTAGGGTTAGGGTTAGGGTTAGGGTTAGGGTTAGGGTTAGGTTAGGGTTAGGGTTAGGGTTAGGGTTAGGGTTAGGGTTAGGGTTAGGGTTAGGGTTAGGGTTAGGGTTAGGGTTAGGGTTAGGGTTAGGGTTAGGGTTAGGGTTAGGGGTAGGGTTAGGGTTAGGATTGGGGGGTTAGTGGGTTAGGGTTAGGGTTAGGGGTTAGGGTTAGGGTTAGGGTAGGGTTAGGGTTAGGGGTTAGGGTTATGTTTAGGGTTTAAGGGTTAGTGTTAGATTTAGGGTTAGGGTTAGGGTTAGGGTTAGGTTTAGAGGGTTAGGGTCAGGGTTAGGGGTTAGGGTAGGGGTAGGGTTAGGGGTGGGGTTAGGGTCAGGGTTAGGGTCTGGGTTAGGGTTAGGTTGAGGGTTAGGGTTAGGGTTAGAGTTAAGGTCAGGGTTAGGGTAAGGGTTAGAGGGTTAGGGTCAGGGTTAGGGTTAGGGGTAGGGGTAGGGTTAGAGGTAGGGCTAGGGGTAGGGTAGGGTTAGGGTTAGGGTCTGGGTTAGGGTCTGGGTTAGGGTCAGGGTTAGGTTTAGGGTCAGGCCCCGGTCCCCCTCTGCGCCTCCGTCCACCTCTGCGCCCCCCCACCCAAATTGCAGTGCTGGTTATAGCCGGGGAGAGAGCCTGGGGGGGGGGGGGGGGGTGGCAATGCATTACTCCTGGAAAAAAAATTAAATGATCCCAGGTTCCAATCTAATTCATGTTTAATGTGCGATAAAATGCCATAAATAAGTAAGAAAATATAAACTTTTAATGTTGAGCACCTGATTCTCAAAGTGAACATATTCCAAACACTATAATTAAAATAAAATGATTTTTTTTTCTACCTTTGTTGTCTGGTGACTGTTTTCCTGATCATGCTGGCCCAGTATCTGATTCTGCTGCTGTCTGTCCTCTTAACTCCATTTCCAGGGCTTCCTTTCCATTTATTTCTTTCCTTTCCTCCTTTTGTTCTTCATTTCTGGTCCTCAGCTTCTGCCTATTTTCTTCATCCATGTGCAGTTTTTCTCCTCTCTTCCTTTTCCCTAATCTCATCTCCTTCCTCACTTTTCCCTCCCCTCCATCCATGTCCAGCATTTCTTCTCTCTCCCCTCCTCTCCCCTGCACTCCATCCACCCATGTCCAGTGACCCTTCTCTCCCCCTGCCCTCCATCCACCCCATGTCCAGTGACCCTTCTCTTCCCCTGCCCTGCATGCACCCATACCCAGCGACCCTCCTTTCCCCTGCCCTCCATCCACCCATGTCCAGCAGTGACCCTCCTCTCCCCTGCCCTGCATGCACCCATACCCAGCGACCCTTCTCTCCCCTGCCCTGCATGCACCCATACCCAGTGACCCTCCTTTCCCCTGCCCTGCATGCACCCATGTCCAGCAGTGACCCTCCTCTCCCCTGCCCTGCATGCACCCATACCCAGCGACCCTTCTCTCCCCTGCCACCCCTTCCCAAGTTGTTTGGCGAATTCTCCTCCCTCCCTCCTCCCGCCTCCCTCCCTCCGGATCCGGTCCCTCACATCACTGATCTGACTCTTCAAATTGTTCGGGGCAGGCAATCTTTCCTGCCCGCTGCCAGCGCTGACTCTCCCCCGCTGGCGCTGCTGGTTTGCACTTCAAAATGGCCGCCGAGACTTACAAGGGCGGCCTCCAAGACTTCAGCAGAAGTCTCGCGAGGCTGCCTCTGGAAGTCTCGGCAGCCATTTTTAAAGCGCGAACCGGCAGCGCCAGCGGGCGAGAGTCAGCGCTGGCAGCGGGCAGGCAAGACTGCCTGCCCCGAAGAATTCGAAGAGTCAGGTCGGTGACATGAGGGACCGGATCCAGAGGGAGGGAGGGAGGAGAGCCGGCTCGTGCGTTTCAACAACCGGCTCGCAAGTCGGAAGCAAAGTTAACAACCGGCTCTTGCGAGCTGGTGCGAGCCGGCTCCTGCACCTATCTCCTATATTTTAGGGTAAATTTAATCTGTCTATGTCACTTCTTGGATGAAGTAAATGCTTTATGGTTATTGATTTCCTTGTTTTCCAGGCAAGATTGTCCAATCGAGCTTTTGTTTAGAGTACTGAATTACAGGAACTACATTTGTTCCATTTAGCATTGATCTTATAATTTTCTGCTGTAAGTATTTCTAGTTTGAGCTAGTACTCTCTTTGATTTGATTGTTTGGAAGATCAGAAGCTTTTATTAATCCCAAGAATTGTACCCATTGTTCCCTCTAAGCTGAGCAGGAGTCCTCCGCCTAAAGTCCTGCCAGTGGGGGGCGCTGTCTCACTATCACATTTTCAATAGCAAGGGACAGACAAGCTCTGCAGGACTTCAGGGAAACCTGCCTGTCCCTAGTGATTGAAAACATAATATCAAAGCACAACCCTAGTGACCTAGTGATTAGAACACTAGTCTTGCAATCCAGAGGTGGCCGGTTCAAATCCCACTGCTGCTCCTTGTGATCTTGGGCAAGTCACTTAAACACTGCATTGCCTCAGTTATAAACTTAAATTGTGAGCCCTCCTGCAACAGAGAAATATCCAGAATACCTGAATGTAGCTCACCTTGAGCTGCTACTGAAAAAGGTGTGAACAAAATCTAAATAAATACAGCAATGCAATTGGAGAACTCTCACTCATCTTAGAGGGAACAGTGCTCGTACCCTTCTTCTGACTCTAGTTTGATATTTCTACTGATTAGCAAAGTTGCACATTTGTTTGGGCAAAATTCTATTCATACGTCCTCACTAAAAATGTGAGGAGTCCGTTTCTGCAAAGTCAGTAAAGAGTCAGTTTCAGCTTTTGATTTTTCATATATTTTTAAGTCATCCGTCTATAATAAATGGGTAATTTTTGAATTTTTTTTTTGAAATTTTATATCCATGGTTTAAAAAAATATATTTTTATTAACAAGAGAAAGACACAACTATAACACGGTACAAACATCTTAAGCAAAGTAAGTGCCAGTTATATGAGTGATTTAATTAATACTGGCTATGGACGATAGACCTCAATCTTATTGGCTTGTCTGTGCCCTGTGGTAGAAATCCATGTTTTGTTTTATTCAGGATGATTGTGAGCGGGATCATTGCCAATACAAACAGTAGAGGTGGCTCTGGGCAAGTCACTTAACCCTCCACTGCCTGCCGCATTGAGCCTGCCATGAGTGGGAAAGCGCGGGGTACAAATGTAATAAAAATAAAAAAAATAATGAATCACTGTGGTATATTCCTCATCTGATCCTTACTTCTCCTAGCTCTCCATCATTTATTATAAGATTTGTTTTCCACGTAACCATTGACACTTCCAAGAATCTTTTAATATTTTTGCTTCTGCCAAAAATTTCCAAACATTCTGTAATCCAGCTAGGTGGAAGTGAATTGAATGTCTTTTTGTAGTCAATGTCAATCCAAGCAATAAAAGGATTTGTTCTCCTTCTTTCTGAATTCACAGGACAAATCCCTCCTCTCAGTACCCTTCTCCACCACCGCCAACTCCAGGCTCCGCTCATTCTGCCTCGCCTCACCCTATGCTTGGAACAGCCTTCCCGAGCCCTTACGCCAAGCCCCCTCCCTGCCCATCTTCAAGTCTTTGCTTAAAACCCACCTCTTCAATGCTGCGTTCGGCACCTAACTCTTACCGTTCAGGAAATCCAGACTGCCCCAATTTGACTGCTCCTATCGGACCGACTGTTCACTTGTCTTTTAGATTGTAAGCTCTTTGAGCAGGGACTGTCCCTCTATGTTAAATTGTACAGCGCTGCGTAACCCTAGTTGCGCTTTAGAAATGTTAAATAGTAGTAGTAGTAGTAGTAGCATTTTGTCAGTTAGCAACTGATCCTTTATGCCATGTGATTTTTCGAACGTTCTTTTTGGTTCTGCTAGGAAAACATCATTTTCTTTTAGGTAGACATATATTTGGTTAGCTAGAGTTCCAGCGAAGAGTTTGAATGTTGTTGGCAAGCAAGATATTGGCCTGTAGTTGTGAGGAATAATGTCTTTTCCTTTAATTTTTTGTATTAGATAAGTTCTTATGATTGTTATCCATTCTTCATTTCTTGCTGTTTGTAGAAAGTTGTCCAACAGCATGGAGTATAAGCTGACTTTCTCAAATAGAGGTACCCAAAAGCAGAGTGTATTGGTTCCTTAGAGTCTCCTTGATATTTTTACTGTTATGGTTTCTTTCCTTTATCCTCGAAGTTCCTGAGGTCAGCTCATAGCTTCTTGACTTCCAAGTTGGATTTTCCACTTGGGGGTCGTCTGTTTTGCTTTTACAACACCATACTCTAATCCAGTACACACTACCTCCTCAGTATTCCAGCTTCTGAAAGAGGCTTCTTTTAGCTTATCCTTTCAGCTTGAGGGTCTAACTGCTGCTTCATACCTTAATTAAACAGCCTGCAGAGGGGTGGGTAAATCCTCTGTCTTTCACATTCATTTCACACTGGACACAAACTCAAAAATCAAAGCAGCCTTCACACAAATACTGAGCCTTAGACACATACACACACTACTTCCCTTAACAATTCCAGACAAATCCACCACACATTCTCTAGGGGTGTCTCACCTATTTAAGGACAGGTAGTACCATTGAAGCCATCCCAGGAGGACATTGTATGGTATATACCTCCTCTCTGTTCTGACTTGGTATGGTCCTAAATGCAAGAGGATACTGGGCTAGTGAAGCCCTGAATGTCCTGAAAGGATGCTCACAAAAGCATGATATATACTTTTCTGCTAGTCAATATTCGATTTTCATTACATTGGCTTCTGATTAAAGCCAGGATTGCCTTCAAATTATGTGTCTGTGCATTCCAAATTATCTATGGTATGGTCCCTGACTATATGCTCCCTTTGATTCACCTTCTTACATGCAATTCCATCCCTTGATCCAGAGAATTCCTAATTCTCCATTATCCTAATTGTAAAAAAATTGTTTACAGAACAGTCCTTTGCTGACTTCTCCTATCAATGTACTAATTGGTGGAATCTTCTTCTAGGGGCTGTTAGATCTGTACATGATTACGGATGCTTTCAGAAACTATTAAAAACTTTTCTTTTTAAAAAGTTCCTGCAATAAGATAATGGAAGACAGGAATAACCACTTTTATGCAAAATTCTGTTTCAAACTGTAGCCTGAATAGCTGCTTATAATTTGATGTTTGTTACACAATACAACTTTGTAAAATAACTCATAAACTAATTTTTGTATGGTTTTGCATGGCCATAAATAGAAGATTTACTCAACATTTTTCCTTTATCAGAAGATTTGGAACCATAGTATGTATGTACTAAATTCTCTGGATTGTAAGCCAAATTGAACATGAACTCTGTTTGGGATAATGCGGGATACAAATGTCATTTTAAATAAAATAAATATATACATAAATAACAGGTCACTTACACATAAATGACAGGAATACCACCATTTATGCACATTCTTATGGCTGATGTACTCCTTACATGCCCAACTACTAAATCTACACTAGCACATAGAGAGCCCTATTTTAGAAAGGGCATGGAGTGTGGAATTCAGACGTCCAGGTAGGAATGTGAAGGATTTCCAGAGTATTTTACAAAAGGCTGAGCCAAAGGAAATAGGAAGATTTGCTATACTGTCTTTCTATAGTAACAGAGTGGTTTACAATTTGTACATGGGCAATGGAGGGCTAAGGGACTTTCCCAGAGTCATAAGGAGCTGCAGTGCTAATTGAACCTGGTTCTCAGGCCACTGCACTAACCTCTAGGTTACTCTTTCACTTCATATGTAGACCCTTTTGTAAAATAAGTACTGGTCTCTACATTTATGGCTCCCCTCTGCCAGTGGGAGCCGCAATTTTAAAATGATGCGCATGGGGAAACAAATGACCCATTCTCCTGCCCCTCCCCACACACGTGTGTGTTCAAAGTGCATCTCAGAACGAAGACTAGGAGTGGCCTAGTGGTTAGGGTGGTGGACTTTGGTCCTGAGGAACTGAGTTCAATTCCCTGCACAGGCAGCTCCTTGTGACTCTGGGCAAGTCACTTCACCCTCCATTGCCTGCCGCATTGAGCCTGCCATGAGTGGGAAAGTACAGGGTACAAATGTAACAAAAAAAAAAAAAAAAGCATCACCCCTAGTAGATTCCCTTTCCATCCCAATCCCCATCTTTGGTTTTACTGGAGTCCCTCTTGTCTAGTGGGATTAGGAATGACCTCACGTTACTCCTGCTTTAAAAGTCCTATATTCCACAATGACTGCTGTGACCCCCCCTACTGGTAATCTTACAGTAATACCATTAGGGATCAGGTTGCCAAACACAGGACAGTTTTTCAAAATGATCTTTGTTTTGTTAATGATTTTTAGTTTTATTGCTGTTTTCAAGGTTTAATTGCTGCAGAACTACTATCAGTCAACCCCAAAGACATCAGCTATCTCTTTAAGAGGGTCTTTACAAAGATGCGCTAGCGTTTTTATCACGCGCTAATGATTAGCATGCCCTAAATGCTAGAGATGCCCATAGGAATATATGTCACCTTAGCCAAATCCTAAACAAATGATATTTTCAGAAGCCTACGTATCAATGTCGAACTATTTCCAAAGAGCTTTAAGTATTTAGAGTCATACTTTAAAGCAAAGTGATGTTTATCGTTAAAAATAAGTGCATTTGAAGACAAGGTAATCGGGTGAGCCAATGAAGAGCTGGGTGCTGGATACATTGCTTCTCGCAGGTATTAGCAATGAGCACCGCTGAGGCTCCCGAAAGTTAATTGAAATAATAAAAGTACAAGTGGAAGAGCTAAGAATAACGTGTGGTGAAATTCAAGTGTTGGGTTTGGAGCTGTTTGGAAATAGAAGATATGGCCATCTCTAACGTTTAATGCACACTTATTTTTAGCGTGCACTAAAAATGGGGAAAAGGGTTCCTAAATGCGGGAGTTGGGTGAGTTCTCTAGGGAATCAGTTTATCTAAGCTGTAACTGCTCCTGGTAAGTGTCTTCTTTGTTTTTTTTTAGTGATACCTAGTTTTACAGCACTTTTTACTTTTAGGCAGTGCGTTTTTTCTAGCAAAAAAGGTGACGGTACTCAAGTGCTAGGCTACCCTTCAGGGGTGGGGTGATCACTGAGGGACTCATCCCACAATAGCCAGGCTCCCTGCAACCAGTCACAGAATCTATGACAAGGCAGAATTGGTGTGTAGAGCCTGAGCTCTTTCATTAAAACTTGGGGTCCATGGGTTAAATTTTAGCAGACAATGGAAAAAGGTGCCGGTACTCAGTACCCCCAAGTACCCCCTCAAAAAAGCCCTGCTTTTAAGGGCCCTTTTACTAAGCCGCTTAGACACCTACACACGCCCAACACGTGTCAGTTTTGAGTTACCATCCAGCTACTGCGTGGCCCTCGCAGTAATTTCATTTTTGATGCACATTTGATACACGTGCCGGAAAATATTTTTATTTTCTAGCGCTTGGGCGGTAATTCGTCGGTAATTGGCATTTTACGCGCATAGACCATTTCTGGCCGGTTACCGAGTGAGACCTTACCGCTAGGTCAATGGCTGGCAGTAAGGTCTCAGACCCAAAATGGACGTGCGGCAATTTTCATTTTGCCGCACATTTATTTTCGGTAAAAATTTTCAAAAGGCATTTTTTTACAGGTGGGCTGAAAAATGATTCTGCGCACGCCCAAAACACATGTCTACACTATTGCAAGCCATTTTTCAGCGCACCTTAGTAAAAGGGCCCCTTAATAATTGGGTCTTAAGCATTTTAAGTAGTTAATTTCAGTTTTCTTACTTCAAGTTCACTACAAAGTTTTTGGCTGTAAGCGTTTTTTATGCTCCTGGAAAGTGTCCATGGCTTGGACTTTGATCCTGAAATTTAGAAATTCTTTAATGAAGGTGTTTTATGGTTAATTTTTGTGCTGAAGTTGCCTATGGCTGGAATATCCTTGTTGAAGTAGGGTATGGCCAGATTATGGGACACTTGTTGTAAAGCATAGCCTAGTCAGGATGGATGGTATCCTATATAATAATTCTCACCTCCAACGTTCTGACTTGCCTGGGACCGTGGCTCATTCCGAGTTGGTCTGCTAGGCTCCGTAGATCAGGCTGACATCACCGTAGCCATTATGATGTCAACTTCAGAACCCAGGGGAAAAAAACCATGCCTCACAGCTGATCCATGTCCAGAGGAGGGTCGCTGGACATGGGTGGCTGGAGGGGGGCAGGGGAGAGATGAAGGTCGCTGGACATGGGTGGCAGGAGGGGGCAGGGGAGAGAGGAGGTTCGCTGGACATGGGTGGCTGCAGTGGGCGTAGGGGGAGAGGAGGGTCGCTGGACATAGGTTGTTGCAGGGGGAGAGGAGGGTCGCTGGACATGGGTGGCTGCAGGGGAGCCGAGGAAAACCTTGCTAGCGCCCGTTTCATTTGTGTCAGAAACTGGCCTTTTTTTACTAGTTTTATTATAAAGGAAGGCATTATGTTGATGAAGGGCTTCCCAAACTGGGGGTCACAACCCACTTATGGGGTCTCACCAGGTTTAACTTACCGCACGACCATTTCCTTAAAATTAAAAAAAAAAAAAAATCTTTTACAGGTGGTGGTCAAAGGGGATGTCAGAGCACAGTAAACCCACTAGCCAATGCCACTGCAGGACCCCTTTTACTGACATTTGGTAAAAGGACCCCTTTGTTATCTAATAATTATAATATGGGCTCTATAAAAAAAAAAGTGCAAAATACTTTTGAATGCTGGACCTCGTTGGACTGATATAGCTGTTCTGACTTTTTGCATTGATCCTTCCAAAAGTGCAGTTTGCTTATACTGGCAAATGAAGCATGGAAAAGAGAGCTTACCATGCATCAGATGTATAGTAATAATAGAATTAAAACTCTGGCTTGCCAACTGGAAACAGCAGAACACAAACAAAACATTTATACATCACTTAACAATAGTGTATGTGTCTCACCCAGGATCAAGGGCACCAGACACAGAGGAGACTCAATTTTCAGTTGGACAGGAAACGTATAGTTCTGTGAACAGCTGTTTTGGGAAAAAAAATTGTCTTTTCTGAGTGGCAGATTCATATTCATAATTATGCTGTGTGGGTAACTGAACAAAAGGAAAGATAACAGGAGAGAGGAGGAAGGGAGATTATTCCAGGTGCTGTGCAAATACAGGAATAGATGCTGAACGTGATCACGACAGGATGTTCTGAGAGAGAGGCTGTTTTTTTTTTTTTTAATTCAATCACAGGTGTTTGAGAAGCTGTTTCTCCTTATTTGCCTATATTGAAAAGCCAAGTATGTACATAGAAGAGGTAAATGTCACAGACAAGGCTTTATTTGATCCACCAAATCCTGGAGCCCAGTTCATTTCTGTATTAAACCAACTGAAGGAAGTTTTATAGATAAATTGCACATTACATTTTGGGGCCTCATAGTTGGCTTTTTGACATTTGTGAGGCCTCAAAAGCTAATGCATAAACCATTGATATAGTCCTATTAGCTAAGTTAGCACATGGTATTACAGTTTGAAAAGTATCTCAATGAAGAAAAATTAAGTAGTACAAACAAGGAGTAAACACACCTGAGAAAAGCCTTTTCTAGAATGATTTTATTGCAAAGTACCTGGATTTCAAACAGTTGGCCAAAGTTCAAGGTCTACACAGCTTGTACCTAAGTTTCAGTGGGAAAGCATGTAGGAGAAAGGGGAGCTCGAGATATTCATTCAATGTTCAGATAAATTTACGTTTAACTCATTTGTATTGGCCCACAGCAAACAAGTGCGAGAATACAAAAACACTGAGTATTATTAGAGAATATGGAACAAAGAGAAACCAGAAACCTAACCCATCCCACCTCTCACACACTCATAAAAGTCTAACTCCAACATGGCAAATAAGCAATGGACACTTAAACGTTCAGTATACGACTGTGTGCTCGGGCAGGCAATGATAACCAAAAGGGCTCCCAAGTCTCTTGAAAGCGCTGCCCAGGGCCAGTATAAACATTATGAACACCCTGCCGCTCCACCTTTAGGGCCACCAAAAATAACGATCTCCAGGATTGTAGTGTAGGACCTGTAGATGCCAACCAATGTTGCAAAATTGTCTTAAGACCAAACATTATGGATTTTTGAAGAAAGCGTTGAAAGCCCAAAGGCAGTGGAGCTGTATACACATGGGGCCAGATTCTATACAAGGCGCTTAAAAAATCCGTGCGATAAACATTTCTGCCTAAGCGTATTCTATAAGTTGCATCTAGATTTAGGAGTGGTATAAAGAATACGCTTAGTTGATATTCCAGTGCCTAAAACTATGCACCTCCATTTACACCAACGAAAACGTGGTGTAAATCCCTGTGTGTCGATTTATTTATCACATTTATACCCCACATTTTCCCACATGTTTGCAGGCTCAATGTGGCTTACAATAAACCAAAAAGGCTATCGCCAATCCAGTAGTGAAACAAATACAATAGAGTGTAGTGGTCTGCGAGGACAGAAAGAATAGGGTGTAAAGGGGAAGTTATATTTTATACCTCTGCATGTAAATTTGGGAATGACCAAGGAATGCCCATTTCCCCGCCCATAGCCAATTCCCTTTTGAACTGCGCACATTAGAATTTAGGTGCAGTTCATTACAGAATACGCTTAAAGAGTTGTGCATGTAAATTCTAATTATTGCCAATTAGTGCTCATTATTACTTGTTAAGTGCTGTTATCAATGTTGATTAGCTTGTTAAGCCAATTAAGTTACGTGCGTTGTTATAGAATATGACAGGATTTCAGTGCGGATCTCTAGGCGCGCTATACAGAGTCCAGCAGATAGTGCCCAAAGAATATAAGTGGACATGGTATGCGAGACCCGAGGCAGCATGGCTTCTCTAGTGGTAGGTCGTGTCAGACAAATCTGACTGTCTTCTTCGACTGGGTGACCAAACAGTTGGATGTGGGAGGGGCGCTTGATGTGGTATACTTGGATTTCAGCAAAGCCTTTGACACGGTTCCACACAGGCATAGCCGGTTAGCGCCAATATTCATTGGCTGACCAGCTAAGTTTAGCGGCCAGATAGACCAGCATAAATAGCAGGTCTATCTTTGGTCACTATAACTTGGCTGGTTAGCCGGTGAATATCGGCTTAACAGGCTATGTTCACACAGCGTCCAACCCTCCTCCCCCCCGAAATTCAATGCTGGTCACAGGATATGGCCCGGCGTTGCATTTATGAGTTTGCCGCCGACTGTGGGAGTTAGCCGGGCTGCCTCCTGTGGTCTGAATTTTGGCTCCTTTCTCTTTTTTTGGATATACACTCATGACCCAAGAGAAAATAAAGATTACAAATATGTCACTTTTCATCAGTAAAGAGGAAACTCTGTTAGATGTAGAATGTTGTACTGACATCAACATAGTAAGGATAAAAAGAAAACTCATAAGGGACCCTTTTACCCCCCCCCCCTCAAAATGCTAAAAAGTGGCCTAGGGCACCCTTATACGGGTCTTTCCTTTACACTAAGGCCATTTTTACCACTGGGGTGAAATGGGGGATTTTCCTAATTTTTTATATTAATGGTCATGCGCTAATGTTGGCATTAGTGTATGGCAATTATAACAGATTAGCACGTGAGGGCACACCTGACATAATAGTCCCAACAAAAAAAAGCCCCGACAAAACAGCCTTGTAACAAAATAGCCCTTGACAAAATTGCCCCTTGACAAAAATAGATGATAAACTACAAGTGAAATCTTCACTGATAAAGGCTCCTACCAGCGTTGCATTGTATAAAGCATATATAAATAAAATTCTGTAGTTACCAACCGGTATTCATGATCTGTTCTGCTGTTTAAGGAAACTATTCTTCCATCAACGTGCTAATTTAAAAAACCCAATATCAAAATTCTGCTGCACGACTAATATTCCGCCAGTGTCATTATGCTCATATTAGCCCTCTCCTCAAGTCACTTCACTGGCTTCCTAGAAATGATTTATAGTAGTAATAGTTTCCGCATACAGTTCAAACTCCTCGTATTGACCTATAAGTGCATTCACTCTGCAGCTCCTCAGTACCTCTCCACTCTCATCTCTCCCTACATTCCTCCCCGGGAACTCCGTTCACTGGGTAAATCTCTCTTATCTGCACCCTTCTCCTCCACCGCTAACTCCAGACTCCTTTCCTTTTATCTTGCTGCACCATATGCCTGGAATAGACTTCCTGAGCCGGTACGTCAAGCTCCATCTCTGGCCGTCTTCAAATCTAAGCTAAAAGCCCACCTTTTTGATGCTGCTTTTAACTCCTAACCCTTACTCACTTGTTCAGAACCCCTATTTTATCATCCTCACTTTAATATTCCCTTATCTCTTGTTTGTCCTGTTTCTCTGTCCTAATTAGATTGTAAGCTCTGTCGAGCAGGGACTGTCTCTTCATGTTCAAGTGTACAGCGCTGCATATGTCTAGTAGCGCTAAAGAAATGATAAGTAGTAGTAGTATTTTCATAGTCTTACCAACCTTATCCTGTTTGGCAAGGTAAGATTATTAGGAAAAAAATGCAGTGCCATATTCTGGACAGCCTGATCGGCCCCTATTGTCGGGGGGGGGGGGGGGGTTAATTTGTCAAGGGCTATATTGTAGGCAGGCCATTTTGACAGTGGCTGTTATGTCGGGAGCTATTTTGCTTGGAGCTTTTTGTCAGGGGCCATTTTGTCGGGGCTATTTTGACCGGGTACCGCATGTGAGCGCTTAACCACCACCCATTAAGTAGCGCACGCCAGTATAGCTGCGCTAACTGATTAGCACAGAACATGCCCACTCTCCGCCCCCGCAGATATGCCCCCTGTGCCGTAGTTACCATGGTATACCTCAGCACGCCTTACGGTATGCCATTTTTTTTTGCTGTGGTAACCACACGTTGCTGCTTACTGCAGCTCTGTAAAAGGTTCCCCTAAAGCATAGTTCATTTCTGTGAATGAATATGTTGTTCTAAATTTGTTTGGTGGAGGAAATTCATTCTATTGATGTGGTTAGTACAGCTGTGGGCAATCTGTAGATGTGGAGGCTCCTCCCATTTGAGTCCTATACATGTTAAGACAATATGTATTTCACTTAAGGCCTGCCAAGAAACAGTTTGAAACCAAGAACATTTATTGCACATTTTCAGAGATGATTCTTTTTTTCAACGTCTGTGACCTTAAAAGATTTAACTAGATGGAAACTAGATTTGAATCAGGGGGTGACAGATCTCATGCCTAACTTAGGGCCCCTTTTACTAAAGCTGTGGTGAAAGGGGGCCTCCGCTAGTGTCAGTGTGTGTTTTTGACACGCGCTGAGTCCCCGTTTTACCGCAGAGGGTAAAAGGCTGTCTTTTTTTTTCTAGAGAAGAAATGGCCATGTGATAAGTGAACCACTGACCGTGTGGCCATTTCAGGGGGGGGGGGGGGCGGGGCACTTACCGCCACTCACTGAGGTGGCAGTGAGGGCTCCTGCGCTAACCTGGCGGTAAATGGGCAGCGTATAGCACAGCCTGATTACTGCTGGTTAAGCACCGGCATTACAAAAACAGAAAAATATTTTTCTAGTGCTGGGAATGGCATGCGCTGGAGGTAGGAACTACTGCCGGGCTCCTGCATTAGCCTGGTGGTAGCTCCCGATTGGCAAATGGTAAGCCCGCCTTGGGCTTACTGACGCTAAGTACCAGGGCCCTCCCCTTTGGATGGTTGCATTCTGGATTCTATAGGAGTGGGTAGCTTGGGGGGGGGTGGGTGAGATAGTCAAAGCTTTTTCCTTCTGTTGGGGCATGGAAGGAAGGAGAGATCTGCCCTGCTGCTGCTTGCTGCGAAGGTGAAAGGAGGTGTTTAAGGTTAGTTCCGGGAGCGACGGAGGGTGGGTGGAGGGGGGGGGGCCCGGCAACCTCGGTTGGGGGGAGCGGCCCGGGGGCGGCCTTGTCCGGCTCTCGGCGGCCCTGCTTTCAAACAAAAATTTGCTAGGTCTTACTTTCGGGGGAGGCCTTATATCTACCAATTCAGGAAAACCTCTACTAGGTCTTATTTTCGGGGGATGTCTTACTTTCGGGGAAACAGGGTAGTAGTTTTGGAAAGAAGTCCTGGCAGTTTTGGAAAGAGGAAACAAGCGATTCATGTCTACCTGTTTTACTCCATTCAGTATTTTATAGACCTCTTTCATATCTCCCCTCATCTCTCTTCTCCAAGCTGAAGGGACCCCCACCAGACAAGGCATGTGAGGTGGCGGCAGCAGTGGCGGTGGTGGGTGGCGGACCAAAATGTGCCCCCTCACCTTGGGCTCTGGCCCCTCCCACTTTGAGGTCTGGCTACGCCCCTGGCTCTAGTTGAATATTGACCCATAAATATCTAAAATTAATAATAATGGAACAGCAGTAGATTTTAAATCCAGCATAGTACCAAAATTATTCAGAGATTCTGCGACTAAATGTGGAACATGTAATCCAGATCTGGAACAGATTACTAGTGGTTTATGTCAACGAATGAAGAGCTGCTATTTCCCACTGCAATAACTCTTCCTAATTATGTAAAGCTATGTGCCTCTGATTTGTATTTAACTGGCTTGCAGTCATTGAATCGGTCACCATGATGTGCAGTAGCTTTTATGATAAAAATGGGTGGGAAAAGTAAAAGTAAGTGGTGGAATGGCCTAGTGATTAGGGTGGTGGACTTTGGTCCTAGGGAACTGGGTTCGATTCCTACTGCAGGAATAGGCAGCTCCTTGTGACTCTGGGCAAGTCACTTAACCCTCCATTGCCCCATGTAAGCCACATTGAGCCTGCCATGAGTGGGAAAGCGCAGAGTACAAATGTAACAAAAATAAAATAGATACTATTGGAGATTCTACATGGAATGTTGCTACTATTGGAGATTCTACATGGAATGTTGCTACAAAATGTTGCTATTCTGCAAATTCCATGTAAAGGTTCTGTTTCTGTGAGTCTGACGTCCTGCACGTACGTGCAGGACGTCAGACTCACAGAAGCAGGAGCAGAAGCCTGCGCAGTCACATTGGTGATCTGCAAGGGCCAACTTCTACATGGAATGTTGCTAGTGGAATAGCAACATTCCATGTAGAATCTCAAATAATAGCAACAGTGGAGGAGTGGCCTAGTGATTAGGGTGGTGGACTTTGGTCCTGAGGAACTGAGTTTGATTCCCACTTCAGGCACAGGCAGCTCCTTGTGACTCTGGGCAAGTCACTTAACCCTCCATTGCCCCATGTAAGCTGCATTGAGCCTGCCATGAGTGGGGAAAGCGTGGTGGGGTACAAATGTAACAAAAAAAAAAAAATGCCCAAATCATGTGCTTTTGTTTTTGGAACAGTGACTAATGGGAGGTTGACTGATAAGGTGTCAGGATGCTGAGGGAATAGGAACCGGCCTAGAATAAACACCTGCTGCAGGGCCCAGGATAACCTTCCCACTTGAGTGGCTCCACTGAAGATCAAAGGGCTCTCTGGTTAGCAGCAAAACCCATGTCAAAACAGCCAGCAGAAAAGTTCCCAAGCAGATGTTTTATGAGACAGCATGTGGCTTCAAGTGTTGAACTTCCCCCCCCAGATCAAATGCATGCAGATGTGGAAGTGATCAGTTTCTTCTGTCTGCTGAACAATGCTCCACCAGAACTCTGGCATAATTTATCAGCATATTTGTTTCCGATGCTAAATACATGTACAGTTTAGAGGACATTTGAACGACCGAGAATGATTTTATTATGCAATTATGGCTTTGTGAACCATTTTGAATGATGATTTTCATCAGTAAGATGGAATATAAAACTTTTAAATAAATACATTTTTGCCCCAAAACAGGATATTCTTTCACTTGTAAATCTTAAGATGCGAGTTCTAATTCTATAATGTCACATTTAAAAATCCAAATCCAGACATAGGTAAATGACAAACAGAAAGCATCAAGGCTTCTTCAGCAACTTTATGTCAGAGGCCTCAAAATTGTTTCTCTTTTCACTGCATGTTGTTTACAAGGCTCTATATTATCTGTTTGTAGCATCCTCTGAACTTCCCCATAATTTATGTTTTTTATTTAGATTTTGCTCACACCTTTTTCAGTAGTAGCTCAAGGTGAGTTACATTCAGGTACACTGGGTATTTCTCTGTCCCAGGAGGGCTCACGATCTAAGGTTGTACCTGAGGCAATGGAGGGTTAAGTGACTTGCCCAAGATCACAAGAAGCAGCAGTGGGATTTAAACTAGCCACCTCTGGATTTCAAGACTGATGCTCTAACCACTAGGCCACACCTCCACTCCCAAGATTCCATTTAGAATCTGAAAGAGTAGCAAGTAACATTCCATGTAGAACCCCAAAGAATATTTATTTAGATTTTGCTCACAACATTTTCAGTTTTCAGTAGTAGCTCAAGGTGAGTTACATTCAGGTACACTGGGTATTTCTCTGTCCCAGGAGGGCTCACGATCTAAGGTTGTACCTGAGGCAATGGAGGGTTAAGTGACTTGCCCAAGATCACAAGAAGCAGCAGTGGGATTTAAACTAGCCACCTCTGGATTTCAAGACTGATGCTCTAACCACTAGGCCACACCTCCACTCCCAAGATTCCATTTAGAATCTGAAAGAGTAGCAAGTAACATTCCATGTAGAACCCCAAAGAATATTTATTTAGATTTTGCTCACAACATTTTCAGTAGTAGCTCAAGGTGAATTACATTCAGGTACACTGGGTATTTCTCTGTCCCAGTACAAGTTTGTACCTGAGGCAATGCAGGGTTAAGGGACTTGCTGAAGATCACAAAGAGCGGCAGGGATCTGAACCAGCCACCTCTAGATTGCAAGACCTGTGCTCTAATCACTAGGCCACTCCTCCACTCAGTGGCCCAGTGTGTTTCTCAGGCATTTGGGTTTTCGAGAGCAGTAGAATGAATGAAGCTGAATCATCCTGTTTCAGATCCATATGGAGAGGAGAGTGGTAGCCCTGTTAGTCCACTCTTAAGGTTATCAATAGAAATCCCACCCCTGTTGGTCAGCATTTTACAGGACCAGGACACTGTACCAGTGACTTCACAGTGAGAATCCTGAAAGGTAACTTTAAAACCATACAAGAACATAAGACCTTTGAAGTCAGAATGATTGAATATTTTAACACCCAACAGAAAGGACTTAACAAGGATCTGGGGTTCCTAGCCCATTATAAACCATAAAGCTGTATGTCTCTGTTGATCACCCCACCCCTCACCTATCCACACCCATCTTGTTAGAATATCAATGATATGCTTTGATGTCCCCATGCATACCTCCGACCCACCCCCATCCTCCCACCCTGTCAGACTGTCATAGTAATGCTTGAATGTTTTCACTTATATACACTGTAAGCTAGCACATTTGCTTATTTCCGATCTGAGGAAGAAGGAGACCTTCGAAAGCTAATCAAGAAATGTATTAAGTTATCGTCCAATAGAATAATAAAGTAAATAAAAAAGGTATCATCTTATTTTCTTTTCCATGTTTTATTTGGTTTGATTTCTATTGAGATCCATATGGGAAATGTAAACCCATAATTCATCTATAGGGTACTTGATGCCCTTCAAGCATGCTACTAAACTCAGGTTTGCTTTTAATTTTAATCTCAACCGGCAAATACAATAGACTACTTCTATTGCTCACGATTGGTGTTAGGTACCCCTACTGCTTGCTCTTTAAGCCAAGCTATACAACTTGGAATGTTCTGACAAGCCAGCAAATTTATTAGCTAAACAGTTTCCATGCTAAGGGCTGGAAGATCGTAAGACAATGCATATTAAGTACACATTTTTTTGCTTTGCAATATTATATTTGTAATACGAGTGTTTTACAGACCTAAGTAATGAAAATACAGGAACCCATCCTCCGCTGTGTGAGTCCACATTGAGATGTTTCCAATTTAATTATACATTTGAAAGGATTGCATCCACTGGAAAATATCAGTTTTAGTTAGTTTCAGTATGCCTAAAATACTACCTTAGTCAACAGTGGTTGTATCTCTATTTGTAACAGGGCTAGAAAACAGGGGTGTAGAATCCAAAATAGTTTCTCATGCCATTTACAGGAATTTTCATTTTGTTGGGTTTATTTATTTCTCACAATGAACATATTACACCTTTTTTTAAATACAACTTCATTGGTTGCTGATCACTTTACGAATTTGCTTTAAAATTTTGACATTGATTTTCAAAGTTCTTAATGGCAAACTTCCATCCTGTCTTGCTATCACCTTAACTATTCACCTGCCAACATGTACTTTGAGGTCTATTAATCAGCATGCTCTAGAGGTTCCCAGTTTTAGGCATATCAGAGCGGAAGAATACAGAATCTTGCTGTTTATGGTTGCGGGTCCATCATTTCTATGTCTTAGTGAATCTTTGCCCATTCTGTTTAAGTTTGAAATTCAGGCCTGGGTACAAGTTCTGTAGGAGAAAACTTATCGTGGACTTGATAACTATGTGGGCAGTTTGAAAAGTGCCGTCTTAGGGGTAATTTTCTAACTGCATATATACAACTAAAATGTCTGTGTCTGCTTTTCTCTCTGTGGACTTTGAATGGAAATATATGTGCATACTATTGCTTCAAAGATTACTTCAGGAAAATTATGCACCCCCCCCCCCCCGCTGTTTGGGGTTCACAACATTTCTGGGTTAATTTATGTATAAGTTTGACATTTGAAAAGTAGGTGTATAAATATACATCCCGCCTTGGATGCCTCTAGGGGTAAAGGTGCATGCATACCATTTGTAGCCCGCGCTTTCCCACAGATAGCAGGTTCAATGCGGCTTACATAATAAATAGAATTTCAAAGTCTTAAAGGAGTAAACATAGTGATAGTGGGGTTTTGAGGATATGTGAATTGAACATGGAGAGGTAAACAAAGATAGGGTGAGCAAAAGGAAAAGAGATTGGGAGGGGTAAGGAGTAGGAAGGATGGAGAGGAAAAGATTAAGGGATGAGCATAAGGCGATTGGGAGACATGGTCTAAGGTATAATAATCGTCAGGACAGGAATCATGTGGGTGGGCTTAAAAAGTTAAGTTGGGTCATTAGGGTAAGCTTTCTTGAAGAGATGGGTCTTCAACATTTTTCTGAATTGGTAGATGGTCGTTGATTGTTCGGATGGATCTTGGCAGAGCATCCCAAAGCTGGCTGCCCAAAAAAGAGAAACTGGATGCATAGTGTAAGTTTGCTCCTCCTTCTCTCGTCTGGTACAGCTCCCAAAACCAAAAAAAAACCCCAACCTCAGGGGCCGGTCACTTTAACAAAAGAAAATCCACAGGACAGCTTTTTATTGCATAGGAGGTAAATCCCTCCGTCTTTCAGCCTTTATATTCCTCTTACGGCATACCACCCTTCCCCTCTTTTCAAGCCGGTCAGTTACACAGTCCAGGCTTCAGCAGCTACTTCCCCTCTCCCTCTTTGCAAGCCGATCAGTTACACAGTCCAGGCTTCAGCAGCTACTTCCCCTCTCCCTCTTTTCTCCTGGAGCATTGCCGAAAAAAAAAAAACACAGCAACCAACTTCTTGCTTTTTTAAGCTTCAAAGGTAAGTAGCTCTGGGATCACCCAAAACAAAAAAGTCCGAGGTTCGAAACAACAAAAAAAACAATGAGAGTCATGGCCAGCTCCTGGCTCCCTGGTTAGTTCCCGACCCGTGACGCCCTACGAGTTATAGTAACTCCCCTGGGCTCCTCTTAGTCCCAGTAGTTGGTGCAAAAAAAAACACAGTATCAATGTCCACAGTGCAGTCTTTCCTTAGCTTGAGAAAAATAAGCAACAGTCTTTTCTCTCTCTCTCTATCTCTCTCGCTCTCTACGAACAATGGCTCTGCGCGGGCTCAAAGTCTAGGGTCCCACCCTCTTGGTCAGTCACACTCTCTCCTGACCTCCTCCCGCTGACCCGGTTTGGCCCCGCGGTTTCTCTGGCCTTCGCTGAGCCAGAGCAGCCCAGTCCATCGGCTCTTCCAAGGCGTTCTCAGGTTCAGTCAGCTCCATCGGGCAAGGCTCCTCTCTGTCCCCTCCCTCCTCAGGAGCCCAATCCATATTCTCTGCACCCCGCCCCCTCTCCAGCTGCTGCCCCTTTCCTTCATTAAGATTCTTTGGTGTCTTTTCTTTCTCCACCCACTTGTTCCACCATCCCCCCCCCCAGGTTGGAGAATTGGCTTTACTCACTCCCCTGCGGCCCTCTTCTGGTGACTCCCTGGAATGCACGTACTCTCTCCTATCCCCGGGTTCCCTTGGGGCCTGCTGGGAGTCATAGTTTCTCATTTCGAGGTCTTTCTTGGGAAAAGCCTGCCGGTAACGGGGGTACTCTTGCCTATCCCAGGGTTCCTTTGGGGCATGTTGGGAGTTGTAGTTCCTTCCTCTCCTTTTCCCTTTTTGTTCCCTAGCCCTTTCTACATACTCTTTACAATAGGAGGTCTTGTATTTAATACCTTTGCAGTTGGGAAGGTGTAAATTGAGGTAAGTACGAGAAGACGATGATCTGTTTCTGGTTGGGAGGTCGATGAGGTTATTCATGTAGTTAGGGGATTCGCCATATATGATCTTATGAATCAGAGTGTGGACTTTAAAATGTATTCTTTCTCCGATGGGAAGCCAGTGAAGCTTCTCTTGAAGAGGTGTTGCGCTATCGAATCTTGACTTGCCAAAGATAAGTCTGGCTGTCGTGTTTTGGGTAGTCTGAAGTTTCTTCAGGATTAGGGTCTTACATCCTAAGAAAACACTGTTGCAGTCAGGGGCGTAGCCACGGGTGGGTCTGGGTGGGCCTAGGCCCACCCAGTTTGGGTTCAGGCCCACCCAGCAGTGGAGGCAGCGGAGCGGAGGGAGCAGGCTGAGCTCCGTTCCTGCATCTGCCTCCCTCTCCCAGACGCTGCCTACCACCGCCATGATCGCAGGATCTACCTCCCTCCGTCTCTCAGCACTCATCAGCAGCAGCGCCGGTAGCGAATCATACACGCTGCCTCCTTCTAGCCCGGAAGCGTCTTCTCTGCCGCGTTCCACCCCCATTATCAGAACTTCCTGTTTCTGCTGGGGCTGGACGCGGCAGAGAAGACGCTTCCGGGATAGAAGGAGGCAGCGAGTATGATTCGCTACCAGCGCTGCTGCTGATGAGTGCTGAGAGACAGAGGGAGGTAGATCCTGCGATCGTGTCGGAGGTAGGCAGCGTCTGGGAGAGGGAGGCAGATGCAGGAACGGAGCTCAGCCTGCTTCCACTGTAAATTTTTTTGGGGAGAAGAGGGCGGGCAGGTGGAATTGAATGGGAGGGAAGGATGGGGGCGGGAGGGAATTGCAGGGGAGAGAGGAGGATCGCTGATGGCTGGAGGGAGGGGACAGGGGAGAAAATAGAATTGCTGGGTATGGATGGATAGAGGGGGGAAGGGGCAAGAACAGAATTGCTGGGTATGGATGGATAGAAGGGGGCAGGGGCAAGAACAGAAATGCTGGGTATGAATGGATAGGGGCAGGGCAGAGATGAGAATTGTTGGGTATTGATGGATGGAGGGGAGAGGAGAGTTGCTGGACATGGGTGGATGGAGGGGAGGAAAGAGGAGATAGGAAGGTTGCTGGACATGGGTGGATGGAGGGCAGGGGAGAGGAGGGTTGCTGGACATAGATGGATGGACGGAAGGGCAGGGGAGAGGAGGGTTGCTGGACATGGATGGAGGAGAGGGAAGGGAGAGAGAAGAAATGCTGGACATGGATGGAGGGGATGGAAGAGTGAGGAAGGAGAATAGATGAGATGAGGGAAAAGGAAGAGAGGAGAAAAACTGCAAATGGATGAAGAAAATAGGCAGAAGCTGGATCCACTGGACAGTCGTCTGCAGAGGACCCAGCTTTTACTTACGGATGTAGGGCAAGAAATGAAGAAGAAAGGCGGAAAGTAAAGAAATAAATGGAAAGGAAGCCCTGGAAACGGAGTTAAGAGGACAGATAGCAGCAGAATCGGATACTGGGCCAGCATGATCAGAAAAACAGTCACCAGACAACAAAGGTAGAAAAAAATCATTTTATTTTCATTTTAGTGTTTGGAATATATCCACTTATAGAATCAGGTGCTCAACATTTAACGTTTATATTTATTTTCTTATTTATGGCATTTTATCCCACAATAAACATGAATTAGATTGGAACCTGGGATCATTTAATGTTTTTTTTCCTGGAGAGAGTAATGCATTGCCTCCCTCCCCCAGGCTCTCTCCCCAGCTATAGCCAGCTCTGCAATTTTGAGGGGAGGCGCACAGGTGGACGGGGGGGGGGGGGGGGGGGGGGTGCAGAGGTGGACCAGGGAGAGAGCCTGTTGTTAAACATTTACCAGCACACCACTGTCTAGTGCCCACCCATCCAACCTGTTGGCCCACCCAAAAATTGACTTCTGGCTACGCCTCTGGTTGCAGTAGTCTGCGTGTGTGAGTACTGTGGATTGCACTAGGTTCCAGAAGGTGTCCAAGGGGAGATATGATTTCACTCGTTTCAGAATCCACATCATATTGAACATTTTTTTGTGATGAATTTAGCATGGTTTTCGAATAATATAGAAAATTTCAATGATATATCCCATGGAGCCAAAATTCAGCTGGCTGGAGGCATCCCACAAAAGTACCGTGGTCTGCACTGACCCCGGATATTCTATGCCAGCCGTTTCCGGTGACTGGCATTGAATATCTGAGGTTTTTTATTTTTGACCAGCTTTAACTTAATTGGCTATGTCAATATTCAGTGCTGGCTGGTTACATTAATAGCGGGCAAAGATAGGATTGTTATTTATGCGGACTGACTTGCCTGTTAAACTTAGCTGGCCAGTGCTTGAATATTAGCAATGAATATCAGAGGGCATGTCATTAGGTGTACCGCTTAGGTGATATAAAACTTTTGAAATTAAATAAATAAATTACATATTATTACTAAATGAAAACGAGCAGACAAAAACACATTTTCCCCCAGATTCTTTATAGGTCTCTCAACTTTGGGCACAGATTCCAGATCTGCATGTCAACTCTCGGCGGCCATTTTGAAACGCTGAGAGCCGGACTCACAGGATGCAGGGCAGCTAGCAGCAGCGCTCCAAACAGGAAAGAGGGGGCTCTTTCCTGCCCCGAAGAGGTACCTCTAGACCACCAGGGACAGTAGAGTAGAGTAGGGGAGTCCCGCGCCCGCCCCCGCTAGCTAGCCCATTTGTCCATAAATCTGGACAAACGGGCAGGCTGGCCAAATCCGTCCAGACGCCCGGCCATGTCCTCAAAAAGAAGACATGTCCGGGTAAATCTGGACGTATGGTAACCCTAGTACAGGTACTTCCACCCCTAAATCAGTATTGGCACCCCTTGTCCCCTGCTGCTGTGACCTCTAGTGGTGGTATCGCAGTACTACCGTTAATACCACGATACTACTTCTAGAGGTCACAGTGGCCTATGCTAGAAGTCATATGACCTATGCTTATGCAGTTCCCATTCAATATTGAGCTGGGACCTGTATAAGTGTCATATGGCAGTCCCAGCTGAATATCAGCTGGGAACCACATAACTCCCAGTGACTATCTTCACTCCAGGGCCGCCGAGAAACTGAACCGGGGCAGGGCCGCCCACCCCCCATGATTGTTGCTGCTGCTGCTTACCCCCACAATCATCATCCGCTGCTGCCCCCCCATGATCATCACCGCTGCCACGCCCCCCCCAGATTGCTGCGGCACCTGCAATTCAAATACCTTGGCTGGCGGGGATCCCAAAACCGAGCATGCGCGCCTGAGAGGAAAACTAGCAAGCAATGGGCAGAGTGAAGAGCAGCACTGGAGGAAGACCTGCAGTGTGTGCTCCTCCGGGCCCTCCCCAGCCTCCAAGGGAGGCCCGGCGCTGGAGTTTTCTCTCGCCTGCTCCTGTCGGGATGTGATCACTTGGGTTCTGTCAGGAGCAGGAGAGAGAGACCCCGGCACCGGGCCCCCCTTGGAGGCACGGGGAATGTTGCTCCCCCCCTGCCTCCCCCTCTTGGCGGCCCTGTTTCAGTCTGGTCAGACACCGATATTCAACGCTGGCACCTGGACATAGCCTGGCACTGAATATGGAGGCCTAATTTTCCCTCAGAGGTCAACATTTAAAAAATAAAACACTGACCACCACTGGCTGAATACTGACCTGAGTGTTTTTCTTTACTCTGAATGTTTTCTCACTTGCTGTGTCCAGTCGTCTTGTTAATCAGCCACCAGGTGGCGTTAAAAAGTAGTTGAACATCAGCACCAGAGAAGTGAAATTCTGAGATTTAATATGTGCTCTTCTTTGAAGAAAACTGTGTGTTAGTTCACTTAAATACATAAAAATAAAAGTAAAAAAGAAACCCAAGAGGTAGGCGATACATTCTTATTGGACTAACATAATTTGTAGCAAATATGATGTACTGGGCTCCTTCAGTCAGTGTGGAATGATAGTGTCTGACTTGCAATGATCTAATGATACAGTCATAAAAGATAGCACCTATTGCTTGTCTTAGAAACTACTACTACTTAACACTTCTATAGTGCTACAAGGCATACGCAGCACTGTACACCATACATGTAAAGACAGTCCCTGCTCAAAGAGCTTACAATCTAAATAGGACAAACAGACAGAACAATTAAGAGGTAAGGGAATTAAAGAGGTGGGGATAAAAGGTACAGGCAAATGAGCAGTGATTAGGAGTCAAAAGCAGCGTTAAAGAGGTGGGCTTTTAGCCTGGATTTGAAAATGGGCAAGAAACTATCTTCTTTACTACTCCTAATTATCTATCAAACTCGTGAGGCTGCAAGAGTCAGCTTTCTACATTTTTTTTAATGCTGATTCCTATTGAAATTAGTTTGGAAACGCTCTTTGTATGCACTGAATTTCTATTCCTTCTATGTCATGATCTCGTTTTATTTACAAATGTAGAAATGGAAAGGAATTTGATACCGAAAAACTGTTCTTGAATAAAAAGGGTAAAAAATAAGAGCGTGAACGGCTTCATTTTTCATTCCGTTAGCGTTTAAACTTGATGTATTTTGCTTTGGAGACCATCTCTCTCCTTTTTTTTTTAAACAGAGCATGCTACTTGACATGAAGTGCTGTGTCTGAAATAAAACAAATTTCATTTCAGAGGGGTTTTTTTGTGGGGCATTTCATTTTGAAATGAAACGAAACAAAACAAGGAGGCTTTGTTGCATTTTTTATTTTGTTTGAAAATGAATACACATCCATACTTCCAGATAAATTCCAGCTGTTCACTCCCGTACTAGCCGCACTCATTCATTTTATTGCGGAAAAATAGGTGTTTTCAACATTCCAGCTGTAACATCTCTGTTTCTTTATTTTAGTAAGTTGTAACTGCAAGAGAAACCCATCTGTATGTGTTCTCCACTTCATAGTATGAGTGGAACGTCTTATAAATGGACAGTAAATAGCTTCTCATAGAGTAAATTTCTCCAAATGGGTTAGTTTTCCATATACCATGACAGGGATGAACTTCACTCTTAAGCTAGGGTACGTAGAGAATGATCTCAGTCTCTCAAATTTACTGCTAACGCTCGATGAAGTATTTGCATCATGCCAACGAGAACGTCCTTCTGGAATTCATAAGATGTAACACAAATGGACAACCTAGCTAGGTGTGCTTGGAAATTCTTTTTAATCGAGCTTGTGGCATACAAAAAGATGGGAAATAGTTATGTATCTTTTTCCATCAGAAGGTTGTAATGAATGTTTACTTTCAAAAGCCTTGGCCTATACTAGAAAAAATTATATTACCAGAGCAGTGATGTCATTCTATAGCTAACTACATAAGATATCAACGTCTCAACCCTACAAATCTACCTCATCAAAACTCTTCAGACAACCACACAAATCATCGCCATACCTAAATCAACGTCCCATCCCTATCAACATCCCACCTCTACCAATCACCTCATCAATACCCTTCAGATGACTACAAAAATCATTGTCCTACCTCCTCAAAGCTATCTTTCTGAAAATTCTACAGACAAAAACACAGACTACATCTCTGAAATTTTTATAGACAAATATGCAGACTATCAATGTACTTTTCATGTAATAATGGACATACTATTGTAATTCTCACCTAATAATGTAAATTGTTAGCTTTTTTGAACTGAAACTTGTTTTTCGATAACAGTGGGATACAAGAATGCTTAAATAAATAACAGCATATAGACCTTAAATTAGGATGCTGATGTACGAACCAGCACTGAAATCTTAAATGAGTTACTAAAATGTTATTAAAAAATGCAGTAAATCTTGCAGTTACTGCAACTTAACTTGTGCGGTAAGTGCAAGGGGCATGCCCTAAATCTACCCTGCATTTGCTGCACAGGGCAATCACTAACCGCATAAGCACTGCATTACATACAGCCAGGGGCGTAGCCAGACTTCGGTGGGAGGGGGGTCCAGGGCCCGAGGTGAGGGGGCACATTTTAGCCCCCCCCAGTGCCGCTGACCCCCCACCATTGCCGACCCCCCCGCCGCCATTGCCGACCCCCCCTGCCGCCGCTGCCACCACCAACTTTGACCCCTCCTGTTGCCGACCCTCTCGACCCCCCCTCCCGCCACAACCCTCTCCCGCCGTCGCCTACCTTTGCTGGCGGGGGGCCCCAATCCCTGCCAGCCGAGGTCCTCTTCTTCCCGCGCAGGGCTTCGTTCAGTTTCTGAGTCTGATATCCTGCAGTAAAGGTAGATGGTGGGTTGGCAGCGGGAGGGGGGGGGGGTCGAGAGGGTCATCAGCAGGGGGGGTCCAGGGCCAAATCTATGGGGGCCAAGGCCCCTGTGGCCCCACGTAACTACGCCCCTGCATAAAGCGCCAGATAGTGTGAGCCCATGCTATCAGGCACTGCACGTAACACAGTGCCAGCAAATTGAATCTTCCCAATAATGAGGTCCCCCACTCGATTCCCTCCAAACTTCAAGACCTCCCACCCAATTTTCCCTCAGAGAAAGATGCCTCTCCATCCCAATCCACTCCCGACAGTCAAAGCCTCCTCCTGATCCCCCTGTAAATAAGAATGCCTCTGCGGATCCCCTCCCAATCGTCAAAGCCTCTGTGTGATTCCTCAGAAGACTGACTTATGTGGACAGGAATTAGGACTGTTATTTATGCGTAACTTAGGGGGCCTTTTATTAAAGTGCAGTGAGAAATGGGATTAGTACATCCTAGCATGGGACTTTCCTAGGTACTAACCCCCTAATTCTATAAAAGTTGCCAAAAATTACTTGTGTGCCCAATTTGCATATGCAATTTAATTGAATAATGAGTCAATTGGTGCCAATAGTTTGGTTTCTAACAAGCAATTATTGCCACTAATTAGGTTTAATTGGCATTTACACACATAAATTTAGGCGTGAGATTAGCGCCTACAATTTACACGTGATCAGAAAAAGGAGGTGCGGAAATAGGAGGGTCATGTGCATATAGGGACATTTCTAAAATTAGGGCTTGTTGTTATAGAATAACTGGGATATGCGCCTACCCCCAGATTCTATATATAGCACCTAGATTCCGTGCAGAAATACGCACGTAACTTAATTGCCAGAACAAGGTAATCAGTGTTTTTAACAGCACTTAACCAGCAATAATGAGCATTAATTGGCAATAATTACAATTTATGCATGGAAATCGCTAATTGTATTCTATAAAGAACTGCGCCTAAATTGCAGTGCGCAGTTCAAAATAAACGCATACCTTGAAAGGGGTGTGTTTGTGGTGTATTTGTGGGCGTTTCGTGGGATTTCCAAAATTTCCATGTGTAATTACAGAATACAGGTCAGTGCGCCAAAAGCTATGCGCATGGATTTACACCAAGTTTTATTGGCATAAATGCCTGCAGGCCTTTTACAAGAAATTCACTCAAATCGGTGTACAGACAGAATAAATATGAGCAATAGATAATTACAAAGGGCCTTTAAAAACAAAAGGGAACACAGTTCTTTCATTAAAAAATCCTTTAATAGTGAACTTTGATTGAAGAAAGACCCGACACGGGCCATGTTTCGGTGCTACCGCACCTGCGTCAGGGGTCTTTCACATTCCAGGAAGGCACTGCTAATTAGCCCAGATGGAAGCCTGATGAGTCCTGGAATGTGAAAGACCCCTGATGCAGGTGCGGTAGCACCGAAACACGGCCCGTGTCGGGTTTTTCTTCAATCAAAGTTCACTATTAAAGGATTTTTTAATGAAAGAACTGTGTTCCCTTTTGTTTTTAAAGGCCCTTTGTGCTGTTTGTTTTGTTTGGTCTTTTTCTGTACTTGGTTCCCTCTCTTTGTCACATTACAATAGATAATTACAGCAGTAAAAATATTCAAATAACAATACATAGAGGGGCATTTTTGATATGATGTCTAAATCTGAATTTGAACATTTTACACAAAACATCCAAATTCTGAACAGGAAAGAAGGTAATTTTCAAAAACGAAAAACATCTATCTTTTTTTTTTCGAAAATACTGTGGACGTTAAGTATTTTGGATGTTTTGTGATTTGGATGGGGGGGGGGGGGGGGGGGTTTGGACCATTTTCAAAAAAAACAAACAAACATCCAAGTGCAAAATGTGCAAAATCAAGCCATTGGAATGTAGGAGGAGCCAGAATTTTTAGTAGACTGCTCCCCCTGACATCCCAGGACAGCAATAGGGCACCCTAGGGGGCACTGCAGTGGACTTCATAAACTGCTCCCAGGTACACATCTGACCATTGTTCCCTTACGTTGTCTGCTGAGCCCCCCAAAACCCACTCAAAACCCACTACCCCCAACTGTACACCACTACCATAGCCCTTACAGGTGAAGGGGGCACTTATATGTGGGTGCAGTGGGTTTCTGGTGAGTTTGGGAGGGCTCACAGTTTCCTCCACAATTGTAACAGGTAGGGAGAGGTAGGAGGCTGGGCCCACCTGTCTGTAGTGCCCTGCATCCACTACTAGACTACTCCAGGAACCTGAATGCTATCCTGATAGACCTGAGTATAACATCTAAGGGTGGCACAGAGGCTGGCAAGTAATGTTTTTTATCACATTTTTGGGGGGTGGGAGGGGTTAGTGACCATTAGGGGAATAAGGGGAGATCATTCCTGATTCCCTCCATTGGTCATCTGATCCTTTAGGGCACCTTTTTGTGCCTTATTCATAACAAAAACAGGTCTAGCTCAAAACATCTGAGTTTTAGTCCTGGACGTTTTTGTTTTGTTCCATTATGGCTGAAAAACGTCTAAGTCCCGCCTTGATATTTGGATGTACTTCTGACGGACTTCATAGAAAAACATCTAAAAATAGGTTTTGAAAATACTGATATGGACATTTTTGTAAGAAAAACGTCCAAATGCAGACATGTCACTTTTTAGATGTTTTTCTCTTTTGAAAATGAGCCTGATGGTATGCTACTTACAATGTCAACACAATACATAATAGAACATTTTAATTGACAGTGTAGGGTCTAAGCAAAGATGGAACATGTGGAGGGGCATAATCGAACGAAAACGTCTATCTCCATGGGCGTTTATCTCCGAGAACGGGTCCGTGAAGGGGCGGACCGAACCGTATTTTTGCAAAAAATAGATGTCCATGTTTTATTCGACAATTTGTGAGCTGGGCGTTTTTGTTTTTCAGTGATAATGGAAAATGAAAGCGCCCAGCTCAAAAACGAATAAATCCAAGGCATTTGTTCGTGGAAGGGGCCAGGATTCGTAGTGCACTGTCCCCCCTCACATGCCAGGACACCAACCGGGCACCCTAGAGGGCACTTTTACAATAACAAAAAAAAAGGTAAAAGAGCTCCCAGGTGCATAGCACCCTTCCCTTGTGTGTTGAGCCCCCCAAATCCCCCTCAAAACCCACTGCCCACAAGTCTACACCATTATTATAGCCCTAAGGGGTGAAGGAGGGCACCTACATGTGGGTACAGTGGGTTTGGGGGGGTTGGACGGCTAATAAGCATTAAGCAGCACAATTGTAACAGGTAGGGGGGGATGGGCCTGGGTCCACCTGCCTGAAGTCCACTGCACCCCCTAACAACTGCTCCAGGGACCTGCATACTGCTGCCAGGGAGGTGGGTATGACATTTGATGGTGAAAATAAAAAGTTGTGAAACATCATTTTTTTGTGGTGGGAGGGGGTTAGTGACCACTGGGGGAGTCAGGGGAGGTCATCCCCGATTCCCTCCGATGGTCATCTGGTCATTTAGAGCACTTTTTTGGGACCTGTTCGTGTGAAAAAAGGGTCCAACAAAAGTGTCCTAAATTTTCGCTAAAAACGCCTTAATTTTTTCGATTATCGTCCTAACACGTACATCTCTTCTCGGCCGATAACCACGCCCCAGTTCCATCTTCGCCACACCTCTGACACGCCCCCATCAACTTTGTCCGCATCCGCGATGGAGTGCAGTTGAAAACGTCCAAAATCGGCTTTCGATTATACCGATTTATTCGTTTTTGTGAGATAAACGATTTGGGTCGAAATCTAGGCGTTTTTCTCTTTCGATTATAAGGTGGATAGACAGGTAAGATTTAAAGAAAGTTGCACATGAGGCCAGAGAGATGGTTAACATATTGGGGGGCTTTTACTGAAGCTTATTTATTTATTGCATTTGTATCCCACATTTTCCCACCTCTTTGCAGGCTCAATGTGGCCTACAATACATCATGAAAAGTGGAAATATATAAGAAAATATACATTTTATTATAACAGAAGGATCTTAAGTAACATGATAATGATAAAACATGACAGAAGTTTGACGAGTAAATACTTAGCTCAAGTAACCTGTAGCAGGGCCCATAGGAATAAGATGGGCCCTGCTGCAGATAACTCGAGGTAAGCTTTAGTAAAAGACTCCCATAGATAGGTAAGAGAGTAAGTGGAGTTAGAAAATAAGGTGTCTAATTTAAAGAAAGGTGCACACCAGGTCAGAGAGATGATTAAATGTTTTCTCAGCTAGGGTAGGAGCGGATAAACATGTCCTGCTGCAGTATGTGCAGTCCAAGTCACTCCTTGTGTGTGTGAGTAAGACTAACAAGTTAGTTATTAATGCCTGGTTGAAGAGCCAAGCTTTTATCTGCCCCCTGAAGTAGAAATAGTCTTGTGTTAAGCAGAGCCTTTCAGAGAGTGCATTCCAGAGTGTGGGGGGCTACTCCGGTGAAAGCTCACTTGTGGGTATCACATCCTGCAATGTCTTTTGGAGAGGGTGTGGTTAATGATAGTCCTTGGTTAACACATCCACGCCCATTCTATGACATGCCCCTTTCAAAAAACTTAATAGAAGTAAATAAATGAGCATGTAGCGCAGACATACAGAAAAATTACCACAAGGCGCTTTAGTGCGCCCTGTAGCCCTTGTTAGGGATCCTTATTAAAAGTTAATATATGAGCTGGAAGCTCATTTCATAGGATCTTACCTAGTTGTTGGTGATTTTGTAGTTTGAATACTAATGATTCTGTATTTGAAAACATGAAAAAGAAGTAACGTGTTTAAGAACCCCTGCGATGTGAACAGCACTCCTTCATCTAGCAGGACAATTATGGCAACACTTGAAACACTAATTAAACTCTGGAATTCATTGCCAGAGAATGTGGTAAAAGCAGTTAGCTTAGCAGGGTTTAAAAAAGGTCTGGATAATTGCCTTAAAGAAAAGCCCGTAAGCCATTATTAAGATGGATTCAGGAAAATCCATTGCTTATTTCTAGGATAAGCAGCATAAAATCTGTTTTACTCTTTTGGGATCTTTGCCAGGTACTTGTGACCTGAATTAGCCAGTGTTGGAAACAGGATACTGGGCTTGATGGCCCTTCGGTTTGTCCCAGTATGGCAATGCATATGTTCTTATGTTCTTTTGCTTTGAACACCATTGACTCTATAAGCATCCATGAAAATACATTCACTGAAAGGACACTGCCCATCTTTCTTCAGGAAACTCTGCATTCTAGTGTTGAGCATGATGAAGATTGCTATGAGCAACGTAATTCATTTGCTGCTGGGCATTCTTTTTTTTTCTGTTGCCGACATTAATTCTCTTTCATGTTTCTCTGCACTACAATTTGCAAAGCCAAGGAAAATGAGAGCATATATGATAGCTGCTGGTCCAACATCTCAAAACCTCAAAGAGCACATTTTAGTTGTGGCATCTTCAACCCGTGGTTGACATATTCCATTGATCTTGTCATTTACTGCAACCTCCCTTACTCCCAGATACTGCAGGATGACCAGTTTAGCTTAAATTGAACGATTTGTGGTAACCTTGGCAAAGAAACATGATTTTATCACCAGAAGTAGGGATATATATTTTGTTGGTCTGATATTCAAAAAAAGCTGAGCTTCTAAGTTAGGGATCCTTTAAGTGCGTTGTTTTGCAGTTACTCTGTCTTAATGTAAGAAATTAATGTGCGGTTAGTGCAAATTTAATGTAGTACCTATTAGGGGGCATGAACAGCATGGCTGGTACTTTTTAAAATGTCTAGTAGCGTGTGGTACCCTGGTTGCAATAAATACAGATACACTTAGGAGGCGGTAAGTGGAGCAGCACTAACTGCAGAATATATATGGAAGCCAAACCCTTAGTGGTAATATCATGGCGGTAGTGTTCAGAGCAGGGGCGTAGCCATGGGTGGGCCCGGGTGGGCCTGGGCCCACCCAATTTGGGGTCAGGCCCGCCCAGCAGCACAGCGATACCAGAGGCTCCGGTCCCCATCATCATCCATTCCCCCGTGGCGTGCCGCAACTTTCATCCCCATCTTCCCTCACCCTCACCCTCGCAGGCCCGCCCAGCAGCGATTTTGATCGCAGGCAGCTCCTTCGGCTTGCACACGCTGCCTGCCGGCTGCCGCTCAAATCTCCTTGCAGCTACTAGCAGCGCTAACCCGGAAGCCTCTCCTCTGAGCTTCCGGGTTAGCGCTGCTAGTAGCTGCAAGGAGATTTGAGCGGCAGCTGGCAGGCAGCGTGTGCGAGCCGAAGGAGCTGCCTGCGATCGGAATCGCTGCTGGGCGGGCCTGCGAGGGTGAGGGAAGATGGGGGTGAAAGTTGTGGCACGCAACGGGGCAAGGGATGATGGGGAAAAGATGTTGGAATGGGGGAGGGAAGACGGGGACAGCAGCTGCATGGGGGGGGGGAGGGAAGAAGATGGAAGGAAAGATGCTGCACAGGGAGGAGGGAAGATGGAATGATGAGGCATGGTGGGTGGGGGAGAAGCTGCATGGGGAAGAAGGGAGAGATCCAGTAAAGGGGTGGAGGGGTCAGGAAGGGAGAAGTCTTGGCTGCATATGAGGTGGAGGAGAGGGAGACATGCTGCATAGAGAGGGGATAGGTGGTGAGAGGGGAAGAAATGTTAAACATAGGGGTGGAGAGGAGGGCAAAATGGTGGGCATAGGGATGGAGGGAATGGAGAAATGTTAGACATGCTGGTAGAGGGGAGGAAGGTAGATATGCTGTATGGGAAGGGGAGAGAGACATTGGACAGTGGGAATGAGAGGGGGAGATAGACATGGAGGTGGATGAGAGGTACACAGTAGGTGGTGAGGGGGGAAATGCTGGGCCATGGGGGAGAGGACTACTACTATTACTATTTAACAGGAATGAAGAGAGAAGGGGCAGGAAAATATAAGGCTACCATGGTGGGGTGGGGAGGGGATCAGATGCTGGTTAGAAGGGTGGAGGGAGAAGATGATGGGAATGGTGGAACCCTGTGGGAGAGGGCAAGAGGGGGAGGAGGGGGTGGCAAGGAAATGAATGAGAGATAGTGATTACAGAGGGTAGAAATATGGTAATGGGGAGTAGATTAAAGATAAAAGAGAAAGTAGGGATGGGGAGGAGTAAGATGGGGAATGGGAGAGCTAGTGGGTGAAAGAAGAAGATGGAAATTTGATAGGTAGTTGAAAAGTAAAAAGGAGACAAAGAAGGGTGAGAGAGAGGCAGAAAAGAGCTACAAAGGAATGACCAACATGTCAGAGGCAGGAATATTGAGGGAACAGACAGGAGAGAGGAGAAAAGACAAATGGACTACAGCCACTTGAAGAAGAATTAGCAGACGGCAGAGAGGAAAGCAGAAAAGAGAAATTGGAACCAGTAAGATGGAAAAATAAAATGTCCAGACAACAAAGGTAGAAACAAAGCATTTTATTTCAAATGTTTTAAATGGAATATGTTAGCTTTTGGAAATGTGCATAGGAAATGTCTTTGTATTGTGTTCTGTAGAAAAGGAAATGCATGTTTTGTGTCTCCAGTGTTGCAGTAATGCTATGTTTAACTTCTTGGGGTTCCTTTTCAATTTTTGTCTAAATATTTTTATTTCTAATTTGTGATCCCTTGTTCTGTGTTTGGTGAGGTTCTGTTGGTGTGATAGTAATGGCAGGTGGAAAATTGGAAGGGAGGCAAAGAGGAGAGGGAATCGGGGAGAGGAGCCCTCCTTTATTTTCTGACCTGGGCCAAGTAGGTCTAACACCAGTCCTAACCCTTGCTGTACAGCTGGTGAGGATTCCCAGGCATCCCCAGCTAAGGACCTCCTCCAAAGGCGGCCAGAACTCCCTTCTACCAAGCTCTGGCAACAGCATCCTTGAGCCATCGACAGCTAAGCATGTGTGGGGTGCTGGCATCAGTGGCTTAGGGTCATTGCTGCTGCCTGCCAAGCTTGGTAAAAGAGAGTTCTGGCCACCTTCAGAGAAAGTCTTCAGCTGACTGAGCTTGAGGATCCTCATTAGCTAAAGTATTTATATTTTGAGGTGGAGGTAGGGCGGAGCAGAGAAAAGTTTGTGCCCACCCACTTTGGGCTCAGGCCCATCCAAAACTGGCTGTCTGGCTACGCCACTGGTTCAGAGGCCATTTTGTTTAGCAGGAGGGTGCGAGTGAGTGAGCATCGCTTTCACGTCACTAAACACCAGAATCCCCTGATGTCTAGGTACTGGTAATCCCCATGCTTTTGTGTGCTTAACTATCAAACATATAAATGGCAAGAGGCGTACTCACTCGCAAATGCGCAGTAGAGACCCTCTCTGTCCCGCCCCCGCGTCAATACGTGATGATGGGGCGTGACAGAGAGGGAACCTGCGCACCTGCGAGTGAGGGAACCGCCGTCACCACTGCTCCCCCCCCAGGGTTGCTGCTACCGCTCCCCCCACCCACCTGGAGTCGCCGTCGCCACCCACCCTCCACCCGGGCCGGGTACCTGGCTTCACTATTCAAACCGCCGGAACGCAGCACACAGCTCATCTGAGCTGCCGTTGGCCTTCTTTACCTGCCTGTATCCCGCCCTCGCCGACGTTACGTCACACGAGGGCGGAACACACGCAGAGAAGAAGGAAGGCCGACGGCAGCTCAGATGAGCTGTGTGCTGCGTTCCGGCGGTTTGAATAGTGAAGCCAGGTACCCGGCCCGGGTGGCGGGGTGGCGGAGGGGACTCTGGGGGGGGGGGGGCGGCGGCGACCTATCCGGGGGGGGGGGGGGCTTTCAACCCCCCCTTCCTTTACTAGCCCGTTTTTACGGGCTCAACAGCTAGTTTATCAGAAAACAAACAAGGGTGGAAGAACGCCAAAAAATCCAAAAATGACCACTTCTGAAATCACGGTAGTAAGAGCAGCAAATAAAAGTTTATTGGGACCCTACACGGTTCGTGTTTCGGCTAGACGGCCTTCATCAGGGGTCAACAGCTTGACGTATACAGATTGGCTTCTCGATCTCTCAAGTTGAAGAGAAAATTAACACCACGGTGCTGTTCACAGTTCGCAATCTTCAGAAGTGGTCATTTTTGGATTTTTTGGTGTTCTTCCACCCTTGTTTGTTTTCTGATTCCCCTGGCTTCTTTGTGGAAGTAGTGGACCCCTTCCTTTTTTTCATCTTAACTATTTATCAAAACTTTTTTTGGGTGGTATGTCATGGATGGAGAGTGGGTGTTCCCGCATAATCAACTAACGCTTTCAGATTCCCATGGCCTATCTGTCCGCATGCCTATCTTAGAAGTCTGCCCAGCACTGGCTCTGCTTCCTAATTACTGGAATTGCCGTCTAGTCACTGCTAAGCTTGTTTAGTTGTATTATCTTTCCATACAGGATTCCTCTGTGTTTCTCCCACATATTTTTAAATTCCCCTTACTGTTTTCATCTCCACCACCTCCCTCAGGAGGGCAGTCCAAATTCGCACGTGCAATTTTTGGTGACTTTTACAGAATTAGGGGAATAGTGTGCCTATTGGGTGTTTGGTTGGTATTATGTTAATATCATGTTATATCTATGGGGTCCTTTGAGGAAAAAAATAGTAAAACAAATCATTCCGTGGCACATAAGACCAGGGAAGACACTCTAGGGGACTGTAGCTGGCTTATAATACAATTACAACACAAGAAAATCACATAGCAGCCAAAATTGCAGAGCCTGAGAAGCAGTGAGAGGCTGCAGGCATGTTGGACCAAAAGGGGTTCATTTTTGAATCAGGTCTTGCTATCAAGGAAGCTCTGCAGTTCCGCAGGATCCGTGTAGTGCTTAGCGCTGTTTTGAATTGATACCCGCATAGTTGCAGGGTATAAGAGACTGTACAGAGCTCCCCACTGCTTTCAGTTTTGGGCGCAAGTCCAGAAACAACTTCCGTTTTTTTAACAGTCGCTTTTGAAAAATCAGGAACCAGCAGGAGCTTTGCCCCTCTTCTTTTAACACTGTACAGTGATAAGTACTAAACTTGGTGTATCTCATGGCCTATGCATGCTCCATGCTTTGACTTGTATCCTCCAGCCCCCTCCCCCCTCCACCTTTTTCTCTCTTCTTCCTCTCTCTTTTCTTAATTTAATCTTAACCTAGAAATGGATAGCTGCTTCTTAAGTGTGAGCTCCGGTATTGCAATACATTGTAGAATGTTGCTTGTTGTTATGTTGTGAGCTCTTGTTTATCTCTGTATTTATTTATTTTTTTTGTTACATTTGTACCCCGCGCTTTCCCACTCATGGCAGGCTCAATGCGGCTTACATGGGGCAATGGAGGGTTAAGTGACTTGCCCAGAATCACAAGGAGCTGCCTGTGCCTGAAGTGGGAATCAAACTCAATTCCTCAGTTCCCCAGGACCAAAGTCCGCCACCCTAACCACTAGGCCACTCCTCCACTGTTGCTACTATTTGAGATTCTACATGGAATGTTGCTATTCCACTAGCAACAGCTATTCCACTAGCAACATTCCATGTAGAAGTCGGCTCTTGCAGATCACCAATGTGGCCGCGCAGGCTTCTGCTTCTGTGAGTCTGACGTCCTGCACGTATGTGCAGGACATCAGACTCACAGAAACAGAAGCCTGCACAGCCTTCTACATGGAATGTTGCTAGTGGAATAGCAACATTCCATCTAGAACCTCCAATAGTAACAACATTCCATGTAGAATCTCCAATAGTAGCAACATTCCATGTAGAATCTCCAATAGTATCTATTTTATTTTTGTTACATTTGTACCCTGCGCTTTCCCACTCCTGGCAGGCTCAATGCGGCTTACATGGGGCAATGGAGGGTTAAGTGACTTGCCCAGAGTCACAAGGAGCTGCCTGTGCCTGAAGTGGGAATCAAACTCAGTTCTTCAGGATCAAAGTCCACCACCCTAACCACTAGGCCACTCCTCCACTATTTATTGCATTTGTATCCCACATTTTCCCACCTCTTTGCGGGCTCAGTGTGGCTTATAATACATTGTATTAATGGAAGTACAATTTGTTACAACTCGATTGTGGTTACATTGTTATGCATTGAGTTTAAGACAGAGTCTACGTATCGTTAAGAGAATAGTACAATGGAACAAAACAATGGAACAAAGGAAGAACAACGGATACTGATAGGACTATAGAACAATAGCGCGGAAAACTTTCGGGTATAGCATTTTACCTGTAGATTAAGGTTTAAGTATGTTAAAATGAGAGTACAGATGAGAATGTGTTGATGTATTACTAACAGTGTGCGTAGATTTCAATAAAATCAATAAAAGAAATTAAAATTAAATATCTATGGGGTCCTTTTACAAAGGTACGCTAGCATTTTTAGTGCATGCTAATTGCTAAACACTAGAGATGCACCATAGAAATAACGGGCATCTCTAATGTTTAGCACGTGCTTATTTTTAGCATGTGCTAAAAACGCTAGCGTGCCTTTGTTAAAGGACCCCCCTATATTATTTGAATGTCCTTCCATGCTGTCTATTACGGTGTCATTTGTATTCTGCTGAGATTTATCGTATTTCTGTTATATGATTGTTCTACAGTCCTGTTAATTATGCATATTTCTAAGACTGTTTCATGTTAGTCCTGTTACTAGGGTTCGATTTGCTGTTTCCAGGTTTACCTCATTGACTGCATTTAGGTTTATATTTGGTCATTTTACCAAGGTTATGCTGTTCACAAAATTGTAAGTTTTATGTTAAACCGTACCTGCTGTACAACGTCTTGGGTGAATCTCTTCTTAAAGTCAGATAATAAATCCCAATAAATAAATATCATACAGTTTTGTAAATTAAAAAGTAACGTAAACATCTGTGAGTCTTAATCATTGATGTCGTGGAAGGGTGAAATGCACATGAAAGGAATGGTGTTCATTTTGATTTGGGAGCAAAGTAGCTCCAGATTTGATTTATGGAGTCGTGGTGGTGATCTCTTACTGGGATTGATTGCTTACCTGCATACCTTCTTTCTGTGAAACTGTACAGCTGCTTCATAGTAATAACAATATCATAGATATCTATGAATTAGATAATCAGGATGTGATGCAAGAATGATGTTTGTATTGTCTGATGATCGGCCAGCTCTCTAGGCTGTAGGCTATGTTTGTTCTGGGCACGTTCTTATCCTATTCCATGCTCCCTGAAATTGATTTGCTCTTGCTTGATAAAAAGACAAGTACGTTTTACTTGTCGTAGGCAGTTTTGTTAAGCCTGGATTCCTTTCGCTAATTATACAAAAAGAAATTGCTTTTCAAATATTTGAAATGAAGGAGCTTTATCTTCTCTGCGTTGAAAATGTTGCATTCTCTGGAAGTGAAAAAGAAATGTGACTTCTTTGGATGAAGATCTTGCCTTAATAAAACACAATACTTTTTTTTTTCATTAATTTCTACAGCTATTAGATGGATTGCTTCAGGAAGGTTAGACTAGGAAATGGAGCTGGTGGCTCTTCTTACAGAGGAAAAAAAAAGTTCTGATGCTTTGCATTTTAATTACATCAATATCTTCATACAGTAAACAAAATCTATCTGGAGGTGCTTATCAAATTTTCTACACTGGGACAAAATCTGCAGGTACAGACCTCTCATCAGTTTTCATGGAAAAGTATGTGTAGACTTAAAAATAGAATCTTTGGGGGGACACGTGAAAAATTCAAAAAGATACTTATTTTTATCCCTAGTTTATTCTAATTCTATAAAAAGTCACCAGAAATTGTATACGCAATTTAATTGAATAACGAGCTCATTAGTGCCAATAATTGGCATTTTAACAAGCAATTATTGGCACTAATTAGATTTAATCAGGATTTACGCATGTAAATTTAGGTGCGGGATCCATGCCTACATTTTACGTGTGAGTAAAACAAAAGGACATGGAAATGGGAGGGTGATGGGTGGAATGGGGGGGGGGGGGGGCGTTCCTAGCATTTATGCACGTTATTATAGAATACAGGAGAAATGCGTCTAATTTAGGCACATACGTTTGCACCACGCTCCACTTGTTGTAAATGGCTGTGCCTAAAGTTAGTCCAAGAAAACAGCAGGGTAATCAATCTGCAAACTCCAAGATGGAAACCAAATGAAGCAGATATATATGTGGAAAACAATATTTAATGGATACAAGTCAATAAAATTAAATATTGTTTTCCACATATATATCTGCTTCGTTTGCGCCTAAAGTTAGGCACAACTTCTGGGCGTAAGTGCTATTCTATAAACTGTGCCTAACTTTAAGCGTGGCTTATAGAATACCGCATTTTTGGGTGCTGATTTTTTAGACACTATATATAGAATCTAGCCCTATAGGTACCTATGTGCCTTTATAAAAAAGAAAGGCTTTTAGAACCAGCTCCTATAGGCGCCAAAATTAGGGGTTCTTTTACTAAGCTGTGGCAAAAGGAGGCGTGTACTGGCATCAGCGTATGTTTTTGATGTGCGCCAAGGTACCCTTTTACTGCAGCGGGTAAAAGACAGGGTTTTTTTTAAAAAGAAATGGATGTATGGCAAGTGATGCACTTACTGCCACCCACTGAGGTGGTAATTGAGCAGTGTGCGGCACTGCCCAATTACCGCCGGGTCCACACCAGCGCTACAAAAATAAAAATATTCTTGTAGCCCCAGAAATGGCACGTGCTGGAGGTGGGGACTACTGACAGTACTTCCCCTTTAGCAAGCAATAAGCCTGCTTCGGGCTTACCGCCGATTTGTAAAAGGGCTCCTTAAGTGGATAGTGCATCTATTCTATAATGACACTTAGATGCATAATTACTGTTATAGAAATACTAGCTTGTTGGTATCAATGTGCCTGCATGTAAGTGCTAACATTTACTACATATCTATGGCTCGTATAAAGGATTGTGCCTAAATACAACATTTATGTGTGTAATTTACAGTATTCTATAAATTAAGCATATAAATGTGGCCCCTGCTCATTGCCCTGCCCATATCAACCCCCTTGTGAGTGTGCTAAAGCCATTTTATCACATAATTACAGAATGCAATTCACATTTTTCGAGTGGAGGAGTGGCCTAGTGGTTAGGGTGGTGGACCTGGAGAACTGAGTTCAATTCCCACTGGGCAAGTCACATAACCCTCCATTGCCCCAGGTACAAATAAGTGCCTGTATACAATATGTAAGCTGCATTGAGCCTGCCATGAGTGGGAAAGTGCGGGGTACAAATGTAACAAAAACATGGAATGTTGCTACTATTGGAGATTCTAGATGGAATGTTGCTACTATTGAGATTCTGTTGCCACTGTTTGAGATTCTACATGGAATGTTAATGTTGCTATTCCACTAGCAACGTTCCATGTTAGAAGCCTGCCCTTGCAGATCAGCCGCGCAGGCTTCTGCTTCTGTGAGTCTGACGTCCTGCACGTACGTGCAGGACGTCAGACTCACAGAAACAGAAGCCTGCGCAGCCGTGTTGCTGATCTGCAAGGGCAGGCTTCTACATTGAATGCTGCTAGTGGAGGAGTGGCCTAGTGGTTAGGGTGGTGGACCTGGAGAACTGAGTTCAATTCCCACTGGGCAAGTCCCATAACCCTCCATTGCCCCAGGTACAAATAAGTACCTGTATACAATATGTAAGCTGCATTGAGCCTGCCATGAGTGGGAAAGCACAGGGTACAAATGTAACAAAAATAAATAAGTGCACACTTATTTGCATGAATGGAAGCATTTTCTAAACTTAAGAATTTAGGAGACTTCTTATAGAATAAAGGGCAAAAAAATTCTATAAAGTGGTGCCTAAAAAATCATTGTCAAAAAAAAGCCCACGTAAGTGTTTTTTTTTTAATAAACTATGCCTAAAATTTGGTGTGATTTATAGAATGAATGCTTAAGTGGAGAGGTTTTGTGTAAATTTAGGCACGGCCATTTGCACCAACGACAACATGGTGCAAATGCTAGCACCTAAATTTACATGTGGAGCACCATTATTCCACAATTATGCACGCAACTCAAAACCATGCCCCAGATCTGCCCAAAGATACCCATGGCCCTCCCATTTCTGTGCCCCCTTTTATGGACTGCGCATAAATTTTAGGCATTTAAGTCCCAATTAAATCTAATTAGTGCCAATAATTGCTTGTTAAATAGCCAATTGTTGGCATTATTTGGCTCACGATTCTATTACATTGTACGTGAAAATCCAGCATGTGTAAAACGCAATTTGAAAGCGCGAAACCCCTCTGTGAAAAACTACACTGGCTCCCAAAGAAAGTATTGCCTTCAAAATCTGCACCCTGGTTCACAAAATCACTTATGGAGAAGCCCCGAGTTACATGATAGACTTGATCGGCTTACCAATTAGAAATATATCCGAAGCAACACGATCTTATCTAAATCTGTACTACCCAAGCTGCAAAGGACTCAAATACAAAACAACTTACACATCTAGTTTTTCCTACATAAGCACACAGCTGTGGAACGTATTACCAAAAGCCTTGAAAATGACATACGACCACCTAAACTTCCGGAAATCACTAAAACCAACCTGTTTAAAAAGGCATACCCTACCGATCCAACTTAAATGCCTAATCTCTACAACACAACCAAACTAAAGCACGTAATGGACATAACACAACTCTTCCGTTCTCCGATTCCCTTATGTGGCTGTGCCACATGAACTTGATCTTACCACAACACCACCCTGTATTTGTTCACACCAGAGCCTGCAAAGGCCTCTCCGGTACTATGTAAGCCACATTGAGCCTACAAATAGGTGGGAAAATGTGGGATACAATGTAACAAACAAATAAATAAATAAATAAATTTGTGCACGCAATTTTTGGCAACCTTTATAGAATCAGGGGGATAGTGCACAAATTAAAACACACACATTTATACCTGCTTCAAAGCTGTTATAAATATGTGCATCTATTCTATCCCCTTCATGCTTTCATCTTAGGCCAAGATTCAGTACATAGTACCCACAAAAATCATTGCTGTGAATTATTCTACAAAGAGTACTCCAAGTTGAGCACACAAGTCTGGGTACCATATATAGAATCTGGGGGGTATATGTATAGTGCTATCTATGTAATGTCTAGTGCCACTGCCAGAATCCTGTTAGATGTTCTACCACGCAGTTGCTAGATGGGCAGCTTCCACATTGAGGGAACCTGGCAGATGCTAATTACTACACATGTAGGGGTGGGGCATGCATGTTGTTTACCCATATGGACTCGGTTTCCATGTCATAGGCACCCTTTTAGAACATTCTGAATTTCCAAATTTACCACGGTGGCTTTTTGTGAGATCGATATTTGTCTCCTATCCATTTTTCACGCTTTTTAGACATCTTACAATGGTCTGACTACAAAGGCCCTGCACCAGCTCCGGTTGATTCAGAATGCAGCAGCAAGACTCATTGAAGGTTGCAAGCGACATGACCACATCACACCATTTTTGCAAAACCTTCATTGGCTACCAGTACAATACAGGGCTAAATTTAAAACTCTATGTCTGATCTTCAAGGCCCTGAAAGAAAATGGCCCCGAGTATCGGAAGAATAGGATGATCCGCCACACACCGCCAAGGACACCAAGGTCCTCCCAAGGACTTCCATTAACTACACCCTCTCCAAAACACATTACATGATGTGATACCCGCAAGCGAGCCTTCTTCGGAGTAGCCCCCACACTCTGGAATGCATTGCCTGAAAGGCTCCGCTTAACACAAGACTACTTCTACTTCAGGAAGTAGGTGAAAGCTTGGCTCTTCAACCAAGCCTTTAATGGAAGAAGTAACTAACTTGTTAGTCTTACTCACACACACAAGGATTGACTCGGGCTGTACATACTGCAGCGGGACATGTTTATCCACTCCTACCCTAGGTGAGATAATATTTAACCATCTCTCTGACCTCACGTGCAATTTTCTTCAAATCAATCACCTTACTTTCTACTTTCTAATTCTTCCTACTTTCTTACTCATGTATATGTTACAACTTTGCCTTACCCTTCACTACCAATTATAATGTTCTCGTACATATTGTGTTGTCATTGCAAGTAGTATACCATGCCATACTTTTACTGTTCTAATTGCCTCCTGCTCATGTTTGATCTAATCTTACTGTACACCGTCTTGAGTGAATTCCTTCAAAAAGGCGGTAAATAAATCCTAATAAATAAATAAATAAATCTTGCTGGGGGACGGAGATATGCTGATTTTACTATACACTTAGAGCAACACAGAGAGGGTCCAAAGTACAATCTTCCATCAGGGCCACCGACAGGGTGGACAAAATTCCCCAGGCCTGGGCCTCCAAGGGGGGCCCAGTGCCGCAGTCCCCGGTCTCACCCACCCGCCCTCGGCTCCGTCGACTGTCCGCCACCAGGCCGTGCCCCCTGCATTCAAATCACAGCGCCTCACCTCCATGTGAAAGCGCAGCAGCGGCAGATCGCCTCCCTTCGGGCCTTCCCTCCCTATGTCCCGCCCTCATCTGAAGTAACTTCCGTGAGGGCGAGACACAGGGAGGGAAGGCCCGAAGGGATGCAATCTGCCGCTGCTGTGCTTTAACATGGAGGTGAGGCGCTGTGATTTGAATGCAGGGGGACGGAGGGGGGCTGTCGACGGGGCCGGAGGTGGGTGGGTGGAGACTGGGGACTGCGGTGCTGTGGCCTCAGGGGGGGTGTGGGCCCCGAGGGCGGTCTTGCCCCGGGCCCAGCCCAGTCTCTTGGTGGCCCTGTCTTCCGTAAAATGACCCAATATGTCATGTTTTGGCGCACAGCGCCTTTGTCAGGGGTCAAATGTGTAACATTATCAATGTTTCAAGTGTCTCATCGACCGCATTGTTGCGTCACCAGATCAGAGAATGACATTTCGTCATTTTGACACTGTTACACATTTGACCCCTGATGCAAGCGTTGTGTGCCGAAACACGGCCCGTATCGGGTCATTTTATGAAAGATTGATGTTCAAGCCACATTATTAAAGGAACTGTGTTCCTTTTTTGAAGGCTCTTGGTGGGTGTTTTGCTATTTTTACTATACACTTACACATAAAGCCCTGGAAATCTAAAATATGTCACAGAGTCAACACATTTTCACTAAAATGTCTATGCTCTAACATCCACAAGTTATCTAAAATGGTACTGCACATGAGGAGTGGAGGAGTGGCCTAGTGGTTAGGGTGGTGGACTTTGGTCCTGAAGAACTGAGTTCAATTCCTACTTTAGGCACAGGCAGCTCCTTGTGACTCTGGGCAAGTCACTTAACCCTCCATTGCCCCATGTAAGCCGCATTGAGCCTGCCATGAGTGGGAAAGCGTGGGGTACAAATGTAACAAAAATAAAATAGATACTATTGGAGATTCTACATGGAATATTGCTATTCCACTAGCAACATTCCATGTAGAAGGCTGCACAGGCTTCTGTTTCTGTGAGTCTGACATCCTGCACGTATATGCAGGACATCAGACTCACAGAAGCAGAAGCCTGCGCGGCCACATTGGTGATCTGCAAGGGCCAACTTCTACATGGAATGTTGCTACTATTGGAGATTCTACATGGAATGTTGTTACTATTGGAGATTCTACATGGAATCTTGCTATTCCACTAGCAACATTCCATGTAGAATCTCCAATAGCACCAACAGTGGAGGAGTGGCCTAGTGGTTAGGGAGGAGTGGCCTAGTGGTTAGGGTGGTGGACTTTGGTCCTGAGGAACTGAGTTCAATTCCCACTTCAGGCACAGGCAGCTCCTTGTGACTCTGGTCAAGTCACTTAACCCTCCATTGTCCCATGTAAGCCGCATTGAGCCTGCCATGAGTGGGAAAGCACAGGCTACAAATATAACAAAAATAAATATATAGGCATTTTTTGTATAATAAATTATCTAGAATATATTTTTAAATAGGTTCATCATAAACAAAATATGCCAGATAGACTAATTCTTAGAACTAATGCTTCCAAATATGTCTTATAAATGTCATTGTGGATAGTATAAAGATCAAACCATAAGCACTGAGTACGAGAATTCCCTGCTCAAGAGCATAAGAAACACCATACTGCACGTGGCAAATGAAGATTGATTTCCCTGGTTTGCAAATGCAGCCCTTGCACCGCTTTGCTGTATGATAATTAGATCTCTGAGACCACGATTTAAGGTAAAAATATTGATAAAAGTTTCAGTAAGTACCAAGGCATGCGAGGGCTACATTTTGAGCAATAGCACATTCATTAAACCTCTCGTGTTAGGTTCTCATTTTACACCGCATCTAACTGTTCTTTCTCACTTTCTCTCACTAAAGCAATAAAATCAGGAATTATATTAACAACACACTTATTTTTCCCTGAGGCTAATTACTTTTCTGTTCTTCATATGCTGGTATTCATCTCTGGAACTTATTTTCAATTTGTTTGGGGGGGGGGGGGGGCGGGGAAGGTAGAGTGAAATAAACCACACTGCATTTGGGCTGGCATCCAAGATTATTTTGGCAAGCATAGCGGACACAAAGCTATGGCTGCCATTTTGGGATGAGTGTCTACTTGGAAACAAGAAACAGAGAAGCATCATTTGAAGACACTAGTTTGCTCCCTTATTACTAACAGAGGATAAAAGACGTACTGTACGAAGTAGTTGGAAGTCACCTCAAGCAGTTTTTGTAGAGGTGGGTAAAGAAATGGGAAAACAAATAAATACATCAAATATCCTTTTCCAGTTCCTGTGCCTAATGTTATATAATGAAAATGGAGCATTGAGTGAGCCATGTTTTGGGCAATTCATATATTCATTGGGTGATATATTGATAAAGTGGATCTTCTCTACTACTACTACTTATCATTTCTATAGTGCTATAAGGCATACGCAGCGCTGTACACCATACACAAAAAGACAGTCCCTGCTCAAAGAGCTTACAATCTAGTTAAGACAGGTAAACAGCGCTGCGTAACCCTAGTAGCGCTCTAGAAATGTTAAGTAGTAGTAGTAGTAGTAAACAGACAGAACAATTAAGGGTAGGGGAATAAGTAGGCGAGGTAAAGGACAGGGCAAGTGAGTAGTGGTTAGGAGTCAAAAGCAGTGGTAAAGAGGTGGGCTTTAAGTTTGGACTTGAAAACGGCCAAAGACGAGGCTAGACGCACAGGCTCGGGAAGTCTATTCCAGGCGTGAGGTGCAGCAAGACAAAAGGGGCGGAGTCTAGAATTAGCAGTAGAGGAGAAGGGGACAGATAAGAGATATTTATCTACAGAACGGAGTACCCGAGGGGGGGCGTAGGGAGAGATGAGAGTGGAGAGGTAATGGGGAGCAGCAGAGTGAATGCACTTATAGGTCAATAGGAGAAGTGTGAATTAATACGGAAACGGATAGGGAGCCAGTGAAGTGACTTAAGGAGGGGGCTAATGTGAGCATAGCGACTTTGGCGAAAAATAAGTCACGCAGCAGAGTTTTGGATTGATTGAAGAGGAGAGAGATGGCTAAGAGCGAGGCCTGTGAGAAGCAGGTTACAATAATCAAGACAAGAGGTGATAAGAGTGTGGATAAGGGTTCTGGTAGAGTGCTCAGAGATGAAGGGACGGATTTTGCTAATGTTATAGAGAAAGAAAGGACAGGTTTTGGCAATCTGTTGAATATGAGCAGAGAAGGAGAGAGAGGAGTCAAAGATGACCCCAAGGTTCCGAGCTGATGAGACAGGGAGAATGAGAGTGCCATCCACAGAAATAGAGAAAGGGGGGAGAGGAGAGGTAGGTTTAGGGGAAAGATGAGAAGCTCAGTTTTGGCCATGTTAAGTTTTAGATGACGGTGGGACATCCAGGCAGCGATGTCAGATAGGCAGGCTGAAACCTTGGTCTGGATGCTGGTTGAGATTTCAGGGGTAGAGAGGTAAATTTGGGAGTCATCAGCATAGAGATGGTATTGAAAAGCCATGGGATGATATCAGAGAGCCAAGGGAAGATGTGATGTGATACCTTAAAAAAAATCATACTCCTATGCATAATTTATGGTCAGCCAATAAGGGATTGTTGGATGTACCATCTTTCAGGCAAATTCGGTTAGATATATATCGAGAAACATCATTTATGGTATCTGGACCAGTTCTTTGGAATGCATTACCAGTTGCAATTCATTCCATTTCTTCTGTACTGATCTTCCGGAAACATCTGAAAGCATATCTGTTTCAATCCAGACTGCCCCAATTTGACTGCCCCTATCGGACCGACCGTTCAGTTGTCTATTAGATTGTAAGCTCTTTGAGCAGGGACTGTCTCTCTTTGTTAAATTGTACAGCGCTGCGTAACCCTAGTAGCGCTCTAGAAATGTTAAGTAGTAGTAGTAGTAAATAGCATTTCCCATTTAATAGAGATGGCAGGTAATTTTTGTCCACCCTACAGTTTTATATTTTTATTTCTTTTATTATTTTTTAAAAAAATTATGATTAGTATTGTGTAAAGTGTATAATAATTTAAAATGTCTAGGTAATTACTGTGTGTGTTCATTGTAAGCCATCTAGATTTGCAGTCATGCTTCTTTTGTGTTTTTTTTTAATTTCAATAGGTAGTGAATTGCTGTTTTAGGGCATGGTATAATATTTACAGTGCTGCCTTTTCATGCATACGGTTGTTGCTTTTTGAATCTTGGGAGTTAGTGCTGCTAAGGTATGGTAAGGTTCTGAATGTGTTTTTACACAAGTTTCTGTATAGTGTTTTGTAGTAGAGGGATTATGTGTTGTCAATATTCAATCTTATAATCTCAAATGCACTTAGTTTAGATGAACTTTTGCTGTTCGGAGACATCATCTGATCATGTCTCCGAGATGAATAATAATTCCTATAAGATATAAAAAAGAAAAAAAGAACAGCGAAAGTTCATCTAAACTAAGTGCATTTTAGATTATAAGATTGAATATTGACAATTCAAGCTATTGGGTAAAAGTAGAAAGTTAAAATATTGAAAAATATGGATCAATGACGAATACATGCCCACCATAACAAAATGCCTGGCTCATATATGTAGCCTAAATGGTGGTGACATGGTTATCTGATGGATCCAATACTCAGTACCCTTTAAGTATTATGTAAAGGATATTGATAAGAAGTAACTGGAGCTGGGTAATGATAAGGATTAATTTGTGAGAAACCCCCTCCATTAAGTGTAATAACGATATTGTTTAAAGTGAATAATCAATTATTGGCACTAATTGGTATTAATTGAAATTTACATGTGCATTTTTAGTAACGGGGATCAATACATATATTTTATGTGTGGCTCTAAAAAGGGGATACGGTCTCGGGAGGGTCCTGGGCAGATCAGGGGCAATCCTATAAATTATGTGAGCTGTAATAGAATAAGGAGGATCCATGCCTAATTTAGATGCGAGGATTTATACCAGGGTTTACTTGGCGTAAATCCTCACGTCTAAAGTTAGGCGCTGATCCCAGAGCTAAGCGTATTCTATAAACAGTGCCTAACTTTCAGTGCTGTTTATAGAATAGCGCTTAGCGTGTTTTTTTCAGCAGTGATTTTTAGGCGCTGTTTATAGAGTTTGACCAACAGTGACTAAGGGAGGGGAGGGAAGGGAAAGCAAAGGAAATGCTGTTTGAAAAAAGAAGTTTTCTTTTCATCTTGGAATAAAATGTCAGTAAGCAAGATGGAGATAATCACATTTTACTGAATCATTTAAAAACTTTTGAGTAGCTTTTGCGTTGCTGACCTTGCCTGCACTAATCTTCTAATGAGTTAAAACCGACTACAAAAAATGTTGAAGCCCTAAAGATACTCAGACATAATTGTAACGAAGTGAATTTTTGTTCTGAATGCTATTATGCTTTTAATTCAACCTGGTTATGTTATAACAGCTAGTCATTTATTGAAATGTGAGACATCCCTCAACCAGGACTGACCTCTGGGTGGCATGTAATCAGTGTGACAGACACATGGCTTTTTGGTTGCCCAGTGGAGATAACTAGTTTGCTTGAGTGCAGTGGCACAAGCATAGCCAAGATAAGCAAAAACTCATATTTTCAAGAAATAGTATATCATTTTTATGTCTGCCCTAGTAACCCAAGAGACTACTTCATCATTTTTTAAGTTTAGGTTGCTTTGATTTTTCTGTGTTTTTTTAGACCTTGTAATCATACTTAATATAATGATATCCAAGGAAATTCTACAATATATTAAGCATGTTCCAACATATATTGGTTTTAACCTTGCTTAAAAATAAACAAAAATATATATTGTCACTGTCCGTCGTATCGCTGCATGTAGGAAATTCCCGCCTGGTGGAAGATGCTGCCACCTCTGAAATGTGAACTGTTGCTTAATCCTCTCCTGGCCTCAGTTCAATGTCTGTTCCAGTCCTCACCGAAAACAGATAAGAGTCTCCGAAACACAGTTCATGACAGGGCTGAAAGGAAGCATATACTTAACCTTATATCTTCTGTATCAGGGCCTCATCACATAAACTGGCCCTGCTTTTACCCTGGCCTCCCAAAGACCAGGCAATAATATCAAAGAATACTTTAAATGAGTCTATTAAAAATGGACAATTATACTGCATATCTATGGGCCCTGCTCAGGCCAGTTCTGCCTTCTTTCTTGCTTCCAACGGACAAATATATTAAACAGGTTTTTCATAAGTACATAAGTAATGCCACACTGGGAAAAGACCAAGGGTCCATCGAGCCCAGCATCTTGTCCCCGACAGCGGCCAATCCAGGCCAAGGGCACCTGGCAAGTTTCCCAAATGTACAAACATTCTATACATGTTATTCCTGGAATTGTGGATTTTTCCCAAGTCCATTTAGTAGCGGTCTATGGACTTGTCCTTTAGGAAACCCTCTAACCCCTTTTTAAACCTGTTCCAGGGCAGAGGGAGCTGCAGCGAACGCGCGAAGTCAGCGAACTCAGAGCAGGCGCCTGCTGCGGCACCCCCCAGCGGCGTGCACCCAGGGCGGACCGCCCCCACCACCCCCCCCCCTTGGTACGCCACTGGTGTCTGATTAGGAATTTGTAACAGTACAGCTTACTTTAGTTGTCTAGTAGTAGGTTAACATTGGCACTCGAATGTACCCTTCTGCCTCGAATGTACCCTTCTGCCATACAAAGTAATAAATCGATCAACTCAACTTTATTGGCAAGACATTGGCTGCAGCTTTAATAACCATTCACATAACATATTCAACCATAACATAAACATTTGATTCCCTACCCTCCACTCTCACAGCTAGACAGGGTCAAATTAGCTGATCACTCCCTTTCTCTTACACATTTACTTGAATTCCCACAACATCTATTACACGGTGTCTGAGAAGTGTGCACAAAATCTCATTGTGGTAGTGCACACAAGCCCACATATAACATGACTTCACTGACCCAATCATTACCAAAAAACTTTCACTTTACAGCCCCGTTCACTTTTTCCCCACCCCATTCAGCTGCGACCACAACTCCATATCATGGACTACCCTTCTTTGAAAATCACTCCTACAAACTATTCCTCACAAAACACCACCAAATTTGGGAGTGTAAGGTGGGAAAACCCACCCTACCCATGAACCTTCCACCATTTATACTCCCACCCTAAAACTGATACTTCCCGCCCAAACGCTAACATTCTAAATGACCCCCACAACCCCCACCTAACTCCATCTCTCCTGCATCCACCATTCCCTGTCCACAAAATTCCCACTACCTTCCTCACCACCAATCCCTATCTTTCTTTTCACCACCAACCTTCCTTCCACCTATTAATCCTCATTCCTAATTACCCCATATTCCTTCACACTCTCCCAATTCCCTCACCCACTCACCAACAAATCTACTCTGCTTCAGGGCCGCTCAGCCAATGTTATCTGCCCCATGTTTATTCACAGGGGCCCCCTTTATTGGTGTGCTAGGGCCTAGTGTAATATCTACAGCACTGTCTTTTCTTTGGTGGGTCAGGTAGGTTATGGTTTGGTAAGTTTGCTCTACAGGTTTTGAATGTCTTTGTTTTTTTCCAAGGTTTTGCATTACTTTGCAAAGTATCTGGACCTATTTGAAAACAGGCACCCAAAATAAAAATGCTCATCAACACTAGTGGTCTCCACATGCCATAGAGTCACCACACAAACAAAAGTCCATCTGCTTTAAACAGAGTTTGGAAGCGGAAGGAGAGTGTGCCGTTTCTGAGGTGATAATAACAAGTTGAATATTTTTTGTGTGGCCTGTTGTAAGAGGGATAGTTCTACTGTTGGGGAATATGGCGTTTGTGATACAGAACTGCAGGTGCAGGGTTTATATTGAGATTCTGACCAATCCTGTAGAAAATCCAGACTTTCATTGCATACAGAAGAATTTGTTGAATCACGCTGTCAATTATAATGGTGGTTTTACCTGGTAGCTGAAACTAGCAGGAGGAGGAGGAGGATTTACTTATACATACAAGTTCATGGTGTCTTATATTTATTTTTTGTTACATTTGTACCCTGCGCTTTCCCACTCATGGCAGGCTCAATGCGGCTTACATATTGTATACAGGTACTTATTTGTACATGGGACAATGGAGGGTTAAGTGACTTGCCCAGAGTCACAAGGAGCTGCCTGTGCCTGAAGTGGGAATCGAACTCAGTTCCTCAGTTCCCCAGGACCAAAGTCCACCACCCTAACCACTAGGCCACTCCTCCACTGTAGCTACTATTTGAGATTCTACATGGAATGTTGCTATTCCACTAGCAACATTCCATGTAGAAGTCGGCCCTTGCAGATCACCAATGTGGCCGCGCAGGCTTCTGCGAGTCTGACGTACGTGCAGGACGTCAGACTCACAGAAACAGAAGCCTGCGCAGCCTTCTACATGGAATGTTGCTAGTGGATTAGCAACATTCCATGTAGAATCTCCAATAGTATCTATTTTATTTTGGTTACATTTGTACCCTGCGCTTTCCCACTCATGGCAGGCTCAATGCGGCTTACATGGGGCAATGGAGGGTTAAGTGACTTGCCCAGAGTCACAAGGAGCTGCCTGTGCCTGAAGAGGGAATCAAACTCAGTTCCTCAGTTCCCCAGGACCAAAGTCCACCACCCTAACCACTAGGCCACTCCTCCATTTCTAATTAAAAAAAAAACGATTGGGAGGTGCGATGTGCTGGAGGACACGATGTGCGGAAATGTCGCTTTGGCTTTCCCCGCTGCATACCTAACTTGCCCCCCCCCCCCCCCCCGTTGCCACCCCAATTTTTTCTCTCTAGAGACACCACTGTGTCACACAATGCAATCAAATTCTTTTCTGCAAGATTCAGTGATGCTTGGAGGCTAAAAGCGACTGATGATTTAGTCCTGTCAATAAAAATGCAACCAGGAAAGGATCAGTATCTTCAGAGCGTGTTTTGACTTTTTGGAAGAACCTTTATGTTATTCCAGTGACGTCTGCCCGACTAAGATAAACCATCATTGACAATCTGAGGCTAGCTTTGTATACATTCGAGAGACACAGTCTGGTGGCTCCACACAAAAGAGGTGTCATCAGAAAGACACATCTATCCAAAGATACTTCGGATGCTATTTTAGTGAGCAGCCCATAATTGAAGGGTAGGTTATTGGTAACAGTGAGAGATAGCACATCACAAATTAAATCCGGAAAATCACATTGTGGAAAGTATATGAATTTATTTGCATTCTGCAGAGGGAAATAAGTATTTGATCCCCCACCAACCAGTAAGAGATCTGGCCCCTACAGACCAGGTAGATGCTCCAAATCAACTCGTTACCTGCATGACAGACAGCTGTCGGCAATGGTCACCTGTATGAAAGACACCTGTCCACAGACTCAGTGAATCAGTCAGACTCTAACCTCTACAAAATGGCCAAGAGCAAGGAGCTGTCTAAGGATGTCAGGGACAAGATCATACACCTGCACAAGGCTGGAATGGGCTACAAAACCATCAGTAAGACGCTGGGCGAGAAGGAGACAACTGTTGGTGCCATAGTAAGAAAATGGAAGAAGTACAAAATGACTGTCAATCGACAAAGATCTGGGGCTCCACGCAAAATCTCACCTCGTGGGGTATCCTTGATCACGAGGAAGGTTAGAAATCAGCCTACAACTACAAGGGGGGAACTTGTCAATGATCTCAAGGCAGCTGGGACCACTGTCACCACGAAAACCATTGGTAACACATTACGACATAACGGATTGCAATCCTGCAGTGCCCGCAAGGTCCCCCTGCTCCGGAAGGCACATGTGACGGCCCGTCTGAAGTTTGCCAGTGAACACCTGGATGATGCCGAGAGTGATTGGGAGAAGGTGCTGTGGTCAGATGAGACAAAAATTGAGCTCTTTGGCATGAACTCAACTCGCCGTGTTTGGAGGAAGAGAAATGCTGCCTATGACCCAAAGAACACCGTCCCCACTGTCAAGCATGGAGGTGGAAATGTTATGTTTTGGGGGTGTTTCTCTGCTAAGGGCACAGGACTACTTCACCGCATCAATGGGAGAATGGATGGGGCCATGTACCGTACAATTCTGAGTGACAACCTCCTTCCCTCCGCCAGGGCCTTAAAAATGGGTCATGGCTGGGTCTTCCAGCACGACAATGACCCAAAACATACAGCCAAGGCAACAAAGGAGTGGCTCAGGAAGAAGCACATTAGGGTCATGGAGTGGCCTAGCCAGTCACCAGACCTTAATCCCATTGAAAACTTATGGAGGGAGCTGAAGCTGCGAGTTGCCAAGCGACAGCCCAGAACTCTTAATGATTTAGAGATGATCTGCAAAGAGGAGTGGACCAAAATTCCTCCTGACATGTGTGCAAACCTCATCATCAACTACAGAAGACGTCTGACCGCTGTGCTTGCCAACAAGGGTTTTGCCACCAAGTATTAGGTCTTGTTTGCCAGAGGGATTAAATACTTATTTCCCTCTGCAGAATGCAAATAAATTCATATACTTTCCACAATGTGATTTTCCGGATTTAATTTGTGATGTGCTATCTCTCACTGTTACCAATAACCTACCCTTCAATTATGGGCTGCTCATGTCTTTGTCAGTGGGCAAACTTACAAAATCAGCAAGGGATCAAATACTTATTTCCCCCACTGTATATTAACTATATGATACATATCGTAAATCATAACTTGTGTAAACATGTGGAAGATGAGTAACATATTAGATCATGTTAGATAGCTTGGTGTAAGGAATGTGTGTTAGGTGCCAGAAACCTTTTATTTGATAATCGTCAGGTATTTTAGAGGTCGTTAAATGTGTGTTTCTGAAGTGCAGCTACTGACAAGCATGTTGAGATCTGGCCTTGAAGAAAAACTATGCAGAAAGGCTACAGCAAACCTTCCATCTTGTAGTCTTGCATGTTTTGCCTTTACATTAGATATTTAATTGCATGATTTTTGTAGTATCAAACTTCATTCAGGTCATATATGATCTGCAGAAACAGCACATCATGATGAGATTGAAAGGAAAAAGTGATATGGAGGCTCATTTTCGAAACAGAAAAATATCTAAAAAGTGGCACAAAGAGTCAGATGGGCTTTTTTTTTTTTTCCAAAATGTCCAAATCGCTATTTTTAAAACAAATTTTAAGACATTTTTCTATGCAATTCATTTGCAGTGCATCAAAAATCACAAGGGGCAGCGTCAGGGTTGTACAGGGGCAGGATTTGGGCATACCCATAATTTGGACATTTTTCTGCCATAATGGAACAAAGCAAAAATGTCTAGGGCTAAAAGTTAGAAACTTTAGTCTAGACCTTGTTCAATCACAACTAAGTCAGAAAAAGGTTACCTAAATGACCACATGATCCCTGGAAAGATCAAGTCATGACCCCCCCCCCCCCTTACTCCCCCAGTGGTCACTGACCCCCCTCCCACCCCTAAAGATGTGAAAGAAACAGTACATACCAGCCTCTATGACAGCTTCAGATGTTATGGTCAGTCCTTTCACTTCCGGTATCATGGAAGCCATGGGCGTCAATGTATAAGGCAGTGCGACTTGCCGACAGTTACTTGGCCCCCTGAGGAAGCCAATCGTAGTAGTGAAATGGTGAGCCCCGTTGGGCATAATAGCAAAAGCTAAGTAACATTATTGATCAAGCAATTGCCTAATACCACGTTTGAATTTATTATTTTTCAATGGGATAAATATAACCCTCTTACTCACATGCAAGTGGAGTTTTCAGACCAGTGATAAGAACGGAGTCGTTTCAATGCTGGCACTGAGTGCTATCATGACACTGCTGCCATGCTTTGACTACTGAGGTCATTTTTCTCCACTTTAAATAAGAAAAAAGTGAAACTTATTTCATTGATTTTGCACATTTTTGAACAAGACTGGGATAGTCAAATACTTTTCAGCTTGCTATTAGTACAGTCCTATTATTAGACCAGCAAGCAGTGGCCGGTGCAGTGCCCATATCCCAATCTAACTAGGACAGTTGTGGTGGAAAGTGTGAGCCCTCCAAATCCCACAAAAAGCGTACTGTACCCACATATAAGTGACTCTTGCAGACATAAGGGCTATTGTAGTGGTGTACAGTTGGGTACTGTATATTTTTGGTGAGTTTTGGAGGGCTCCCAATATAATATAAGGGGGTAATGTATGGTGGGTTGTGTGTACCTGGGACCTTTTATGTGACATCCACTGCAATAACAGGATGGAGAAAAGGGGAACAAATAGGGAAATTCTTAAAATCAAGAATAACTTACTAGAAACAACAAGGAGAAATGTTCCTAACTTCTGCAACGTAAAGAAGGCTCAGTTATTAATGTCCTTTTAAGCATGGTGTTTGTTGACTCTTTCACTTCATGACTGGCTCTTCTCTCACCAGTGCACAGGAGGCAAATCTCTTTCAGTTGAAAGGAAGCCCTGTCACAGGATGAAGTGAAAGGGGCAGACTCAGGAGTAATCTAAAGAAATACTTCATTACGGAAAGGATGGAGGAAACATGGAACGGCCTCCCGATGAATGTGGTAGAGAAGAAGATTGCAGATGAATTCCTGAAAGTGTGGGACGAGCACGTAGGATCTGTAAAGGAGAGAAGGAAAGGATAATATTCTGTATAAATAGGCAGACTGGATAGGCCGTATGATCTTTATCTGCTTTCATTATTTATATTTCTATGTTTTTTCTTCTTCACTGTCACCAACACCTATGAAGGGTCCTATATCTGAACAGATTTGGCAAACATTTGGCAGGAGTGTAGCAAGTACAGTAAGACACCTTCTAGCCAAATTCCAATCAAATTTATCCCAGAAGGGGTCTTGATACAACTGAATGGACAGACACAGGTACCTTGTACTAATGAAATATACTTAAAAAAAGTAAAGTCTTTGCATGAGCACTGTACTCATAGCAAGCCTTATTCTTTAGGCATGGCCATGGGCAGTTGAGAAATGCCAGATACTAAAAATACACTTTTCGGAGTCTTACTACCCTCAATGTTTATTGCCATAGTGAGGACAATTATCAAGCGTACAAATTGTCCTCCATCAATGTGGCTAAAAATCTGCAAAATTCCCCAGATTCTACAAATAGCCTTCTATCAGGGTCGGCCACATCGGCATAATCGAAAGCCGATTTTGGCCGGCCTCAACTGCTTTCCGTCACAGGGACGGCCAAAGTTCAAGGGGGTGTGTCAGCAGGGTACTGATGGTGGGGTGGGGCGTGGTTAAGAGATGGTCGTCCTCGGCCGATAATGGAAAAAGAAGGGCGGCCCTGACGAGCATTTGACCGACTTTACTTGGTCCCTTTTTGTTGACGACCAAGCCTAGAAAAGGTGCCCGAACTGACCAGATGACCACCGGAGGGAACCGGGGATCACCTGCCTTTACTCCCCCAGTGATCACCAACCCCCTCCCACCCAAAAAAATAAAAATAAAAAACATTTTTTTGCCAGCCTCTATGCCAGCCTTAAATGTCATACCCAGCTCCATGACAGCACTATGTAGGTCCCTGGAGCAGTTTTTAGTGGGTACTGCAGTGCACTTCAGGCAGGTGGACCCAGGCCCATCCCCTCCATCTGTTACACTTGTGGTGGTAAATGGGAGCCCTCCATAACCCACCCGAAACCCACTGTACCCACATCTAGGTGCCCCCCGTTACCCTTTAAGGGCTATGGTAGTGTTGTACAGTTGTGGGTAGTGGGTTTTGAGGGGGGCTCAGCGCCCAAGGTAAGGGAGCTATACACCTGGGAACAATTTGTGAAGTCCACTGCAGTGCCCCCTAGGGTGCCCGGTTGGTGTCCTGGCATGTGAGGGGGACCAGTGAACTACAAATGCTGCCTCCTCCCACGACCAAATGGCTTGGATTTGGCAGGTTTTGAGATGGCCGCCTTAGTTTCCATTATAGGCAAAACTAATGTCGGCCATCTCTAAGAGCGGCCCAAATGTTGAGATTTGGCCGTTCCCGACCGTATTATCGAAATGAAAGATGGATGCCCATCTTGTTTTGATAATATAGTCGTGTATGCTTCTTTACGGGGCCGTCCCTAGAGATGGGCGCCCTTATAGATGGGCGCCCCCGTTTGATTATGCCCCTCCATGTTATTATTTCTTTTCCAGTGACCGAAGTGAAGCTTACACGTGGTTTACATATACACATAGTACAGTGAAAAGAGTGCACATTCTTTGCTGATAGTGTACATTCTGTCGGAAGAGAGGGGTCCTTTTTCCACATAGTGCACACTCTGTGATCTACAGCTGATAAATATCATCTGATAACAGTAGAATGTGCAGACAGAAGCAGCATGGCTAAAACTGTAATATGAAATGCTGGACAGAATTCTGTGGTGTACTAAGCAAACCATAAAAATGTTGTCAATTCCTGTGGACAATCTGTGGGCTCCTGCTTTCCTTTAAGTTGAGCAGCGTTGATTATTCTGCACTGCACTGTGTTCAAAACATGAAGCACGATGGCAAAATAGCCCTAACTGGTCTCCCCAGTGGAAAACCTTGATCTCATAGGAACAAGTACTTGTGGTCATATTAACTTGACATGTGTAGCCCCCTGTTATTGAGAAATTTGTCAAATTCCAGTCAGTCTCTGTAGAAGGTAATAATGGTCCAGGTAGGCATGTGAAGAGCAATTTTATAACTCAGTGCTCAAGGTTGCCTGGTCCTTTACATGCATAAATGCCCAGAAAATTAGCACCAGTGCACACAAGCACCTTAAGTGCTATTGTATAAGGAGTGTGTGTGAGTATTGTAGCGTGTAAGTGCAAGGAAGTGCAAGGGTGGAGCATGGGTGGGATTGGGACTGGGCTCCAAGTTATATACTTGTCTTACAGAATACTGTAAGTTTTGCATGTTCCAGCTGCATTTAGGCACCCACTGTTACACCTGGTCTATGGTTGGTATAACTGCGGGCATGGAAATGTATGGCTCGCCGATTCTGGGTTATGCTAGTATTCTATAATGGAATCTGGGCACCCAAATACAGTTATATAATAGACTCTTACCATTCAACATGGAGTGGAGGAGTGGCTTAGTGGTTAGGGTGGTGGACTTTGGTCCTGAGGAACTGAGTTCAATTCCCACTTCAGGCACAGGCAGCTCCTTGTGACTCTGGGCAAGTCACTTAACCCTCCATTGTCCCATGTAAGCCACATTGAGCCTGCCATGAGTGGGAAAAAGTGTGGGGTACAAATGTAACAAAAATAAACATCAAGGTGCCTACTTATAGAATTGCCACAGTACTGATCAATCTTCAGTAGGTGGCAGGGTGTCTGCGGAGTTTGAAACAGTTGGCTTCGAAAGCAGATCTCTGCCATAACTCAGCCCAGACTATTCATCTCTCTGTATAGCAGGTCTTAGCTCAAAAGAGATTAATAAATATTTAACCATTTGGATCATCCGTTCTGGAGGTTAGGGATGTGCAGTAAAACTCTTTTCCTGATGAAGTAGCTTGAATAAGGAGTTCTTGAATACATTTCACTTATGCCCATTTTATCTCAGTATATTTTTCGAGATGCTGGAAAGCAGTTGTAGATGACTTAATAGAAACATAGAAACATGACGGCAGATAAAGGCCAAAAGGCCCATCTAATCTGCTCATCCTCAGTAACTACTAATTCTTTTTTTCCTAAGGGATCCCACATGCCTGTCCCATGCTTTCTTAAACTCTGACACAGTCCCTGTCTCCACGACCTCCACCACCGGGAGGCCATTCCATGTATCCACCACCCTTTCTGTGAAAGAGTTTTTTCTTAGATTCCTCCTAAGCCTATTTCCTCTTAACTTCATTGTATGCCTCCTCATTCCTGAGCTTTCCTTCATTTGAAAAATCCTCACCTCCTGCACATTAACACCACTGAGGTATTTAAACATCTTTATCATATCCCCTCTCACCGCCTCTCTTCCAGTGTATACATTTTGAGGTTCCTAAGCCTGTCCTTATGTGTTTTATGACCGAGACCGCTTACCAATTTCGTAGCCTCCCTCTCGACTGACTCCATCCTGTTTATATCCTTCTGTAGGTATGGTCTCCAGAACTGCACACAGTACTCTAAATGGGGCCTCACCAGAGACATATGCAAGGGCACTATCACCTCTTTTTTCCTGCTGTTCATCCATCTCCTTAGCACCCAAGCATGCTTCTGGCCTCGACTGTCGCTTTTTCTATCTGTTTGGAGACCTTAAGGTCATCAGACACAATCACCCCCAAGTCCCGCTCTTCTTTTGTACAGAGAAGCACTTCACCCTTATATTGTACCGTTCTACTGGATTTTTATAACCCAAATGCATGACCCTGCATTTCTTAGCATTAAATCTTAGTTGCTAAATTTGGGACGAGGGGCGTAGCAAGACCTCGGCGGGAGGGGGGGGCCAGAGTCCGAGGTGGAGGGCACTGTTTAACCACCTCCCCCCGCTGCCAACCCCCCCACCACTTTGGACCCCCCGCCCCTGCAACCACAACACCCCCCGCCGCCACTGCCGCCGCCACCGCCGCCCGCCCCCTGCCCCGCCACCGCATCAGGTACCTAGTTTGCTGGCAGGGGTCTCCAATCACCGCCAGCCGAAGAGTCTTCTTCAGCGCCGGTCAACTCCGGCGCCTTCGTGGTGTGATCATTTGTTTCTGACGCCTTACGTCCTGCACCGTGCATGTAGCCCCGTTCAGGATGTAAGGCGTCAGAAACAGGTGATCACACCACAAAGGCGCTGGAGTCGGCCGGCACTGAAGAAGACTCTTCGGCTGGCGGGGACTGGGGACCCCTGCCAGCAAACAAGGTACCTGATGCGGCGGCGGGGCGGGGGGCGGGCGGGGGGGGGGTCAAATGTAGAGGGGGCCAGGGTGTAATCTGTGGGGGCCCATGTCCCCGTGGCCCCACGTAGCTACGCCCCTGGCTGTGGTACAAAGTTTTTAAAACTAAGGGGAAAAGACTATGGAGATTAGTTGATAAAATTTGCTTTTTTATATTTTTATTCTGCCTATCACTAACCTACACTTCCTCCTTTACATCCCAATCTTTAAGTTCCCAAAGCACAAAGCAAAATAGTGTTCACTTACCAGAGAAATGTCCTCTTCTCTCAGAACTTCTCAGTTCAAAAAAACAAACAAACCCAAAAAACAAAATAAAAAAAAACCAAAAACAAACAAAACAAAAAACTCTAAATTAAAAATATGAAAGAGAAAGGAGGTGAGAAGAGAGTGACATAAAGGGGGTAAGCGAGATGAAAAGAAAGTTTAACCAATAATATTTCTCTCCATATGCAGCACTTCTACGTTGCATCTTTATGATATCTCTAAACTGTTTCTTCAACATTACTGATGAAATGTGCTAGTGGCACAGGATGAAATAAAAATGACAAACATCTCAGCCCTAGTTTGGCCCAAAGTCTCTAGAGCAACTTTTTAAATTCTGGCATGACTAGACAGAACTAGCAAAGTTTTAACTAACATCTAGACACAATTAGCAGCTTTTCTAATTAATCACGGCAGAAAATCACAGCCAAGGGCTTCCATAGACCTCTCTCTGTCTTACTGTCTTCTTTGCTGCAGCAAAACTATAAACGGCTCCTTCACTTCTTGGACACTCATCCAAGGGATCTCAACCAGTTCAAAGATGACAATTCCCATTGTAAATCATCCAAAGGTTTGGCAGTCCTTTCAACTCTTTAATTACTCATGTTCAAAGACAAGGAAGCAATAATGAAATTTGTTTTCTTTTGAATGTGCTTCCTACATGAATATATTGACCTAAAATAGGACCATGTTTTTAGTTCAAAAAATTATTTTTTTTTTCGTTTACTTTTCCTATAGCACAAAAAAAGATATTGTACTAATTCAATGAGCGACAAAACTGAGCAAAAACCCAACTCAGAAGATCTGCTTTATATATGCAACTAGAGCGTGGGCAAGTATGATATAATGTGCACATTGTCGGCAATTCTTTTTTGGGAAGAAATGACTTCAGACAATGTAATAGACTTCATAGAGCAAGACGTTATTTCAAGTGTGTAAAATGCGACATCATTTCTAAATTAGGAATAATGCTTGGTTTTAAATGATATCTGATTGCAAGAATTAGGTGAAGTTGGAATGACATAGGGGACCTTTTACTAAGGCATGCCGAAAAATTGCCTGTGTTGGTGTAGGCATGTGTATTGGGCGCGCACAGGTCCATTTTTCAGCACACCTTCCAAAAAAGGCCTTTCTTTTTTTACCGAAAATGGATGTGCGGCAAAATAAAAATTGGCGTGCGTCCATTTTTTGCCTGAGACCTTACTACAACCCATTGACTAAGCGGTAAGTTCCCACGCGTTAATCGGGTAGTAATCATCAGCGCGCGTACACTGCCAATTACCACTGGGTGCCTAAATTTTGGCAGTCCTTTTTAATCTACCCTTAAGTGCTTTTTTTGTGTTAGGGCTGGGGTATGAGTGGAGAATGGGTGTTCCCAGCATTTTACAATTAGTGCAGGCCCACTTACACTCCCCTAAATAGGTGATGCTAAGGACCAGATTCTATATAAGGTGCCTAAAAAATCTGCACGGTAAACATTGTTTTTATACTAGTCTTTATACCATCTCCCCAAATTAGTACTCACCAACTACCCGTAATTTAGAGAGATAAAAGACTAGGAAGGCCACGTGTACGAGCAAAAGCAATTCTTTAATTTCTTACCAAGAGAAAGTTACAATTACAAATGCTAGTTTCTCATGTGGAGAGCAGGGGACACAAACATGTGGTCTGCCACTGCCTCTCCAATGTAATGCTCTGGTTCAATTGTTTATATACCTTTTGTGTTAAGCAAGGCTTCACATTACTTCAGCACTTATCTCTCTGAGAGATCATTCTGTTCTCTGTTCTCACCATATATTTTCCCTTAAGTTGCTAAATCACATTTTTCTGTCCATCCATAATTGCGCCTTTCCTATGCCAGCCAGCTTGCCCGTAAGAGTATCCTAATAGATCATAAATTCCTGAGTTTACACAGGCTCATGTTCTTTAATAAATTACAGGCTTCTCAATCTCTGATAGATTCCAGAGTCGCACCGGCTTGTCAGCCTCTGCCCTTTTTGACCTATGCTGGGGTGCTGACCTGTGCTCATGATTCTACAACATTTCTGCCTAGGCATATTCTATAAGCAGCACCTGGAGGAGTGGCCTAGTGGTTAGGGTGGTGGACTCTGGTCTTGGGGAACTGAGGAACTGAGTTTGATTCCCACTTCAGGCACAGGCAGCTCCTTGTGACTCTGGGCAAGTCACTTAACCCTCCATTGCCCCAGGTACAAATAAGTACCTGTATATAATATGTAAGCCGCATTGAGCCTGCCATGAGTGGGAAAGTGCGGGGTACAAATGTAACAAAAAAAAATGCTTAGTTGATATGCCACTGCCTAAAACTACACGCCTCCATTTACACCAACAAAAATGTGGCGTAAATCCCTGTATGTAGACTTACACACACTGGGCCATATTCTATAACCATGTGAGTAAATTTCATCTGTTTCCACGCCCATAGCCATGCCTCTTTTAAAGAATTTAGGTGCAGTTCATTACAGAATACGCTTAGCGAGTTGTGCATGTAAATTCTAATTATTGCCAATTAGTGCTTATTATTGCTTGTTAAATGCTGTTATCAATGCTGATTAGCTTGTTAAAACAATTAAGTTGTGCTGCGCTGTTATAGAATACGCTTTGATTTCAGCGTGGATCTCTGCAAACTGATCTCAGTACTACGTGCTACCTGGCGTTTTAACATGGGTCCTGTAAAACAGAATACAGCGATCGTCTCCAATAGTTGCTATATTAGATTTGCAGCTACTGCGCAGTCATTTCCTGCGTTAAGCCATGGTAACTGCAAAAGCTAATGCACTTTAGTAAAAGGGCACCTTAGTTACCATCCAAAGAAAAGCTATTTATCATTAATGCAGTTTCCCTGATCTGTTTAAAAGAATTTCGCAAGAATTTGCCTCTAAGCAAAATATGCAGTATGCTTAAATCTTTAGATGATTTTTTTCAGTGGAAAGTTATTCATCATGTTTTGCAAATATGGAAGAATTTCCCCTCAGAATGATACTTTCCAGCATATATAGGCCTGTGGTCCGCAGATCTATGTGGATACGAAAAAGAAACTATCCCCCTGACATATCCTGACAATTTGCTGTGGTTAGAACACCGAGCACAGAGGTTATTAGACACGCGCATACACACACTTCAGAGTCACTATGGAGCTCATTTTCAAAAGAGATAAATGTACAAAAAGTGGTATAAATCTGCATTTGGATGTTTTTCTCACAAAAATGTCCAAATTGGTATTTTCAAAACCAATTTTTAGACATTTTTCCATGAAGTTCGTCAGAAGTGCGTTCAAATTACAAGGGGGACGTGTCAGGGGTGTGTTAAGGGCGAGATGTGGACGTTCCTAACACTTGGACGTTTTTCAGCCATAATGGAACAAAATAAAAACGTCCAGGACTTTTTGAGTTAGACCTGTTTTTATAACGAATAAGGCACAAAAAGGTGCCCTAAAAGACCAGATGACCACTGGAGGGAATGAGGGATAACCTCTCCTTACTCCCCCAGTGGTCACTAACCCACTCTCACCCCCCAAAAAATGTAATTTAAAACATTAATTGCTAGCCTATATGACAGCCTCAGATAATATACTCAGGTCTGTTAGAACAGCATGCAGGTCCCTGGAGTAGTCTAGTGCTGAGTGCAATGCACTGCAGACAGGTGGACCCAGGCCCATACCTCCCCCCTACCTGTTACACTTGTGGAGGAAACTGTGAGCCCTCCACAACTCACTAGAAACCCACTGTACCCACATATAGGTGCCCCCCACCCATAAGGGCTATGGTAGTGGTGTACAGTTGGGGGTAGTGGGTTTTGGGGGGGGGGGCTCAGCAGACAAGATAAGGGAGCAATGGTGAGATGTGTACCAGGGAGCATTTTGGAGTGGAGGAGTAGCCTAGTGGTTAGTGCAGTGGACTTTGATCCTGGGGAACTGAGTTCAATTCCCATTGCAGCTCCTTGTGACTCTGGGCAAGTCACTTAACCCTCCATTGTCCCTGGTACAAAATAAGTACCTGAATATATGTAAACCGCTTTGAATGTGGTTGCAAAAACCTCAGAAAGGCAGTATATCAAGTCCCAATTCCCTTTCCCCCCTTTATGAAGTCCGAAGTCCACTGCAGTGCCTCCTAGGGTGCCCTATTGCTTTCCTAGGATGTCTGGAGGACCAATCTACTAAAAATGCTGGCTCCTCCTACATCCCAATGGCTGGATTTTGCACTCGAACGTTTTTCTTTTTTAATGGACCAAAAACTAAAACATCCAAATCACAAAACCTTGTTCAAAACAGTATTTTAAAAAAAGATAGATGTTTTTCTTTTTTGAAAATGACCTTCTTTCCTATTCGGATTTTGTACATTTTTTGCAAAACATCCAAAGTCGGACTTAGACGTCATATCAAAAATGCCCTTCTATCCACCTTATAATTGAAAGAGAAAAACGCCTAGATTTCGACCCAAATCGGGAGATAGACGTTTATCTCACAAAAACGAATAAATCGGTATAATGGAAAGCCGATTTTGGACGTTTTCAACTGCACTCCATCGCGGAAACGTACAAAGTTGACGGGGGCGTGTCGGAGGCGTGGCGAAGGTGGAACTGGGGCGTGGTTATCGGCCGAGGAGAGATGGGCGCCTTTCGCCGATAATGGAAAAAAAGTATGCGTTTGTAGCTAGAATTTAGGGCACTTTTCCTGGACCCTGTTTTTTCACGAATAAGGCCCCAAAAAGTGCCCTAAATGACCAGATTACCACCAGAGGGAATCGGGGATGACCTCCCCTGACTCCCCCAGTGGTCACTAACCCCCTCCCACCACAAAAAATGATGTTTCACAACTTTTTATTTTCACCCTCAAATGTCACACCCACCTCCCTGGCAGCAGTATGCAGGTCCCTGGAGCAGTTGTTAGGGGGTGCAGTGGACTTCAGGCAGGTGGACCCAGGCCCATCCCCCCCCTACCTGTTACAATTGTGCTGCTTAATGCTTAGTCGTCCAACCCCCCCAAACCCACTGTTCCCACATGTAGGTGCCCCCCTTCACCCCTTAGGGCTATAATAATGGTGTAGACTTGTGGGCAGTGGGTTTTGAGGAGGATTTGGGGGGCTCAGCACACAAGGGAAGGGTGCTATGCACCTGGGAGCTCTTTTACCTTTTTTTTGTTTTTGTAAAAGTGCCCCCTAGGGTGCCCGGTTGGTGTCCTGGCATGTGAGGGGGACCAGTGCACTACGAATCCTGGCCTCTCCCACGAACAAATGCCTTGGATTTATTCGTTTTTGAGCTGGGCGCTTTCATTTTCCATTATCACTGAAAAACAAAAACGTCCAGCTCACAAATTGTCAAATAAAACATGGACGTCTATTTTTTATGAAAATACGGTTCGGTCCGCCCCTTCACGGACCCGTTCTTGGAGATAAACGCCCATGGAGATAGACGTTTTCGTTCAATTATGCCCCTCCACGTATCTCAGACAAGTTGTGTGAACCATTTCTGTGTGACCTTTTCAGCCAGTCCCTGCTCTGCATCTTACGTTAGCAGTCAGCCTCCTGACACCACCTACATCTGGAACTGGATAGAAGAAGCAAACTCGATGTGTTTATTCTAGGACGAGTGTCATGAAGTTAAAAACAAGAAGCCAAGAACACTTTTATTTTTAATTATTTATTTATTAGGATTTATTTACCACCTTTTTGAAGGAATTCACTCAAAAGGTGGGTTACAGCAAGAATAAGTCAAACATAAAGAATAGACAATTACAGCAGTAAGAACATTCAAATAACAATACAAAATATGGCATGAGTATGTTACATTACAGCGTCAACACAATAGAGTTATCCATCCTTCACTGTTCTCGCTGATTTCTCTATATGTGCTTACAAGTCATTTATGTGATTCAGTGACACAGTATTCAGTACAGAAGGACAAGCAAATGAAATACAAATCTTTCATTTCTGGTGGGGAAAAAACTGTAGTACAAAAAAACAGAAGAGACCAGTCTTCGCAAAAAACACCAAAAAAGCAAAACAGCGAAGATGACTAACAAAAACAAAAATAATCAAAAATTAAAAACAAGAAAAAAAATCAAATTTGTATTTAAAAATACAGATACATAAAAAAATAAAAAATATGAAAAAGACGACACTTGTTTATAAAAAATTAAAACACTTTATTAGCCAAAGGATAGCAGGGAGAAAGGGACTCGACACAGCTGTCTTTCGGCCGTACAGGCCTGCGCCAGGAGTCTATTCGAATTAAAACATATAAATAACATAAAATAAAAAAAAAGCATATAAATATAAAGAGACATTACAAATATTTAAAACATTCACCTATTGCAAGAGAAGTTGTCAGATGAACATAAAACCAAAATATGATGGTCGAATATTGACTAAACTGTCCTATTACATATCAGAAATAGTAATGCTTCTGGAGAAATATATAGTATAAAAGTAAAATAGGAATAATATATAGATAATATATGGATAACAAAAACAAAAAGATTCTTCAAATAATATTTTATTAACCGTACGCAAGATAATATGTATATCTCTAATAATTATCAAGCACAATGGGCAGTAAACAATGCACAATAAATAATTTAAGAACTGATAAGAATCGAATCGATGTTCAATAACAATAATAGGAAAAAACTGTGACATAAGTAGAAAGAGTTAAAAAAAATGCCCATGCTGAAATTTAAGAAAGGCTCTTGTATATTGGAGTCTGAGAAAAGAAAAGAAGAGAATCTCATGCACAGTGCACACTTTGACTTTCCCTCATGCCCTTAACAGCTGTATTGCACAGCTGGGAGGGCCACTCCCCTCAGCAATAACACAGCTCAGCAGTCTATAACCCTGAGGCTTCATTCCCTATTCCAGCTCTCTATCATAACACACACTCATATGTCTACATTGCACAGTACGGTGATCATTATTCAAAGGAGGGGCAGTGAAAAAGCTGGCCTCTACGCAGAATTTTACAATCGTCCTCGGGCACAGCTCTCACTTAATAGGGGGGCCCTTTTACTAAACCGCATTAAGCGCTAACACAAGCTTAGCATTGGAAAAATGGCCTAACGCAGGATGCATTAAAATGTTTTGCATTAGCTTTACCATATGTACACACTAACTGCATGATATTTACTCTCTTTTTTTGCAAGAGGGTGTGTCGGGGGTGGGGAATGGGCCTGGAAGTGTTGTTCAGCTAGTGTGCTGACTGCATACTACCTGAATGATGCTGACTTAAATGCGGGAGCCCTTACTACCTCCTAAATAGATGGCTGTAAGGGCTCCTACCTTAATTGTTTTGCAGTGGTCACGCACTAATGCTAACATTTGCGCATGGCCAGAAAAATAAATAATTGAAACAGGCCAAAGTTATGGCCGCACCAGAAACGGGCTTAGGGCCAGATTCTATATAAGGCATCTAGAAAATCCATGCGGAAAACATTTCCACCTAAACATATTCTATAAACGGTGCCTAGATTTAGGCGCAGTAAGTAGAATATGCTTAGTTGGTATGCTAGCACCTAAAACTATGTGCCTCCATGTACACCAATGAAAATGTGGCGCAAAACGCAGAGGGCCAAATTCTATAACAAAGCACGTAAATTTTGGAACACCCCCGAAACATCCGTTTCCCTGCCCATAACCATGCCCCCTTTTTGCCTGTGCACTTTAAAATGTAAGCGTAGTGCGTTACAGAATACACTTAGGGAATTGTGCGCATAAGTTCTAATTATTTCCAATTACTGCTCATTATTACTTGTTAAGTGCTGTTAACAATGCTGATCGGCTTCTTGAGCCAATTAAGTTACACGCATTGTTATAGAATACACTTGCATTTCGGCGCAGAACGCTAGACGTGCTATATAGAATCTGGAGGTTATCGTGCAGGAAAATACTGCATTAGGATGCACTAGGCCTATTTACTAACACAACTTAGTAAAAAGTCTCCTAATGTAAGCACAATGGCATCTTTCCTTAAGCAGGCACAGTACAGCCATGTGGGACACAGTGAAGGACAGTGTCTAGTGATGTCATTTACAGGGAGATGGCAGACCAGCTTTTAGAGAGTAAAGTAGTAGAACTTGTTTACCATTTCACCCTTTCAGAGGAGCTAACAGAAAATCAGTTTACAAGTTCCCCTCTTATGCATGGCATAATGGAAACAAAACCAAGAACAGAAAACCATAAAATAATATTTTCCCCTATTTTAGAACTACATTGTATTCGGGGGAATGGGTCCAAGATGGATGCAGTTGCATGTTGGTGAACGCCACAAACTTCTTACCTCTTGAAAACGCCTTTCTTTTTTGAAATGGGGAAACGAAAGGGTGCCAAGTCGGCTAAGGGTGTGGTAGTGTTGTGTTGTCACACATTTTCGTGTCTGGTGGGAATATTTGCTGGCGTATGGTATGTGGGTCCAATGTGGTCATCTGTTTACTGCTATGCTTGATGTGCAAGTGGATGGAGGAGTGGCCTAGTGGTTAGGGTGGTGGACTTTGGACCTGGGGAACTGAGGACCTGAGTTTGATTCCCACTTCAGGCACAGGCAGCTCCTTGTGACTCTGGGCAAGTCACTTAACCCTCCATTGCCCCACGTAAGCCGCACTGAACCTGCCATGAGTGGGAAAGCGCGGGGTACAAATGTAACAAAAAAAAAAAATTCACCACCTGATGCTTTCCCCTCTCATGTTGCAAAAGTTCTCCAGCCTTGTATTGCTATTGTTCATCAGGAACTGGCCATGAGCTGAAGATAAAAATAAAAATCAATATGTGGGAGTTGATATGTTCACTATAAAGCTTGGAAGGAGCAAAGCACATTATTTTCATATAGATGGCTCACAGCCAAACTATCTCTGCACTACCAAGCTTGCAGCACTTTAAAATCCCATCTCGGAGCAAAATTATGCAACAACATCAGAGGGAGCAGAGCAGATAATCGCTTAAGGCCCACCAGCACTGCTTGAGCTTTAC